>NC_142032.1:101353854-101983354 GCF_982192425.1 Myodes glareolus | reverse complement strand
GTCTCTCTCACACCTGGCCTCACTACAACTCTTCTGTTTGCAGTCCTAGCCACCGCTCCCCCCCTGCATTAGTGTAACTGCCTCCTAGGGGCTCTCTTGGCCTCGGCATCAGATACTCTCCCATGGAAGCATGGTGATGGTGCACAGTATGGTATGGACCTCCTTGCTCTGGATTCTTCAATGAGCATTGCTTGGAGTAAAAGCTCAAACTTCTTCCCATCACAGATGAGGTCTTCTATAGTAGCCACTCCTGCCCATCCACAGCCCTCTATCACCTACCCCAGGGAAACAGCAGCGAGAGTCTACAACTCTATCCGAGAATAGGTTTCATTTTCCTTATCCTTGCCTTTCCAGAGAACACTTAATTATGCCTCAGCTCTCATTCAAACCACCAGGTTCTCTGTCAGGCGTTCCTACCTGTAGTGAATGTCTCGTCCCCCTCCTTCCCACAGGGTTTGTACTGAAACTACTACTGGATATTATCACGCCATAGATTGCTAACTTGGGGATCTCCTCTTTCTTTGCAATTGTTGAATTACAATGATGTATGCAGAATAAACATTGGATGGATGTACAAATAAATGAATGACTGGAACATATGCAGAGGGAAGGGGAGAGAATGTCAAGCCAGGGATGGATGCATGCTCTGTTGGTAGTAGTTCAGAATGGGTAGGTGCTTTCCGGAAGTAGATATAAGATTCCCAAAGATGAATGCAGATAAGCTGGGCACTGTGGCTCATGCCTCTAACGCTAACATTTGGCAAGCTAAGAAAGGAGAATTGCTTTGAGTTCCAGGTCATTCTGGGCAACTTAAGGAGTTCTAGACAGCTGAGGCTATGGAACTGAACTTTGTCATGAAAAGATCAAGTAGCCATGAACAAAATATACCAGAGATGACTCACTCACACGAATGCCCCTCCTTCACTAAATAGTGAGAGTGATTTTGGGGCTGGACAATCAGCCAGGAAGCTCTCTACGTGAGGGCAGGGACTGGGGCTTCTTAGGGGAGACCTGTTGTTGAGTCCTTTGGAGCAGAGTCACTAGGTGCTGCCTGATTTCCTTGGTTCTGGCCCCATAGATGATGGGATTGACCAGACATGGGAGAAACAGGTAGAAAGCACTGAGCAGGTTGTGTGTGTCTTGGGAGGCAGCACGGGCCACGCGGTAGACGATGGATGAGGACATGGTAGAAGAGTAGACAGTGAAGATGACGAGCAGGTGGGAGCCACAGGTGTTCAGGGCCTTAGCTCGTGCTCCACCCGATGAGATCTTGAAGACAGCGTGGATGATGCGGGAATAGGAGGCTCCTAGCAGAAGCATATCCAGGACTCTGTTGAAGATGCGAACAGTGAGTCCCACAGTCTTATTCAGGGAGATGTCCCCACAGGAGAGCTTCATCAGGGCCATGTGCTCACAGGCAAAGTGGTGGATCACATCTGAGCGGCAGAAGCGCACTCGGGAGGCCAGCACCACCACGGGAGCAACGATGCATGTGCTCCTGGTGGCTGCCAACCCCACCAGGCCAGCCAGCAACTGTCCTGTCACTATCTCTGGGTAGCGGAGAGGATAGCAGATAGCCACATAGCGATCCAGGGCCATGATCAGGAGGATGTTGCAGTCAAAGACAATGAAGAAATAGATGCAGAACATCTGTCCCAGGCACCGAGGGAGGGAGATGCGGTTGAAGCGTGTGGAGAAGCTGAACAGCATGGCGGGCAGCACGGTGGTGGCAGTGCAGACATTGACGGCCAGCAGCAGGGCGATGAGCAGGTACATGGGCTGGTGCAGGATCTGCTGGGATGCCACGGTGTGGATGACCAGGGCATTGGTGAAGAGGATCACCACGTAGAGGCTGAGGAAGGGCAGCACTAGGAGGGCTCTGGCTTCTTGTATCCCTGGGAAGCCCACTAGGAGGAAGCTGGTGTAGGACTCATTGTAGGTGCCATTGCCCCACCCTGACATGATGCCCGAGGGCACAGGGCGGCTCCAGGGAGAAGGAGGGGCAGGATGCCTGGTTTCAGTCCCTGAAAGGCCCTGCAAGAACCTGCCCCAGCCTTACCAGGCTGGACTGGGTACTTCACCAGCCATCAGTTCCAGAGTTTCTGTAGAGGAAATGAGGAGCTGCGTGTTAACATTTAGTCTGATCCTAGGAAATAACGACCCCCAGTCCCTCCATGGCTGTGAACCTAGGAAGTGATTACTGCCCAGTCCCTCCGTGGTTGTTTTCCATTCGTCACTGAGTCCTGATTGGAGACTTACTTTTGCTCGTTTGTGTACCTGGGACTTGGAACATCAGTGAGCGATAGATTGTCTCTGTCTTGAGTGACTTCGGATTGTATTGAGTGGGATACAAGTGAGAAGAGAGAAAACACCGTGAACTCCCAGGTGTGGAAGTGGAACCCTTTCCCTTCTAGGTTCAGCTGATGGGACAAACCAAGGTGGGGAAGGGCATCAGAGCAGTTTCTCTCTGCTGTCTTTTACGGCTGCACCATCCGGGCGAGTTGTGCAACTGTTTCTTTGCTTCTTCCCCGCCTCTTTCTCCCTCCTACCCCCACGTCTTTCTGAAATCGTCATCCGAATGCTACATTCTCCTCAACTCTGATTTTTCAACTCTCTCTTCAGAAGTGCAGACCTTCAATCTCGACAGCCATCCTAGGCTGACCCCAACGTCTGAGCAGAGGAGGGTTTGGACTCTGGGACTGAGGCGAAGGGAGGAGACCACGGCTCAGGGCTGAGCAAAGTTCTCAGAGAAGAGCCTGGACTATGATAAGAAGGTCGGGGGCTGCTCATATTTCAAGTTATTTAGTGGTAGTGAGAGCGGGGCAGGAGAGGGCAGCATAACCATTCTTGTATTCCCTGGGATCACAGAAATCGAAGACCCATGGAACTCAGGATGGACTCATATGAGGGAGTCAGGTCCTCCTGCAGGAGTGTGATTTCCTGTATGGTGCCTTGGTCAGAGCACAGCTTTCTGATGCTGGGAGGACAATGGCTTTTGAGGATAATGGTTTTGTTTTGAAGTTCTATCTTTTGCTGAAACAACCCACTGTACCACAATTGGAGTTTGGGACAAAGTCCACCCTTAGCAAGAACTTTCTATGGAGCTCCTGGCATCCCTCTGAATATTCCTTCCTTGCTCCTGGGTGTGCTCCCAGGAGTCACACAGAGTCCATCCAATCTATAAACCAGTGGCTTGTTTGTTTGGTTTGATTTTTCGAGACAGGATTTCTCTGTGTCACTCTGGCTGTCTTGGAACTTGCTCTGTAGACCAGGCTGGCCTTAAACTCAGAGATCCACCTACCTCTGCCTCCCAAGTGCTGAGATTGAAGGTGTGTGTCACCATGCCAGGCAAAATCCAGTCTTTTAGAGGAGGCTTTTGGACAGGAGTTTGGGTTGATCTAAATGTGGTCCTGACAGGACAAGTGCTGGATATGCTTCATCTCCTGACTATAGGAAGCAGCAAAAAGCATGACTGTCATTGATCAGAAGAAAGAACTTTGAGGTGGAGGGGGGGCCAGGCTGGGAAGATGAGGGCCCAGAGCTGGAGTGTGCTGAGCTCATGGGACAGTGTGGTGGAGACAGTCGCGAGGAAGCCCGGTCCTGCCACTTACCGGTGTATCTATTCCATCCTTAGCTCTGAAGTGGGACTTACCATAGTGGCTCTCAGGATGTCTGTAAAGATGGTGAGTGCTGGATGATCTGATGCTTATCTTATCTTTCTCCCCACCTCTCCACACCCCCAGGGTCTCGTGTCCTTAGACTGGTCTTAAACTCACTGTGTCTTGAACCCCTATCTTTTGCTAACACCTCCCAGGGGCTGTGCTGGTGCAGGCATAGGCCACCAGACCAAGTTTGGGGCTTCTTTCTCTATGTCCCTTTTTGGTAAATGAAGGAAGTGAGCTCAGGACCTCCCTGTAAATCCTGGACATGAACAAGGAGTCTGGGGACAGAGCAAAGGCTGCTGCCTTGGTCCGTGGGCATAGGGACCTACGCTACTCCCGAGTTTGTAGGCAGATAGGTCACACGATCTTAGTTCCCATCTGTCCGGAAAAGGGAAGGTTCAGTCTCAGGTCTCTCCCTTATACAAAATCGGGTCCTTTGTGGCACTGGCTGTGACGACAGACATCCTATCTTCAGGTACACAGAGTCTGTGTCAACACGCGGAAGGGAAAGTGATTGCACATGGGACACTGGTCAGTGTGACAGATTCAGTCTGTTGCAGTAGGGTTCTGGGTTCCTCTCAGAAGATGACTTAGGAGACATGACCAACCTTAGAAGCCCTGAAAACCAAGGTTAGAGGCTGGGACTGTGGATGCGTGCTCTTCATCCCCCCTGGATTGGAAAGGGTGGTGTACTTGGCAAGAGGATCTGAGGAGCTGGAGCTGGCTCCTGCCCTCATTCTCATTTTCCCTGAGAGCCTCCCCCATGCCCCTGCCTGGCTAAACACATACTCTCCTACTTACCAGGACCACAGGCGGGGAAGTAAGGACTGGTCAAGTCAGCCCCAGTTGCCAGAGTGAGTTAAATTCTCTCCATTCTTTCCTGAGGGAAACAAGGGCTCCTGAGGTTCCCTACCAGGTTCTGACTTAGCCAATTACCAGGGCCCCAGTGGCCACCAGGATCCTCTATGTGTGTGTGGGGTGAATGAGAACAGCCCCTGCCGAGAGAAGCTAGGGAAGGGGGCGGGGGCGGGGGAGGGACTTGTCTGCAGGGAGCCAAGTCCCTGCAGAGAGTCTTAGCCGGGATTTTCCTTTGACTGGCTCACCCACTCCTTCCCTTCCCAGGGTTCTCATCCTTCTGATGGGGTCAGCAACTCATCAACCCCAGTGACTCCATATCCCCATACCCAGGTCTGTCTCTTGTGCCCAGCCCTGTTTAACTGCTTCCTGGAAGTCCCCATGGACCACACTGCGCACTGGGTCATGTCCTCATTCCCAAACACTCATCCTTTGGCGTCCCCTCTCTTAGAAATGCTGCAAGCCCATTGTTCTGGGGTGGACTAGAGAAAGCAGTCAGGACTGAGGGCTGCCCCCTCTTCCTAGCCTAACCCTGCCTGGCTTTTGTCTCTTCTTTGAAATGTGCTCGTCTTCAATCCTTCTTTTCCTAGCGGCCTTGTTCTCTTAGTGTTTATTATTCCTGGCTTCAGGTGCCAGGAGATGGCGACTTCTCTGTCTGACACTCAGGAGGTGAGATTGCGGTAAACGTAATTTTTCTTAGTCGTTATTAACTTGACAGGTAAAAATGGAACGTCTTTGGTTCCTCGGGTCTTCTTTCTCTTTCTCCCTTCCTCACCACCCTCACCTTTGAGACAGCATTCCACACCGTGGCTCAGTCTGGCCTGGAACTCACTATCTTCCTGCCTCCGCCTAACCAAGTGCTATTACACGCATATCACTTACAATTTTCTGACGTTTGAACATTGACTCCGTGTGTGTGTGAACAGCACTTATGTGAACATCGTGTGTGTGAACAGCACGTGTGTATGAACAGCATCTGTGTGAACAGCGTGTGTGTGTGAACAGCTTGTGTGTGTGAATGGTGTGTGTGTGAACAGTATGCTGTGAACAGCGTGTGTGTGAACATCATGTGTGTGAATAGCGCATGTGTGAACAGCGTGTGTGTGAACAGCATGTGTGTGAACAGCATGTGTTTGAACAGCCTGTTTGTGAACAGCGTGCATGTGTGAATGGTGTGTGTGTGAACAGCGTGTGTGTGAACAGCATGTGTGTGAACAGCGTGTGTGGGAACAGCGTGTGTGAACAGCGTGTGTGTGAACAGCCTGTTTGTGAACAGCGTGCTTGTGTGAATGGTGTGTGTGTGAACAGCGTGTGTGTGAACAGCCTGTGTGTGAACAGCGTGTGTGTGAATATCATGTGTGTGTGAACGGTGTGTGTGTGAACAGCATGTGTGTGAACAGCACGTGTGTGTACAGCCCATGTGTAAACAGCGTGTGTGTGTGTGAACAGCGTGTGTGTGAACATCATGTGTGTGAACAGCCCGTTTGTGAACAGTGTGTGTGTGAACAGTGTGTGTGTGAACAGGTTGTTCACTGTGATTTGTTAAAAGCATCTCAATGTTTTGTTAGCTTAACTTCTGTGTTTTTTGTTTGTTTTTGTTTTATTTTTGTTGAAATGATTTTTTTCTCATACAATACATTCTGTCAACAATTTCAACTTCTGTCTATGATACATATATGAACTCTCCCACAGGGCAGGAGGCCCTACTGTGCTCCATGCTGGAGTTCCAGCAAGCTTCGCGTTTTCCTGCCTCGATACTGAATCCTACTGCGTCATCTGGCCAGATGCTTTATGTAGCACCGGATGGCCAGGAAATCTGTGTAGACCAGGTTGCCCTCAAACTCACAGAAATCTGCCTGCCTTTGTCTCCGGAGTGCTGGAACTAAGCCTATATTCCACCCTGCCTGTCCTGTGAATTCTTATTTATTTCTTACAACCTAAGAGAATAGGTTCTGTTTTTACTTTTGAATTTTAATTTTGTTGTTGTTTGGTTTTTGCATGTGGCATCTGAAGAAACAGACAGTCAAGTCCATATGAAGAGCCTGAAAATTCCCAGAACTTCATTACTTCACATTCTGGACTGTTTGCAGGACTCTAAAGACTGAACCTGCTGCCTTTGGCCTTGGCCGGGGAAGAGGTAAGAGATGAGTGCAGAGGAAGATGTAGAGAGACCATGGCATTTGCATTGGACAAACTCTAAGTCTGCCCTAGATCTTTGAAAATATTTATTTATTTAGATGTGTATATGTGTTTTGTCTGCATGTATGTATGTGTGCCACATACATGCTTGGTGCCCATGGAGGTCAGAGGAGAGCATTAGATCCCCTGGAACTGGAGTTACTGAGGTTGTACACTGCCACGTGAGTGCAGCAACCAAACCTGAGTCCTTTGCAAAAGCAACAGGCACCCTTAACCACCGAGCCTCACTCCAGTCCCATCCCCCAGCCTAGTTCTTTATCCAGGCACGTGAGGACAAAGTCCAGGGCTTGGCAGCCAAACAGAAGCTGGTGAAGGGAGAAGGATGTGCAGTGTCTGACTCCTGGTACGGAGTGTGTGGAGCTGAGGCTAGCTCAGGGTCGTGTGTCTACATGATGCCTGAAAGACAGAAGAAAGTCAAGCACAATCCAGGCATGTCTGAACACACTAGAGCCAGAACATTCTGGGCATAGCAGGAGAGTTGCTCAGGCCCAGGGGTCTGAGAGAAAGTAGAGTTTGAATAGCACTTGTGGAGGGAGGCAAGATACCTGCAGCAGGTGTGCTGACTTTAGATTGTAATCTGGGTCCAGATGGGAGAGGACACACTCATAGCCTGGGTTCAGGATGCAGCAGGTGTGCTGACTTTAGATTGTAATCTGGGTCCAGATGGGAGAGGACACACTCATAGCCTGGGTTCAGGATGCAGCAGGTGTGCTGACTTTAGATTGTAATCTGGGTACAGATGGGAGGCGACACACTCATAGCCTGGGTTCAGGATGCAGCAGGTGTGCTGACTTTAGATTGTAATATGGGTCCAGATGGGAGAGGACACACTCATAGCCTGGATTCAGGATGCAGCAGGTGTGCTGACGTTAATTGTAATCTTGGTCCAGATGGGAGAGGACACACTCATAGCCTGGGTTCAGGATGTAGCAGGTGTGCTGACGTTAATTGTAATCTGGGTCCAGGTGGGAGAGGACACACTCATAGTCTGGGGTTCAGGATGCAGCAGGTGTGCTGACGTTAGACTGTAATCTGGGTCCAGATGGGAGAGGACACACTCATAGTCTGGGGTTCAGCAGCCACATATAGTGAGGAGAGGGAGCCAGGTAAGCCTTGAGACCCATCAGTGGCACACACACTGAGAAGCTACCAGGAAACTAATGTGTAGCCATGGTTGGGAGGCCCTGATTTAGACTTTCCTGCAAGGCTGTCTGTCTTTCTGTAGGAAATGGTTTTCTATGGGGCTCAATGAGTCCATCCTGGGCTGCACAATAGGCAGAGTAGGGAGCCTTAAACAGGACTTCTGAGCTGATGGAACTCCACTTCCAGTCTGGCTGACTTGGTCTTGAGGGAGGTCAAACTGTAGACCAGGCTAGCCTCAAACTCACAGAGATCCGCCTGCCGGTTATTATTTAAACTTTTTTTTTTATTTATGTGTCTTTGTTTATTTATGTGCAAGTGTGTGTCATGTGTACGGATGGCCTAGGAGCCCAGCTGCAGTTAAGGCAGCTGCGCATGGGTGCTGGGAACAGAACTCAAGCTCTCTGAGTGGCAGTGATCTCAACCACTGAGTCATCGCTCCAGCCTCCACTTAAAATTCTTAATAATTTATTTGTATTATTTAATAAACTGTGTATATTTGAGCCACAATACCTTCATAGATCATGAAGATCATGAAGTAACAAGTAGAGGTCTCTTCTGTCTCCACCCCCACCTCACTAACAAACATGTCCTTCTTCCCGGTGCTAAGGATCAAATCTAGGGACCCCTAGGCACATGCTGGGCAAGTGTTTGCCACTGACTTATATCCCCAGCCACTCTTAATAATTACTTATTATTATTGCCTGTTTTGATACAGGGCCTTAATGTGTAGATTTGACTGGCCTAGAATCTGCTAGATAGGCTGCCACCAAACTCCTGGTTATCCTCCTGCCTCTACCTTCCAAGTGCTGGGATGATACTATTGTATCATCACTTGCAACTGCAACAATATTTAGTGACAGACCTGCCCTCTGGATTTTCTAAGCTGAGAATTCTCTATGTTGCTTCCAATGAAATCTTTTTTTTTTTTTTTAGTAAATTTTATTAAATTATAAAAGTTTCCATTTCCGCCCCCCCTCCCAACACCCTCCCACTCCCCCTACTCCCCCCCTCCTTCCCCTCCGTCCCCCAGGGCAGTCAGGGTTTCCTGCCCTGTGGGAAGCTCCAGCTCCCACCCCCTCCCTCCAGGTCCAGGAAGGCGAGCGTCCAAACAGACTGGATCCCCAAAATCCAGCATATGCAGAGGAAACAGGTCCCAGTGTCATAGTCAATGGCTTTTCAGAAAGACCCCGGGCCAGCCACAGTCAGAGAATCCGGCCAAATTCCGAGAATCTGGCTAGATCACGTCCTCGTTCAGTCCCAGTCCGACTGGCCCTGGTAAATTCTCATCAGATCCGTTCCCTTGTATCAGTGGGTGATAGCATCCCTCGTAGTACTGATTTCGTCTTTCATGTTCCTCCTCCTTCCGCTCCCCCTCCGGACCTCGGGGGGCTCAATCCGTTGCTCCAATGTGGGCCTCCGACTGCATAGCCGTCCTTCGCCAGACGAAGGATCTATGGTGATAAGCAAAATATACATCAGTATGGTCATGGGCCACGGCCGATTCAGGCACCCTCTCCTCTGTCCAGAGAGCAATCTGGGGGATTTCTCCTTGGACCTGGGATCCCATATATAATCAAGTCTCCTGTAAACCCTAAAATGGCTCCCTTAGTTGAAATATATTGTTCCCTGATCCCATATTCATCCTACCTCCCTCCCCCCCCATCCCCGGCCACCAAGCTTTCCCCGTTCCTCCCCTACTCCCTTCTCTCTAGCCCTCTCCCCCTCCATCGACCCTCCCACCCCCCCATGCACCCGAGGTTACCTGGGACTCTTGTCTATTTCCTACCTCCTGGTGGATAGCTAAATAATCTTCATCAGGTTCATCTTCTTATTTAGCTTCTCTAGGATCACGAATAATAGGCTCAAAGACCTTTAATTATGGTTAGAATCCACTTATGAGTGAATACATACCGTGTTCCTCTTTTTGGGTCTGGCTTACCTCACTCAGTAAAGCGTTTTCTATTTCCATCCATTTGCATGCAAAATTCAAGATGTCATTGTTTTTAACCGCCGAGTAAAACTCTAATGTATATATGTTCCACACCTTTTTTAACCATTCTTCTATTGAGGGGCACCTAGGTTGTTTCCATGTTCTGGCTATTACAAATAGTGCAGCTATGAACATAGTTGAACAAATGCTTTTGTAGTATGTTAGGGAATCTTTAGGGTATATTCCCAAGAGTGGTATTGCTGGGTCCTGAGGGAGGTTGACTCCCAGTTTCCTGAGAAACCGCCACACTGATTTCCACAGTGGCTGCACGAGTTTGCATTCCCACCAACAATGGATGAGTGTTCCCCTCACCCCACATCCTCTCCAGCATAGGCTATTGTTGGTGTTTTTGACTTTAGCTATTCTGACAGGTGTAAGATGGTATCTCAAAGTGGTTTTGATTTGCATTTCCCTGATCGCTAAGGAGGTTGAGCATGACCTTAAGTGTCTTCTGGCCATTCGAAGTTCATCTGTTGTGAATTCTCTGTTAAGTTCAGTACCCCATTTTTTAATTGGGTTAATTAGAGTTTTAGTGCCTAGTTTCTTGAGTTCTTTGTATATTTTGGAGATCAGACCTTTGTCTGATGAGGGGTTGGTGAAGATCTTCTCCCAGTCAGAAGGCAGCCTTTTTGTCCTACTGACAGTGTCCTTTGCTTTACAGAAGCTTCCCAGTTTCAGTAGATCCCATTTATTCATTGTTTCTCTTATTGTCTGTGCTGCTGGGGTCCTACTTAGGAAGAGGCCTCCTGTGCCTAAATCTTGTAGACTACTTCCCACTTTCTCTTCTATCAGGTTCAAAGTGGACGGATTAATGTTGATGTCTTTAATCCATTTGGACTTGATTTTTGTGCATGGTGATAGATATGGATCTACTTTCATTTTTTTACAGGTTGACATCCAGTTATGCCAGCACCATTTGTTAAAGATGCTTTCCTTCTTCCATTGTATACCTTTAGCTCCCTTGTCGAAAATTAGGTGTTCATAAGTTTGTGGGTTAATATCTGGGTCTTCTATTCGATTCCATAGGTCGACTTCTCTGTTCTTATGCCAATACCAAGCTGTTTTCAATACTGTAGCTCTATAATAGAGTTTGAAGTCAGGGATGGTAATGCCTCCAGAAGTTCTTTTATTGTATAAGATTGTTTTGGCTATCCTGGGTTTTTTGTTTTGCCATATAAACTTGATTATTGTTCTCTCAAGGTCTGTGAAGAAGTTTGATGGGATTTTGATGGGGATTGCATTGAATCTATAGATTGCTTTTGGTAGAATTGCCATTTTTACTATGTTGATTCTCCCAATCCAAGAGCAGGGGAGGTCTTTCCATTTTCTGGTATCCTCCTCAATTTCTTTCTTCAAAGACTTAAAGTTTTTGTCAAATAGGTCTTTCACTTCCTTTGTTAGAGTAACCCCAAGATATTTTATGCTATTTGTGGCTATCATGAAAGGTGATGCTTCTCTGATTTCCCTCTCTGCTTCTTTATCCTTTGTGTATAGGAGGGCCACTGATTTTTTGGAGTTGATCTTGTATCCTGCCACGTTACTAAAGGTGTTTATCAGCTGTCGGAGTTCTTTGGTAGAGTTTTTGGGGTCGCTTATGTACACTATCATATCGTCAGCAAATAACGAAAGTTTAACTTCATCCTTTCCAATTCGAATCCCCGTGATCCCCTTATGTTGTCTTATTGCTATTGCTAGAACTTCAAGCACTATATTGAAGAGGTATGGAGAGAGTGGACAGCCTTGTCGCGTTCCTGATTTTAGTGGAAAGGCTTTGAGTTTCTCTCCATTCAGTTTGATGTTAGCTGTCGGCTTGGTGTATATTGCTTTTATTATATTTAGGTATGATCCTTGTATCCCCAGTCTCTCCAACACCTTTATCATAAACGGGTGTTGAATTTTGTCAAATGCTTTTTCAGCATCTAGTGAGATGATCATATGGTTTTTTCTTTCAGTTTATTTATATGATGGATTACATTGATAGATTTGCGTATGTTGAACCAGCCCTGCATCTCTGGAATGAAGCCGACTTGATCATAATGGATAATTTTTCTAATGTGCTCTTGGATTCGGTTTGCCAGTATTTTATTGAGAATTTTCGCGTCGATGTTCATGAGTGAGATTGGCCTGTAATTCTCTTTCTTGGTTGTGTCTTTGTGTGGTTTTGGTATTAGGGTAACTGTAGCTTCATAAAAGGAGTTAGGCAGTGACTCTTCTGTTTCTATATTGTGGAATACGTTAAGGAGTATAGGTATTAGCTCTTCCTGGAAGTTCTGGTAGAATTCTGCATTGAAACCATCTGGTCCTGGGCTTTTTTTGGTAGGGAGATTTTTGATAACAGCTTCTAACTCTTCGCGAATAACAGGTCTATTTAGATTGTTCACCTGTTCTTGGTTCAACTTTGGTATATGGTATTTATCTAAAAAAATGTCCATTTCTTTTACATTTTCCAACTTTGTGGCATATAAACTTTCATAGTAAGATCTAATGATTCTCTGAATTTCCTCTGTGTCTGTGGTTATGTCCCCCTTTTCATTTCTGATCTTATTAATTTGCATGTTCTCTCTCTGCCGTTTGATTAACTTGGATAGGGGTTTGTCAATCTTGTTGATTTTCTCCAAGAACCAGCTTTTTGATTCATTGATTCTTTGGATTGTTTTCTCTGTTTCTATTTTGTTGATTTCAGCCCTCAGTTTGATTATTTCCAGTCTTCTAGACCTCCTGGGTGAATCAGCTTCTTTTTTTTCTAGATCTTTCAAGTGTGCTGTTAAGTCTCCAATGTGTGCTTTCTCCGCTTTCTTTAATTGGGCACTTAGTGCTATGAACTTTCCTCTTAGCACTGCTTTCATAGTGTCCCATAGGTTTGAGTATGTTGTGTCTTTGTTTTCATTAAATTCAAGGAAGAGATTAATTTCTTTCTTTATTTCTTCCTTGACCCAGGGGTGATTTAGTAGTTGACTGTTCAGTTTCCATGAGTTTGTTGGCTTCCTGGGGGGAGCATTGTTGTTGAATTCTAATTTTAGTCCATGGTGATCTGACAAGACACAGGTAGTTACTAATATTTTTCTGTATCTGTGGAAGTTTGCTTTGTTACCGAGTATGTGGTCAATTTTCGAGAAGGTTCCATGAGCTGCAGAGAAAAAGGTATATTCTTTCCTATTTGGGTGGAGTGTTCTATAGATGTCTGTTAAGTCCATTTGATTCAATACCTCCAATAGGTCTCTCAATTCTCTGTTTGGTTTCTGTCTGATTGACCTGTCCATTGGTGAGAGAGGAGTGTTGAAGTCTCCTACTATTAGTGTGTGTGGTTTGATGACCGCCTTGAGTTCTAGAAGAGTTTCTTTTACATATGTGGGTGCCTTTATATTAGGAGCATAGCTATTCAGGATTGAGACTTCCTCCTGATGAATTGTTCCAGTTATGAGTATGAAATGTCCATCTTCATTTCTTCTGATTGATTTTAGTTTGAAGTCGATTTTGTTAGATATTAGAATGGCCACGCCCGCTTGTTTCTTAGGTCCATTTGCTTGGAAAACCTTTTCCCAACCCTTTACTCTGAGTAAGTGTCTGTCTTTGTGGTTGAGGTGTGTTTCTTGTAAACAGCAGAATGTTGGATCCTGTTTTCGTATCCAATCTCTAAGTCTGTGCCTCTTTATAGGTGAATTGAGTCCATTGATATTAAGTGATATTAATGACCAGTGGTTGTTGACTCCGGTCATTTTTTTTTTTTAAGTAGTAGAGTGTATGTGTTTTTCTTCTTTGATTTGTGCTTGTGAATGGTCGCTAGATGTTCGAGTTATTGTAGATCGTGTTGGGAATGTTGGATTCCTTCGGTAGTGATTTTCCTTCTAATATTCTCTGTAAGGCTGGATTAGTAGCTACGTATTGTTTAAATTTGTTTTTATCCTGGAATATTTTGTTTTCTCCATTGATAGTGAACAATAGCTTGGCTGGGTATAGTAGTCTGGGTTTGCATCCATGGTCTCTTAGTTTCTGCAGTACCTCTATCCAGGATCTTCTGGCTTTCATGGTTTCCATAGAGAAATCCGGTGTAAGCCTGATAGGTTTACCTTTATAAGTTACTTGACCTTTTTCCTTTGCAGCTCTTAAAATTTTTTCTTTAATATTTATGTTTTGTGTTTTGATTATTATATGGCGCGGGGATGTTTTTTTCTGATCCAATCTATTCGGTGTTCTGTATGCTTCTTGAACCTTCATAGGAATATCGTTCTTTAGGTTGGGAAAGTTTTCTTCTATAATTTTGTTGAATATATTTTCTGGGCCTTCGATCTGCAGTTCTTCTCCTTCTTCAATCCCTATTATTCTTAGATTTGGTTTTTTTATTGTGTCCCAGATTTCCTGAATGTTTTGTGAAGAGAATTTGTTGGATTTGCCGTTTTCTCTGACCAGAGCATTTATTTTCTCTATGGTATCTTCAGAATCTGAGATTCGTTCTTCTATCTCTTGTATTCTATTGGTTATGCTTGATTCTGTAGTCTCCGCTCGTTTACCTAGGTTTTCCATATCCAGCCGGTTCTCGTTTTGTGTTTTCTTCATTGCCTCCATTTCAGTTTTCAATTCTTGGACTGTTTCCTTTACTTGTTTGATTGTTTTTTCTTGGTTTCTCAGGGTATCACTCACGGATTTACTTATTTCTTCAAACTTTTTGTTATATTTCTCATCCATTTCTATACTCATTTCTTCAAACTTTTTGTTATACTTCTCGACCAGTTCCTTAAGGGAGTTATTCATATCCTGTTTAAGGGACTCTATTGCTTTCATAATGGCACTTTTTTCCACTTCATCTGGGTTAGAGTGTTCAAATCCTTCTGTTGTAGGGTCATTGGGATCTGATATTTTCATGTTGTTTTTCAGATTGTTGGAGGAGGTCTTGCCTTGGCGTCTGCCCATCTCTTACTTCAAATGTTCTCTATTGGAACTTCTGTTACCGGGTCAGGTTCCCTTGTTGGGCAGGGAGTTCACTGATAGAATGCCTACCTTTCCCCAAACAGGGTATTGAACCACAGGCACTGCCTCTTTCCGGGATGCCCCTATAGAGCAGGCCCAGTGTGCAAGGCAGCTGAGCTGGGGAAATTTTATGGGCTCAGTGGGAGGGGAGAAATATAGAAATTTGTACCTGGATGGAAGCTGGGATGGCAGGTGGGAGAGCCTAGCAGGGTGGAAACAGCACTGCAGGCTGACCTGGGAGTCTATGGGGTCGGGGAGAGTCCTAGCTCCCCCTCGCCGGGCCCCTGTCGTGGGCCCGAATCAACTCACCACTCCGAAGGCCCTCTGGATGGAAGCTGGGATGGCTGGCGGGGAAGGTAGCAGGGTGGAGCCAGCAGAGCAGGCTGACCTGGGAGTCTATGGGGTCGGGGAGAGTCCTAGCTTCCCCTCGCCGGGCCCCTGTCGCGGGCCCGATTCCCCAATGAAATCTTTTGGATAATTAAAAATGCTGTTTTAGGCCCTTGTCCAATGAATAGGAGTCAGCACGAGCCAAGGCCTGGGATAGTTCTGTAAGTATCCTTCCATCTGATTCTTTTTAGAACATGGAAAACATTTTTCCTTCATTTTATTAGCTCAGTGATAGATTCTCCTGAAAAGCTGGTACCCAGATGTCAAGATGCATTCTTTCTTTCTTTTTTTTTTTTGGAGGTCAATATTGTTTTCATGAGACTCCAAGTTTAAAATGTCGTTTGTAAATGTGGACAATGTGAAGGTTTTGTTGGGTGAGATATATTAAGAAGAAGAGCTACAGACTTCTTCACATCCTACCTGATTCTGAAGGCACTGCTAAAGAGAGGTTAGCTTTAGCCCCAGTAGCTTTAGCAGGATTTGCTATGCAGCTGTGGACATACTGACGCTCTTTTGAGAGACTGGATGCCGGGAGAGCAGAACAGAGCGAGCTGCTGGCGTACTCCCCTCTCTCCCGTTTCTGTGCTAGGTGAGGAAAGTTTGGAGAGGGATAATGGGACACATGGGATCTGAAGGTGGGAGGGAACCAGTGATGGTGGTGGGGTGTAAGGAGCACAAAGAGGGACCGTGGGTAAAGGGGACGAGTGGGAACAGAGCACTCTGACACGTTATAAGAATGCCTTGATGCAACCTTGTTCTGTACACTAACTGAATTGAAACAAAACAGAGTAAAGAGAGGGAGCATTATGGTAGCAAGTTGGTCCCCGTGTATCCGCTTCCTCAGTCTTGCCCGGGATCACTGAAAAGTGAACAGCGATTTATCAGAAGAGACTCATGGGCCTGTACTCAGGAATGACCTCACCAGGTGCTGCCTGATTTCCTTGGTTCTGGCCCCATAGATGATGGGGTTGACCAGACATGGGAGAAACAGGTAGAAAGCACTGAGCAGGTTGTGTGTGTCTTGGGAGGCAGCACGGGCCACGCAGTAGACGATGGATGAGGACATGGTAGAAGAGTAGACAGTGAAGATGACGAGCAGGTGGGAGCCACAGGTGTTCAGGGCCTTAGCCCGTGCTCCACCCGATGAGATCTTGAAGACAGCGTGGATGATGTGGGAATAGGAGGCTCCTAGCAGAAGCATATCCAGGACTCTGTTAATGGTGCGTATGATGAGTCCCACAGTCTTATTCAGGGAGATGTCCCCACAGGAGAGCTTCATCAGGGCCATGTGCTCACAGGCAAAGTGATGGATCACATCTGAGCGGCAGAAGCGCACTCGGGAGGCCAGCACCACCACGGGAGCAACGATGCGTGTGTTCCTGGTGACTGCCAACCCCACCAGGCCAGCCAGCAACTGTCTTGTCACTATCTCTGGGTAGCGGAGAAGATAGCAGATAGCCACATAGCGATCCAGGGCCATGATCAGGAGGATGTTGCAGTCCATAGAAACCAGAAAGTAGATGCAGAACATCTGTCCCAGGCACCGAGGAAGGGAGATGCGGTTGAAGCGTGTGGAGAAGCTGAACAGCATGGCGGGCAGCACGGTGGTGGCAGTGCAGACATTGACGGCCAGCAGCAGGGCGATGAGCAGGTACATGGGCTGGTGCAGGATCTGCTGGGATGCCACGGTGTGGATGACCAGGGCATTGGTGAAGAGGATCACCACGTAGAGGCTGAGGAAGGGCAGCACTAGGAGGGCTCTGGCTTCTTGTATCCCTGGGAAGCCCACTAGGAGGAAGCTGGTGTAGGACTCATTGTAGGTGCCATTGCCCCACCCTGACATGATGCCCGAGGGCACAGGGCGGCTCCAGGGAGAAGGAGGGGCAGGATGCCTGGTTTCAGTCCCTGAAAGGCCCTGCAAGAACCTGCCCCAGCCTTACCAGGCTGGACTGGGTGTTTGGATTTTCATGAGTCTCCAATATTTCTAGAAGAAAAAAGAAGACTTTTAGGCTTATTATTTAATGAGCTCTACATCTTTCTATAAGTCATTGCTTGCATTTCCAATATATCATGGGAGCAGATTTTGCATGCAGAATCTGTGGGTCAAGTGATAGTCACACTTTTTCCATGTATGAAGTGGATTTCCAGAGAAGTTGAATGGATCTCATCACTGACTCAGTGGTGCTGGTCCTGAGTCATCACGGTGGTGGCTGGTAAGTGATATTTTAGCTGACATGTCTAGTTGATTTTGTTGTCTATCAGGAACTTAGTATGTCCCTAGTAGTTTAAATGTTAGTCTTTATGTATTTTTGAAACATGGTTTATCAATCATGTCAGCATTTTCACTTTGTTTGTGGTATTACTAAGACTAAAAGTCTACATGTATAAAATTAATTCAATTGATATATCTTTTTGTAAATTATTTCTTTTGTTTGTAGAATAGAAAATCCTGTCTTATTCAAAGACCAAACAGATAGTGAATATATTCTGTTATTCTTTGGGATATGAGTTTTATTTTTTGTATGTTTGTGTCTGAATGTTTGTGTGGGTGTGCTTGCCTGAGTGTCCGGAGGTCAACATCAGGTGTCTTTCTATACAAATTCCCACCTTATTCCTGAGACAGGTTGTTCACTGTTTTGACTGTATTTTCTGGCCTGGGAGTCCCTGAGATTCAACCATCTTGGTTCTCATGTTTGTTCAGCAAACACTTTATACTGTTCTAGTTAATCTCTGGTGCTGTGTTAAGACACCATGCAAAAGAGAGAGAGGCTTCTGAGAGAAAGTTTATTCTAGTTTACAATTGCAGACAGAGCCACAGTGGTGGGAGACTTGGTATCAGGCAGCTGGAGCAGGAAGCTGAGAAGCCACCCCTCCACCGTCAAACAGGAAGCAAAGTGAGGCCATAGGCCCTCAAAGCCCACTCCCCAGTCACATAGCGTCTTCCAGCAAAGCTCTACTTCTTAAAGGTTTATAGTCTCCCCAAATGGTGCCACCAATAGGGGACCAAGTGTTCAAATGGGAGACATTGCTCTTTCAAACCATGACATCCATCGAGCAATCTTTCCATCCAAGTGTTTTTGAGTTCTGACCAGCATGAAATACATTTGGTTCATGTCCTGTGATAATATAACTTGGTTTTACCCAGATAGCAACGTGGTTGTTGTTCCAATTACCTGTCATGTGTACAGGTCCTCAAGGAGGCTAGACAAGGGCGCTGGATCTCCTGGAGCTGGAGCTACCCAACATGTGCGCTGGGAACTGAACTCGGGTCCTCTGAACGAGCAGCAGTGCTCGTAAATACTGACTTATCTCTCTTTTCCTGAGGTGTTCTAGTTTTTTATTTTTGATTGTTATTTTTGAGGCAGTGATGTCTCGTTTGTACTCATACCAGGACCATACAATTTTCAAAATATTCACTGTAAATGACTCACTACAGGACTTCTTCATTTCAAGTGTACAACTTAGTGGTTCCTAGGACGTTCACAGCACATGGATCTACAACCGCCACGATTACACTTTCACTAGTGCCAATGGAAACTCTGTCCACCGATAAACATTTGCTAATCAATTGCTAAGGTTCTTCCCGAGTTAGTGGGTTTGCCTGCTCAGGAAATTTCCTAATTGTAAACTTTTGCAGTTAGCTGGGATGGCAAATATGCACCACCATGTCTAGTCTGTGTTTTCCGAGCATCTTCTCATTTATTTGTTGGCTACTCAATCTCTCCAAGGGAAATGTATGAAATGTATGTTTGCTTTTTTTTTTTTTGACAGGCTTTCTCTGTGGCTTTGGAGCCTGTCCTGAAAGTAGGTCTTGTAGACCAGGCCTCATACTCACAGTGATCCACCTGCCTCTGCCTCTCAAGTTCTGGGATTAAAGGTGTGTGCCACCACTGCCCAGCTGGAAATGTATGTTTGAACATTTAAATTTGGTTGCTTCATATCACTGAGTTGTTAGACTCCAGAGCCATTTTGATCACTATGATCTGATCATTATTATGATCTGAATCATTATTCAGATTCCTAATGCAACACTTTCATAAGCGCTTTCAAGTTTTTCATTATTCTTATTTATTTTCCCCACTTAAGTGATAAATAGTATCGCTTTGTTAGTTTTCAAAAATTACCTTGTTGTAATTTGAAAAATTGGAATTTCATTAAACCTATAGAGTAGTCTCTGGAGAATCAAAATCTTGACCACACTGTGTCTTTCTGTCTGGTGACAAAGTGTGGTGTTTTTTTTCCAAAATTTAAAAAAAAATTAGTATGTATGGTGTGTGTGTGTGTGCATGTATATGTGCACATATGTGTGTATGATGAGTATAATGTGTGTGTAATATGTGTATGGTATATGTATGATGTGTATATGATGTGTGGTGTGTGGTGTGGTGTGTGTGGTGTGCATGTGTGGTGCGTGTGTGTGGTGTGCATGTGTGTGCGTGTGTGTGGTGTGCATGTGTGGTGCGTGTGTGTGGTGTGCATGTGTGGTGCATGTGTGTGTGCCCTGGCATGCGTAAAGGGTTAGAGGATATCTTTAGGAGCTGGTTCTCTCCTCCTACTGTAGGATCCAGGGATGGAACTCAGGCATCAGGCTTGTGAGAAAAGCGGTTTTATCCTGAATCATCTCACCAGCCCTAAACTACAATGTCCTGTGCTTTCAAGTCTTGTTGAACATCTCAGCAGTTGTGAGGTGTGATTTGTATAGGTCCATGGGAACAGACGTCCTGTCTCCATTTGTATTCCTGTTGGCAAATACAGACAGCTGGGTCACACTCGGAACATACCAGCCAAATAGTGAGCAGTCTCCTGAGCTGTGAGTGTGTCCCTGTGTGCTTCGCTGTGTGCTTCACTGAGGCTACCACAGTTGTGAATCTTTTTTACATAGTAACAATATTAATTGTACATTTATCTTGTATCTTGTCATTAAAAATTCTCTTATTAAAGTGTTTCCAGGAGATTCTCTTGGGCATTTCGAGCAGAGTTACTTGATCCTCCCCGATTTTAACAGTTGAAATTACACACACACACACACACACACACACACACACACATATTTAATAAACTAGAATTTCCAGAATCATGTTAAAAACTAAGAAGGGAAAAGTACCCTGTATTTCACTACACGTTTTTGGTGTAGCGCTTTTTCTCTATCACGTACCATGTGGCTGGCTGGGTTAGGTCTGACAGCAACAGTCATGGCCCTTTATTCTTTATCAATTTATCACTAACACTCTTATTTTTTGACATTTGTTTTCTCCCAGTCACTCTGCTGGTCACTCACTCAGGCTTCACATATGCCTCAGATGTGACTTCAGGGCCCAAATTGCTTAGGGTCTAGCTGGGAAGACCCAAGGTGTTCTGTTCTGAATTAGAGCTCTCTAATTCAACTCTAGGGACACAATCTGAGGGGGAGGCACCACCCAAGGACCAGGGATGCTGAGTTGGTGGGCATGGGGCTGTGAGGTTGAGCTCAGGGGTCTGGATTTCTAATAGAGAACTGAAACTTGGGAATCAGGCCAGAGATGGACGGAACTCCAAAGCCATAGTCCCCATCCCTGTCATCAGCCTCAAAGGAGGCACCTGGATGTCCTCCTGCAGAAGAAATTATAGCGCAGAAAGGAAAAGGATGATGGGAAGGCGGATGGATGAGACCCAGTCTCTAAAAAGAGGGACACAGAAAACAATTTCCTTCTGAGAAGATCTGGGCCTGGGGCTGAGGCCGAGGAGGCAGCAGAGTGGGCTTGGGTAGTGGCGTGATGGGGACACTGGGAGGGGTAGCAGGGGTGAGTCTAAGTCTCTGCCACATGCATCTCCCACGCCTCCTCATCTTCCCAGCCCCTCGACTCCCCACACTTACCCTGGAGCTGATCCTCAGGCCAGCACAGACAGGCAGGAGCAGAGAGAGCCAGCTGAGTTCCCCGAGTGTCTTTAAATGTACTCCTCCTCCTTCCCCTGGGGGCTGAGGTGTCAGCTCAGTCTACGGGCAGAGCAAGAGCTGTCTGCCTGACCCATGGTCTCCTAGGAGCTCTGAGAAACCAACTGGTCACCTGACATTCAGGCCTTCCTGAGGTCTGTGCAGTTCCATGTTCCTGTTCTGGAACTAGAGACCCAACAGAGACAGGATGAACTCAGACCTTATGCCCCCATCTCAGCCCCAGCTGATTGCCTGGGTGGCTCTGCCAGGGGAGGGGCAAGGAGGGGGGTGCAGGGTGTTGATAGTCTAGCAGGCAGGACCTAACTGTTAGAAATGAGGAGCCAGGAAACCAAGGAAAGGAGACTTTTATTGGGTGTGGTGATTTGTGAGTGGTGGGAGGGTGTTGAAGCATCTGGGGCTCCTGTGGAATTTATGGGAAAGGGAGACACTGTGAGTGGGAGTATGGGGGGTGGCAGGTCCTGCTGAGGAGGGATCTTATCACCCCATATTAGTGGCGGGGTATCTAGGGCTGGATGCTTTTAGGTGACTTACTCTGTGGACCTGTGGCAGTGCTACGAGCATCATCTGACCCAACCTGCTTCCCTCCAACCACCTTTTGCCTTGCTTCTCTTTGGGTCTGGGGAAGGAGTGATGGGCTCTGGAAAAGCCCAAGTATTGTTCTTTTTAAAAATAATACCATGGTGGGATGTCCCGGGCAGCTCGCGGAGCAGCTGCAAGTGGCAGTGCCATGCGGCCGGGGAGTCAGGGTCCCCGGGCGAGCGGCAGAGTCAGGAGGCTGGATGTGGTGGACGGCAGAGTAAATGGACATAAGGCTATACATAAAACTAGACATTTATTACTTAAAGAAAGAAAAACATAGACAAACATAGAGAAAACAAAGACACACATACACACACACACACACACACACACACACACACACACACACATGCACCAGAGAGAGGAGAGAGAGAAGATGGCTGCGGGGGAGGTCCAAAAGTGGCTGGGGTGGGTGTGGTTAGTTCTTAAAGTGGCAGCAGAAGACTAACATTCCCGGATCCTTTTTATAATAAAAAGTAGAAGGTTAGACATTACAGGTTGAAGGAATTGGGGCGGCAAATTCTCAAGACTGCTTCCAGCTGATTTGTGGGCGTCGTCTTTGGGGGGTGTGGGGGTGAGGGAGATCCGAGAGAAGCTGGGTGTTGGTCACATCCTGGCATAATTGGTCTCTGTTCCCGACAGGACAGGTGTCTGTGGCATGGAAATGTCCCTTGTACCTGGTTAGGGTGTTGACAGAACAGAGGACAAAGTTAAATTGAGAAAAAAATTTTAGGACCAGGGAATTGAGAGGTTTGTATCTGACCTGTTTACGGTGGGTTTTTTATTTTGGCTTCCTGGAACTTATAAGAAAAACAGAAGTTTTAGACATATATATTGTATTAAGAACTCCTTGGGTTTGTAAAAACAGAAATTATAATGAAAAGTATTTTTATTTGGTGAGACAACCTGGCAAAACCTCTCAGCTATCAGACTGTCAGAGATCGTTGAGAAGGATAAGATTTTACTTGAGTTACTGATTAAAAAATGACAGAGAACTTACTTGGTTGGCACCCAGAGCTACTCTTTGGTCCTCCCTGGTCGCTGAAGATTGTATTTGACCTTTGTTGTTTAATGTAGAGCCTGCCAGGCTTTTGAAGACCCTGTGGACCAAGAAATCTTTAGGAAGACAGGCCTACCTTGACCCTGGGCAGCTAGGCTATCGATTCCAGTGATCCTGTCCACGTTTGGAGGTCTCCAGTTTAGGTGATAGGCAGTTTTTGCCCAATGGTCAGCGCTTGGCAGTCAAAGCAAACTGCAGATGGACGTTGGTCAGTGACGGTTTGTCTTATGTCTTCTCGGAGGAAACAGAGTGCTTGCTCGGAGCCAACCTGTCTCTTTTTGTTATGAAAGGTTTTTTAAATAATTAAACATTTAAATATCGCATTCCCCAGACCTCTGAGCAGTTGAGGGCTGATTATTAGGTATAGCTGCAGTATAGAATCTGTCTGGAAGATTGGGTTTGAGTTTGACTGTATTGACTCTTAATAGGTAAGATCCACATTTGTAAAAAGATAGACAGAAAGAAAAAAAACTGTTTGTAACATTAAGATTAGTGGCAGAACTGACAATGGTAAAAAACAGCTTAAAAGTACACACCAGTTTATGATTTTGTAGTCTGAAACGAGATGAAATGAACAATCATTATACATAGAGAACAGGAATTAGGCAGAATGCATGCTCTCTGATGGGCCCTATCAGAAAGCATGTCAGTATGCAAAACACCTGTAATCACAGCAAAGGAGAGGATTTCAGTGAACACTGAGGAGGGGGAGGGGAAAGCGGGACATACATAACAGCGGGAGGGCCTGGTCGCGTGATCTGGCTCTCAGTGAATCTAGCGATAAAGTCACCTGACCCCAATGAACATGGCAGCGGCCACGTGTTGTGGCTTGAATGGAAAGACCGCGGGAATTTTAAAAGCCGGGGGCCGCCTGGTTGTTATGCAGAGTCTGAATCGTGAAAAACCCATACAAACAGACAATTTAAGGCATATTTAGGCTGGTACGACTTGCTTTCCCAGGTCAAGACCGTGAAAAACCCGCAAAAAACCATGGCATCTCGAGCCTATGGGGAACAGTTCCCCGTTTAGGTGAGATGCAAACGACCATCAGAAAACATGTGCCCAGGCGTTCGAGGTGCCCATGTGGGATGGTATCGGCTGAATCGGATCAGCCAATTACGTCCGTGAGAAAGATAGAAAGAAGAAAAGACTGAAATAAAGAGGAAGAAGCCTGGGAACCCCGGGTTCCCAGTTGCGGGAATGGTGGGAGCTGGCCAGGCCAACTGTCCCAGTCACAGGCTTTAACAGAGGACGCAAGCTGTAATGGATGCCAGCGATGGGGCGGAGAAGTACCCCCCGGGCCCAGAAACACCAGGAGGACTGGTCAATCCCGGGTTAAAAAGGCTCAGATAAGCTGGCTGGAGTGAGGAAACTTACAATTTGAAGCCGGTGTTGTTTGTAGGAAGGAGTCCAGGCAGTTGGCGGGGTTGAGGAAGGCCCTCGGTCCGATTCAATCCCGGAAGTTGGAGCTCAGAGTCCTGGACGATATGTGAAGCCGGGACCGGCCCTTGGCGGGTGCATCTGTTGAGTCCGCGGCACCAAAATATTGTTCTTTTTAAAAATAATACCATGGTGGGATGTCCCGGGCAGCTCGCGGAGCAGTTGCAAGTGGCAGCGCCATGCGTTGGGGGGGGGAGAGTCAGAGTCCCCGGGCAAGAGGCAGAGTTAGGCGGCTGGATGTGGTGGACGGCAGAGTAAATGGACATAAGGCTATACATAAAGCTAGACATTTATTACTTAAAGAAAGAAAAACATAGACAAACATAGAGAAAACAAAGACACACATACACACATACACACACACACACACACACACACACACACACACACACGTGCGCACACGTACCTACACACATGCACCAGAGAGAGGAGAGAGAGAAGATGGCTGCGGGGGAGGTCCAAAAGTGGCTGGGGTGGACGTGGTTAGTTCTTAAAGTGGCAGCAGAAGACTAACACCAAGGAGGAGTAGACCCCCGAGCTAAGCTGGAGACATTGGGAAGCAGCACACAGGCTGGGCGGAGAGTTCTGGGGTTGAGACTTCACACAAGGATACCGATGTTCATGGGCTAGGGCTGTGAGAAGGCATCCAGAAGCCATCGATGAGGGTGAAGGAATAGGAAGGCAGAAACCAAACAAGACTGTGTGGCTTGGAGCCCAGGGCTTGAATGTGCCTCAGCAGTGATGGGGCAGAGAGGCAGCAGATGTGGCAAGTGGGTAGCTAGAGGGCTGGAGGACCTTGTAGGACCTGTCAGGGACCCCACACACTACTCACTGGCTACCACCCAGGCTCAGGTGTGAGGCTTACTAAGAGGAAGGATCCCCTTTTTCAGGCAAGGTACATCTCACGTGACCCTTCCCTGTGTCCTGTGGCCCAGGACTTCAACCTCTGCTCAGATCCACAAGCTTTTTTTTTTTTTTTTTTTTTTTTATACAGACATTTGTCATTGAACTCAGGCTCCATCTGAATAACAGTAGGATCTCACCCAAAGATCCTTCATTCAACTTCATCTGCAAAATACCCTTTTCCTGTATGATCACATTCATAGGCTCCAGGGGTTAGGACCTGGGCTTTTTTTTTTTTGTGAGGCCATTACACAGCTTTCTAAAGCCTTTATATGTGGAGTGTAGAAGAAGGAGAGGGTAGGTGAGGAGCCTTGGGTGTATGTGTGTGTTAATGAGGAGCCTTGTTCTGGGATCACATGTGGCTATACGTGTGTGTTAGTGAGGAGCCTTGTCTGGGGTCACATGCAGGTGTATGTGTGATGATCATGGTAGGGTCCAAAGCTGTGTCCCATCTTTAGAGGTCTAAAGTCACGGACTCTAGGGAAGCAGCTGAGAAGAATGGGACCTACCTGTGTTAAGGTTGTAGTCAGCCCACGCGGGCTTCCTGGGGGAGGTGAGCCTCAAGCCTTGTTGTAGAAAACAGCTTCCCATAGTTACTGAGCGAACATTCAGACAGAAAGATGTCGTTCACTCAAGGGTTCTTTGAACCCTCAACCCCCAGTTATGCCTCTTCTTTGGTTCAGAGAGCTTCCTCGAGCAAGCTGACCATCCTCTCTCAGACTGGGATATCCTCCTGTGGGTTTGCAATGCCCAATGAGATGTTGAGGTTCTGAGGCTGCAGAGTGCAGAGTATAGAGGGCAGAGGGCAAAGGGCCGGTCCTGAGGTCAGTGGCCAGGTCTGCATGGCAACTCACTAAGAGGGGAACAGAAAGTGGGTACAGGCATCTCAAAGGCAACAGAGTCACCTGTGGGCCTGCTCCTTCGACCACCATCATACCTGTCAGATTTTCTTTTCCATCATCTTTCTTGGAAGTTAACCATGGCTGTGCTAGGTCCTTTGGCCCTCTCCACGTACCAGGTACTGCGGGTCTTATCTCCAGCGTCCTCTCTGGCAAGCTACTAGAGCCTTCATTCTAGGTCCTCTCCAAGTCTGCAGGTCAGCCCTTCCAGCCACTTCACTTCCTCCAGTCCCTCATCACCTAAGCAAAGCCTACTGAGGCTCTCACCATCAAACTGGCCAAGTCTAGACTCTCACCTTGCATTCAAGACTCTCCTCTCCCCAGCCCTCCCTGAACCTCTCAACCCTCCTCACCTGACTCATGCTGTGCCTACCCCTCTGTCTGGCTGGCCCTTTCTTCCCAAGCCTCACCAAAGTGGGCACCACCAGCTCTGGAAGCTGCCTTGCTTGCCTTTGTCACAGTGTCTGGATCTTTCAGAATGTGGGGTTTGGTGGAATCGGTGTGTAGAGGAGTGGGAGGAACGGCTGTGACATGCAGAGTTAGAGGTTTTGGGGAGATGAGGTCTCATGGAAGTCCTTGACATTGTGGTGGTCTGAAGCTTCAGATCAATCTGTGTAGACACAAGGGGTTACAAAAAGCAAGATTCATAAATGGGGCAGCACAAACAGAAACTGACTAGTCAGGGGCAACAGCACAGATTCGGGAGCTGACTGTCCCAGAAGGTTCGTCTTACCGAGTATTTAAGCACAAAATCTACAAACATCTGTGCCAAGTTGCGGTTACATTTTCCCACCAATTAGGATTCAAAGACTAGGGACTTTCCCTATGTGTTCCTGTTGGGGAATATTTGCTTAAGTCTGTAAAGATGTATCGCATGTTTAACTATGCAAAGATACGTTGCTGTTTTATCTTGTCTGCCTAAGACATCTAATTGATCTAATAAAATGCTGAATGGCAAATAGGAGGTATAGGCAGGACTTCTGGGCAGGGAGAGTAAGTGGTGGGAGAAATTTAGACTTGGGGGAGAAAGAAAAAGAGACACCAGGGAGATGCTAGGAGCCAGCCAGGCAGACATGGAGGAAACAGGAAAATAAGACATACAGAATGAAAGAAAGGTTAAAAGTCCCAAGGCAAAACAGATGAATAGATGAATAGTCTAGGGAGCACAATGCCCACAATGCCAAGAGATGGGGTGGGTGGTTTTTGGCCATTTGGTAGGTTATGGATGTTTGTCATCATTTAGTGGAGATAGAGGATAAAAAGATAAGTATTCATCTCTAATGTTTTACATTGATATGGACTTTTGTATAGTGATACAGATTTAAGGTTATTTTTGTTATACTGTATATATGTTTCTACTCTTGTTTAAGGTACTGTACCTATGCAGCTCATTTAAAAATGTAATATAAAATTCTAGTCATTGAACACTATTATTACAAACTGTTTAGGATAATTAAGAGATGTAGGTTAGTAGTTAGTCACCTATAACAATCAAACTTGTAGTTATGTGAGGCATATTTTTAAGGGCAAACAGATACATTTTAGATAGATAAGCGATCTGTCTTTAGAGACCTGCAGAGTATGGCACTTACAATGCTTAATACCCTAAGGCTATTCATGACATGAGACATGTCTGCTCCTGGCAGCACTGATTTACTTCATAAAAGGATGATGGGCATCAAAGAATCTCCATATGAAGTTCTGTTTCATTGTGGCAAAGCTAGCCATTCAGGCAAGAAACTGCCCTTGCCTTGACTGCTGACAGTATACTGTACAAACTGGACAAGCAGGACACAAAGGAAAAAGACCGCCAAACTTTGCCAAGACAAGGTGGGAAACTTCTTCAAAATTCCTGCTTCACAGAAGAGTCTGTCAGATTTTCTAGGTCCGTAGGCTGAAGATGGCTGCCCCAATGGTGCAGAGGAACCTTGGGTGACGGTCCAGGCAGCTAGCTGCTCCTGTCATGTCTGCGGCTTTGGAAAACACTTGCTCTGTTCTTCCTGCTTGCTCAGGTAAGACTGCAGCCGTCTCAGGCCTCTGACGGGGCTGAGGGTGAGCGAGTTATAGCTATAGTTTTCCTTGTTACCAAATTTAGAAAAGAAATTTACACGAGATGTAAAGTTTATGGGGTTGAGAAACATAAAAGCTTAGACTGTTTATCTAGGAAAATGTTTTTTAATTGATTTTTATTGAGCTCTACATTTTTCTCTGCTCTCCTTCCTGCCTCTCCCTTCCCCTTAACCCTCCCGCAAGGTCCCCATGCTCCCAATTTACTCAGGAGATCTTGTCCTTTTCTACTTCCTGATATAGTTTTATTGGGTTTGGATCGATCTTGTTTAGACAAAAGGGGGAGATGAACTATCAACCAATCACATCTAGCTAGGGTGTGGCTACCTGTAGGCCAGGAAGCAAAACTGGTAGGACACAGGTGTGCGCTCTCTCTGCGCGGTGCCCGCCAGACCGATTGGATTTCGGACCTCCCACTCTTGTAGCGTGAGTTTCCCCTTTTCAACTATTAAAATATAATTGTTGTTCTTGACCTGGTCTGGTTATTTATTATACCAACCTAATTCATCAGCAACTACCCATGTAGATTAGATCTATGTATCTCTCTCTTAGGATCCTCATTGTTGTCTAGGTTCTCTGGAATTATTGTTTATAGGCTGGTTTTCTTGGATTTATGTTTAAAAACCACCTATGAGTGAGTACATGTGATAATTGTCTTTCTGGGTCTGGGTTACCTCACTCAAAATCATGTTTTCTAGCTCCATTCATTGGCCTGCAAAATTCAAGACGCCATTACTTTTTTTCTGCTGTGTAGTACTCCATTGTGCAAATGTACCACATTTTCCTTATTCATTCTTTGGTCAAAGGGCATTTAGGTTGTTTCCAGGTTCTGGCTATGACAAACAAAGCTGCTATGAACATAGTTGAGCACATGTCCTTGTAGCATGATTGAGCATTCTTTGGATATATACCCAAAAGTGGTATTACTGGGTCTTGAGGAAGGTTGTTTGCTAATTTTCTGAGAAATCACCACACTGACATCCAAAGGGGTTGTACCAGCTTGCATTCCCACCAGCAATGCAGAAGTGTTCCTTTTTCCCACAACCTCTCCAGCATAAGTTGTCATCAGTGGTTTTGATCTTGGCCATTCTTACAGGTGTAAGATGGAATCTCAGAGTTGTTTTGATTTGCATTTCTCTGATGACTAAGGATGTTGAACATTTCCTTAAGTGTCTTTCAGTCATTTTAGATTTCTCTGTTGAGAGTTCTCTGTTTATGTCTGTACTCCGTTTTTCTATTGGATTATTTGTTCTTTTGATGACCAATTTCTTGAGTTCTTTGTATATTTTGGAGATCAGACCTCTGTCTGATGTGGGGTTAGTGAAGACCTTTTCCCATTCTGTAGGCTGTTGTTTTGTCTTGTTGTCTATGTCCTTTGCTTTACAGAAGACTTTCAGTTTCAGGAGGTCTCATTTATTAATTGTTTCTCTCAGTGTCTGTGCTGCTGGGGTTATATTTAGGAAGTGGTTCCCTTTGCCAATGCATTCAAGTGTACTTCCCACTTTCTCTTCTATGAGGTTCAGTGTGGTTGGCTTTATGTTGAGGTCTTTGATCCATTTGGACTTGAGTTTTGTGCATGGTGATAGATATGGATCTATTTTCATTCTTCTACATCTTGATATCCAGTTATGCCAGCATCGCTTGTTAAACATACTTTCTTTTTTCCATTTGATATTTTTTTCCTTCTTTGTCAACAATCAGGTGTTTGAAGGTGTGTAGATTAATATCTGGTCTTTGATTCAGTTTCATTGGTCCTCCTGTCTGTCTTTATGCCAATACCAGCCTGTTTTCAATACTGTAGCTCTGTGGTAGAGTTTGAAGTCAGGGATTGTGATGTCTCCAGAAGTTCTTTTATCGTACAGGATTGCTTAGTTATCCTGGGATTTTTGTTTTTCCAAATGAAGTTGAGTATCATTCTTTCAAGGTCTTTGAAGGAGTTTGCTTGGATTTTGATGAGCATTGCATTGAATCTGTAGATTGCTTTTGGTAAGATTGCCAATTTTACTATGTTAATTCTACCTACCCAAGATCTTTCCACTTTCTGGTGTCTTCTTCAGTTTCTTTCTTGAAAGATTTAAAGTTCTTATCATACAAGTCTTCCACATGTTTGATTAGAGTTGCTCTGAGATATTTTATGCTATTTGTGACTATTGTGAAGATGATGTTTCTCTGATTTCTTTCTCAGCCCTTTTATCATCTGTGTAAAGGAGGGCTACTGATGTTTTTGAGTTAATCTTGTATCCTGCTACATTTCTGAACGTGTTTATGAGTTGTAGAAGTTCTTTGATAGACTTTTTGTGGTCGCTTATGTAAACTATCATATATCAGCAAATAGTGAGAGTTTGACTTTTTCTTTTCCGGTTTGTAACCCCTTGATCTCCTTTTGATGTCTTATTGCTCTAGAACTATATTGAACTTATTGCTCAAGAACTATATTGAATAGATATGGAGAGAGTGGATAACCTTGTTTTATTCCTGATTTCAGTTGGATCGCTGGGAGTTTCTTTCCATTTAGTTTGATATTGGTGTATATTGTTCAGGTATGTTCCTTGTATCCCTGCTCTCTCCAAGACCTTAATCATGAAGGGTTGTATTTTTGTCGAAAGCTTTTTTTGGCATCTAATGAGATGATCACATAGTTTTTATTTTTCAGTCTGTTTATATGGTGGGTTACGTTGACAGATTTTTGTATGTTGAACCATCCCTGAATCTCTGGGATGAAGCCAACTTGATCATGGTGGATGATGGTTCTGATATGTTCTTGGATTTGATATTTTGAGGTCTAAAAAGATGGTTTTGGGTTGATGATACAGGTTAGGATAGAAGGTAAATTAGGTACACAATTTTGGACTCACTAAGATAGACTAGACAATGAAGTATTTTCTCTAAATTTGCCAAATATAATGGACTGGATATTGTAAATGTAATTATTACTTGATAATTGTTATTATTGTGCTAGTTTAACTACGTTAAAGCTAAAAACTTTCTTCTTATTAAGACAAAAAGGGAAAATGTTGTGGAATATTTGTTTACCTATGCAAAGATGTATTGCATAGTTAATGCAAAAAGGTGTTGCTGTTTTACCTTGCCTGCCTAAGGCACCTGGTTGGTCTAATAAAAAGCTGAATGGCAAATAGTGATGGAGGAGGTATAGGTAGGACTTCTGGGAAGTGAGAGTAAGTAGTAGGAGAAATTTAGGCTTGGGGGGAAATAGAAAAGAGACACCAGGGAGATCACAGGGGCAGCCAGGCAGACATGGAGGAAGCAGGAAAGTAAGACATACAGAGTGAAAAAAAAAAGATAAAAAGTCCCAAGGCAAAGCATAGATGAAAAGAAACAGGTTAAGTTACAGGAGTTAGCGGGGTAAGCCAAACTAAGGCTGAGTATTTATAATTAGTGATAAGTTTTTGTGTCTTTATTTGGGAGCTGGTTGGTGGCCAAAAGTAAAGTCCAATTACATGTTCCACCATTGTCAGCATCATGGAATGGAAGCTTCTCAGCCTAGCTGATCAGAGTCATTTGTTCCTTCTGTCCTTAGGAGCAGCTGTAATATTTTTAGAGAGCTAAAGATGAATCACAGGCCATTTTTCTTGTTTAAAGAGGAAGCTATTGGAAAGTTCTCAGCTCCCCTAGGGCTCAGAAATGTGAGTTTTGTTTCACCCAACAGGTAAAATGGATTCGGAAGTCAAAATGGCAGTACTTGGCATCCTGTTTCCAACAATATCTGTCTCAAGAGAATCATCTGTGCTCCATGTGGAGCTCACCAGTGCCTTCTGAACTTGTATCTCTCTTACATCTGCACCCCTCAAACTCCAGCCCAGAGAAATAGAACTTGTGACCCCAGGTGGCACTGACAGGAGAAGGAGCCGGGCATCTAGACTCTTAAGTGTGTAATACTCTGGTTGGAAGTCCTTGGCTAGTCACCCCCCCCCCCTTTTTGTGATTTTTTTTTGAGACAGAGATCTGCAGGCCTCTGTCTCCCAATTGCTGGGATTAAAGGTATATGTCACCAAGCTTGGTTCTCTCTCCCTTCTTATAAGGAGGGTGTTAGATTGGGTAGCTTCATGGACTTTCCCTTCCTAGATCGCATGGAAAATAAACCAAAACAACTGATATTTCTTTGTGTGTGTGTGTGTGTGTGTGTGTGTGTGTGTGTGCGTGTGTAAATGCATACACTCCAATGCATGAGCATTCAGAGGCCAGAAGCTGCTGTCTGCTGGCTTCCTATATTGTTCTTCCAGGCAGTTTCTGACCCAGGGTCTCTGGAAGCTGGGGCTCACTGCTGTGGCTAACCCGGGGCTCACCTGTCTCCACCCCTAGTCCCAAGGTTACAGATGTGTACAACCATGCGTTAAAAAACAAAAACAAAACGCAAAACATTGGTTCTGGGTATCTGAAATCACTCTTGTCCTGTACTTTATCTACTGACTAGCCCTCCTGGATTTGATTAGGTCATAGTTTCTCTGAGCCTGGCCACACTGTGGATAAGAAGGCTTGTTCATGGTCCTCAGCTAATGGCTGCTGTGATTCACTAGGGAGAGGAGTGGCATTGGCCCTCTCTGCAGAGAACTGAGGCTCTGCGCAGGCGGTCTGAGACCCTAGCAACAGCAGGCAGTCTGAGACTCTAGCAACAAAGCTCGGTCAGAGTGTGCCCCCTGGCTCTCCAGTCTCTGGGGCCCACCCTAGTTGCAGAGGCACAGGACAGACTTTCTGTCTCCTGGATGCTGGGCAGAATTCTCCTTTGTACAAGGTGTAAGGTGAAAAGGGCCAAGAAAAAAACACCCTGACTTGACCTTGACTTGACCCCAGGACCAGGGCTTGAGATTCCACCAATCCTTGAGTTTACTCCAGAGTCAGGCTGTAGAATCCCTCCAATCCCTGAGCACGGAATCCCACCAATCTCTGAGGTCCCTGAGTGTGAAATTCCACCATTCCCTGAGCTTGCCCCAGAATCAGGCTGCAAAAATCTGATTCCAAATCACCTTGGAATCCCGCCCCGAGAAACCCTATACAAGCTCTGTACCCTGTTCAGTTTGCTGCTGCTCCACGCTAAGCGGCCACCCTCCTGGATTCTTCCCTCCCCACCAATCTCCTGGGTGAGGCTTGCTGTGCTATGTGACATTTTTGGCGGAGAGGAGCCCAGCTGTAATGACTTTTGCTCAGGTTTGAGGGAAGTGGAACTGCAGCACTTTGTCTGGGGAAGCTTCCCCCAGTGGAGCAGAGCTGTAACAACTTCGCTGGTGAAACCCTCCCCTCCAGAGCAGAGAAGTTACACTGGGGAAACTTCCCCGGGAGCAGGGCTGGTGGCTGCTATGCTTAGGGGGACTTTGTGTTGTTCCTTGGCTCCCGACTGTCAGGATACCTTCCCATTGGAGCGGAAACTCTTACACAAGGACCTCCTTTTGCTCACCCTGTTCTCTCAACCTTACACCTCACTGTTGCTGGGTACAGTCCTAAAAATGGATATTGGTCCCTTTGGTAGATTTGCTGTTTCCTCCAGCCTTGCCTCTGTCTTCAGGGAAGGAACAGAGAAAGCCTTTCAGACAGTAGGCAAATAGCCCAAGAGAAGGGCTTCCCTCAAATCTTGTCCCATATAGAGGGGCAGATAGGCTGTGGAATCATAGGAAATGATTGCAAATTTTGCAAACATAAAGAGGACTACAATTTAAAAAAAAATCTTGGTCTACCATTCCTCCCCTTTACAAGGATATTCTGGTCATGCCTTTAGTCACAGCCCTCAGTAGGTGGAGGTGAGTGGATCTCAATGAGTTCAAAGCCAGAGCCAGAGCTGCACATGAGACCCCGACTTAGACAAAAGGCTATGTATACAAATATAGCGATCCACAGAGCTGTGACGTTTACCAGGGGAAAGGCCAACAGTGCCTTGTCAAGAACGAGCCAATCAGTTGCCAGCCCCTGATTTGTCCTCCCCAGTGTTCTGACCTCACCACTTAAACCCTAGAAGCTGCAGGTCACTTGAGTCTCACAGGCCTTTGTAAAGTAATGATCCGCAGACCTCTCCCAGCTGTGACAGACCGGCCGGAGAGCTCACCCTTGGCTGGACTAACTGGGTGCTAGGGAGGAGTCACTGGACTCCATCAAGCCTGGCTCTGATGTGGTCACTCCTTCTAGAGCACCCCCACTTGGGCACCGGCTGGACGGAGGTCACTTTACTGGCCTAGATGGGTGTGCTCTAGAGTCCTGCCCCCCCCTCCCCGTGCGTCTCAGGCACACAGAAAGGATGAAAACTCTTCCCTCACAGGGTGCTTTGGGCTGAGTACCCCCGCCCCAAGCATCATGCTTGAAGACCTCAGGCTTTAAGTAGAAAGGAATTTGAAAAAAATGGTGTGATATGGCTGCAGTCTGTGGGGACAGGCGAGAGGTCACCTGAGCCTCAGGGCCCTGATGGAAACCCAGCAACCCCAGCTATTGAATTCTGGTTCCTCCCAGGCTGCAAGATTATTTGGCTGTGGGCCTTTTGATCTCTGGGTGAAGCTTCTGTTGCTGCCTGTCCTTTCCAATCCAGTCTGGACACCCCAGGATCTGTGCACCAGTAGACCTCTGGCTTCTGCTTGGATCTTCCTCAGCAGCCAGAGATGCCCTACATCAGTCGTAGAGACCCGCCCCCCTCAGTCACAGGCTGCACTTCTCAGAAACGCCACAAGGTGGAACCCAAGCGCCACACACCAGAAGACAACTGCTTCCCCTGGTTTGCGCTGAAGGGACTGTGTCTGGGATGTTTGAGCCTGGCCGGGCTGGTTTAGAGCCCCCTTAGGGTTAGACTTCCCTTGTACATCGTTGCACACCCTCTAAAGGACTCTTCATTCCAGTGTCGAGGCCTGGAGCGGGAGACCTGGATTCTGTTCTGGTTCTGAGCAGTCTTGGAAGTTAATCTCCTTCCCTACCCCCTACTTTGAGACTCAGATTGCTCTTCTGGATGAATGAGCACATCAAGACCAATATCATCCCTCTTCTGTCCCCCTCTTCTTCCTTTGTTCTTTCTGCCATGTTTACTGAGCCTGGACTAGGTGTAGCATACAGCTGTGTGCAGGGTCAATTGAGGTCCCCTAGCACAGACACACACAATGTGGAGTCTATAAACAATATCTGAGACTGTAACTAGTCTTAGAACAACCCTGACCCTGACTCACAGAAGAGGAGGCAGGTGAAGCCTCCTCGCCCCCATGGCTACATGACCAGGAAACAGCAGAGCTGGGATTTGAACCTGGACCATTTGCCTCTAAGCCCCATCAAGGTTGATTTCCATGCTTACCTGTGTTGGGTGCTATGACTTCTCTGAGTTCCAGCCAGTTTTCTTCAAGGGACTTGGGACCAACTTTGGTCATTTTCTCTCAGACTGTTCGAATGCAAAGGGCCTTACAGGATCCTGTATTTATTGCTTGATCACCGGGGGGTAGCTGTTTTGGAAGGCCCCGGGGCCTACCTGGTGGACACAGACCACTAGGGTAGATCTTTGGAAGTCCTGCCTGCTTCTGTGCTGTTTGCTTCCTACTCCACCAAGATGTGAGACGTGGAAACTGCAAGCTCCTGCCACCAGCCCGTGAGCCCCCGCTAAGCCTTTCCCACCGGAGTGAACTCTGCCTTCTGCAACCAAATAGTCTTCACGCCTTTGCGGCCACTGTCAGGGTTTTGTCACAGCATCAAGCAAGGTGACCAGGGCACTCGCCCATCTGGACCCTAGCCTCCCTCCTTTCTCCCAAGTCCCCACTCCTCCTGCAGATTTGGTCCTGGCGAGGATTCACAAAGAGGCCGGAAAAGTCAGTGGAAGCAGAGCCCACTGAAAATCAGGGGTCCTTAGAAGGTTCTAGGCCCAGCTTTTATCTGCCATCCCCTGGACACAGGTCCATTAGGAACAGAGGCCCAAGTCCTCTGTCCTCGGTTCTGGTCCTGTCGTGATTGCCTATCATGTAGATTGGGGCGATTGACCTCATCCTTGCTCCAAAGACTGTGAAAACATGAGGGTTTCCTCCTTCAGAGACAGCGTGAGGCGCGTGAGGCTGCCAGAAGGAAGGGGCGGTGGGGCACACATAGCAAGCTCTTCGCTTTTGTTCAGGTTGGAGGTAGGAGAGGCATCCATCACCCTCTGTGTGTCCCCAGTTCTGCCTTTCTCTGCTCTGCATGGGCTCCATTGCTCATGGTGAGGTGTGCCGTGCATGCTCATGGTGAGGTGTGCCGTGCATGCTCGTGGTAACGTGTGCCGTGCAAGCTCGTGGTAACGTGTGCTGTGCATGCTCATGGTTACGTGTGCTGTGCATGCTCATGGTGATGTGTGCTATGCATGCTCGGAGTGGCGTGTGCTGTGCATACTCATGGTACATTGCTGTGCATGCTCATGGTTACGTGTGCTGTGCACTCTCAGGGTGACGTGTGCCATGCATGCTCGTGGTGACTTGTGCTGTGCAGCGGTGCCAGCAGGGTGAAGGGATGTGAAAGTGCTAAGGAAAATCCGTCCCATCCTGCCAACCTGCTCCTACACTCTCTGGGCAGGAAAGCCCTGAACTTCATTCTGGGTCTGGTGACCTCCAGACAGGGGTCCCAGCCTTCGGGACCGTAGCTGCCTTGCGTGGGAAACAGTACAGGATAATCCTCTTCAGTTCTAGAATGCACAGGACACGCTCACCCACATCTCAACTCTGTTCTCACAACAATGCCAAGGAGCAGGGACTGTGCTTCCACCAGAGAGACGCTGAGGCTGAGCACAGGCAGATTGTGACATTCCACCCTGATGCCCAGCCTGTCTCTCCATCCCCTATGCCAGACTTACTTTCCAGTCTTCATCAGACTCTGCCTGCCTGAAGAGGGCATGGGGAGCCTGTAGTAGACTCAAAACTTGGAACCTGCTGCCCAACCTGACATGGGCTAAGGGAGAAAAATTACTCTCAGAATTATTAGCACCAAATTCTGTGACCCCTGTTCCATTAAAATATAGCATGGTATAAACCACAGTAAAAAGAAAAATTAGCCAGGGCTGTACCTGTGACAGGTGTCATAAACACTGCCTTTAACCTAATATTTTATACAGTAGATTGCTTAAAAGTCCCTCCTGTGTATAAAGAAACAGATCAGAGAAGCTAAATCCATATCATGTGTGTATCTGCACAGTAGCAGCAGAGTGGGGGTCTCAGTCTAGAGCTACTGCTCCCCACAGGGGCATTAGACGTGGTGGGCAGCTGGGAAGTCTCTGGGTCTTGGCTTATTTTTCTCTAAGTCGGGCTGAGAGCATCCACTCCTGGAGATCTTCCGGGGCACACGGATTGCATGATGTAAGATGTCTGCTTCTGACACATGGCCACTTGACCCTGGCATCATCTTTACATCACCCCCACCATGGCTGCCGTGAGAAGGAAATGTGGCTCCGGCTGGTAGGGGGCATTTGTGACCGGCCCTGGGAATGGAGGGGCCATTTCAGTGCCGTAGTTCTTGACCTCGTGTCCCAGGACAGGGTGGGGACAGAGTCAGGGCATCTCTCACCAAGTTGAGGGCAACCTGAGGCCCTGAGGAGCCAGCAGTGCCTCAGATGGCCAGACAGTGGCTGGGGCTTACGCTTGGGCCTGAGCAACCTGGAGAAACCTGGGCATCAACAGGGACCTGGTGTCCCTCAGGGTTGGGGAAAGTTTTGGCTTCAGCAGAGAAAGTTGTGGGCGCCATGGGAGCAGATTACAGGTACTCAAACTTTTCTCCCTCCGAGCTCATTGTGGAGTCCCTGAGGCTGCCAAGTGTTTTGCCACTAATTAGGTCATAATGAGCTGGACCTTGGTGGCTCCTTTAGGTGCCTCTGAGGACACAGACTCAGCAGGACACCTGGAGCCCAATTACAGTTGCCTGGACCTAATGCCTGGTCCAGCTGAGGCCTGAACCCCAGGGAGCCCCATCTGCCCCAGGTGCCCACTTTTCTTGCCTGGCTAAACTTTTAATGAGTACCATGGCTATTTCTCTCACTTCCTCAGGTGTGACCCCTGCGCCCCACCTGCTTCCCACTTAAAGAGACAGAGCAATTTTTAGTGTACAATGTACTGTAGTTTGAATGGATCTGTCAATCAACAGGCAGATCTGTTGGTCAACACTGACCCATGTGTATGTCTGGTGCAGGCCCAGGTTTCTCAGGACTTTGTTCTCCAGACCAACATCACAGAGTTGGCAGGAGGACAAGATGACGTAACACAAACTGAAGAGCCGAGTACTGGGAATGAGTATCACTGCCTTTAGCCTGACTGTGACTTGACTCTGATTCCTCTATTCCTCTGTTCCTAGCTGGACTCAGCCAGCTCTGACCCTGGTGCTCACAAACACTGGTGTGGGCTTACCGCTCTGCTGACCCCTGAGTTCTCTGGTCCAGGCTGGGTTGACCCAGTGACTGTGCTGTTTTTAGGTCTCCCTGGGTACCAGTCCTTCCCTATTCTCCCCCAATTTTTGAGGCTTTCAGACAGTCAAGGGCCTGTCCCTAACCAGGCCTGCCCCTCACTGCCCAGATGGGAGGAGATACAGGCTTAGGGAGAAGCAGGGCTGTGTGGATACCGTATGCACTTTAATATTGTTTGGCCACCTCAGCAGCCATGTGATGGGAAACAGGCAGCCATCTGCCTACCCGTCTGCAGACTGTGCACATAACCTTTCTCCATTATTTCCTGGACAATTTTCTGTGCCTCTGCTTCTCCATATCAGGAAATATTGGCATCCACCTCATACGGTAGTTGTGTTAAGTGAGTTCATGTGGAATGCTGGAGCTGGTCCTCTGCATGGTGGGCTCTCAACAGTTAATTCTAGCCATCTTTGCAGTTACTGCGATCCAGCCATTGACCCACCAGCTCAAGCGGCTCCTACTGTGTGCCAAGGCTGGTGCTCCTAGGCCCTGGGGTTGCAGTAGTGAATAAGGCTGGCCCTTGGAGATAGATTTTAAGGGGATTCAGATACATAAGGCTGTAGTTTTAAGGTCAAGGGTGTGGTGGCTGAGGTGGGCCAAACCCCTTAGCAGAGGCCCTCCATCCTCATCTAGCGGTGGGGCGGAGGGTTCCCAGAGGAACTGAAGTCAGACAGGGTTTGTTGAGTTCTTATAAAGGATTGGGCCCTGTCCAAGCGTTTTGTAAACACGACCTTAGCCCACCTAGTTCTCATAGGCAATGAGGTTGCTTTTCTACTGGGGGTGGTGATTAAATTAGTTCTTGCAAATAGTGGTGCCAGGATCCAATCAAGTGTTGTTTAAACTCAAATCTTGTCCCCATTTCTTCATCCTTGGGGTGATATTTCTTCATATATGGGGGTGGTTGTGATGGACAGACAGAGGAGGGAAGCCCTAAAGGGTGAACAGAACCGCAAAACTAGCTGTATGGATGAGAACTCAGCCTTGAGATTTCGCCTGCAAGTGTGGTGGAGAGGCAGTGTAGACACCGACGCACTTATCAGCACGGGTCTGGCCTGAGTTCACACTGCTGGCCCACTTGCTAGCAGTGTGACTCTGACCTTAAAAACAGGACTTCATTGCTGTGCACATCGGATTCATTCTGCAAAATGGGAGAATGACAGAAGCAGACCACGGAGAGGGGGTCTTCGTCCCCGCTGCAGCTTTGTGTTAACGCCATCTCACCCTCAGCTCTGAGCTGTTCCCCTTCCCTCAGAGTAACCCGGGGAGTCAACATGTAGGATGGTGCTCGGTACATAGGGTGTGGACAGAGGAGGCTGTCACTACCCCACACTACTAGGGGACGTCCCACAAGGCCAAGGATGTTGTTCTCGAGCATGACAAGCATCTGAGGTGTGTCCCCAGGTGTACTCCATGAAACAGTGTCACAGGACGCTAGTATCTTTACAAAGAATTAAACCAAGAGAAACACCTTTTCCCCTCTGAGATACTCCAACTCATTAAAAGAAATTGTCAGCCCACTAGTCCTCAAAGCTGAGGGAGAGAGCATACAGTGGTTCTCAAACTCAGGGCCGGGGCCATAGTGCCTTTTGTTTGTAGCACCGGTGTGTTTGTCTCCTAGAAGACAATTGGGAAAACACAAGGCTTTCTTTGCCTTTTCCTGTTTTTTATTTCTTAAAATTTCTGATGCAGGGTCTCCCATAGCCCAGTCTACTCTAACTGGCTGTGTAGGGGAAGATGGCCTTGAATTTTACATCATCTTGCTCCTACCTCATGAGTGCTGGAATTACCAGTGTGTGCCACCAAGCCTAGCTCACAGGGCTTTCGTTTGGCTGCAGTCTGTCATTGTGGGTCTCAGTGTCGCCACGTGGGCTTGGTTTCCTTCTGCGAAATGGGAACATGTGTGTGCACGACAGGGCCTAGCGCAATGTTATCAGGATTAAGTGAGGAAACCAATATAATTCTACATAATATCTGGCACACAACAATAAATGTTGGCTTTTTAATAGATGCAAACCTCCTCTGGGCTGGAGCCATGACTGATTCCCCCCTCCAGATGTGCGGATCTTGTCCAGAGGTTAGCCCTTGCAGTATGCAGTCAGTATAAGTGGAACATCCACACATCCCAGACTGAGACACAACGATCACTTCCCCACTTCTCCCCTTGACCTCTGGTCATTGCGAATGTCACTGGACCAGGGGCTAGGATTCGGCAGCCAAGGCTTTTGGGTGGGCCGGGAGGAAAGGCGGACCTGGGGATCGGGCCTAAGGCACAAGGAACTCTAGCTTGGGTCTCTCTGTCCCTTCAGTGGGGGGGCCCGCGGCCGCCTCCGCTCTGGTGGCTCCGGGAGCAGGCGGGCGGCTGCACGGTTGCCAAGGCCGGGCCTCGGCCGCGCTCCGCTGGGGCTCGTTAGCACCGCGAGCTGGCCGTCAACGCTGCGGCCCGCGGGGGCCCGGCGATCTTGTAAACACGGGCTCCCCGCGCGCTGACGAGGCCCGGGGGAGGCGGCGGGCTTGAGGGCGGCAGCGGGCCGTGAGCCCGAGGATCCGCCCCGGGGACCCGGGCTCCCTAGGCCGCTGCGTGCGACCGCGAGAGGGCGCCCGAGTCCACGGAACGAACCTGCAGGGCGCGCGAGGCCGCGGAGACACTGGGCGCGCTGGCTCCAGGAAGGCTTCTTGTTTAGCAGCTGCCAGTGCAAGCAGTGTGGGGGGACCTCAGTGTATCCACGACAAAACATTGATCCCGATTCTTCTCACTCACGTTTTAAAAATGAACGCAATAAACTTGTAACCAGCTCGGGGCTGAAGGAGCTGCAGGGAAAGGTCTTGGGGAACATGTATTGCGACCCCTCCCCTTTTTCTTTATAACTTTACTACCTTATAACAGGCTGCGTTTCTCAAAGCTCTGCATGTGTTCTAGTTTAAATCAGACTAATCTTTCTCTTCTCCTTACCAAGGGAAACTTAAAATTAAGATGTTAAAGGATCATATTAACACATGCTTGTAATACAAGCCCCAGAGGTGGAGGCAGACCCATCAAGGTCATCCTTGACACAGCAAGTTTGATACCAGGAGGTCCTGCATCAGTAGACAAACAAAACCAAAACCAAAACAACCAAACAACCCTCCCCTTCCCCACCCCTCACAAAATAAACAAAACCCTAATCCCTAACATCCTCCCCACCTAAACGGTTAGAACCGTGTTTGGCATTGTTAACCCTATTGGAGAAACCAGGCCTGCTTGGGATGGGCGTGGCTCTGAAGAAGGCCCTCTAAGTTCTCTGGACAACCACACCTGCTAGCACTCATCGCTGCCATTCTTCTTCCTGTTAGTGCAGGGACTGGCTCTACCTGTCCCGTGCGCCCCCACCATCTCGTGTCCTTGTCCTTTCTGTCTGGGAAGCAATAGTGCTTCTTGTCTGCAAGTAGCTCATCCTAATCCTGACGTCCACAGCATTGTGGACCCTCTCTGACTGTGATGCCTGTACTTCTGACAGATTGGGTGGGGAGTGGTGATGTCCCCTTGAGGGTGGTACCTCATCCGATCTGCTTGGGGTGATTTACCATTAGCTTCTCACAGGCTTGGCATTTTGGCCTTACGGCCTACCTAATCTTGTGATTAAAAAGCAAGTCTTTAATTCAAAAAAAGGTTAAGAGTCCAGAGTTCATTTGTCCTTTGTTACTCTATGGTGTCCTATGTGTGGGAACAAGATAACGAAGGAGCCCCCCTTCCCATCATCCTTGGTTCTGCAGAAAGTTGCTGTTTTCTGAGTGGTTTCCATTTCTCTTTCAAATGTGCAGGCCGGCATCAGTGTGTGGGATGCCATCTCCATGGGCCTCTCTATCATCCTCAGACCATGTATGGTGGCTGTGCAACTCCTGCCTCCACCGTGAACTGCATGTGTCATCTGTGTGGTGCAGGCATGACTTGCTTAGCAATGGGCTCTGTATTAAGAAATTTCGTTTTGGGGGTTTTGCTGTTCTGTGAACATCGTAGTGTCCTTGTGAAAGCTTAGGTGGTATAACCTGCAATGCCCAGCCTTATCTGTTACTGCTCCAAGGCCATGATGAACAAAACATGATATGAAGTCAGGCACTGGAGAAAACTATGCAACCTAGAGACATGGGAACGCATGGGCTTCTGTGGGGCAGCCCTGAGTTGTTTATTTCTCTTATAAGAGGTACCCTGAAGGGCATGTCTGTAATTCCAATGTTCCAGAGGAGCCTTGAATGCGAGGTGAAGGCAGAGCAATTTCTTAAAGCTCCTGGGCTAGCTAGCCCAGTGCATGTAGCAAACAAGAGATCTTGCCTCCAACAAGCTGGTAGGCAAAGACTGACACCTCAGGCTGTCCTCTGGCCTCTATACAAGGCTGTGGCACCCACACTATTCCCACACACATGAACACACACATGATAAAAAGTGTATTATATTTAATATAGAACCCTCCTCTCTCTACCTGGCATGAGCTCCTTGCACCCCTCCTGGGAGCTGATCCCTGCAGGGGCCATGGCTGCCTCCACACTCTGGCTGCTGGAGGCTGAGGTCCCTGCTTTCCTTGGCCAGTTCCTGCCACAGCTAATTTCCCTGTGGCTGTTCTGGCACCGAGCCTTCCCTGGCAGAGCAGGCTGCATGTGAGGAGACTCTGTCACTATTCCTGGCAGTCCTCCAGGGTCCTCCTGGTGCCACGTACCTGGTTATTACAATTACGAATGTATGTGACTGCATGTGTTATACTTTATCCAGTCCACAGCTGTTGCATCAGCCCAGGATCATGTATGAGTAAGGGGCTGTGCTATTGTGTGAGAGGCTGTGCTAGTCCGTGATGCGTTAGGCATCGGGGTGTTAGTTCCTATAGTCTCCTGGGACCACTGTCGTATGTGTGGTCTGGTGTTGAATAAAAAGTTGTTATATATCACGTGGCTGTATGTTGGTGATAATTCTGGGACAGAACAATGAGTCAGAAGCAGGAGGAATTCCATTCTTGGCACTTGGGCGGCTCTCAAGTGGCAAAACTGGCAGGCATACCACCTTTTTCTCCTGTGGTAGAGTGTTGTGAGTGCCAAACCCAGCCCACAGGGGGCTCTCAAGGGCGCTCACAGGTGCAAACTGCTCCTTTCTTGCTTTTCCCCCTTCTCTCTCCCTGGCACAGGCTCTCCACACCAATCCTGGGAGTGAGCCCTGCTGGGAGCCATGGCTGCCTCTACACTCCAGTGGTTGGCAGGCTGAGGTCCCTGCTTCCATTGGTCAGTTCCTGCCACAGCTAATATCCCTGCAGCCTGTTCTGGCACCTAGCTTTCCCTGATGGAGCAGACAGCATGTGAGCCTTCCTTTCTTTCCTCCTCCCTCTTACTACCTCTGCCCAGAAGTTCTGCCTACACCTCCTCCCGTGTTCAGCCTTTTATTAGTCCAATCAGGCACCTAAGGCAAGATAAAACAGCATCACATCTTTATAGGATTAAACAAAAACAACACATCTTTATAGAGTTAAATAAAAGCAACACATCTTTATAGAGTTAAATAAAAACAACACATCTTTGCACAGTTAAACAACATATCACTGTTCTCCCTTCCTCAGGGGTTTGGACACCACATTGCACACCATGTTCATGTCCTCCTGGGTAATGTCTGCATTCTGGGTCCACCGATGCTGAATCTCATCATTTATGGAGTCAAGATCAAGATCAAACAGATCTGGGACCAGGTGGTTCACGTATTACTTTGAAGGCAAATGTGACTGATGTTGGAAGCAGACTTCCTGTTTTCTCAAATATGAGGGAAATTTTAGTGTGAGCATAAGGAAGCAGGTGAAGCACCAACCAAATGGTTTCTGGTGTTGATGTTTCTAGGTGAATTTTATCCATGAAAAAGGATTCTTCAAAACCTATACCCTGTTACTAAATATCAGTGTCTTTGGGGCCTTCCCTAGCTCACTTTCTTGCTCACAGAAGGGAGAAGTCTCTCTTACCCCTCTAGCCTTGGACTGGAGAGTCAGATGAGATGTCGTCCTGGCAGTGGCCGTCCTGGTAACTGCAGTGTGCTTTACGCTCTGAATCACTTTAATTTCAGAAATCACAGAACATTCTCCTGCGTCCTTTGCGTCTTCAGGATCACCACCATTCTGCTTTTGCTCTTACTTTTCCAGTCAAAAAGAAAACAAAACAAAAATGGAAACTAATGGGAGTCCATATCTGTTTGCAGCCACGAGCACACCCCGACTTCTCAGTTAGCAGGAAACTACCTTGTCTGCTTGTTCTGCTGACTTCACCTGCGCCTTTCCCTCTCTGTTTTAGCTTTGACCACACATCTCACTGAGCCTGTGTTTGGCAGCATGACAATGATTTTTTTTTTAAACCCCATTGTGTTATATTGAATACAATGCAGAGGAGCGGATCAGAAAGCCTCTCTCACTGCCTTTTCTTTTGGAAAAGTTCTGTCTCATGTAGTCCAGGCTGGCCTTTCACTCACTGTGTAGCTAGCCTTGAACCTCTGATCCTCAAGCCTCTACCTCCTATGTGCTAGGACCAGAGCAGTCACCTGCAGTTTCCCAGAGCCGCAGAGGTGAACCAGAGCTGCCCAAGCAAGCCAGGGCACCTCGCTACTGTGCTACAGCTGGATGCGGTGGGTTCAGGCCACTTTCCATACCTGCTTCTGAGCGGGACTTGAAGGCTGTCTATGCTTTACAAGTGGAAAAATCACAGCGTGAAAGTGAAACAAGGGGGCTGTTCAGTGTACACTTTAAATAGAAACAGTCAGTGCAAAGAAAAAGTGATTATTAGTGTTGAAACTTTATTTATAAAGAAATTGCTTCCATACATCTAAAAATAAATATAACCAGTGCACACTCACAAGAAGGCATGTTCCTCCAAATTAAAAAAATGGTTTCAAATGAAAAATTGAAATAGAATTGCATCAGTTTCCCTTTTCATATTCTCCCTCCCAACTTTTCTAACTACCCTCCCTCCATCCCTCCCATGCCCCCAATTCAAGCTGATAGCCTGGTTTTCTTTGATTGTCATCATTACATATATACTATGTGTATGTGTGCACAAATATGTAAATACAACTTGATGAATTCATTTTTGTTATTTGTCTCTTTATGGTTTCAAGACTGACAACCAGTTAGGGGGGGCATCTCTGGGAGAAGCGAATTCTTCCCCCAGCAGTCATTAGTTGCCTGTAATTTCATGGGACCCCATGAAACTTACCCCGTTTACACTGATGTGCTTAGCGATGTCTTGTTTATGAAGCCATTTCTTTAAGAGGCTGTCTTCATTGCAGACTTCCTGGTGTTCTGGCTCTACAATCTTCCCATCCCCTCTACGAAGAGTTCATTCCTTTAGTCCAGATGCAGGAGCCCTGATGTAGATGTGTCCAGTTGTGGTTTTTCTGTCATGGTCATTATTTGCTGTATAAAGGCTTCTTTGATGAATGGTGTGCATTGTACTCATCTGAGAATCTGTTGCATTTACTATTATCATTATCAGTATTATTGTGTATGTATGTGGAAATACTGTGTGTGTGTGTGTGTGTGTGTGCATGTATGTGTGTGTGTGTAGATGATAACATGTAGAAGTTGGTTCTCTCATACAGTGTGGGTTCTGGTGATAGAACACAATTTGTCAAACTTAGTGACAACTACCTTTGTCTGCTGAGTCATTCTGTGGGCTCTTTGCCCAATTAGACACATGAACTGACTTAACTCCTCAAGGCATTAGGCTAGATATTCTTGTTGGATCATATTCTTATCTACTAGAGAAATTTTAGGGCATTTTGATTATCATAGTGGATACCGGTATTTGTGGAACTGTAGACTCATCAATGTGATAGGTAGTCTTAGAGATAAGAAATGTATCAAATGTCATCCAATATTTATGTAAGGAAAAACATGTGCTTCCTCCAACTCTTGTCTCTGCCTTCTTCTTCCCAGCATCCTCTCTGCCCCCCAAATCCTGCCTAGCTATTGGTCACTTAGCTTTTTATTAAACCAATCCAAGTGACAAATCTTCACAGTGTACAAAATGATTATCCTACAGGACTCCAGAGTCATGTGTGCCTATGTGCTGCCATGCTTCCCACCGTGACAACATGGGATCAAGCTTCTGAGCTGTAAGACAGCCCCAGTTAAATGTTTTCCTTTATAAAAGTTGCCATGGCCAGGTGGTGGTGGCGCACGCCTTTAATCCCAGCACTTAGGAGGCAGAGGCAGGCAGATCTCTGTGAGTTTGAGGCCAGCCTGGCCTACAAGAGCTAGTTCCAGGACAGGCCCCAAAGCTACAGAGAAACCCTGTCTGAAAAAAAACCAAAAATAAAGAGTTGCCATGGTCATGTGTCACTTCACAGCGATAGGAACCCAAACTAATACACTATTATTAAACAAAATGAAGCACACAATAAAACCAAAGTCTTGAAAAGAAGTTAAGAGAGGGTGTTGGAAGAGAATAACCATAGTGCATTATGTATATATATATATATGAACTATGTAAACAAAAGTAAATTTAAACTAAAAATTGTAGTTGACAAATGATTGTGTATATATACTTACAGTATAAGACAATCATTTAAGACACCTGGAATAGCTAAAATGAGCTAATTAAATATACTTCACTTCACTATGATGGCTAATTCTGATCATCCATTTTATACCCGTAAGAGATGCCTAGAGAGTTTGCAGTGCCCTCTAGTGCCCTCTGTGATGGCATTTCCTAAGACATTCCATTATTATAGCACATCATGGGTGGGGAGAGATTGCTCAGTGCACAAAGCACTTGCCACACAAGCGTGAGGATCCGAGTTTGAATCCCCAGAGCAATGTAAGAAACACCCGCCCTCCTGCTGCTGCTGTGGTGAGAACGCAGGAGAATCCCCAGAGAGTCCTGCGCCAGCGTTCCTGTTGTGTGCGCAGCAAACAGCACAAAAGAGGTGTCACAAAGCGGAAGATGAGTGTGGCAGCCAGGGCTGCTCTCTGGCCTCTGTAAGTTTGGCACAGTAGAGATCTCCTACACTCACAGACGTGAATGTGCACACACACGTGTTAGGAAGAGAGCATTGGGATTACAGCTAACAGCCATGTGCTACATACTTGAAAATGGAAAGTTCTTCTTAAGAGTTCTCGTTAACCAGAAAATGACTGGTTGAAGAAATGCATTCACTAAATAGCTGGGCTTGGGAGCTGGAGCGGTGGCGTGGTGGCTAAGAGTACCGGCTGTTATTCCAGAGGACTTGTGTTTGGTTCTTAGAGACCACATGGCAGCTCGCTCACAACAGCTGTAGCACCAGTTCCTGAGGATCTCTGATGCCCTCATCTGGCCTCTGGTTGTATTAGGAACATAGACGTAAGTGCAGGCAAAGCAACCACATGCATAAAAGAATAGAAAAAAAATCAAAATATCTTGTTTTGTCTATTCCAGAGTGTATGCATTTTCAAGACACCATGCTGTGTATTCCATAAATACAAAAATTATTAACCAGGTAACTAATTTTATGTTAAATGCAAATAACCAGACTTATGCAGTGTGGAGAGCAATTGTAACACACCATGAAAGAGGAAGATGGTGCATAAGGTCTGAGCCCAAGTTCCCTTATCCATCAAAGCAGAGGCTCCCCAGAGCCTGGCCAGTGAGGGTGAGGGCAGAGAAGCAGCAAAGAGCACAGCGCAGCTGGCAGGAGGGTGGTGGGTGAGGAGGCGCTGTGTCTGAGGAACGGATGGGAAGTGTTGCTGGGAAGGTGAGTCGCAGAAGCAATGCCTTCCACAGTTCTCACTGCCAGGAAATGATCAGGTGGGAGCTTTCATTTCCTGGCTGTCCAGACCCGAATAATCACCCAGAAACTACATTGACCACAACACTGTTTGGTCGATGGCTCAGGTGTATTTCTGGTTAGCTCTTACTTCTTAAAGTAGCCAGTTTCTATCAGTTTACATATTGCCACATGGTCATGGCATTACCTCATTTTCTACATGTCTTGTTTCCTTGGTGACTGGCTGGCATCTGCTTGACTCTGCCTACTATCTGTCTATATCCCTGTTCAGATTTCCTTCCTGGTATTACTCTGCTAAACCACTGGCTGAAACAGCTTTATTCATTAGCCAATAAAGCAACACATATACAGAAGGCCTTCCCACATCATTGATTTATGCCATTATTGCTAGTGCCTCAGTTGCCAAACCAAGGAGAAAATTTGTGAGAAAGTCTTCCCTGAAGTTGAACAGTCAGGGGCTCCCAAATCCCATTCCTTAGCTTGGTCAGCATCTTCACATATCCCACAACCCCGTCCCCGGCTGGGGAACCCTTAGGCGCTATGCCACCCCAGCACCTTCAAAGTCACATCTAGTGACATGTCATGTAATTTTAGCACTCATATTTTAAGTCCACCCATTTAATTAATCATATTTTAATCAATAAATAGTTCGTGTGCATGTAAAATGATAAGCACAGGCCAGGTGTCGGAGGTAAAGAAGCAACTAAAAAAGACACTGGTCTCATATGCGGAGTCTAGATTTGAATAAATCAATAAACTAATAAATGGCATTAAGATAGGAAAGGGAGTGTGAGGGGACCTAAGAGAGGAGGGCAAGAGAATTTGTCCTTTTGAGGGAAGACAAAATGCCAAGTTTTCTCTTATACACAATCTAGCTTTAAATATATACAATGTAGCATGTGTGTTTACCACAACTAAGTTTCTGGTAGTGAGAACTTGAAGGCATAAGAGGGATTATTTGGAGGGAGATTAGCAACTTGCAGGTGGAAGAGAAAGAAGGTGGGGAAGAAGCAGACAGGCGCCAGATCCATCATTTAGCTATGTGAGAATATTGTGAAATCCATTCTGTACTGTAACTGAAATTGTGATTAAAAAATTAAAAAAGGTAGCAGAAAGGAAATCGTGTTTATGTGTTTATGTGTTTATGGTCATCAGCTGCTCTGTCATGTTTGGTGTGGCAGAGTGAATAAAAGGGCCACCGAAGGGAGTGGCCCTACTAGGAGATGTAGCCTTGTGGGAGTAGGTATGGCCTTCATGGAGCAAGTGTCACAGTGAGGGGCTTTGAAGTCTTCTGTGTTGGAGGCTTTACTCCGATGGGTTCACAGACCTGGGGCGGATGTGTGGAGCCAGAGCCAAGAAGAGACCGTGACTGTCTGTTGTTGCTCAAGCAAGAGGCCCCCAATAGCCTGGGATTCTTTATTTATCCAGCTTGGGCAGTTTTACAACCAGCTTTTACTACCTAAATTTCTAAAAATGGTTACAATAATTACCAGTTTGTTCCTTTGCTCTTTCCCCTTCCGTCTCCCAACTCTCCCACTGGTAGCCCTTTTTTTGATCTATATAATCTCTGCCCTCAGAAGCATAAGCGATTTTGCAAGCTACAAGGGAACTTTTCCAACTAGGCTCCCCTCCAGGCAGAGCAGTGAGCTCACTTGGCAGCACGTGTGGTCGTAGGGTCGCGCCCAGTGAGAGACAGTTTTGTTTTCTGTAGTTACTGTTTACATGTGTGAGGGTCTGCGCTCTCATGAGCGACTCACCAGCCAAAGCTAGATCAATCCATTGTGCGTTTACTCTATGGTTTTCCCACCTATAGGCACCATTACCTGGAAACTTACTCTTAATACTTGACACTGCTTGTCCCTTGTCCTTAGTTTATCTCCCTTAACTTCCTGCGGGTGTTGCACAGTTATTATTAAACGAGGAAACTGAGGGTTTCTTTGATTCTGCTTCATTCCCTGTTCCTTGAATGTTCCCATTAACTCCTATCATCAATTTAATAACATTTCTTTAAAATTTATGTGGCTAAAATCGTCCTTCCCGGAGCAGTTATGCACATACGTGATACAGAACTTCCATGACCTACTGAGACGTGTTAGGCCAGCTGCAGGATGTCCTGCTCTTAAGAAGCCTGAGTTCATGGTCACTCTCGAAACATCAAAGACTTTAGGGGCTGAATCAGGGCCACTGTATGTTGTTAACAACATCCCCTCTGACTCACACAGAGAGGGGCGATGGGGGAAGTCTTCTCTTTGTAATAGGCATCTCAGCTGTGACTGACAAAGTGAAATTAAAAGCTTATATAGCAAAGGCAATGACAACATGTTGCACACACGCTTCTAGGGTTGTGTAGCACAAATTCTTTTTTATTTTATTTTTTTGTGTCAAATTATAATAAAATAAAACATGGGCTTATGGAGTGTCAGAATTTATAGCCTTAACTACATCTATTGAAATAAATTAAACTAATCATCCACCTCCCAAAATTAGAAAAAAAGACATAAAACCAAATCCAAACGCAGCAGGTGATAATAGAGAGTAGAGATGCAGACATTAGTAAGATAAAAACAAAAACAGAGAAAGCTGACTAAGCTCAACAGTTCTGTTTTAGAAACTAACACAATAGCTAACCCCTTAACAAAATGACCAGGAAAAAATGAAAGAATAAAGCAACCAACATGGGATATTTTTAGCACTATTCTAGTTTGAACAGGAAGAAATTTAATGGATAAGAAAAATGTACTAAAAGTGGTTACATAGAAATAAATCTGAAGTTTTGGGAGAAATGGACAAGTTCCTTGAAAAACAGACTGACCATGTCTTTCCTTGGGTTACTATTGCTGATGGAACACCATGACCAAAAGCAAGTTGAGGGGGAGAGAGCATATTTGACTTAGGCTTCCACAACACAGTTCACCACTGAAGGAAGTCAGGACAGGAACCCAAACAGGGCAGGAACTTGGAGGCAGGAGCTGATTCAGAGGTCAAGGAAGCGTGTTGCTTACTGGCTTGATCCACATGGCTTGATGTACCACAAATTCTAATTGTTCTTAATAAAAACACAGAATCAGATCTTAGTGGGTGAAAGCTGAGAGATCAGAGAAGCAGAGCAACCAGCCACTAGAGAGACAGACCAAAGGGGCAATTCTGTCCCCAGACTGTCTCCTCAGATTGACTGCTTCAGACTGCACCTCAGACTACATCCTGAGACTGCATCTCCTGACTGCATCCTCAGACCCCATCCTCAGACCGCATCCTCAGACTGCATTCTCTGACTGCATGCTCAGACTGCATCTTCAGACCGCATCCTCAGACCGCGTCCTCAGACCACGTGCTCAGACTGCATCCTCAGACCACATCCTCAGACCGCATCCTCTGACCACATCCTCAGACTGAATCCTCAGACTGCATTCTCAGGCTGCATCCTCAGACCACATCCTCAGGCTGCATCCTCAGATCGCATCCTCAGACTGTATTCTCAGACCGACTGCCTCAGACTGCATCCTCAGACTGCCTCCTCTGACTGCATCCTCAGACTACACTGAGCTCCTGTCCCCTCTGCCTTATGTTCCTCTCTCTGCCCAGTCATAACCCTTCCTGTCTCCACCTCCTTAGTGCTGGGATTAAAGGTGTGTGACTCCCATGTACTAGGATTAAAAGTGTGAGTCTGGATCAGTCTAGTGTAGCCCAGGGTGGCCTTGAACTCACAGAGATCTGTCTGCCTCTGCTTCCCAAATCCTGAGATTAAAGGTGTGAGCCACCACTGCCTGACCTCTGGTGGCTTAGTTCTGCTCTCTGATCTTCAGGCAAGTTTTATTTGTTAAAACAAATAATTCTGGGTCATTCTCAGAATTATACAGAAAACTGTCCAAGTGCGTCAGAGTCTCCAGGATTTTGCCCCAGGATAGCCACTCATGCTGTTCTCAGGCATTGTTCCCCAAAGAAGTCACATGTTCAAACCACACCCAGTGAGACAGTTCGCTTCCTGTTGCCTTTGGGTCAAAATGTAGAACTTTCAGCTCTTTCTCTAGCACCATGTCTGCCTTCATGCCGCCATGTCCCGCCATGATGAGAATGGACTAAGCCCCTGACACTGTAAGTCACCCCAGTGACATGTTTTGCATTCATGGGGTCTCTTCACAGCAGAAGCCCTAACTAAGACAGCTGGTCTCAGGGCCATCTGTCTCCACCTGTCTCTGTCTGTCATCAGCTGTGGAAGTGAAGGATGAAGGCAGATAAAGCTATGCTTGGGTGCAACAACAGGTAAAGTGAAAGGGAAGCAGTCAAAGGAGACAAACAATGAAAACAGCCGAGTCCAGGGCTGGAGAGACGGCTCAGTGGTTAATCACACTTGTTCTCACAGGAGACCGTGGTTCAATTCCCAGCACCCAAAAGGCAGCTCACAACCATCTGTAACTCCAGTTCCAGGTGATCCAGTGCCTTCTCCTGGGCTTCACGGGCACCGGTGATGCATGACCTACATTCGGGAAAAACACATAAAATAGAAGTAAACAAAATAAAATAAATTGTTAAAAACAAAGCAAACCCAACTGTGTCTTGAACAGTCAGAGCTTGCATGTCCCATTAATGAGCAATGGATATTTTATTCTTTAGACCGCGGAGCTCTGCTTTACTCTCCGCTACTCTGAGGATGAATATCCCTTCCACACAATCCTTGCCGTGAAGGATAAAAGCTCAGCGGGTCCGGGCACTGGCTGTGCAAGCACGAAGGCCTTTGTTTGGATCCTGTAGTACCAGCACTGCTGAGGAAAGAGGCAGGACAATCACCTGGGTTTGTTGGCGACCAACTCTGCTCCAGGGTCAGTGGGAGACCCCATCTCAAAGAACAAGGCAGGAAGTCATAGAGCAGGGCGCTTGACAGCCTCCTCTGGCCTTTGTTCGCATATTAGCATGCATATACATGTCATGTATGTGCACACACATGGGGAGAGAGAGAGAGAGAGAGAGAGAGAGAGAGAGAGAGAGAGAGAACTACTGATAACTAATAAATACTACCAGCTTTTTATTTATGTGGAAAATTGTGTTTAACTTTTTTTTTTTTTTTTTTTTTTTTTTTTGAGACAGGGTTTCTCTGTGTAACCTTACTTGTCCTGGAACTTTCTCTGTAGAGCAGGCTGGCTTTGAACTCAGACCAGGCTGACTTTAAACTCAGAGATCTGTCTGCTCTGCTTCCCAAGTGCTGGGATTAAAGATATGTGTCACCAGGCTGGCAAAACCTAGTCTTTTACAATGAGGGAAAACTGGCAGGGTGACCAGGCCCAGAACAGGACTATGAGTTAGCCCACCCCAACACCACCTCATCTATGAACTGCTGGAATCTGTGAAGGGGCTGGACCTGCAGATCCAAAACTATGAGATCTCCATGACACAAGGCAATGATAGGATACCCAAGAGACACAAGGCAACAACAGGATACCCAAGAGGAAAGAGAAGCCCCAGTGAGGGCCCAGTAGGCTGTGAACCAGACCAATGACTCGCTGCAATGCCCACTTGCAAGTAAAGGTGTATTGGACTGAACGGCACACTGTGTGACTCACTAGGCCACACTACAGCTTCCATTCCCAGATTTGTTTTATCTTTTTTTTTGTTGTTTGTTTGTTTTTGTTATATTTTAAATTTTGTTTTGAAGGGAGGTTGCAAGGGCAGAGGGTGGAGCGAGGAGACAGGGAGATGAGTGGGATCGGAATGTACGATGTGAAATCCACAAGGAATCAATAAAAAGCTAAAAACAGGCTGTTTCCTCTTGTTCTCCCTTTGCTGCCGGACCTCTGACGTCATGGGTTGCAAGCGCGCTCCTGGGAAGGGCCTGGGCTAGTCGGGTTCTGCCCTACACTGTAGCGTCCCCGCGTAGCTGAAGCTGATCTCTGACGACGTGAAAGAACAGATTCACAAACTGGAGAAGAAAGCCCTGGGTCCCTCCAAACAGGCGTGATCCTGAGGGGCTCACATGGTGTGGCACGGGTCTGTCTTTGACTGGTAGTAAAACCTTGAGAATCCATAAGTACAAAAGCCTTGCCCCCGATCTCCCTGAGAATCTTTACCATTTGATTAAGAAAGTGATCACTGTCTGAAAGCATCTTGAGAGGAACAGAAAAGATAAGGATGCCAAATTCCGATGACTTTTATAGAGAGGAGAAATCACCCGCTGGCTCCTTACTGTGTCCTCGCACCCAATTGGAAGCCCACAGCCTCTGAGCTAGTGGCTTAAGTTCTCTGCGTAAACAAGAAATAAAATTATTTTGAATAAATTAAAATAGTCAAAAACAAACAAACAATCCCCTCCTCAACCCAGTCTTTTAGACGAAGCTTTCGTCCAGGACTTTGGGTTGGTCCAAACGTGGTCCTGAAAGGACAGGTGCTGGGTGTGTTCCGTCTCCTGACCTTGCAGGAGGCAGCAAACAGTGTGGCTGACTCCGGTAGGAAGAAAGAACTTTGAGGTGGAGGGAGGCCAGGCTGAGATGAGAGTCCAAAGCTGTGAGTATGCTGAGCTCATGGGACGGCATGCTGGAGACAGTCGCGAGGAAGCCCGGTCCTGGCACCCACTGGTGTGACGCTGGTAAGTCAAGAGTTTATTCGATCCTTAGCTCTGAAGTGGGATGCAGGACAGTGAAATCTATAAAGCCAGGCTGGCCTCGAACTCACAGAGAACCACCTGCCTCTGCCTCCCAAGTGCTGGGATTATAGGCGTGTCCTCCTTGGCTTTTAAAATTTATTTAATTAGCTAATTAATTAATTAAATTTTGAGACAGGGTTTCTTTGTGAAGTTCTAACTGTTCTGGAACTCGCTGTATAGACCAGGCTGGTCTGCAACTCACAGAGATCCTCCTGCCTCTGCCACCTGAGTGCTGGGACTAAAGACATTCGACACCACGGCTTTGTGTTTAACCGTTTGTTTAATTAGTCAAGCTGTGAAGGCAGACAGAGAAGGCTTTTACAGGATACCAACTTGAGAGAAGTCAGAGAGAACAGAAGAGAAAAGAGAGGTAGGTGCTGACTTTGGAGACTCCACAATTTAAGAAAAAGACTGGTTGAGCAGCCCAACTTCATCCCAGGAGGTGTGGTGTAAGCCCTTCCCTCAAGGGTTCTCAGGAAAGGCTAAACAGTGGACACACAGCAAGCTGAATCCGTGCAGACCTCCTGTGTGTTCCTGAAGCCTCCAAGGGTGGCTCAGTGATTATACAGATGTCTTTGGGAGGCCTGGCTCTATTATCTAGGTAAGGACTCTAAGAGGCAATGGGATATGTATTGATAAATCTAAACCTGAAAGCTATGGATTGGCCTTTTGACAGCAGGTACAGAAGGTGAGGCCATGGGAGGGAAGCAGAGAGCGCAGGGGTCAAAGGGAACATTTGGAAAAGTGAGGAGAAGCAGCTGGGGATATGGCAGAGGCTCTAATAGGATGACAGGGGAGAGAAGATGTAAAATGTTCTGACACAAGACTGCAGACACCTTTCATGTGAAAAGATCTCTGAGGGGCACAGGGCATGGTCACTTGTCCTGGGATTGACATTGGCAGCCAGGGCAACTTGGCAGGTGGAGAAGACAAGTGGGAACCGGTTTTCCCCTCAAGAAGAGAGCCACAGCGGACAGTGGGAGCTGAAGGAGCAATGTTAAAGAGCAGAAGACAAATAGCAGCTACTGAGGTATCGGTGAAAACGTATCCCTTCGTGTCCTCAGATTTCTTCATCATTACAACTGCAGGATGAGTTCGACTCTTTCCAGACGGTGCTCTCAGAAAGCAGCTGCCCAGAGCCTTGGCAGAAGCTATTGGCTTGCCTGTCCTCCCTTCTCTCTAGCTATAAGTCTGTGTCTAGATCTAAAGCCTGACACCCTCTAAACAAAACAAAACCACTGGTTATTGCTTAAAAACATGTTTGCTGAAGGATTAGGCTAATGAATGAAGAACTATATTTTGGGAAGCAATGAAATTCCCTGTTTGTTTCCAAATAACAAGAACTGTAATCCACCCTATGCCCCAAACAATGATTATCTTTATAATTTGGTTCATTGGTGGCTTGGTTCACTACAGTGAGCGTGGAGAACCTCATATCAGGCACATGAGCCAGGTCATTGCTTCTTCTTAAAATTAACCTGTCCACAAAAACTAGAGGCAATTAAGAAGTACAGAGAATGGGAGAAATAGTGCCCCCTGGAAAGACTATTGGCTAGCACACCAAAACCAGATGATTAGTCCTGAAAACATATCTACAAGTAACATTATGCAAACTGAGTAGGTTATATTTGGGAATATATATTTGTTTATAATATATATAATATATAGGTATATATAATATATAGGAATATATATGCATGTAATAGCAATTATTGAAAAAAGAAGCCATGAATTTGAAAGAGAACAAGAAAGGATATATGGGAGAGCCTGGAGGAGACAAGGGATTAGAGAAATGCTTAATTATATTACAATCTCAGAAAATAAAATAAAAGAAAAAAGTCTAAAAAAAAGAGTCTCCTGTGTGTCTTCATAAGTAAACAGTGAAGTCAGAGAACTTTCAAATCTCATTTGTGTCGGTTGCTTTTTCGTTGTTTGGTGAGTGGTTCTCACGCAATGCTTTCTAATTACAAGCAGGGAAGCAGGGGGAAACACCTTGGATGGCCGTTCCCTGCATGAGGAACAAAGGAAGTGTGCAGCCCTGGGTCAAATGATGGTTAATAAGTGTGACTCTTTCCTCTGGGCTTGTCTCACACTCAGACCTGTTGTATTCTTGGAACATCACTGGTTGTTTAGGGTCGAGTGTTAAGGTTTTAGTAAACATACATGGGAGGGGGTCATCAATCATTTTAATTCCTGCTTTGAGACCTGTCAAGGTTAAGGATTGAGGAAGAAGGTGTGCTCAAGACCATATGGCTATCTCCTTGGCTCTCTTCTGTCCTCCCTCCACCCTGGCTACTTTGGATGGAAAATATTTCAAAATCATACTGTGCCTTGCTGTGCACTAACTCACACCGCTTCAGAACCACACTGTGCATTGCTGTGCACTAACTCACACCGCTTCAGAACCACACTGTGCCTTGCTGTGCACTAACTCACACCGCTTCAGAACCACACTGTGCCTTGCTGTGCACTAACTCACACCGCTTCAGAACCACACTGTGCCTTGCTGTGCACTAACTCACACTGTTTCTCCTTTCTTCTGTTATTCAGGTTATGATCTCACCTCTGACATTCAAGGCAAGCCCTCCAGGCATAAGTGACTCACCCTGTGTGTGTTTGATTCTTTGTGACTGAGACTAATATCTCTTATTTTTTTATAATTCTATGTGGATGTCACTCATTGGAGCATAGATCATCTTTTGTCTTGGTGTGTTTCTTATTTACATATTCAAAGAAGATGGAAGGTGTGGAACACAATGAAAACTCCCAGTGATTATCAACAAAAACTAAAGGAAGTACATGTTTTCTCCCAAGTCTGTGAACTGGAAGATTTGGGGTCTGCAGGGCTTTCTTGGCATGACCACCTTGAACCACACTGTTGTAAGTCACACAGTCTTCCGCCTGCTGGGCATTCCTGGCCTAGAGGACCAGCACATGTGGATCTCCCTCCCCTTCTTCATTTCCTACATCACTGCCCTGCTTGGGAACAGCCTGCACATCTTCATTATCCTCACAAGGCCTGGTCTCCATGGGCCCATGGACCTCTTCCTCTGCATGCTGGTGTGAGCAGACATTGTCCTCTCCACCCACATGGTTCCCAGGCCTTGGCCATTTTCTGGTTCCATGCTGGGGAGACTTCTCCGGATCCCTGCTTCACCAACCATTCCACCTTCGTCTCTGAGTCAGGGATCTTGCTGGCGATGGCATTTGGCCGTTACATCACCATTTGCTACCCCCTGAAATACACCACTCTTCTCCCAAACTCTCTGATTGGGAAAATTGGAGGAATAATTTTTCTGAGAAGTTATGGTACAATTTTCCCCATAATATTTCTCCTGAAAAGACTGACTTTCTGAAAAAAATAGTATCTTCCCTCATACTTTTTGTGAACATAGACTTGGCTAAGTATGCTTGTAATAACATCCAAGTAAACATTTGGTATGGGTTTTTGTTCTCATGTCAGCAGTGGTCTTAGATGCTGTGTTAATTTCTGCTTCCTATGCGCTTATCCTCCATGCCGTCTTCGGCATGCCTTTCCAGGATGCTCGCCACAAAGCGCTCAGCACTCGAGGCTCCCATGTTTGTATCGTTATCTTCTTTTATGGGTCTGGGATCTTCACGACTCTCACTCAGAGGTTTGGGAGCCCCACTCCACCTCATAACCACATCCTGCTGGCTAATGTCTGCATTCTGGCACCACCTATGTTGAACCCCATCATTTATGGAATGAAGACCAAGCACATCCAGGAGCAGGTAATTCATATCTTGTTTACAAAACATAAGTGAATTTGGGCCAAAACCTCAGAACTCAGGTTTTGGAATACATAGTTATCTATGGAGTGGTGTTTGGAACTGGTGGATGGGACAGGTCACCAGACAGATAGCGCAGTCAATTTTGCATCTTCAGAGACTTTACCAGGGAGGTTGTAGAGCTTACTCTCTGGTTTGGTACCCGTGAGAGCAGTGTTGTGTTCTCACGTACTCTACTGAACAAAGAAACTCCTGTGAAAACTCTGGGGTACATGGGGTTGTTTCCAGACATCACGTTCCCATGATACTAGCCTGAGTTTTGGAACAAAGTGAATGAGAACACTCTGTTGCCTGGGATTCGCTTCATGGAGTTTCTCAAGGTCTGAGACATTAATGGCATCTCTGGGCCACCACATAGAACATTTCATTCCTTCATGTTCCTTATTTTAGTTACGTGACATCCTGGACCAGTGACTTTGGGCTCTGTTATTATTTCTTTTTAATTTTTAAAATTTTTTTCATTGCTTTTATTGAGTGATACCTTTTTCTCCAAAGGTATCCCTTCCCTTCCCTTCCTCCCCTCTCCCTTTTTACCCTCTCCTATGACCCCCAGGCTCCCGATTTGCTTAGGAGATCTTGTCTTTTTCACTTTCCTATGTAGATCCATGTATGTCTCTCTTAGGATCCTCTTTGTTGCCTAATATTTCTGGGGTTGTGGCCCATAGGCTATTTTTTGTTTGTTTGTTTTATGTCTAGAAGCCACTCATGAATGAATACATATTATATTTGTCTTTCTGTGCCTGGGTTACCTCACTCAATGTGTTTTTTTTTTTTCCCCTAGATCCATCCATTTGCCGGCAAATTTCAGGCAAAGTACTGCTGTGTAGTACTCCATTGTGTAAATGTACCGCATTTTCCTTATCCATTCTTCTGTCGAGGGGCATCTAGAAAGCAGGAAAGGGTGCCTGTTGAAAGTAGTCACATGCTAGTGATGTCACAGAGCAAATGCCTTTTCACTTTCAAGCCCAGACCCTGTGTTTATGTTTTCAAACACACCAGCAGAATGCTAGCAGAGGGAAATGTGCTGCTCCTGCAGAGGACCTGAGTTCAGTTCTAGTATGCATTCATACAGCTCACAACCTCACGTAATTCCAGTTCCAAGGCATTTGCTACTTCTGGTCTCCAGGCCAATGCACACATGGGCATTGTGCCCTTATTTACACATAGACTTGCATGTAATTTAAAAATTAATAAGACGGAATATAATGGTGATTAACTCATTTGACATGACAGAAAGTTAAAGAAGTAAAAATCATGAGAGTAAAGAGAAAACAAATAGAGTGAGAGTTGATGTGAGCAGAAGCAGAACAGTGTGCATTCTGTGTTTACGTGTGGGTATTCCAAAGAACACTTAGGATTTTCAGGTCAGCAGTCAACTAACATTGCTTCTTTATGCATCCTACCAATGGCAAGAACATCGTAAGCTTTGAGGCAGAAACATTAACTGTAAGAATATGAAAAATTCTATACCATGGAAACACTAATCAATTGAAAGCCAATGTTGCCATATTAATAAAAATAAAAGTAGACTTTTGTTATATAGTAATTGTCCTTGAACTGCAACATTTCATCCTAGAGGGAGGCTATAAGACTCAGGGAGAGTGAATAGAATGTGAAATCTCAGGAAAGTACTCAAAACCAACACCATTCACAGGGTCCCTACAAGGCCACGTAAGTAGTAACGACTACTGGGAAAGAGAGGCTCTGTGGGGTAATGCTCTTGTACACTGTAAAGATTTGTCACCCATACTGGTTTAATAAAATGCTGATTGGTCAGTAGCCAGGAAGGAAGTATAGGTGGGGTGACCAGACTAGGAGAATTCTGGGAAGAGAAAGTGTCAATCAGCAGTCAGATGCAGAGGAAGTGCTGCCTCACTGAGAAAAGGTACCAAGCCACATGGCTAAGTATAGATAAGAATTATGAGTTAATTTAAGTTGTAAGAGCTAGCTAGTAATAAGCCTGAGATAATAGGCCAACCAGTTGATAATTAATATAAGCCTCTGAGTATTTATTTGGGACTGAAAGGATGTAGGACTAGGTGGGACAGAAACTTCTGTTTACAAGTGACTCTCAATTGTGTCAAACTGCCTGTCAGGCAGGGGGTTCCAAGGATGTGGTTTTTATGAGTCATAGCCCATACTGGGTTGGGTTTCTGTGTCCTCCATGCTACTGGTAGTGACCCCATCCAACTCCTAACCTCATTAAACTTGTTCATTTGCCAAGTTGGACTTGGGTGGAATCATATCTTGGGCCAGTTATCACTGACTGCTTCTGACGAGTAAGATGTTTGTTCTCAACATCCCAGGAGAAGTCACAGAACAGCTTCAGAAGAAAGGCCATGACTAGACTCATAATAATTCTACTCTATAGTCCCCAGAGAAACATCAATACTTCAAAATCTTTTCACTAAATAGCACAGACTTAAAATTTCATTCAGCATTTTTACGTGCTAGAGTCCAGAAGTGCACAATGAAAAATGAAGTTCAAAATCAATTAAGATCAAACTAAGTGAAGACAGTTAAAATAAGACTTTGATGCTTTGCTATCCAGAAGCCCTGGGCACCCCTGACACCTGGAAGCCTTCCTAGCACCTCTTCCTACTTACATACAACTATTGGACTTTATCTGCATCTCTTCTGCTTCTGTTCAGGAGTGTGATGCACAGAGCTGGATTCGGGCCTCTCTGGTGTTTGTATACCTCATTGACTTCCCTCAGGGTGCATATAGTTTTACTCTTGGTGAGCAGTTGATTGACTTGTGGCAGCAGATGCCCACAATAGGATTTGGGCCAAATCAGATCCTTCAGTTGAGCAGAGTAAGTTACTTTCCCGGTGGGGTCCCATAGACTTCTTACTGTACACTAATCTGTTCAGTTAGCATATTATTTCAATTAGCTATGCAAAGTTTGACCTGGCTGTAATATTTCTGTCTCTTCAAAGATGCATTCATATCTTATTCAGCTGGTCATCTGATATAGTTCCAGGCACGCCAGCTGTGAAGCACGGTAGGAAAGTGCTATATGACTCTGGGATCATAGAAACCACCTTTGGGCACAGCATAAGATTTCAGTTCTCCGTGGAAGGTCGCATATATCAATGGATACTGCACTGGTCTCGGCTATACACTTTTCTGCCTGCTGGGCATCCCTGGCCTAGAGGACCAGCGCATGTGGGTCTCCCTCCCCTTCTTCATTTCCCACGTCACTGCCCTGCTTGGGAACAGCTTGCTCATCTTCATTATCCTCACAAGGCCTGGTCTCCATGGACACATGGACCTCTTCCTCTGCGTGCTGGTGTGAGCAGACATTGCCCTCTCCACCCGCATGGTTCCCAGGCCTTGGCCATTTTCTGGTTCCATGCTGGGGAGACTTCTCCGGATCCCTGTATCACCAACCGTTCCACCTTCATCTCTGAGTCAGGGATCTTGCTGGCGATGACATTTGGCCGTTACATTGCCATTTGCTACCCCCTGAAATACACCACTCTTCTCCCAAACTCTCTGATTGGGAAAATTGGAGGAATCGTCTTTCTGAGAAGTCATGGTACAATTTTCCCCACAGTATTGCTTTTGAAAAGACTAATGTTTTGCAGAACCAGCAGTCTTCTCCATACAGCTCGTGAACACACTGGCTTGTCCAAGTTTGCTTGTTGGCATTCAAGTAAATATCTGCTATGGATCTTTTGTTTTAATGTCCACAGTCACTTTAGATGTTGTGCTAATATTTATTTCTTACATACCAGTTCTCCATGCCATCTTCTACCTCCCATCCCAAGATGCTTGCCACAAAGCTCTAGTCCTGTGGGTCCCATGTCTGTGTCATCATACCCTTTCATGGGCCTGTGATCGTCTCAACCCCCCACACTGCAACTGATATCCACGTCCTGCCTGCCAGTGCTTGCATTCTGGCTCCACCAGTGTTGACTCCCATCACCTATGGGTTCAAGACCAAACACATCTGAGACCAAGTGACTCACGATCTGTTGTATTCTCAACCTTCTAGTCACATATGAGGTGAACTCTGCAGCCCTGGTAGCTGAGCAATGTTGAGCCAAACTGTTTATCTCAATGACTCTCTTTGCGGATAAACTCCACTAGGGGAACTGTGATAGCTTCTCAAGGTCTCAGATCAGGAACGGGATGGGAACACTTGGAGTTTAAGATGCATAGCTTTGTTACTGTGTACTCGCTGTGCCGTGCTGGGCTCCACTCTTGTTCAAGTATTCATGTCTCGCCAGTGTGCCCACCCCATTTTCTCATTTTCCCTTTGCTTCCCTTCCCCTTCGCACATTCTTCTAGCCTTACTTCAACTTTCACATCATAAACATGTGTAGTTATGTATGTCACATACGTGTGATTTCATGCATCTAAAACCTCGGGTTCACAAATGAGAGAAAAGGAGATGTTTGCCTTTCTGACTCTGACTTATTTTGCCTAACATGATGATCTCCAGTTGTATCCAAGTCTCTGCAAACTTTGTGATTTCGCTCCTTTTATAGCTGAATGAAACAATGTGTGTGTGTGTATACATACAATATTTTAAAATTATTTTTAATTGATTATTTGTGAATTTCACATCATGTATTCTGTTCACAGACCTCCCAGTCTTCCCACGTCTGCTTCCTCTCCCCTATGACCTTTCCACCCCAAGGGAAAAAAGTCTATTTTGTGTTGTCCATATGTTTTCTGGAACACGATCAGATTCCTAGTGGCCAGTCTCCCAAGGAAAGATGAGTCTTTCTCTGCCTGCGCCCATGCCCGCAGTCACCAGCTGAGCAGAGCCGTGCGGTGGCCTGAGCCCACGCCACTGTCTGTTACTGTCACGGTTTTGTGGGGTGGTGAAGGGAGGGGCCAACTTGCCTGTGTACATCACTCTGGGCAGAAGCCTAGACCACAGCATTGGCATGGGCTTCCGTGGTAACACGGGCAGTAGACACCTGTATCGGGACCACTGACCTACTCTGGCTCTCAGCAGCTACAGGGGCTATGAGCCTCCTAGACAAGGCCTTAGGTGGTGTACACACGTCAGTCACATCAACATGGCACCCCGAGGCAGCAAAGCCCACGGACATCTCCAAAGCATCCGGCATCCACAGCGACGGCTTATGTCTACACGGGTCTCAGGTTTCTTCGTGGCATGGTGCAGCAGCGTGGGCCACCAATACTGACTTGGTCTCTGGTGGCATCCAGGGCCACCGTGGCGCTTCAAGGAGGCCCAATTCCAGACAGTGAACTGTTCCTCATCTCAGGTCTCCGTTGTTGCCTAGAGTCAGGCTAAGGTAGGTTCGGAACTGAGTGTGGTGTGTGTGCGTGTATGTGTGAGTATGCATGTGTGTGTGGTGTGTGGTGTGTGTGCGTGTGTGCATGTGTGTGAGCGCATGTGTGTTGTCTCTGCATGCAGCTGGCAGAGGTGGGACTGAACACAGATGGCTCAAATGTTCATGTTATTTTGGCCTGTACCACACTGTCAGACGCCCTTCTGAAGCTGTAGCATAACTAGAGTTGGTGAGGAGTGGGATGGAAGCCCTCAAAATATGGTTTGGGTAGTCAACATAAGGGAATGGAGGTTTGAAATATTTTTATTGTATGGTATTTATCTATTTGGTGTGCATATGTGTGTAGTTATGCACATGCCACGGCATGCATGTAGAGGCCAGAGGATGACTTGGGCGTCAGTTCTCTCCTTCCCCTGTGCGGATTCTAGCGATTGAAGTCATGTTGTGGTTTGGCAGCAGGCACCTTTCATACACTGAGTCAGCTTGCTGGTCCAAAGGAGGTCTTTAAATTTAAAGGAAATTTGATGCTACCTAAACTTCTATTCAAATAATAGCCTGGCTACTAACAGAATGTTTGAACAAATTGTTTGTGAAACTGTCAGTTTCTTGTACAAAACTGTGGTAGTTTCAATTTCATAGCTTTGGTGTGAGGTTTAGAGAAAAGAAATATATTCAATATTCAGGTATTAAATGATCACTATTATAGAATTAAGAAGCGTAAGTGACAGAGATTGGAGATTACAGGTAGAGAAATGAAAGGTGCCATGAGCTTTGGTCATTGTGGCCTAGTAGACCGTTCTAGAGAACGTCACACAGTGCAGTGTTTGCGCTGCAGGGAGATGGGAACTTGTGCTTGTGAATGGGCAGGAGAGGAACATCGTTAGAGTGCTGGGTTAACGTGGAGAGGCAGAGAGGGTTGGGGTTCAGCCCTCAGATGGAACCAGTCTTCCAGAGGAGGAAGAGGGAAACAATGACAGTGTACACAACTCAACTTGCAGGTAATGAGCGAGGGTCCTGGAGATGAGGGGCTCCATCAGCAGGTTCCTCCTTCAACTAGGAGTCTGAATGTTATAATTGTCTGATAAATTTGTTGTTCTATCCAGTGAAAAATGACCTGTTCTGTCCTCCTCAACCCATGTAGGTTTTCGGGACGAGAAGGGACTGTCATATCCTGTACTCCAGTGTGCAGATAACCATGGCAACTTTTAATGACACGGGATCCGGTCATTCACTCTATTCTGCTGGCATCCCTGGCCTGGAAGACCAACACGCATGGATCTCTCCCCTTCTATATCTCCTACCTGGTTGCTCTCTTTGGAAACAGTGTCCTCATCCTGTCATCAACACTGAACGCAGCCTCTATCAACCCATGCACCTCTTCCTCTGCGCTGGCTGGGCTGACCTCATCCTGTCTCCTGCCACTGTGCCCAAGGCTCTGGCCATATGCTGGCTTCACGCTGGAGCAATTTCCCTCGATGGCTGTGCCACTCAGATCCTCTTCATCCACTGCCACCTTCATTGCTGAATCAGGGACTCTGCTGTCCACGGCATTTGACCACTATGTGACCGCTATCTGTGACCCACTGCCCTATGACACAGAGCTCAGTCACGTGGTGGCTGCTAGGATCGGCCTGGCTGTGGGCCTGAGACGCTTCTGTGGGATACTCCCCGATGTGTTCCCGGTGAAGCGGCTGTCTTTCTGCCACAGCAGCGTGCTGCCACACACCTACTGTGAGCACATGGCTGATGCTAAGTTTGCCTGTGCTGATGTCAGTGTCAATGGTTGGTATGGCGTGTGTGTTCTCCTCTCTACTCTAGGACTGTGCCCCGCTGATCTTAGTCTCCCACAGCCTCCTTCTCTAGGCCGTCTTCCATCTTCCCTCCAGAGGAGCCTGGCAAAAGGCTCTGGGTACATGTGGATCCCACCTTGATGTCATTTCCATATTTTACTTGCCTGACATTTTTACCATAGTTACCCAGAGGTTTGGGCACCACGTTCCTCTCCATATCCACACTCTACTGGCCAATGTCTGCGTGTTGGCCCCTCCCATGCTGAATCCCATCATCTAGGGGATCAAAACCAGGCAGATTCGCGAGTGTGTACTTAGTACTTTGGCTTCACAGTGGAAACTATGCTGAGTTGGGTTAATTATCAGGTGGCATGTTTACCATACGGAACTTTACCTTGCGTTACCTACTTTGCAAAGAATAAAGAATGAATTTAGACTTCCATGGAGAGTATACAAAGAGACTTGTCCTGACTTTCAGAGTCACTTTGCCATGTGATCAAAAAAGGATAGTGTTTATGAAGTGCTGCGGGAGTACCTTCCGCTGCTTCAGCCAATAGTCACTGAAGCACGAGCCCACAGTGCTGCAGGACCGCCTTCCGCTCTGTCAGCCAATAGCCGCTGAAATACCAGCCCACTGGGGTGTGGCATATTTCTCTTTAAAAGAAGAGTGGCAAGCCTCGGCTCGGCCTCTTGGTTCTGGCGCTTGGTTCCGGCTCCTGCTCCAGCGACTAGGTTCCTTTCCTGATGGTTTATGTGCATGTAAGTTTACCCCCCAAAATAAATACCCCCTTAAAACATAACTGGTGTGGGATTGATTCGCCATTAATGAAGCATGGGCTTTTGAGTCGGGACTGAATCCCGACTTCGTTGTTGATGAAGATGGTGGTGGTGTTGATGATGATGGTGATCTATTAATCCTTGGGCAAATTACTTATTTTCACAGAAAGTCTTCTTAGGATATGTTTGGGACATCTTTAATAGAGGGATGCCCACACCAAAGTAACTAAAAGAAGAAGAAAGTTTCACTTATAATGAATTTTACTAATGCAGCACAATGAAAACATCCACATTGAATCCAGAGTAATGTAATTGTGTATATACATTTATTTTCACTAAAACACATTTAAATTAGAAATTTCATGGAGCATGTAGCTTGGTGCAATAGAAAGCCATTCTTGTGAACATAGTGGGGGTGTGTACACGCTTATGTGCGTATCTTAGTTGGGAGGTTGGTTCTATGAACATCTTGCACAGAAAAAAACATAAGGCTTATTATTGTTTTGTACAGTGATGGATACATTCCTCTTACTTATTAATCATTAACTTTCATATTAGACGTCTCTGTAGATTGACTAGGACTGAATTAAAACATTGTGAACATTACAGCTTAATAAACGTTTAATGTAAAAACACCACATTTCAGTTTGCAGACTTGTCACAGTCTTCGTATTTCTTGATTGTACTCTGATCGTATCTTTATCCTTAGACTGTGACATGACTGACCTATAAACAGGATTTTTGTTACATATACTGCAGAATAAATTGTAAGTATATTTAAAAATTTCCTTCTTTTTTCTTTAGTATCTTTAAAGTTTTTATATATTGCTTCTTTTTACCCTCACTTTAAGATTATTTCTTTGAGAATTTGATGCAATGTATTTTGATCATATTTACTCCCTCTCCTCACACCTTCCAAATCTTCCCTCTCTGCTGTCTTCCTCTGTGTCCTCTCCTCCTCCTTCAAAACTCACCAGGTATTGTTTATGTTCACATACTCTTGGAGATATGGCTCTCATTGAGAGTGGGCTGCCCACCAGGGTCCACTTCCTTGGAGAAAACTGACTCTGCTGGCAGCCACCAACTACCAAATGCTCCTCAGGTAGGGGTGGAGCTTTGTGCCCATCTCTCCTCGTGCTGATTTTTGTCTGGATGGAGCCAGCACAGATATAATGTTTCTTTAATATTTTTTATGTCTGTCCATTTGAAGGATGGTGGTACACTGAAAGAAGTTCAGGAAAATCAACAGGCTTTATTTGACTTTCAGTGACAATATTAATCAAAACTAGAGTTAGTGCTTGGAGATCTTTCATTTCTCAGGTAACCGCTGCATGACGCAGTGAGTGAGATAACCCTGTGGGGCGCAGTGTTTGGACTCTGGGGAACTGAGAGTGACATCACTGTCACCGTTCCCTCCCACCAGCAGGAAACCATTGTTTCTAGTGTCAATGTCGAGACAGAACACAAAGAAGAAAGATCAATTTTATAGCTAATGCTTCATTTTTCATGTTTTTCCACAAACCAGACAGTCTATAGACTCCAGACTCGCGTCTGTCCCTCCTTCAGTCTACCCGCTGAGCCATTAGCTGACTTTCCTACTGTGTCTCTAGCTCCACGGCGATGTCCTCATGCCTGAAGCCTCACTCTTGGCTCTGTTCTGCTCTCTGAATTTTCCCTTCCTAGGATCTCCTTTCTGTCCAGTATTTAGACAGACTGTCACTACTCTTTAGGAACATCTCTTACCAATGAACTCTTTTTAACTACTGACATCTTTGTACAATATCTGAGTATTTCATGAAACACACAGCAGATGTACCGACAGCAAGTAGACTCTGTTTCAGACAGGGAACATAGGAATTTGGCCTGGCTTACTTTAACTGTTTTCAGATGGGCAAAATCATCTAACTCAAAGCCCATTTTATAATAAATGTTGGTTATCTCAAAAAATCTTGAGATACTTAAAGTAAAAATCACAATGGCTGTATGTGTGTTTTTGCACACTGTAAGATAAAAATAATTGTGAGGGAAGCCATCATAACTGACAGACCATCATATATTCCTGGGAGTCTTTACCCCAATGTTCATTAGAATATGTACATATCTGCACAAAGATATAAAATTAATATTCATTGCATAAAACATATATGTGAAATCAAGAATGCCAGGCAAGGTTACTTCAGTGGGAAGAAATTTTGTAAGACTTCACAGAAATTCTGGCTGATAATGTTCACTCTCATCTTTGGGGTAATGTAGTAGGCATCTTTATGTTTTATATTTTTCTAAGTATATTTATAAAGAAAATGTTTACCTATTTAATAGCCCCAAGCTGGAAATTACTTCTGTATCATCAACAATGGAATAAATGAACTGGCATATGCTCAAGCAATGAGCTGTGGCTAGCAAAGAAAAAGAATGGATTGCACTGATAATAAAAGGAACGAAGGTCTGAGGCAGGTGGGAGAGCTGGCCTTGTGGTTCTAGGAGTGGGAGAGCCAACCCTGTTAGTTCAGGTGTAGGTGAGCCGGCCCCAAAGTCGTAAGCATGGGAGAGCTGTCCCCATTTCTCATCTGGTGGACCAACCCTACAGCTGACCTAAGGTTATGAACTGGTCTGCCCAAACATCTGTCCCATCTGTGATCTGCTGAAGCATGTGAAGGAACCTGGCCTGCAGACCCTAAGCTGCAGGATCTCACAACACAGAATAACAACAAGATAACCAGGAGGAGCCCTAGCGAGGGTCCAGCATGGATAGTGTGGTAGAAACCAGAGACCTCGAACCAGACCAATGACTCTTTGCAATGAGCACTTGAAGTAAAAATATATAAAGGGGTTTACGGTGTGACTCACTGTGTCACACTGCAGTTTCCATGATGAATTTTTAATTTTTTCCTTTATTTTATTTCTCTTTAATTTTGTTTTATTTGTGTGCAGGGGCAGAGGGATGATGTAAAGGGATGAGGAAATGAATGGTAACAAGATTATGATGTAGGGCTGGAAAGATGGCTCAAGAGGTTAAGAGAATTCAATTCCTAGCAACCACATGGTGACTCACAACCATCTGTAATGAGATCTGGTGCCCTCTTCTGGTCTGCAGGCATACATGCAGGCAGAACACTGTGTACATAATAAATAAGAAAATAAATAAATCTTCAAAAAAAGATACATGATGTAAAAGACACATAGACTAAAAGAGGGATGAGTCTTACCTATATAATATTGAATTATGAACACTATGAAGTAAAATTAAGCTAGACATAGGAGAAAGCAGAAAAAGCTTTTAAATAATTTAACTTGTAGTCAAAGGATTACAATAAACCAATGATGCTTTTTTATAAATATGAAGTTAGCAATTACCCTATGAGTTATGACTTGAAAGGAACCCATTTGGATCTGCTGAAATGTTGTCAACTCTGTTTCTGGATGTAGAATCTATTGGAAGGGCATATTCAGTTTGTCACAAAAATAATCTTCAGTTGCACACGATGTGCATGCTTCTGAACAAGCATTTATGTCAACGGATAATGAAAGAGAACACACACACACACACTGTTAAACAAGATTTGGAATGAAAGAAACACAGATGTTTTCTGCTAGTCCTTTTCTGTTTTCTGCTGTTGATCCTTTTCCTGTTTGATTCTGGGCCTCTTTATTACAAGATTATGATGTAGACATCTTCATTAGACACAGAGGATGTCTCTAGTCCTCTGCTCATCTTCCTAGCCAGTCAGTTTAATGAGTCTTTCAGCTTTCTGAGGTAAGTTGTCGTCGGCAGTAAGCTTCAATACTCTGACCTGTTGCACCAACGGGGCACTCTCATCTTAGCTGTCTACACACACACAGACACACACACCCGGGTTAACCTTTACAGGCTGAAGTTCTGTGCTGAGCTGGGTCTCATCCAGCTGTCTACACACACACAGACACAGACACACAGACACACCGGGTTAACCTTTACTGGCTGAAGTTCCGTGCTGAGCTGGGTCTCTGCGACCCTGCACTGCTACAACGGAGAGGTTTCTTTGGTTTGAGTCGGAGCGGCAAGGGAGCAGCTGCGGTTTCTTGACTTTGGCAGCTGTTGGGTCACGGTTGTTTTCACCCACACTGTACAGAAAATCTTCTGGAACTACTGACTGAATTAAAAACAACCCTGAATTTTCTTTATTGTACATTTATCCATCCTTCATTTTAAATCTTCTTACAGTATTTTTTAAGCTCTGGATATATTCGTGTTCTAGTTCAGGTACTAATTTCAGTTTCTACCTAGCCTTCGGCCATCACTGGGGACACGAGTACACCATCATTGCTATATTCAGCTCTTGCCTTTCACTATTTTATTCTGACTTTGGTTTGTCACACTGGAAAATATTTCTGACCTAGTTTATAGATGAAGTGTGTTGGCATTCCGGGGGCAGGGAGAACAAACAAACAAACAAAATTAAAAAACAAACAAACAAACAAACCTCAGGTAACAAAAACCCCCAATCCAAACTAAAAGACGTACAATGTTAAATACACATATCTGGGCTTCAACAGAACTAAGAACAGAGGCACAGTTTCTTAGGACGCCTTTTGGCAAGCCGTGGACGATACAGGAATAGATAGGTAAGCGGCCAAAGGTAATAGCCAAGAAACAGAGAAAAGAAAACAAGGGAAGTTACACGAAGGAGTCAGAAATATGGTTTTGACTGAGATAGAAGAGTTTGAGTCCACTGTGAGGAGACTGTCTCACTGGAGGGAGTCATTAAGGAACCTACGGTGGGAATATTGATGTTGAAGGTGAGTTGACATTGACTTTCCATTGCCTCCAGCTAAGGCCTTCATTCTGGGGCTCTGACTCCTCTAAAGAGATGAGGGTGTGACATGGTTCCAGCCGGATGGGCAAAAAAGGCAGAGTTCATGGCAGGAACACCAACAGGAAGTAACAGTCTCCAGGAACTGCCTTCAGTAGTCATTGGTCCTCGGTCGTGATGGGGAGGAGGAAACAGTAGTCATTGGACTCGGTCATGACAGGTAACAGTATCCACAAAGTGCTGTCAGTCGGCACCGAGTCCGACCATCACATCTTCAGTGGACAGAGCTTCAGAGGGGCTGAGTTTCCTCCACCATCATTGAAACTGACATTGAAAAAGGGCCGCAGGGGTCCGGCAAAGTCACACTCCGAGAAGGTGTAGATGAGGGAACCACGGTCAGTGATGTTATAGAAGGAGACAATTCCAGCCTCACAGTCTACAAAGACCCCAACTTGGCACGGAGGCACCTGAAGGTGAAGAGGGGTTTGGGGGGTGGTGCCAGCCTCGTAGTTGTCTTTCTTCCACAGCCAAATGGTCCAGAAGCCGTTCTCAGGACTGAGTGAAAACAGCCCCTTCCTCTGCACAGACTCTCGGCAAACCCCCAGATCCCAGGCCTCCTTTCCAGTCACATCTACCTCCCAGTAAATCTTCCCAGAGGTGAATCTCTGGGCACCTAGCACCATGGGGTAATTATCAAATCTCTCCGTATTTTCAGGCACATTCTGACGGGTATCTCCAAGCCTCACTTGTCTCCTATCCTTTGGGATGATGAGCCATGGGTTGGCTGTGTTGCGATCCAGAGTGATATGGACTGCGGAAAGAAGGTCATAGGTCACAGTTAAGCCCTGGTGGGGCCAGCAACTCTGCCTGTAGTGAGGGGATTCATGTGAACTCAAAGAGGAGGGGTGACCCTGAACTTCACTATGTGAGGAAAGGACCCACAGCGATCCTGGCCCTTCCTCTGATGTGAGAGGAGACCTCACCTGTGTGTCTTTGCTCCACCTGGCTTTTCCACATGCTACCATCCTGTGCTCCCCATGACCCCCACTGGCCCCTTATGTTCAAGCCCACAGTTCCTAGAAATCACCTCACCCCAACATGTCCTCAGCATCTTCTTCCGCCCTGGCACATGGCACGCATTTGTCAGGTCTGGGGAGGTAACATCTAACGTGTCCAGGTTCAAGGATCCACTCCTGGGGGAAAAGAAGAGTTTGAGAATCGTACTTGGCACTCCCGTCTTCTACCTCGGGGCCTAACGACATTCATCATGGACACCTCTGATAACTAAATTCAATACAAATTTACAAATACTCATGCATTCGATGTCCATGTGAAAGGAAAGAAACAATTTCAGAGTTCCAAGTTCTAGGAAACTCAAAGAAATCCCCATTTCTTCCCGAAGCCAGAGGTCACCACTAAGTCATTGTATGTACTCCTGTAGGCTGGGTTCTTCTGTGAAGAACCTGGAGTCCCAGCATGCTCAGATTGCCTCCCCCCCCCCCATTTTTTCTTTTTCGTTTGTCTGTGGAGGACTTTAATGTATAAAGATGATACAGTCTAACTACGTCAGAAAACTCATCAGCTGAGATGTCCTTTTGAGGCCCGAGAACATTTCAGACAGGACCAGGTCTCGAGAACAGGGCTGTCTGGGAAAACTCCCAGAGCGTGTGCGCCTAGCTCAGTAACCACTCCTATGTACGCCAGCTCCCGATCCCTTTTCTAACTGAGGAAACCTCTCCTTACCTTTCTAGGACAATCCTCACCTCCTGAGGAGAGAAGAGACATAGAGTCAATTCTGGAATTTCTGATCGATCACTGAGACCTAACTTCCCAGGCACGTGACATTACCCATGTTTCCTCGGGACTGTGCTCTGCACTGTTCCCGTGAACCACAGGTGATTCCTGTTGACTCAGCGGAAAGGACAAGTGACTGCTCATAGAATATCTAGGATCCAACATGGCTGTAGTTAGGATGTGGCCAAGGGTTTAAAGACTGATTGAGAAAACAAATTAGAAGGGCTAGGTTCTTGGAGGAGGGCGATTGACCATGGAGATGGAAGAAGAGGAAAATAAATAGCAAAACCCAACTGAAACCCAGAAGCAGCTTCCGGGAGAGAATGAACGGCTGAGGTAGGGTATCCAGAAGAGTTCCTTGCCAGTTATGGGCTTGAGGAGTTCGGGGAGGAAGGGTCGGCTGGTTGGAAGCTTTGTCCTGTGCTGTGGCTAATCCTCTGCCATATTTAGAGGGAGCTTAAGTGAGAATCCTCGTTCCCGGAGAGTGACAGATATAATGTTGGAACCGACAGGCTCCTAGGCTCAGTCAAAAGGCACTAGGGAGCCCAGCTCAGTGACAGGCAAGAGAAAGCCTTCTGAACAAACCCCAGAGAACTGTCTGCTGGCATCTGACTGAAGGCACAGTGATGGAAGAGGGAGAAAGGCCATCTAGTCCACAGTGTTCCAATGTAGACGCGGGATGGCTGTGGAATCTACGCGATCCTAAGATCTGTGTGTCATCTTAATTTTGCCTCTTACTACTTAAACATTTAACTTGACTTTCTCACTGTCTATCAAGTCTCTGCCCCTTAGTTTCCTCATCCATGGGATGGGATCACAGTAGCACTTACCTCAACCATAGTAAGCCGTCTGCGTGCTGTTTAGGATTCCATAGTTATCATTACGGAAAAAAAATGAGAAAAAAAATAGTAGCACCCAATGCATAATTTCTTAGTTAATGTGCTCTGGAAAAAAATTATTTTAAAGCTAATTTTATTTTGGGAAAGAGTGAGACCTATTTGCAGAGCAGGAGAAGCTAAAACACACGCAGGTGGCTCACAGAGAACACAAAGAATTAAAACGCAGCAGTTCCGACTAACGTTAGGGCACATTCCTGTCCACGCTCCATGGCTTCATAAACGAGAAGCTGAGTAGAGGAAGGAAACCAGAGTTTTATAAATTATATTCTTTAAAACATGGCTGCTTGTCTAAGGACCAGAATGGATTTTCTCATTTAATTCTTTTAGAAGAAACAAACAAACCACTGGAGATCCGCAGCACTGCACCCCGCAGCACTGCACCCCAGTGACGTGTATTAGGGCGGTGCTCCAGCTCCCACACGCGGGCACTGCTGCAGCGTCCCGGGATGTCTGTCTATTGCTTGCTACATGGAGTACTTTCTCCTGAAATGGAAGCCACTCCTGGGTACACGGTTCAGTTTATCTAAGAGTATCCCAAGGACTAAGGTGGCGCTTGCTTTAAGAGTGGTTCCAGATATCTCTGGCAACTCCGGAAGCTTGTGCTGGGGTGGGGGGTGGGGGTAGGGGTGGGGGGGGTCGTACCTGCAGCAGCTCCAGGTTGGAACCCCGGCTCCTCCGCTCCAGCTCTGTGATCAGCTCCTGCAGGGCCTGATTCTTCTCAGCTAGCTCAATCTCCTTCTCCCCCAGGACCCTCAGATGCTCCCGTTCATCCTTCTCCAGCTTCTGCAGCTGCCTCTGCTCCTCCTTGGCCAGCAAACTATTCTGGTGTACAAACTCCGAATGAATCCTCGACTTCTGTATTTCCACGTTCCTCTGCGTGGCAAGGCAAAGACAGGAGTTTTACATTTTTATTTTTAATAAAGTTTCCCAGGCTTTGGTGGGGAGGTGTTTCTGTTCCCTGGTCACCTATCCCTCTGTTTATGTCTAGGAATAGGCTTGCACACACACACCCATATTGCACACAGAGCATGCTCTCAGCACACACACGGCCTTTGGGACTATCAGGGAAACACACTAGGGCTGGGGCTGTAGTAAGTTACAGCTTCACAATTTCTGGAACCAACAGTCATTTTTCAACGTTTCTTCCGAAACTCATGTAACACCCATGTGAGTCCCTTTATCTATCTATCTCAACAAGTCACAAACCTGTGACTTCCAACAATGCACTGTTCCTAAGCCCTGGAGCACAACAATGGCCCCAGGACAGGAGGGTCACCTCTCCCACCCCAGGATGACCTCTTTGCCACCACAGTTGATTCAGTTTTTGCTAATCCCATTTCCTCTTTTAGGGTCCGTGATTGTTGTGAGCCCTTGTGTTCCTTGTCATTTTCAAATGTATCCCATTTTCTACCAGCAAATTACCAAAATAACAGGCTTTAATTCTTTATTAGGCTTTGAACTAATAACCTGGTTGCCACTAAGCAGCCACTGAATCAGGTGGGCGTCCTACATCAGACTTACATAGATCTCTTCGAGGTGTTCCCCACCAGCCTTTGTCTAAAGGGCACAGCTGGGATACTCTCAGGATACCTCAGACCCAGAAACTACAGCGTTGATCCTGTTATCCCAAGAGCATTATCCACTGAGACGGGTCAGAAGGAACGGAGTGACCTTCTTACACTTTCTCCAGTAATTCTTGATCTTTGTGCCAGATTGGAAGAAATCTCATCTGATTTCAAGTTTCTTCCTCCCTCCCTCCCTCCCTCCTTTAAATTTCTATCTAGGGATATAGTGTGGACGGTTCTTGGGGAGTGACCTATATAACAAGTCTCCCACCCCTTGGAGAGGCACAGTCATGGTTAATGCTCGCTTGAGGTCAAGACCTGGGACCCAGCCCATCCTTACCTTCCAGTCTGTTCTCTGCTTTGCAAGATCCATTTCCAGCTCCTCGGCCAATTCTTTCCCTTTCCTCAGTTTTTCTAAAGCCACGCGGAGCTTCTCCTGCAGAGAAAGGCGGCAGGTTAGTCACCAGCTAGAGATGTGGAGGAGGGGATGGGAAGACTTTGGGGAAACCCTAGTATGTCTTACAAAACAGAGCTACACTGACGGGGGATGGGGTCTGGGTCGTTACATCTCTAGTTCACCAGGAAGCCAAAACACATGACCCGTGTGGCAGACCCATGATAGCCTCTGCTCCTGAGAAATAAGCTTGTGTTTGATGTATAAGCTCCTCTCAGTGAACGAAGAAAATAACCCTCTATTCCCCAACTTCTCCACTATAGGGGTGACTCTCAGTCACTGTTCTGGGGAGCGTTCATAGGCCATCATTTTAAACCCACACGTATCTCTGTGCTAAGGCCTCACCTGGTATACCTGAGCAGCCTCTTCAATAGGGACCTTAGTGTGGTCACGATGTTTCCCAGACTGGGCACATACCCAGCAAAGGGCCTGTCCATCTTCCTCACAGAACACTTGAAGTTTCTCTCCATGCTTCATGCAGCAGTCTTCCGGGCTGCCCTTCTTGGCATCCTCGGCTGTTCTTTTAAGGTTTTCTATCATGTTGGCTATATGTCGGTTGGGCCTGAGGTTTCTGAGCACAAAGTGTTGCCGGCACTCGGGACATGAACCGCCTCCGTCTTTCCCAACCTCAGAAATGCATTCCTTGCAGAAGCTATGGCCACATTCGATACTCATTGGCTCCACCATGGGATCCAGACAGATAGCACAGGTGACGTCCTCCCACATCTTTTCCAGAGACATTTTTGAGGCTGTAGAATTTTGAGGAGTGCAGAGAGGGGAAGGGAAGAGATAAAATGAAAGTTTGCAAGACAAAAGCAAAAGCAAGACCAAACTAAAACTCCCCAAAATAATGCAACGGAAAACGCATGGGAGAATGACATGGGAGGGAGAAACGAAAGAAGGCAAGAATATCAACCTGGTAACAGCAGCCTCTCCTCCACAGTCTGACCCAGCAATCAGTCAGGCAGAAGGGGAAACTGAGTCTCCAGAAGAGGCACAGAAAATTGGCGGTGATAATGCTGTTAATACAAGTCCTCCTTCACCACGTCCATCCCTGCTAACTGTCAGGGGCCAGACTTCTCCCACACACTGTCTCATGTCACGCCTCCATGTTAACCCCAGCAGTACTGGCTATTTACCGGACGCCATATTTACCCTGGACCTGCCACATTCCAGCGGGGTGCTACATGCTTATGTTAGTCTTCATTAATTCTGACAATAAGCACAGGAGTCAGGGAGTCCGCAGTTACTCATTACACAAGGCGTGTGGTCGAATATGAAGGGCTGCGTATGTGCTAAGTAAACAACAGATACGCTATACCATACAGCCTAGGTGTGCCATTAGCTCCCCTCTCAGGCTCATGCACGTGTACTTCAAGATGTGCACTCATTAGGACACTGTCTAAGAGCACATTCCCAGCCATGAGGGTTGCATTGTATGTATGTATGTATGTACATAGATACATAGCTGTTTTTATTTAACCTAATATGTGCTTATATAAAAAATACACTTGAGCACAAATGCATCAATGTAGGCATGCCCACATGGTCCCCCATATAAATGTTTATGTACTTATATGAATATATGTACTCATCCATACTCATTTGTGGGGAGCACTAACTGGGCTCTTCTCTAAGCTAGTACCTGACTCAACTTCTTTTAGGGCGCTGAGTGTCTTAAACCCACATAAATTCCTAGTAGAAGATTCTAAATGGCTAGCACTTACCTCTAGCAAGGGTTCTCAAGGGGCAGGGGTTTCCCTGAGCTCCCCTCTGGGCTAGGTCACAACCTGCTTCTCCCACCTTTACCAGCCCCCAGTCTCAGCTCAGGCACCGGCCACCAGGCAGTCCCTTCCGGGGCCCTGGAAAGTCACTTTCAGAGCCCAGCCCCCACGGCAGGGCTGGAACTAGAGAACTCTGCAGAAGAGAAGCAGCAGGTGGGTCCGCAGTTTGGGGTGGGAGATGCTGGTGGGAGGGGGCTCCCCGAATCTGGGGCGGAGGAGAGAGCCGTCCCACGTGGGCCGGGGATCCCAGCCTCACTCACCTTACCAGGATCCTCAGCATTGGCCACCGCTCTCAGCTTCGCTGCACAAGCCTGATCCCTAAATTTCACTTTCAGTTTCCTCTCAGAAGGAAGAGGGTGGAGCAAGGGGAGGGCGGAGACGGGGCGGGGACTGCGAGGAAAGAGGTCAGAGGTGCTAGAAGCCACTGTCAGCCAAGCACAGGCGGAGGAAACTGCAGTCCTGCGACTGTTTTGAGTACTGTGTTCTCTCTGAGGCCTCCTCGTCTCATTTCCCAGCACGTAACCTACAGGATACCGATCTCTTGTCTCGGACACTGGTCTTCAGCTCACACTTGGGAGCATCTGGGAGAAGAGGTCTGGATGGAGAGGAATGAACCGCCATCTGCTTGCTACTCCCAGGAATGGATTCCTTCCCACAAGACTGGAAGTTCTTTAAAACCTGGGGTTTAAAAGATCCCGCCACCATTTTTATTAGCATATATTAATTGTGCAGTGTACTGTAATTAAGTTCATTTCCCGTTACTCTATCTTCCGATTTTTCTCCCCTTTTCTCAAATAGTCTGGGGTGAAGAATTGATTCCTTATGATGTTAAGATAGGTGTTGTCCCAATGAAAGGAGTTGGGATTTGTGGGCATCGACTGCATTTATAACACGCTAAAAAAAAATCGGTTGAAATTTCCTTGATATTTATTTTATTTAGAAAACATAAAAGCATCTCATGTTTTGAAATTTTTAGTCCTACTTAGGAGAGATTTTCTTAGAGAAAGGCCACCAGGTGACATATACTGTCTGGATTGTGCTGCTGTGGTAGGATTTGATTCCAGGAACACAAACAGCCCCAGAAAGCAGAATGAAAAACAGAGTCAGGCATCTGACGTGACGAAGAGAGCTGTAGACCCCAGAAGACGACATCTTCACACCCATGAAGACGTGTTGCTGTTTCCTGCAGTCCTCAGGCCAGAAAAGATTCTTCTCCCCAGATAGGGCAGGGGAAAAGTCGGTGTCTATTTGGTTATATAACAGTAGATGGCGCTCTGTTTTTGTTTGCACGCTGGATTGACACACCTACCCTAGGGATCTGTTGGTACGTGTGCACACAGGCTGACTGATAGGTGTAGATAGCTGCCTCAACTCCTACGCTGATAAATGTTTGAAGATTCACACTATCACTCATTCCAAATTTTCTTCACCCACAGATAGTACTTTCGTATTCCAGTCCCGTCCCCCCTCCTCCCCTCCGTTAAAACGACCCAAGTCTTTATTTGGGAAGGAGCGATACCATTGACACACATTGCTGTCCAGCATATTGGCTGCTTAGTGAACTGAGAAGGAGTATTTGGGTTTTAATCGTAGTCTCCACTGAGACTACTTTACTTTAATGTGTGTCAGTAGCCAAAGTTGTCCCTGGTGGTAGGGATGAGTCCACTCTGGCCAGGACAGGAAGGACATCCTCTGCCTAGTTCTAATTAGTGACCTAAGAGGCTCCAAAGATGTGGACGTAGAAGCAGGACCAGTCGGGAAGAGGAAGGGCTCACCAGGAGCGGGAGAGGCGCAAGAGTGGGTGACAGAGGGTTGCTCATTTTAACTGTGCATCAGAATTAGCCTTTACTCTCATAGATGAGGTGTTTGCTGGTTTCTGTGCCTATAATAAAATACCACAGACTGAGTAATTCATAAAAACAGGTTTCCTTTTTTACGACTGTGGAGGGTGGGAAGTCCGAGATACGGCAGCAGCAGGTTTGTTACCTCATACTCGCTCTCTTCTAAAGATGAAGCCTTCTCTCTGGATCTTGTTCCGTAAGGATTCTAAGGCACAGCTTCATTTCCTGTAATCATCATCGTCGTCATCCTCACCTTAATATGTGAATTTCACGGATACACAGACATTCAGATCACAGCAGATGGGATTTCCAAATTGCTGTCACACCTGTGCTCTCGGCAGGGCTACTGACCACCTGTCCTAACTGATGATGCACATCCCAGATAAATGGTTTCCGTAGGGAAGCCCCATTATTAGGACTCGTTAGATCTAAAACAGTTTCCTGGTTACAGGTAATGCTTTGGAAATAGCTTAGTGGTGCAGGTTTAAAAATGGTGACACTTGGCAGACATAATGTAAAAAGAAAAACATATACAGGAATATTACTTACTTTGTTTGAAAAATTCCATTCGTTTAATGTAAATAATATCACTAGAAAACTGCTCAGACTTTCCTAGGCACAGTAAAAAGTCAGGCTAAGAGTTAGAGTTATACATAATGGCAGCATTCCACTTCCTCCAGGAACCCCCAACTTCCTCCTTCCACTTCCCCCAGGAAGTGATGGGATCTCCAATCTTAAGAACCCGTTATGGATCAAACGCTGTAAGCAAATGTACAAAGAGTGTAAGATTAATTTTGGTTGTAACTTTGCTGGCTTGAGGTGCTGTCTGGAGAACTGGCCTCTCTCTCTGAATGAGTTTGATATAGTCCCCCCCGCCACCAAAGCATACTAAGACTCTTCCACAGCTTGACCATGGGGAGGGCAAGGTTAATATGTGTATATTGGTATAGAGGAGGCTTGATGGGCCAACAAAGCCAGCTCTTAATATCTAATGGGGAAGTGTAAAGCTTGTAAATCCTTTCCCAAGAGCCCCATGTATTATAATTTATTTAGGTTTTAAAGGACTCGTGTGTGTGTGTGTGTGTGTGTGTGTGTGTGTGTGTGTGTGTGTTTTAAAGTGCACGAATTTGGTAGGAAAAATGGTAGGGGAGTAGGGGAGGAACTGGGAGAAAGGGAATAGGGAATAGGAAATACGGTTGATCAAAACACAATATATGCATGTATGAAATTCTCAAATAGTAAAAAAGAAAAAATTCCACATGAAAAGTTTGTATTTTAAAAGAGAATGTGTAGTTATTTTATAAAGTAAATGATCTGAAACAAACCAGATTAATGAGTGTTGGAAAAAACAAGACTTATTTTATGTGTGTGTGTTTATGTGCACACGTGTGCAAGTGCCCATGGAAGCCAGCAGGCGATGCTGGATACTCTGGAGCTGGGGTTATTAGGCAGCTATGTTGCCTGATGTGAGTGCTGAGGACCAAAATCTGGTCCTCTGGAAGAGTAGAAAGCATGCTACACGGTTTCCCAGCCACATACGTCCTAATTTAATCATAGCAAAGATTCTGTAGAGCAATCATCACTTCCAATATACAAACAAAGGCTAAAGATCAAGGAAGTCAGTTGTTCACAATCACATATTTGGTGACTGGCTCAGAAATAAACAGCCCAGAAGTTTTCTACTACATCAAGCTAAGCAAATGATCACCAAGGGCATTCCTGGGAGTGAGAGAAAGCTTGCTTCTGGGGTGTCTTTACCTTCCAACACTGTCATTTCCAAGCGCCACCGTGGGGTTAAGCAGAAAAAATTTTCATCCTCTCTCCCAAGTTTCCTGGGCCTAAGGCACTGGTGTGTGTTTCTGGCTAGCCTAATTCCTCTTTGAAAGAATTTGGCAAGATCACACTGATGCTCTCTAGATACAGGCATTCTTCAAGGTCTCTTCCACAGTAGAACAGAGTGTGCCCAATCTCTAGGTACCCTCTTGCTCCCCACCTGCCTCCGTCTGTCACAGGAGTTCAGGGGGCTGGGTCTTCAGGAAACATAGCCACTCTGCGTGAGTTGTCTTGAGCGCCCTCCTGGCCTGATGCTTCCACACCAGGTCTCAGAGCTGCCTGTCCCAGAGCTCAGGGACCTCAGCAAGGTGAGCTGAGTAAATCTCTTGGATTTGCGTCTGGTTCCCAGCAGACCAGTTATGTCTCCACTTCCAACAGGAAGATTATAAAGCACTGGCCTTTATGGGCAGAGCAAGAGATGCGTCTTACTAACAGAGGAACAGATGAGAGGAGACACGGACTCTGCAGCTGTGGTGAGTGAGCGGATGAGCTGCCGGGGCTGGGCGGAGGGACCCTCTGCCCGTGCCGTCATTTCTGCTACTGAGCAGCACGGTAGCCATCTAGAGCAGCCGCCTTCCCTCTGGGTCAGTCGTCCCTGAGACGTGAGAGTGCCTGGATGAAGGCTTTTCCTAATCTCCTAGCATGAGGGACTTGGGTCTGTGAGGCTCTCTTTAGGGCTGACTGTTCCTAGGTGGTCCGACCAAGGACTAGAACGAGAAGATGGGCAACTCAGGATGAAGGGTAACACTGTTCTTCGCTGCTTCAGGCACAGGCAGAACCCGAAGTGTTCTACAGTCCGTTGTGGGGCAAAGTTAGCTACAGCATGGGATCAGCTGCTTGGCTAAACCTCCATCTAAGTGGCGATTTCTGACTAGTTTGAGGAAGGTAGTTGACAGTCTCTCTTCTGCTAAGCCAATTCGGTCTGAGGAGGCAGGAGGGACCATATGACGCTGGTCCCGTTAACACTTGCTAGAACCTCATGACTTCTGGATGATCTCATAGACCTTCACTGCCACTCAAGGATAGATGCGCTCCTGTTGTTTCTTGTTTACAGATAGGCAATTTAGAACAAAGAGGTACCAAAACATGCCCAATACTCACTGGTGGCAAGTAGCAATGCTAGGATTCAAACCTAGACTTTATGGATCTAAAGCACAGACTTGAAATGTTTTCAGTTTAGTTTAGTTTAGTTTAGTTTGTGTGTGTGTGAGTGTTTTGCCTGCATGTATGTATGCACACTACATGTACTCTCAAAGGGTCATTATCTCTCATGTGGGGTGGGGAAGTCAACCTGGGCCCTCTGCATGAGCAACAAGAGCTCTCAATATCTGAGCCATTTCTTTAGCCCCTAGAGTGTGCACCTTTAATCCCGTGTTGCCTGCCTAGAATGTAATATATATATATATATATATTATATGCCTACATGCTCTAACTTCTGAAATACCAGTGTAAAATGTGTGATTTTAATAGAACACACACGCTACTAAAATTACCCAAATAATTCCCCTTCTTCTCCTCTCTCTCTCTCTCTCTCTCTCTCCCTCTTTCCTTCCTTCCTTCCTTCCTTCCTTCCTTCCTTCCTTCCTTCCTTTCTTCGTTCCTTCTATGTGTCTATAGTTATTACATCTTGATACTAAATATATTCTGGACTTACTGTAGACTGTAACCTCACCAGTTAAATGTAAGTTTTAGTTGCTCTTTGTTTTAAAGCAAAGACAATACTCATACGATTAGATTTTGAAGATCAACTGTTTAAAACATCTGAAGAGATTTAATACAAGTCAGAATAACATCAAGACAAGGATCTGATTTATTTAAAACAAAGATTTTTTTTCCTATAAAGATCATGAGTGTGTGAACAAACAAAAAGTTTGACAAGATTCTCCAGTTTCCATTCTTTTCTTAATCTCACTGCAACTCTTCTGACAACATCAGACCCAAGTTTGTTATTAGTTTTCATCCATGGACTCTGAGGATCCCAGTTTGTAAGGGGTGTAGGTAGGAAAGGTGTGGAGAGCAAGTCTCCTCTTCACCACCCTGCACTCATCCTCTCTACCATGTACATAATGAAAGCTTCAGCCAGCCGGGAAGCCGCGGAGGTGGAGGAGTGGTTGCTTGGTGACCCTGCAAACAGTTCTTAACTTCCTTGTCGCAGGTGCCTGGCATAGGCAGGTGTACCCAAGCTTCTTTCTGAGCAGTGTAATTTTAGCCCTCATGTTAGCTGAGGTACATCGGTGTCATGGCTTGAGGAAACCTGAGTTTCTGGCTCATGCCAGTCCCTGCTAGGCTTAGGATTCGGCACCGTGATCTGTTTTTTTTGTGTCTTCCCTTTAGGCCCTAGGACTCAGCTGACAAAGCCAGAGGCTTAAACCCTCACATTCCCTGGAGTGTTGGTGACTGATACTTAGTTGTCATAGAAACCTTCCTGGGGTCTCCAACCTTCTCTAAGCTGGACTATTTCCTTTCAAGACTCATAGTGAAGCTGTTAGTGATAGACTTCTTTGATTAGCAAAACAAAATAGACTTTATACTATTCACAACCTTCTGGGACCTGGGTAGGTAAAATGGTGGAAGGACAGAGAATGTAATTTAATTTTTTCCATCCCCAGAATTGACCGTGTTTCTGACTTTTCTCTGTCTACCCAACCTGTGTGTTATTTATCTATTTTATCTATTCCTCAGTCCTGTCTACCCTTCACTCCATCTACATCTAGTTTGATTAAGTGTCTTGGTCCCTCTCAGGAGATTCCTGCTTTGAGGAGCATGTTCTTCCTCGGCCATAACTCCGTATCTAATCCACATGGTTTACACACAGGATGGTCATTTAGCTTGTGGGCTTCTTTTGGTTTAGGGTGTAGAAATATGAGAATTCTCAAGGGCTGGTGACTGGGACATCGGAGGGGTCATGGACGAGGCAGGGCTGCTACCTCTCAAGTATGTAACTTCCTGTCACCTCTTTGGGGACAGGTATTTCCAGCACTAATCATGTTAGTAGGCACAACAGACAATAGAAGAAGCAATCATAACATGGTGCCTAGGAGCCCCTGGGATCAGGCTGCCTCGAATTCTATTCTGGCCATTCACTTCTTAACTTTATGGTCTTAGGCAAGTCATCAAATTACTTGGTGTCTCAGTTTTCCCATGTGAAGATGGGAGGATAATTCTATTCTCATAATATAGCAAGACCTCAATAAATAGGGAATTTATTATTATTATTATTATAATAAAATTATTATTATTGAGATTGGAGCTCATTGTGTAGCCTAGACTGGCCTCAAACCCACAATCTTCTTATCCCAACCCCTGCTATGTACTGGCATTGCAGGTGTGCTTCACCACTGTGATATGTATGAAGTATGTGAGTGGTAGCCATGTCAGTGCTCATGTACCAAGCACAGTTTCAAGTCTCACGTACACACACACACACACACACACACTCAGTACATACACACACACACACACACACACACACACACACACACACTTATAGGAAGAGATGGTTCTTGGGAGTGAGAATACTGATGGCAGGCACACCAGCATTGGTATCAAGTCGTTTGTTTCTTCTGCTTACTTCTAATGAGGTAAGACAGGATTTCTCGTCTCTTCGATTGCTTTCTCATCTTCAGGAAGGAGACAAGGCCACTCAAAGGCTTTGGAAGGAGGGGGCTTCATGAGATGTGGGCTCTAGGCTCTAGGCTAAGGCGTGGTTAGCATTACCTTTCACCAGTGTCTACAGTGTGTAAAACGGTGTGCAGCCTTTCCCAGGTTCATGACCACTCTGTGACATCAGTGTCATGGTCCTTTATTACGTGAAAGGAGATGATGCTGGCTCAAGCTGGGAAACACAGCTTCTGGAGGCCACACTCCCTGGGGCTGAAGGGTAGAGGCAGCCCTGGCAGTGTTACTCTGACTGCATAGTTGCTCATGCTTACGTATGAGACCAAGTGTGGTTTGGCTTGTGTGACAGAGCGGCTTAGGAAGAGCATACAGGCATGCACGCATTGCGGGGATACTGTAGGATTCAGGCAGGCACAATGATGCCTGCCATGAACTTTCCTTCAGCAAGCTTCATCCTCACAATTCTCCAAAGAGATGTGCTTTAAAATAGGGCAAAAGAAGGAATGACGGAACTTTGATACTGTTTAAGGGCTTATATTTCTGGGTTTTCATTACTCAAGAGTGTCCTCAGACTTTCTTTCTTTCTTTTTTTTTTCAAGAAGCAATCCAAACTGCATCTTTATTGAATTTTATTGTAATCTAAAATACAACATTGATGAAAATGCAAAGCATTTCATGATATTTAGTGTATATGTAAGTATGCATCTATCTAAAGCAAACCAACAGAAGGAAAAAAGTCTCAAGAGCAGGCACAAGAATCATTGACCTGCTTGTTCACACAACCAGGAGTCCCACAAAAGTACTAAACTCAAAGTCATGATATATACTCAGAGGGTCTGGTGCACACCACGCAGGCCCTGTGCTTGTGGCTTCAGTATCTGTGAGTTCACATGAGCTTTGCTCAGTTGGATTAGAGGGCCTTGTTCTCTTGGTGTCCTCTGTCCCCTCTGGTTACCACAGTCCTTCTGCCTCCTCTTGCACTGGGTTTCCTGGCTTTCACTGAATTGAGAGAATGAACTGACAAGGTGAAGTAGACACTGTGTGTCAGACACATGCTGTTGTATCTACTCACAGTGGAAGAATCCTCCAGCAAAGAGATGAACAAATTGCAAGTAGATGCAGTGGTATGGATGTGTCATAGATACAAAGTTGAATGAATTACATGTGCACACTGTATGATTATAATTATATAATATTCCAAAATTTGTGACATTAATCTTTGGTGTCAGGAATCAGAATAGGGGGAGGATGGAGTCACTGGAAGCGGTCATTGAACTTGGAGATTCTGAAAATACTTAGTTTCTTATTTAAAAACATACTATTATTTTGTGAATGAGTGTGTGAGTGTGTGGGGGGAGGGAGGAAGGGGAATAGAGGTGTACATGCTATGCACACGTGTGAAGATCAGAGGATAGCTGTGTGGAGATGGCTCCTTTCTTCCACCTTTACATGGGGAGTAACTCTGTTAGCCAGGCTTGCCCAGCGAGCACCTTTGCTCTGGGCCATCTTGCTGGCCCTCAATATTCGGCTACACGGATGTACTCACCTTGTGGGAATTAATCAAGCTTTACATTTTTGATTTGCAGAAATGTATGTGCTATATCCTAATCAACATATTGTTAAATAAGCAAACAGCAAATTCAATGAATAGAAGGATATCTTAGTAATTCAGGGTATCTAGGGGAAAGGTGACTGAAAAGATTAGAGACATGAGATGGGCACCATGGGGACCTTTTAGCTCTGCTCCTCTGTACATCAGGGGCCATCGATGCTCGTAAATGCCAGAGTTGCTAAAACACAAGTGCACCCTATTTATTTATTTACACATTCATTCTTTGATTCATTCATTAATTCTTAGCTGTATATGTAACAATTTTAGTACTTCTACTGAACTTTCTATAAATATCTTGAGCCTAATTAAATAGAAACTTGAAAACTGAAATACACAAAGATTGCAATAAATGGAACAATGGAGCTGATTCATTACTCAGAAAAGTGGTGTTGGTTTGGCTTGATTAATTTCACTGAGACCTGAAGAGAAGAGAAAGTTCAAAGATTAGCTGATTAGAAGAATATATTCGGAGTAAAAGGTTTTTGAGTGTTTTATGGATAAACAAAGGAAAGGAGACAGGAGTCCACAGGAAAGGGATTGTGGCTTTGGGAGGGATGGGAGGGATTAGTGTTTTGTTAATCTGTAATGTAGACCAGTGTGCAAAGCTAGGTGGAAAAGGGAAGGTCAGCTGTGCTTTGTGGCAAGAAACTGGGAGAAAGTGATGTATGAGGTTGTCAGAACAGGGGGCACACACACTTCAGTCTGGTGTGTCAGAACAGGAGAGCGCACACTTCAGTCTGGTGTGTCAGAACAGGAGAGCGCACACTTCAGTCTGGTGTGTCAGAACAGGAGAGCACACACTTCAGTCTGGTGTGTCAGAACAGGAGAGCGCACACTTCAGTCTGGTGTGTCAGAACAGGAGAGCACACACTTCAGTCTGGTGTGTCAGAACAGGAGAGCGCACACTTCAGTCTGGTGTGTCAGAACAGGAGAGAGCGCACACTTCAGTCTGGTGTGTCAGAATGGGGGCACACACTCTTCAGTCTGGTGTGTCAGAACAGGAGAGCGCACACTTCAGTCTGGTGTGTGAGGACAGGAGAGCGCACACACTTCAGTCTGGTGTGTGAGAACAGGAGAGTGCACACACTTCAGTCTGGTGTGTGAGGACAGGAGAGCGCACACTTCAGTCTGGGCCTTTGGACAGAGCTTTATTAATCCTGGGGTTCTGGAAGCACATGATTCTGCTTTACCTGACATCATGTGATGCCCTTGAGCTCTGTCAGTCATGTCCCTCTTTCCCCCCCCACCACCCCCGTTCCCAGCCAAGGAGACCTTCGAGGTAGCTGAGCTCATCTAAGAGGCTGAAGGGTGGTTTCAGGGAAACAGCTCTGTAGTTGAGTCTGTGACCAGGGCCCTATGCTGACAGGAGGGTCAGGATCCCACAGGAAAGCTTTCAGTAGACGATGAGGTGGACATGGGACTGGAAAATGCACTAGCAAGATTGAATGTATTTGGTAAATTCCCACCTTGCCTTGCTTACCAGACTCTGAGGAATCCTTGGCCACTTCTTTTAAGCCAGTTCATTTTCACAGGAGAGAAATTCGTCACCAGTGAGCCCATTTGAAGAGGCTATACTGGCTAGTACACATTGCATGTATGTATTGAAATATCACATGGGTCCTTACAAATATGTACAATTATTACACATTCACCAAGAATTTAAATATGTTTAAGGGGTAAAATGTTAGCTGGCTGAATTGATTATTATACGATGTACACATTAATTGGTACAAAGTACTCCACACATCTGTACAGTTAGCAGCAACTAAAAATGATATACAACCAACTAAAGAACCTGTTTTCCTCCCCCAAAGCCTTTCCCAGAAGGTTTGCAGAAAGTGTACACAACAGTAGAGAAGTGAAAGCCAGCCTCCTAAGGGGATGTTTCTGCACACACACCACTGGGTCAACCGTCCTTTCGGGCATGAGTGATGGCAGTGTCAGGTGGAAAATCCACCTCTAAGGGGCAATGCAACCATCCTCCTGTCTCTGGGCCATATGATTTGTTTGTATTGTCATCCTAAAATTAAAAAAAAATTATCACACTTATTGTGTGGGTGTGCGTGTGTGTATATGCGTGTGTGTGTGTGTGTGTGTGTGTGTGTGTGTGTGTGTGCATGTGTGCCTCGTGCCAATTAGAGGACAATGGTAGAAATCAGATTCTCTTCCACTGAGTAAGTTCCAGGGAGCCAACTTAGGCTTCAAGCTTGGCAGAAGGCGCTGTTATCAGCTGCGCTATCTTGCCGGCCACCATCCGTTTCTCTGGAGAACTTTTCTTCCCCAGTACGTAGCCTGAGAAGGCTCTCTCGGTGATTAGGCTTTAAGGTTTCACTCAGGTGAAAACCAGAAGTTGCTCAGACCCCAGTGAAGGCAGGTGCTGCCGGCTAAAGAAAAGACAGCCAGCAAAAATCAGAAATTGACTCAGGAAATGTGTCCGACAACACTTTCTTCAGAGAAGGAAAATCAAATGAAACAAGAGCTCCTAGGAGGAGTGCTGCTGTCTTTCAGTGGCCTGGTTGCGCGCTATGAGTAACTCCCCTTTCCTAGCTCAGTGGCGACTGAACGAATGTCTCTTCTCTTAGGGCGGACAGTTCCCTCCCGGAGTCAGCATGTTCTGCAACACCAGCGCTCCTGGCCACTCTACCTTCCTCCTTACTGGCTTTCCAGGCCTGGAAGCCTCCCACCATTGGGTTTCCATTCCTATCAATCTCATCTGTGTGGTTTCCATCCTGGGCAACAGCATCATCCTGTTCCTGATCCGCACAGATCCAGCCTTACATGAACCCATGTACATGTTCCTGTCCATGCTAGCTGCCTCTGATCTGGGCCTCTGTGCCTCCACCTTCCCCACCATGGTGCGGCTCTTCTGGCTGGGCATTCGGGAACTGCCCTTCGACCTCTGTGCAGCACAGATGTTTTTCATCCATGCCTTCACCTACGTGGAATCTGGCGTGCTACTGGCCATGGCCTTCGATCGTTTTATTGCCATCCGGGATCCTCTGCACTACGCCACGATCCTTCCCCACTCCGCAGTGGCCAAAGTCGGAGTCGCGGTTTTAGCAAGGGCCATCCTACTCAATCTCCCTGCACCCATCCTTCTCCGGCGCCTGCTCTTTCCTCAGATCAGCGTCCTCTCCCATTGCTACTGCCTGCACTGTGACCTCGTGGGACTAGCTTGCTCAGACACTCGGATCAACAGCTCGGTTGGCCTGGTCTCCATCCTCCTCTCCCTGGGCCTCGACTCCGCTCTCATCATGCTCTCCTATGCTCTGATCCTGCGGACTGTGCTAAGCATCGCATCGCCCGGGGAACGGCTCAAGGCACTCAACACGTGTGTCTCGCACCTCTGCATCGTTCTCATCTTCTATTTGCCAAAGTTGGGACTGTCTGTGCTGCACCGAGTGGAGAAGCACAGCTACCCAGCTCTGGCAGTGCTCATGGCCAACCTGCACTTCCTGGTGCCACCCTTCATGAACCCTGTCGTCTATTGCATCAAGTCCAAGCAGATCCGCCAGGGCTTCCTAAAGCGCTTCCAACAGAAGAGGGTTGAGGCTTTCTAGGCCACCATGACCTCATCTTGGGGTGGTGAGGTGTAGTGAATGGGTCAACTTTTGAGGCCTTTGAGTGTCGTCACTGTTGAACCCTTTGGGGGCCCTCCTGACTTCTATCATTATAGACTTCAGACACTGAGCCTGTCGGAGAACTCCTTTGATAATCTTTTCCATGTTCCATTAAATCAGAGCTGAGCTTCCTAGACTGACACACGCTGCAGCATCTTACCCAGGCTGCACGTCTCACTGACAGAATGTTTCTGCCACTGTGTTAAAACACCCAGATGAAAAGCACCACAGGGGAGAAAAGCCTTTATCTGGTTTACAGATAGTCTGTTATTTAATGGACGCCAGCACAGGAGCTGGAAGCATCACATCTGTAGTCAAGAGCAGAAAGAGAATAAACACATGGGTTCTAGCCTGTGTGCTCAGCCTCCCCTTTCTCTCCTCTACAGCCCAGGAACCTTGCTGGAGGAATGGTGCCACCTAGAATGGACTGTTTCATTTAATGATCAAGGCAACCCTCTACACACATGCCCACGGACCAAGCTGACCCAGGAAACCCTTCAGTGGAGACTCCCTTCTCAGGTGGTTCTAGGTTGTGTCAAATTGATAGTTAAAACTAATTGGCATGCTGTCTACACAGGCATCGCTCCTTCCTAGATTTCCCTTTGCATTTTGTGCATAAACCCAAGGAAGAACTGACATAAACTCTGTTAATTGCCTTCCCCCAAATTTTGTATTAACTGACTCCTGTGTCAATAAGCACAGAGGGAGGCGGGTGATGGGGAAACACAGATGACAATATTGTACTTACTTGCAGCTTAGGGAAAGGTAATTATATCTTTCAAAAATTCTTTGAGAATTTCAGGCAATGTATTTTGATCAAATTCATTCCTTCCCAAACTCCTCGAAGACCCACCCCCCTTTTTTTAATCTTCTCAACTTTGTGTCCTCGTTAAAAAAAATCAAGTCCAGTTGTGCTGCTTATACACTTGTGGGTTTGCAACCATTCACTAGGATGTACTTGACCTATCAGCGACCACAGTCTTACATAAAATGGACTCTCTTCCTATTGGACAGCTTGCCAATAGCTCCTCAGCTAGGGATGGGACTTTGTGCCACCTTATCCCCCTCTTCCATGGTGGGATCTTATCTAGCCGAAGCCTGCAGATGTCCTGTGCTTGCTGTGTCAGCTGCTGTCAGTCTGCACGTCTACCGGGCTGTGTCTGGGAGGCGTGGTTTCCCGAGAGCGACCTACAATCTTTCCATCATCTCTGCTGCAGTGATCCCCGAGCCTTGGACGGAGAGGACGTGATATAGCTATCCCATTTAAGACTGAGCATCCAGACTCTCTTATTCTCTGCCCCTTGACTAGTTGTGCGAGTCCGTATCCATCACTACGCTCTTCAGAAAGCACCTGTCTGATGAAACTCGAGAGATGCACTCACCTATGGGTGTGATGATGTCGTTTGGATGGCTTTAACACTGTGTCTGTTTAGCAGAATAGTTGTAGTGGTTTCTCCCTTGGAGACCATGACCTGTCCAGCCACAGGTTCTTGGCGCTGGTAACAGTGCTAGTGCCACGTATGGGTTTCATCTTGAGAAGTGAGGTTTCTTTTTTTTTTCTCTTTCTTTTTCATTTATTAGATTTTTAACAAATACCAACCCAAATTCCTACTCCCTCCCTTCCTCTCATCTTCTCCCATTCCCTCCACACACCTTTCCATTCCACCCCCATCCAAGACTCAGAGAGGGTAAGGCATATAGCTTTGTGAAAGGTCCAAGGCTCTCCCTACTATATCTAGGCTAAGCAAGGCATACATTCAAAGAGAATAGGTTCCCAAAAAGCCAGTACATGCAGTAGGGATAAATCCTGGTGTCACTGCCTGTGGCCCCTCAGTCTGCCCCAGCCACGCAACTGTCAACAACATTCAGAGGGCTAATTTGGTCCTATGCTTGTTCCTTCCCAGTCTGACTGGAGTTGGAGAGCTCCCGGTAGCTCAGCTAAACTGTTTCAGTGGGTGAACCCATCATGGTCTTGGCCTCTTTGCTCATATTCTCATTCCTCCCACTCTTCAACTGGACTTTGGGAGCTCAGTCCACTGCTTCGAAGCAGGTTTCTGCCTCTGTTTCCATCAGTTGCTGGATGAAGCTTCTAGATGCCCCTCAACCGAAGAATGGATAAAGAAAATGTGGCAATTTACACATTATAGTACTACTCAGAGGTAAAAAACAATGACATCTTGAATTTTGCATGCAAATGGATGGAATTAGAAAACACTATCCTGTATCAACATGTAGAAAAATGAAAATAGACCAATATCTATCACCATGCACAAAACTCAAATCCAGATGGATCAAAGACTTCAGCATAAAGCCAGCCACACTGAACCTTATAGAAGAGAAAGTGGGAAGTACACTTGAATGCATTGGCACAGGAGACCACTTCCTAAATATAACCCCAGTAGCACAGACACTGAGAAAAACAATGAATAAATGGGACCTCCTGAAACTGAAAAGCTTCTGTAAAGCAAAGGACATAGACAACAAGACAAAATGACAGCTTACAGAATGGGAAAAGATCTTCACTAATCCCACATCAGACAGAGGTCTGATCTCCAAAATATACAAAGAACTCAAGAAATTGGTCATCAAAAGAAATAATTCAATAAAAAAAATAGAGTACAGACCTAAACAGAGAACTCTCAACATAGGAATCTAAAATATAAAAATGCCTGAAAGACACTTAAGGAAATGTTCAACATCCACAGTCATCAGAGAAATTCAAACCAAAACAACTCTGAGATTCCATCTTACACCTGTAAGAATGGCCAAGATCAAAAGCACTGATGACAACTTATGCTGGAGAGGTTGTGGAGTAAAGGGAACACTCCTGCATTGCTGGTGGGAATGCAAGCTGGTCCAGCCCCTTTGGATGTCAGTGTGGCAATTTCTCAGAAAATTAGGAAACAACCTTCCTCAAGATCCAGTAATACCACTTTTGGGTATCTATCCAGAGAATGCTCAATTGTGCCACAAGGACATGTGCTCAGCTATGTTCATAGCAGCTTTGATTGTCATAGCCAGAACCTGGAAATAACCTAAATGCCTTTTGATGGAAGAAAGGATAAGGAAAATGTAGTACATTTACACAATAGAGTACTACACAGCAGAAAAAAATAATGACATTTTGGATTTTGCAGGCAAATGGATGGAGCTAGAAAACATCATTTTGAGTGAGGTAACCCAGACCCAGAAAGACAATTATCATATGTACTCACTCATAGGTGGTTCTTAAACATAAAGCAGAGAAAACCAGCCCACAAATCATAATCCCAGAAAACCTAGACAGCAAAGAGGACCCTAAGAGAGACATACATGGATCTAATGTACATGGGAAGTAGAAAAAGACAAGCTCTTCTGAGTAAATTGGGAGCATGGGGATCTTGGGAGAGGTTGAAGGGGAGGAGAGAGGGAAGAGGCAGGGAGGGGAGCAGAGAAAAATGTAGAGTTCAACAAATATTAATAAAAAAAGAAAACACTATCCTGAGTGAGGTAACCCAGACCCCAAAAGATGAATATGGAATGTACTCACTCATAAATGGATACTAGCTATAAACAAAGGACACTGAGCCTATAGTTCATGATCTTAGAAAAGCTAAGTAATAAGGTGAACCCAAAGAAAAACATATAGATCCACCTGGAATTGGAAATAGACAAGATCGCCTGACAAAATTGGGAGCATGGAGGTAGGGGGTGGGGAGGGTAGAAGGGGAATAGGAAGGGAGAAGGGGAAAGGTAAGGAGAACTTGAGGGAATGGGATATTCAAGATGGAGGAAGGATAGAGGTGAGAACAAGGAAAGAGATATCTTGATTGAGGGAGCCATTATAGGGTTAGCAGAAACCTGGCACTAGAGAAATTCCCAGGAATCCACAAGGGAGGCCCGATCTCGACTTGTCCTGTAGTCAGACTGATGAATATCTTAAATATCTTCCTTCCTTCCTTCCTTCCTTCCTTCCTTCCTTCCTTCCTTCCTTCCTTCCTTCCCTCCTTTCTTCCTTCTTCCTTCTCTCTCTCTCCCTCTCCTTCTTTCTTTCTTTCTTTCTTTCTTTCTTTCTTTCTTTCTTTCTTTCTTTCTTTCTTTTCTGTCCTGTGTACCTTTTCCTTTTTTTTTTTTTTAGAAAGTTTGTTATTGTCAGGGTTAAGGAAGTTATTTCTGGGAGGCACTTGTTTCTTAGGTACAAATAGTAATGCTAGACTTTCCTTCGGTTCCACAGCAGTTGACCTACTGGAGTTGATAGTCTCCAAGAGGCAAAGGATTCAGGGCTGTTTGTTCATTGATGTGTCTGTCTTTAGCATTAGGAATGGTGCCTTCTGAAGAGGGACACAGGGTCTTCAATGGATCCGTGAGTGGGGGAGATGCAAGGGTAAGATATTAACAGCTGGTTCTCAGGAGGGCAGAGAACTGGGAGATCTGAATGTCTAAGGCAGACGAGGGGAGCAGGCAGCTAATATATTAACTGGAATGCACGACGTAAGGCAGACAAGGGAGCAGGCAGATAATACATAAACTGGAATGCATGAGGTAAGGATGGGTGTCACGGACCTTCAGATTACTATTTGGGAAACTATGCTCTTAGACCACAAGAAGGTGGCTTCTTCCAAGACAGTAGCTTGGAGAGGAGCCAAGGACACTGTGAAATCTTTTCCATTACTGCTTCCAAACTTTCAGGAGACTGAAGGATTTCATTCAACTTATGCCCTTTCTCTTGATACAAATTATTCAAGTATTTATTGAATAAATGTGGATATTCCTGGTGGAAAAAGCCATGACAACCCTGCTAGGTAGAACTTTTACTTTATATCTAGATATTTGAGACCCCAATGATTATGGTCATTTGTCATTTTCGTAAATTGAGAAGAGAGAGAATAAGGACCTTGGGGGCAGGAAGACAGCATGAAGAGTTATGAATCTCAAATAAAGATGTGTGACTGGAAAGCTTGCTTGCCCTGCTGTTTCCTCTGGCCATTTCCTCTGGCCACAGTAGTGTGAATTCTGTGCGTGTCAGTAAGTAGAAGGAGGCTTTTGTGACCCCGTGTTGGATCCCAGGCCTTTCCCAGCTCCTCGAGGTGCTATGCAGGACTGTTTACCCAACCAGTCTAGCTTCCTGTCATCTCCTCTGCTTGCTCCACCTAGCGGTTAGGGGAATTAGCATAGAGAGCCTTATCCTCTATTGGCATGGTAATTCCACCTGCAAAGAAGGGTTCTCACAGCGGCACCTGCCATGTCTGTCACTGCAGCTAGCTCGGCACCCCCTGCCCGGCAGATTCTGTCATCCGGCGCCAGGCGCCCAACACCTTGATCTCACTTGCAGCTGGGAGGGGGTTCTCCTCCTTTGGCCTCTAAGTATATAAACCTGGAATTTCGTTGAATAAAGTTGATATTTACCTTTTGGGCAAATGATCCAGGTCTCTCTCTCTGTGTGTGTGTCTGTTTTTAACTCCTAGGACATTGTTCCAAGCTCGCGGTTCGATACAGGAGGCGCGCACCCATATCAGGGGAAAAACGGGCTTGCAGAATTGGGTGGAACATCTGGAGGCACCGCTTAGGATCAGAGAAAAAACAGCTGCCTTCTGCTCATCTGCTCATCTGCAAACGAGAGCTTTGGGGAGGTAAGACCCCGTGGGAGTCACCCTCAAGAGGGCTGGCCAGCATCATAAGTGTGTAAGTGTGCAAGGAGGGTGAATTGGCTTGGTTTCGGAAAAATGGGTGCCGATTTGTCTGTTCCGGCGTTAAAAGGCCAATTAGCAGATCAGTTGCTGGACCTCGTAAGGAGGCTAGGCACCAAGATCAGAGTTGACACTGCACAGGAGATCATAAAGACGATTTCAGAGCTCAGTCCTTGGTTCTCATTAACAGGAGGTTTTAATATCATGGACTGGGAACAAGTCAGGGCTGATTTATGTATTGCTCAGAGAGAACAGGGAACTAAGGCTGTCCCCCTAGCGATCTAATTGCTATGGCGTCTTATCAGAGATGCCCTCCTCAGTGAGGATGTAATAGTGAAGGAACAGTTAGAGGTTTTGAACAAAACCCTTGAGGAGATTCAGAAAGTAGAATCTATGAGTTCTATCAGGAGTTTTGAGGAGTAAGAAATCAAAAGCATTGAGAATTTAGAAGAGGAAGAGGAAATATTAGAAGGCGAAATTGCACTTCTAACCAAACAGCTGGAAAAAGAGGAAGGCGGGGCCGCTAACAGAGATCTCCCTGTGAGACTTCTGCCACAAAAAACATTTTTTTGCCACCCCAAACCGTTGTGCTATGGTTCTCGCACCTATCGACCTAGAGGCGGGAACTCGAGAGATGTTAGACGGACCTAATAATCTGGGTAGAGAAAGGCCGATTTATCCTGCTGAGGAAACTATCGGTCAGCAAGTACATAGAATCAGAAAGCTTGACTCTCTGGCCTCTAAGGATGTCAAGCAACTGAAAGAGGCGGTCGTTGCCTACGGGGCTCACGCGTCTTTTACTGTGGCATTGCTGGAGCCCTTCGCTAAACTTAACCTCACACCCAGGGATTGGACACAACTTTGCAAGGCCTGTCTCTCGGCGGGGGGGGGGGGGGGGGGATTATTTGCTGTGGAGGGGTGACATGCGAAAAAATTGCAAGGAGACCGCATGGCATAATGCTACCACAGGTTTTCCCCAGCATAACCTTGACATGCTACTTGGTGAGAGTCAATATTCTGACCTTACAGCACAGAATACCTACAATCCCGCAGTTTATGCTCAAATTGCTGCCGCGGCGATCAAGGCCTGGAAAACTCTGCCCAATGTTAAAACAGGGGAGCAGCTTTCAAAAATTGTACAAGGACCTACAGAGCCTTATTCTGAGTTCATTGACCACCTTTTAGAGGTGGGCAATCGTGCTCTTGGGGATATAAATTCACCAATGCCAGTAATAAAACTATTAGCCTATGACAACGCTAGCAGATCTTGCCAAAAGGTTCTGTGCCCACATAGAAACAGGAGTTTAGATGATTTTATCCACCTATGCAGAGACGTGGATACTCCCCCTATGGTGGAACAGGCGAATGCTTCTGCCCCTAGGAAAGTTCCAGGCAGAGCTAGATCTGGAAATTGTTTTCACTGTGGCAGGCCAGGCCAAGCCGCAGAGCCGCACAGAGTGGAGCCTGCGAGTGGGTCAGAGCCAGGCGGCGCAGAGAGGGAGTGGAGTGCACACTTGGCCCCGGTGGCCACTGTGACGGACAGCGGCCCCACAGGGGATGATGGAGGCACATGCCTCCCATCCCAGCTCTTTGGAGACAGAGACCTACAGATCTCTGTGAGTCCAAGGCCAGCCTGGTTATAGTTAAGTTCCTAAAACAGCTAGAATACATTGCTCCCAGAGACCGGCGAGGGAAGCCGGTTATGGTGGCGCACGCAGGCAGGATTTGCCTCATCTAGCCGATGACATCTGGCATGGTCCAGGTCATGTACTAATGTAGCATGGTCCAGTTCATGTATTAATTTGGGAGAGGAGCAGTGTGTATGTTTCCACAGGACGCAGATCACCCCATTTGGGTCCCCGAGCAACTGGTATGGACTGTGGATTCTTCCGCCCAAAGACCTGAAGACGAGACAAAGCCAGGAAGTCCCACGGATGCTGGCTTGTCTGTGGCGGAGCTGGCGGATTCCTGAGAAACGATCCAGCTCCTGATTTTACCCTTTTCCCAGCTCCCTACCCTTGTTCTGCCTTGATCTGTCAGTCATTGCCGTGCCTGCCCCTATCCTGTCAGCAGCTCCTGCTATGCGCTGCGGAAACCTTGCCGAGGCAGGCTGAAATGCCATGGCCGTTCAAATTGAGCTAAATTTTCAATTGAGTACTGCAGTTTATTTTTATGGACTGGGTATGGGTTTTTGACCTCTGCTGGTCACAGAATAGGCTTTTTGCTGTCTTACCTAAATCTTGGTATACAAGATTTGCTAATTGGCATTATTATTAATCTAGTTAGATTTACCAGGGGCCTTTTTCACCGGTACTGGTCCTTGCTTAAGGGGCTCTGTCTCTGAGCAAGTTTTTAAGGAGTGTGCTAAGCACAGTCTCCTTTTGGAATGCTTGTGTGTGCTGGTGCATCATTCCATGGTGCAGAGCCGGTGGCTACTCAGGTTCGCCACACGGTAAGTCCTATTAGGCATTCACCTCGGAGCATCTTTCAGCTTAAATCTGGCTGACCTAGTTGATGCATGACCTGAGCCAAAGACGGGTTTGGTTGCATGGAGGGGCAATCTCAACCTAAGACAGGGATGCGTTTAGACCTGGGCACATTCCGTAGACAAGTAAGGGATCTAGCCTGGCTTCCATCACGCCTAAGACAGGTCTGGTCATCATATTTTATATTTAATAAGGGAGATCTGCTGGATCCCAGGACTTTCCCAGCTCCTCGAGGTGCTATGCAGGACTGTTTACCCAACCAGTCTAGCTTCCTGTCATCTCCTCTGCTTGCTCCACCTAGCGGTTAGGGGAATTAGCATAGAGAGCCTTATCCTCTATTGGTATGGTAATTCCACCTGCAAAGAAGGGTTCTCACAGCGGCACCTGCCATGTCTGTCACTGCAGCTAGCTCGGCACCCCCTGCCACCCGGCAGCTCCTGCCACCCGGTGCCAGGCGCCCAACACCTTGATCTCACTTGCGGCTGGGAGGGGGTTCTCCTCCTTTGGCCCCTAAGTATATAAACCTGGAATTTTGCTGAATAAAGTTGATATTTACCTTCAGGACAAATGATCCAGGTCTCTCTGTGTGTGTGTCTGTTTTTAACTCCTAGGACATTGTTCCAAGCTCACGGTTCGATACAGAAGGTGCGTACCTGTATTGGGGAAAAAGGGGCTCGCAGAATTGGGTGGAACACCCCGTGTTTGAGGTTACAGACACTGTCCTTAGAGATCAAGAAACAAGGATGAAAAACACAGGTTTAGAAGTCTGGGCTGTGAAAGCCATTGCATGGTCAGAATAAACTGGTTTTTCTGTGGGAGCATGGAAGACAAGACTACTAAAATAAATACAGAAGGTGGAGGCCTGGCTTGCAAATTTCCATTTTGATATACTGTGTACTATCCAGCCAACAACATCAGTGAATTTGGTTTGGCCCCTCTTCTGCTTCATGTGCAAGTCCAGTAACAAGAAGGTTCTAGATCTGGAGGAAGTCCATTTCACTGAGGGTTTTACCCTCAGTTTCTGTCTGAAACTAGAGGTTCACAGATGGCATGCATAGACAGTCAAACAAACAAACAAGCAAACAAACAAACAAACAATTGTTTTAGAGCCCAGAGGCTAGAACATTCCCATTCAGAAGATGAAAGGAATAGACTTGAGGAGAGGGAACCTGGACTCCATCACACTTAAGTGACAACATCTCTGAGCTTGGCAATGTCTTTCTCTTTTCATTTTAATTTTTAAATATTTATTTATTTTATCTGTATGAATGCTTTTTAAAATATGTTTTAAAATTGAAATAGAACTATATCACTTTATCCCCCCTTTCCCTCCATCCCCTCACAGGTACCTGGAATAAGGCATGAGTTTTTGCCTGCATATTTGCATGTGCATCATGTGTGTGCCTGGTGCTCATGTAGGTCTAAGACCTGGTGTCCGTGGAGGTCTAAGGGAATGCTGGATGCCTGGAACTGGAGTTTTGGATAGGTGTCAGTCACCATGTGGGTGCTGAGAGTCAAACCCAGGTCCTCTGCAAGAGCAACACAAGTCCTAAACTGTTGGATCATCTCTCGCATCCCATTGGTGATGTCTCTCAGGGTTCCCTCTCTGTCGTTGCAGCTGACTTTTCATGGCCATTATGACATTACAAGCTGGTTGGGATCTAGGATCCTGTACCTCTACAACTTCATTTACTGTGCAAACATCTCAGCATGGCCCACAGTCTTTACCTTTGCTTTACAAGCCAACTACAGAATGGCTGAGTCGGGCATAATAAGGACTCCCGAGATGACCTCTAAAATGCTTTGCTATTAGTTTACCCTGTAGAGATTGTTAGGATGTAATGTTCAGTGGTCTTAAGGTTTCAGTGTCAATAAAATGTCCATGCACTGGCGCATGCCTTTAATCCCAGCACTCAGGAGGCAGAGGCAGGTGGATCTCTGTGAGGTTGAGGCCAGCCTGGTTTACAAGAGTGAGTTCCAGGACAGTCAGTATTGTTACACAGAGAAGATCTATCTCAAAAAACAAAAACAAAAACAAACAAAAACAAAAAAAATGTCCATGCACATGAATATAATGCTTCTGTTCTTACTCTGTGTTCTAATCAGACTGCATGGGTATGCGGAAAATACAAGTTTGAAAGTCTTGTTCTGCCTCATGCTTCCATGTGGCCTTCAGCTAATTACAGCACCCTTCCGAGGTGCCATTTTCTTAGATGGAGATACCTTCCTTGCAGAGGTGAAGACTTGACTGTACAGAGCACACAGTTCAACACTAGAGGACCCTTTGATGTGGATTTAGTTATTTGACTAGTGACGTTTTTCCCTTTTACTAGAAACACCATGGAGACAGTTTCTTGACTTAGCCAATCTTATTGGTGAACATGGTTTAGTCCATTGCAAGCCTTTTATGTAATAAAGAAATAAGCAAAAGACTGCATTCCTAGTCTTTTGCAACTGAAGGTAGCATTGATTCAAGTTGCAATTGCCCTTATACCACAATGACGTGGAGATGAAATGGGCTCCATTTGGAGAATTTTAAGAAGTACAGGAAAATGCAATAATGCTATAACTTGGTGTCATTTATCCCTTGGGCCCCATAAATCCGAGGCAGTGACCTTGCCTAGCTGTCTGCTCTCCCAGATCATGTCTAATTTAATTATCCTTTCCCAGAGCTCCAGAAACCCCGAGAGACATTCCTAGCTTTGAGAGCTGATTTGAGAGTCTTCCAATTCCTTATCACCTGAACCATTAACACAATTTCACAATTCAGTTAAACTTAAGAAGAATGCTGACCTACACTTTAGAAGTATTTATAAAGATGACTTTTAACCCTCGCCTAGCAAAGGAGGCGTGGTTTGATATTTCCTTTTTATGGAGGAAGAATATTGCTATGTCCTGGAGTTGGGGGAGGACAGACTTTTCCTCTCACTGCTGTTTATAGCCTTCCTAAAAAGCGTGTGTGTGTGTGTGTGTGTGTGTGTGTGTGTGTGTGTGTGTGTCTGAGAGAGAGAGAGAGAGAGAGAGAGAGAGAGAGAGAGAGAGTATTTATGTATGTATGTAGGCGAGAGGACAACACAAGCTGTCATTCCTCTGAGCACTTTATTTACTGAACTATATCTCCTTGACCCCTAGGCTTCAATTTTAAAAGTTTATGGATGATTTTCATGCAGCGCCCTGCTTCTATCTTCCTTTCTATACATCTTTTGTCACATCATTGGCAGGTATTGATAAGGCATTGATTATAATATGCTGCTGCCCTTCTTCAGAGATGGACTTTACCATTGAGTAACATCTTGTCTTTCATTTGTTGGTGTGTAATGACATTTCCCCAAGACTTTAGATTGTTATCATCAGGCATTTGAAATAAGTAGGCACAGATTAGAGCCATACTCTAAGCCTTATGAGGGACAATTCCACAATTAATGGTATATTCCAAGATTTGGCTCTTTAAGGTAGCATTGTGCTTCAGCTAGGCTAAATTTCTGCATCTCCAAAACTGTCAACTGTGTCAGGTGTCACTTGCAAAGATGCAAAGCTTAATTTCCTTCTCTCACCTCTCCTCCTTCATCTCCTCCTCTTCCTCCTCCACCCTTCCCTTCTCAGCTTCCTCCTCCCTCTTTGTCTATTGTTACAGGGTCTCATTATGTAGCTCAGGTTGCTCCCAAATTAACGATCTTTATACCTCAATATCTTGAATGCTGGAGTTACAGATATATGTCACCAGGCCTGGCCTTAAGACTCCGTTTTCTTCTCTGAAACTCAGTCATTATGCTTGATAGCCAGCTGGTTTCATGCAGGAAACAACGAAAGATGCTGCTACAGCTTGACAGCTGTCATTTTTCAAGTTCTTGTTTTTTCTTTTGAGGTCATCCCTCTTTATGAATTCATTTTAATTCATATCATCTTCTTGTCCCATTGGAGAAGATGTGAAACTTGATGACCTGACTAAACATTCTTAATTCAGGAGGATGGGTCAGCTTATAAATTGATTTCACTGAGAGAACTGCTTCAGTCAATTTCCTCCATCAAGAGAGCAACTGAAGGTAATACTTCTGAAGGGCCCAATTTATTATGGGATGGGTTGAGAGAGGGATTTCTGTACCTTACCAGTTGGATTATGTAACCACAAGGATCCTAACTGATCTCCAAGCTGAATGCATTAGGAAACAAATAATGTCCAGTTACTCGCCATCTTTATCAGAAGCATGCCTTGTGGTTAGCATGGATACACTCCAGTCTTCATCTGGAAGCATGCTGTGTGGTTAGCATGGACACACTTCTGTCTTTATCCAGAAGCATGCTGTGTGGTTACATGAACATATATCTCCCCCACCCTCTGCCCCTTAAAGGAGATGGTTTGGTACGTACGGCAACTTGATGTGGGATTCCCCTCTGTGTGCTGTGAATAAAGAAACTGCCTTGGTCTGTTGTTAGGGCAGAATTTACGTAGGCAGGGAAAACTAAACTGAATGCTGGGAGAGTCAAGAAGAGGAGGAGGCAGAGTCAAGGAGAAGCTATGTAGCCCCACTGGAGACAGACACTGGGAACTTTACCAGGTAAGCCACAGCAATGTGGCAATACACAGGCTATTAGAAATGGGTTAAATTAAGATATAAGTGTTAGCCAATAAGAAGCTAGAGCTAACGGGCTAAGCTGGGTTTTAAATAATATAGTTTCTGTGTGATTATTTTGGGTCTGAGGTGCTGGGCGGCTGGGAAACAAACAAGTGGCCTCCTTACAACAGCAACTCAGAAGCAGAGGTCTTGTTAAATTTTTTGGTTTGATCTTCCTCCTGTGAGAAAGCAATTTTTCTCATAACCCACACCAGGCATGGGGCTTTTATCCAGCAATGATGGGGAGAACGGAAATGCTGTGAACTCATCATTACCAGTCCTTTCCTCGCTGTCCTCTCCCGTGTTCAGGTCAGGCTTTCAGCTCCTTCACTCCACTGGGATGACTCACTAATCCAAGCTAAAGTGGGACGGAGTCTCCCTGAGGATGAGCTCACCAAATGGTTATCCAATACCAGCAGTTGGCCCTGAAAACATGTGCATGCAAAGATCATTTTATGGACTGGGCAGGTGGTGGACATGTTTGTAGGAGTATATATACCAACTGTTCAAGAAAAAGAGGCCAGGAATTTGAACAAGGGGACTGGTATATAAGAAGATTTGGAGGAAGGAAAAGAAAGGAGGAAATATAATTAATTAAAAAACATTAAAATAGTTTCCATTTATTGTCTGACATCAGCATTTAACAGTGAATCTCTTCACTCTATAAAACTTTCTTCAAAGATGTGGTCTATTTGCACAATGGAGTTCTATTCAGCGGAAACAATGACATCTTGAAATTGGTGGGCAAATGGATGGAGCTAGAAAACATCATAGTGGGTGAGGTAACCCAGACCCAGAAAGACGATTATCACATGTACTCACTCACAAGTGGCTTTTAGATGTAAAACAAACAAACAAACAAACAAACAAAAAGCCTACAATTCACAATCACAGAAAACCTAGACAACAAAGAGGACCCTAAGAGAGACATACATAGATCTAATCTACAAGGGAAGAAGAAAAAGATAAGATCTCAGAGTAAATTGGGAGCGTGGGGACCATGGAAAAGAGTAGAAGGGGAGGGGAGAGGGAGGGAAGCAGAGAAAAATATATAGCTCAATAAAAACAATTAAAAAACAAAGTCTGCCTGGTCTAGGAGTTATCAACAAATCTTAGATAGTAAAAAAAAAAAAAGATGTGGTGACCATTTTGTCACATATGAAAAGATACATTTTTAGATACTTTTGAAAAACAGAAGAAATATTCTAATTAATCAAAGAGTTTCTTTGTTGCTATTATTGAGGTTTTTTTTGTGTTCTGATTGATTGCTGTTTTGTTGCAGTACTGGGGACAGAACCTAGGCCCTCACACACATCAGGCAAGCAAGTGTTCTTAAGCTGAGCTACATTCTGAGCCTACGAAAATAATGTGTTCTTGCTAACAATGTAGTATTTAGCAATTTTCTATCTTTAAATAAACTAATTCAATTCCTGCTGTAAAAAAAAAAAAACAACAAAAAAACTTTCTTTAATTTCCTCCAATACAGCAGATCCAAATCCTCTCATTTCACCCCATCACGTCACTGTCTTTCTCTTCCAGATTCTTTGGGTGTCTCCTCACTGCGCAGTGCTACCTTGATTCATATGCCTTCATGGCTGACTGGGCAGCCAGAGGTCCCCACTACTCTTGGAGTTGGAAGAAAAGCCTGCTCTTGCTGCTGAGTGCGCGTTTGTTCCTGGCTGCAGGGCCTGCTGCCAGGCTCTTGTACCATTCCTGTCTCTCACGATGTCCCCATACCTCACTCAGCCTTTGCAGGCCACGCACACCTGCATTAGTCAGCTTACACAGTAACTGTGTAATGTTACACAGTAATAACATGGTGTCTCAGTTAGTGATGCTGTGATGAACTCCGTGACCACAGCAAGTGTGGAGGAAAGGGTTTATTTGTCTTCCTCCTTCACATCGCTGTTCATCACCAAAGAAAGGCAGGACAGGAACTCAAGCAGGGCCGTGCCCTGGAGGCAGAGGCTGATACAGAGGCCCTGGAGGGGTGCTGCTTACTGATTTGCTCATCATTCCTTGCTCTGTCTGCTTCCTTTAGGAACCCAGAACCACATTCCAGGGATGGCCCCACCCACAATAGACTTGGTTCTCCATCAATCACTAATTAAGAAAAGACCTATTTTGCCTACAGCCTGATATCATGAAGACATTTCCTCAGTTGAAGCTCTGTCCTCTGAGATGACGATGCCTGTGTCAAGTTGGCACAAAACTCAGTGTTGTGCGGCACCCACGAGAGATGACTTGGAATGGACTGAAGGGAGCAGCAAGCCTTCGTTAGCCAGTGGGGACGCCGCGGAGGGTTCAGGACCCCAGCGTAGTCCCAGGCCTTTCTCAGCATGAGCTTTTAAGCACAAAAGCCATATTAGTATAGTTTGCAGAAATAAAAACCCCAAATACTGTACAGATGTAGAAACCAGATTTTCATAGCACATATTTAAGTAGACGATTAAGAGGGAAAATGAGAGAAGTCACACAGGAATTATTTTTGAAACATTTTGTTATCATTGAATACTTTATAGATAAAGTATGTAAAAAGCAGGGTAGACAAGACAGCTCAGCTATTTACCATGAAATCTGACGACCTGCATTTAATCTTAGAAGCCACATGTGGGAGGAGAAAACTGACTCCTGAAATATTTCCTCTTGCCTCTCTGCCTGTGCTATGACCAATTTGACAAGGGAACTCAGTTTGACAGAGGAAGAACTTCCAACAAAAATCGCTGGAGCAGATGGATATCCACATGTGAAAGAGGAAACTCGAGTCCTAACTTACGCCATAATAGTTGGTATTTGTTGTGTTGGGTCATACACCTAAAATTAAAATGTAAGTATATGAAATGAATAATAAACCACAAATAAAATGATTTGCGGTTTACCATAACTTGCATTTTAAGTAAAAGATATCATTAAGAAAACAAAACAAGCCAGGCAGTGGTGGCCCACGCCTTTAATCTCAGCACTTGGGAAGCAGAGGCAGGCAGATCTCAATGAGTCCGAGGACAACCTTGTTTACAAAGAGAGTTCCAGGACAGCCAAGACTGTTACACAGGGAAACTCTGTCTCAAAAAGCCAAAAAGCAAGCAAGCAAGCAAACCACAAAATTAGACAAATAGTATGTATACTTGACAGATAACTTAGACTCAGAGCAATTAGACAAAACATATAATACTGAGCAAGAAACTCTAAATATGGGCAAAAGACTGAAGTTTTTATAAAAGGAATATTCATGAATTGTCAACATGAGAGAGTTTGCTTAACATAATTAGTTACAAGAAAAACGCAAGGCATTGCTGCAATGAATTTCTTCTAGTTTACGCTCACTGGAGTGGTAAAAAAATAATGACATTATCAAAGATGGGCAGGAGAGGGACAGCTGGGAACTGCTCGACATCATTGACGAGACTGCGCCATGGTACAACTACACTGAACAAAGCCATCCAGCAGGTTCTGTTAAATACACACCTGCCCTCTTCCTGGCAATTGTACCTGTAGGTTAAGAAATATAGCAGCTTTATTTCCCTCCAGCCCAAAGTAGAAAACATGCAGGGGTCCAGGATCAGAGAGTCAAACTGTGGTGGTTTTGCACAAGGTAGCATTTGTCAGCAATCAAAAGGAATTAGCTGGTGGACACAGCAACCTGCAGGTGGGAAGTATTGTTCTTCTGAGGTCAGGAGCCACATTTCTCCCATTTAATCAGCATCCTTTGGAAGAGAGGAGAGATGGTAGACAGTGGGATTTCCAGGGAAGCCACTATCAGTTTGGAAGCTGTATCTTCTTGTAGACATATCTTCCTGAGCGCTGTGACCCTATCTCCATCACAAGTAGCAAGCAGTGAATGATTCCTCTTCCACCGTATGCAATCTTCACATTGAAATAAGAATGCCATCGAATGTGGGCTCCTGCTTCCCATCATGTTGGCAGTTGAAGAAAAACAGCATAGAGTCTGGGGGTAGGGTTGAAGCATTATGACGGGACAGGACCCCTCTTCAGTAGTCGGAATGCTCCGTCTCGGATCTGCTTGGTTTTCATCCCATAGATGATGGGGTTGAGCATGGGTGGCACAACCAGGTAGAGGTCAGCCAGGAGGATGTGGACATGCCTGGGCACATGCTGGCCAAAGCGCTGTGTGTAGAATGAGAAGAGCCCTGGCGTATAGAAGAGAAGGATGACACCCAGGTGGGAGCCACAAGTGCCAAAGGTCTTAGCTCGGGCCTCTTTGGAGGAGAGGCCCAGCACAGCCCGGAGGATGAGCGCATAGGATATGGCGATACAAATGGAGTCAGTTCCTACTACTAGAGTGGCTGCTGTGATGCCGTATATATTGTTTGGTTGTGTGCCGCCACAAGCCAGCTTCACCACAGCCATGTGCTCACAGTAGGAGTGTGCCACCACTCGGCCACAGTAGCTCAGCCTTGCCAGTAGGCAAGTAAGTGGGGTCATGAGCCCCAAGCCACGAAGCAAAGCAACAGCCCCTAACTTGTTCACTGACTCTAGGGACAGCAATGACCCATAGTGCAGTGGCCGACAGATAGCCAAGTAGCGGTCAAAGGCCATTGATAGCAAGATCCCAGACTCTACAGCTGAGAAGCCGTGGATAAAGAACATTTGGGCAGCACAGGCCCCAAAGGCAATCTCAGCAGCATTTGCCCAAAAGACGGCGAGGAGCTTGGGCACAGTGGAGGTGCAGAGCACCAGGTCAATGGCTGACAGCATGCACAGGAACAGGTACATGGGTTGGTGCAGTGATGGCTCAGAGTGCACCACCAGCAGGACCGCCATGTTGCCAAGCACTGCCAGGGCGTACATGGAGCAGAAAGGAAATGCAATCCAAAAGTGGGATGACTCCAGGCCAGGAATTCCCATAAGTAGGAAGGAGCTGGGGTTCTGATGGCTGTGGTTTGTGTATTGCATGGTCAGGCCAAAGACAGACAGTATTGGGGAAGATCTCACTGCTTTGCTCTAAGCTCTATGAAGCCTTAAGAGATAAGATCATCTTTCTGCTCTAGCTGAATGGCAGCAGAAACATTTGAACTAAGACTCTACAAAAGAGCATCTGGGATGGGAAGATTTGTAGGACCCTGGGAAATAACAAAGCAGGAGATGGGTTAGTATCAGCAAGGTTCAAAGGACACCCTTCTCACTTCGTCTGGTCTGTGGGGTGGGGTGAGGGGGCATGGCTATAGAACTACCACAAGGTGAAATTCAGAGCTAGAGATGTTTACATAGTTGTCTCTGCCTATGAACCTTTGAAATTCTCTAATACTATTTTCTTCCAATTCATTGGCTGTGTGATAACAGCACAGGGTCAGTCCGAGTGAACAGGAGCCTCAAATATGGTTCCTTTTCAAGATGTGAAGATTATTATTGAAGGAAGTAAATGGAGGTTAAGACATTTTGTGGGGGTGATTCCAAGCTCCTGAGTCTATCACAACTCATGCATAAGGACTGAAAATTCAGTTTTGACCAGGAATATTAAAGCACAGATGAAGGACTACATCTCTTGTAGCCTCTGTGGACAGAAGATTTTCTGGCTCAAGTTTAGTAAGATCCTGGAATTGTGTTATGTGTCTATATAGCTATAGGCAGAACCAGGTGAAGCAATGCAGAATGGTTAGCCGTAGCTGTCAAGCTGATTTAGTCATAACAAATGATTTGTTGAGGGTCATAATAAGTGATTTGATGAGACCATTAACAGATAATTGCTTGCAAATATATTCTATAATAAAATGTTAAGTTATGTAAAAGGGTGAGATGTGCATTTTAATCACCAACAATATACAATACCCATAAGCAAGCAGAGTTAAACTTTGTCCAAAGACAACGCTGGGCTCTGACGTATCTCTATTCCACACTGTCTGCCTCACACACGCTTCCGATCTCCCTCCACCTACGTACATCTTCTCACTTTTTTATACACTAACCAGCAATATTTGAGAATTTAAGAGAGTGAGGAGATCAAGTGAAAAATATGGGAAGAGGATGATAGGGGAGAGATGCTGATGAAAATGAAACCGAGAATCAAAGCCAGAATTCACATGGAGAGAAGTGCTCACGACAAGATGGGCCACGAGCTTGTCCTGGTTGCATGTCCATCAGCATTTACAGGGACTCCTGTCTTCTGATTTAGTGAGCTCTAGGCTGAGGGCTGAGCAGCATGCTTGCTGAGCCCATTCAAGGTGAAGGTGGTACTGGATGGACACTTTTCCAGCATTTTCCTGTATCTCTATAGCCTAGCCCTCTTTTTAGTCTCTAGTGTCTTTTTTCCTGATTCATCTGCAACTTGCAGTCTACCAAATATACCCCAGCCACTTCCAAATAACTTTCTCAAAATAGCAAGTAGTTTCTCATCCATTCGCCTTATTTGAATCACATTAACATTTGCTATAAGACAGACCTTACTTAAAACATATAAGAATAGGTGCCCAGGTGCCAGGAACAGAGTTAAGTTTTGAGGTAAGAAACAGGTTTCTCACCCCGCTTGGGCGTATGAAAACACCTTTGCCAGAAATTCATCACTCCTTGATGAAAGACCAAGATCACTGCAATTCAAATCCTGGTTCAGAAACTCACTAGCAGTGTAGATTCAATGATCTCACCTAAACGCTATTCACCTGCTTCCCTGTGACCTGGAGAGGCTGATCCATACATTATAGGACACTGTTGATTGACAGAGGAGGTCTTTATCCGAAGAGCCTGGAATATCTCAGCGAGAAATGATCCTAGTGGTGCTTGGGTCTGTGGTCAACTATTGTGTGTCTAATGCAGAAGTGAGCTTACAGACAGACTTACCGGGTATGAGAAGGGGGTGATCATGGAGTTCCGGTCCTGTGGGGCTTAGAGCTTCAGTATTTATCCTGTCATTAGGGCTCTAGGTGTGAGCAGAAACTCCCTGGTGGTAAGGACACTAAAGAGACCTCTGGGATGCTGCACAGAAGCATCAAATTGAAGCCTTGAAATTTAGACTTTGTTTGAGGAGGAAAGAATGTCATAATCCACCCTCTGCTGTAACAGAATACCACAGTGTGCTTTATAAATAATAAAAATTTATTTGGCTTATGGTTTTAAAGGCTGTTAGTTTCAAGTTCCAGGGGCTCCATCTGCCAAGGGCCTCATTACTGTGTTACTATGTGTTATTTATTTATTTATAAATGAAACGGTCGTGTGATCTCTCAATTTCACTACTGGGTATATACTCAAAGAAAATGAAGTCAGTATGTTGAAGAGAGATCTGAACTCCCAGTGTTTATTCACAATCAGTGGCATGGAACTCAGAGTTCATCAATAGATAAGTGCTATTTAGCCATAGCAAGAGTACAATGCTGTTTGCCACAATATGGATGAACTGCAGATGGTATCAGGTGGAAGAAGACAGACACAGAAAGACAAATCCCTCCTATTTGTGGAATATAAAGACCGGCATGATGGGAAGAGAAAGTTAGATCAAAGAACACAAAGACTGAAGTTAATTGAGGGCAGGTTTCAGAGGGCCAGGCAAATGTCATGGCCAACTCCTAGTCGCTCAATTACTGCCTCGTGAGACTAAACAAGACAGTTTCTGAGGAAGACACAACAAAGCATATCCAATTGCCAACACGCTTTGGACATGGAAAAGGGCACGTGATAAACCTGGACCAAACTTCCCATTGCCTTAGGACAATAATCAAATAAGGACAAAGCCTGTAACCTTCGCTGTAAAAGCTATATGCTTAGCTAACTCCTGCTAGCCCGAACCAATTAGGACATACTAATCACACACTAAACACTAAAATCACACTGCTTTTGGAAGTCCTTTAGCTATAAAAGAGCCTGCAAGTTTTTCTTGGGGGTCACCTTTGTGCTGGATGTGCAACCCCAGCATGTTAGCACTTCTAGTCTAGAGATAACAAAAGTTCTTGTTGATTGCGTACGTGGAAGGTGGTCTTTTGTGGGACTTCTCCAGGGCCCTAATGAGGTTCGAGAGACAGTTATTATATTATGCTCTGAACTTAGTTAACAATAGTTAACAATTTCTTTCCTTAGTTCTTGCATGATCTAGTGATGACAGAGGTTTCTGTCCCTCCCGGTACTGTAGTCATTCAGTCCCAAAGAAACACATAGAGGCCTACATAAATTATAAACTGATTGACCAATTAGTTTAGGTTTTCTTATGAACTAACTCTTACATCTAAAATTAGCCCATAATTCTTGTCTGTGTTAGCCACATGACTTGTTACCTTTTATCAGTGAGGCATTATCATCTTGTTTCCTCTTGGTCTGGGTGACAACTGCAGACTGCAGAGACTTTTCCCTTCCCAGAATTCTCCTACTCTGGTTGCCCTGCCTATACTTCCTGCCTGGCTACCGGCCAATCAGTATTTTATTAAAACAGTACATGTGACAAATCTTCAGAGAGTACAAGACCATTATCCCACAGCAATCTAGGCAAGTGATCTGCCCCTTTCATGTGGGATTAATATACATATTAAGTCAGCTTAATTATCCAAATCACAAAGTACATATATTTAAGACATTATGCTGTGCATAATAAACGTACAGAATTTTATTTAAAAATTTAAAAATGAGAGGTGCTTTGGAAAAATTGGATTATAAGGAAGAAAGTGTTAGGAAGTGCAAGTTGGCAATTATGATAGACCTTTCTGAGGAGCTGACTGAGTTGGGGATCTTGATGAAGTAAATGAGAAAGGCAGGCTGGTCTATGAGGTATACTGCTACAGGCAAAAGGAACAGTAGATATGGAAGCATCTGGAATGCATTTCGTGAATTTGAAAGACAGCCTCAGGCCAGTTGCTAAGGTGGAGTGACAGAGGAGATAGTGAAAATGAATTTGGTGAAGAGGCTGTGGCCAATGAGACAAAGACTGTAGCAGGTTGTGGTGAGGATTCTGTTTGCTTGAAATGTGACGAAAGACATTGAAGACAGTGGTGGCTGGAATGAAAATGGCCCCCATAGGCTCACAGGGAAGGGCACCATTGGGAGGTGTGGCCCTGTTGGGGCAAGTGTGTTACTAGGGGTGAGTGTGGGGTTTCTGAAGCCCAAGTCATCCACAGTGGCACTCTTTCCCCCTGCTGTATGCTGATCCAGATGTAGAACTCCCAGCTACCCCTTCAGCTCCATGTCTGCCTGTGTGCCACCATGCTACCCACCATGATGATAAGGGACTAAAATTTGAAACTGTAAGCCAGCCCCAATTAAATACTGTCTTTTTTAGGAGTTGCCATAGTCATGGTGTCTCTTCACAGAGATCTAAGACAGAAGTTGGTCCCAGAAGTGGAGCATTGTTGTGATTGTCCTGACCATGCTTTTGTTTGGAGGAAAATGGAATACTTTGGTACTAGAATATTTCTGAACTAGAAAAGCATTTGGACACTTTAAGTGGGCTTCAATGAGCTATAGTAGTAGGATCATATAACACAGTGGTTTTGAGGGAGAATTGAAGTCGGACCTTAACAATGTAACCTTTGTGGGGAAGTCCTGCTTCAGGGCAATGTGTCCTGGAGACAACAGGCTCAAGGTGGTGCATACTTACTTCTGAGGGTCAACATTAGGACACCCATGCAGGAAGAGTGTGTGTCAGCAGGACACAATTTCAATAAAAAGTAGCTGCAATGCCTCAGGGAGTAATGTTTTCAGGCTGAGGGGTACAGAAGCATATTTGAACCCCAACTTCTCTCCTTAGGATCATGGCAGAGTAGTACATCTAAGACCAGTCCTGGGGGTTTTTGATACTTTGATATTATTAGAGACTAATAATTATCGAATATTAATAGCATAGTTTGTTATTCTATAATGATCTCATTGGATCCTTCTTTGGATCTTGTAAGGTGTGAAGGACCAGGCACTGGGGTCATGAGAATGAAACCATCTAAAGAATGAAGAGATTAAGTGCCTTGCCAACGTTGCAAACTAGATGTAAATGCAGGTCTCCTGTCCATAATCTCAAATGACAGCCCAGTGTAGAAAACAAACAAACATAAAATCACAGATGATCGTGCGTTTGTTATGAACCAACAACCCTCCCTTCCTCAGCCAAGGAGCAAGCAGCATCAGGACCAGCTCTTGGTGTCTTCTGGAGACGGCTTGCAGTTCTCAGCAGTCACCAAGAGATGGTAGAAGGAGGCACACTCATTACCTGACTGTAATTAGCCACGCTCTGCCTCCAGGGAGAAGCAAGACTGAATGTAACAACCACAAAATGGCCAGGACGTGGGCTTGGTAGGAAGCCAGAGGCAATGACTAGAAAGCCCTAGTGTCTCCCCAGAGAGAAGTCAGTACTTATGACAAGGCCTGGTTAGGATGTTCCTCAGAGACCAGGCCAACTGTTCCCCTTTTCTTCTGGGAAAAGGGAAGGCGAAGGGTATATCCAGTCTGCTTTGTCCATCCCTTCCCACGGAGAGAGGAGCAGGACAGGGCTTTGCCATGACCTGCAGGAAGTGAGTGGAGCTACATTCTGAGGTATGAGGCAGTTGATGCAGACTGATCAGGGAAGGGTACTTGTGGTGGGGTCAGCTGGCCTCTGGGAGGCTGGGGGTGGGGCGTGAGCAGATTATCTGGGGGGTAGGGAGGCAGAACAGACCAAGAAAAGAGGTCAGGGCATTGCCTCAGCTCCCCGCTCTCACTCCTATCCAGTACACACGCCCAGACACTAGGACACTTCCTACCCTCTTCTGAGGCTTTGTCTGCTTTGGGCATCTGATCCTCTCATCACGCCATCATTAGAAGCCCTGACTGCTCCCTAGGCCCATGCCCACTTTGGGTGCTTCTTAAAGTCCACTACCACCAGCTAACCCTGGCTGAGTAACCCAGACCCTGCCTAGACGCGCGCTCTCTGGCCGCCATTACTTTTCTTCCACCCCACATTCAGGCGCTCTCTCCCTCACCCACAGCTACTGCGTGGTGGCTGAAGACAATGGGAAGGACCGGTGAGACATCTGGTTCGTTAAAGAGTGCAGTAACAAGCAGCTGTGTCTCCACAGTGTGCTCCGGCAGCCGCAATCCTTAACACTGCAGGAAGGGTCAAAAGACGCGGAAACTAGGCTTAGAGTTGAAGCTTGAGTCCTCCGCGAGGATTTGGTGATGTACTTCCCCAAATCTATAATTTTAAGGTTTTTACTGTTTTAGACAAAGGCATGGTGAACTATGGCAACAGTGCTGCTTCAATGCTATCAGCTGCGGTTTGTGGGGAGACAACTTCTTATGGATCCTCACTGATATCGTTGGTGAGGACAGGCAATGAGCATAGCTGTCCCAGTGAGTGACGTGAAGGGCTGGGAACAGGAGCAGACTGGTGGAGACTGTGAACCGAACGGGAGGTGTGTTTTACTTGCAGCTGAAAAGAGCAGAGCTTGGCGGCTTCTGGGTGTTGTAGACATGACTGACAAGATTTGAGACTGAGCCGTGAGGGGAAACAGACCAGAGGGCCAGTGGCAGTCATCAGAAGAGTATAGGAAGTAAGAGAGACAAGGTCACTCAGGGAAGAGCAGTGGCTTGCTTGGAATAGAAGCAGCACATTTCTTTAGGAAGGGATGTAAGGGGTACAGCTTCATTGAGTCAGTGACTGCCTAGAAAATGCCACCATGACCTCATGGGGTCCCTAACTTGTGTCTTAGAGAAAATTCACAGTTTTATATAGCCTTGGAGAGGGCAATTTCTTCTTTCTTAAACTGAATTAGATTTGTTTATGTAATATATTCTGATTGCTGATTTCCTTCCCTCAACTCCTCAGATCCACCCTCCTCACTCCCAGGAGCCTTCTTTCTACTTTCATGTAACTTGTGAGCTTTGCTCTCTCCCCTTCTCAGACCTTGTCCTTCTCCCTGGGTCTCCTTACCCACCTCACAAACCTTAAAAGCCACGATCTCCATAAGTTGAGAGAGAGCTGAGACTTTTGTCTTTCTGAGACTAGGTCACCTCACTTACTAGAACACAGTTAAGAGCCATCCGTTTCCTGCAAATTTCATTTAAATTCCTTACAACAAAGTTCTCACAGCCCAAATTTGACACGGACAGTTTCCAGCTGTGGAACCATCCGCAGTAAGAACGGCCAGATTTCCTAACTCAGACGGTACCTGCATTTACTGAGGATGTTTTATGCTAAGTCTTTTTACATGATACTCTCAAAATGCTCAAAAGAAACATTTTAGGCTGTCCCTGGAAAAGATAAGAGGGAGAATGTGTCAACATTTTTTTGATAAAATGTTTAAGTTTATTTATGGTAGTGGGGAATTGAAACTAGCACCCTTTCCCCCCCTGAAATCGCCTGTGTTTATTTTTCCATAAGTTTTTATACCCAAATGTAAATGAGGGGTGTGTGGGGAATGTGACAAAAGACTTCATTAACATGACACAAAGGACAGCCCGAACAGTTAATCGCTTTAACACTTTGAGACATCAAATCATTAGCATTTTGTTGTTTAGGCAGTGAAGCTGCCCTGGACCACACGTCCTGAAGACAGCCACCCCAGGTGACCCCATAGTTACAAAAGAAGGAGCAGAAGGCATTTGTCCTGACCACCTGTCAGGATGGCATGGGCCTACTTGCATGAGCTATTTTAGTATCAAAAGAATCAAGTAATTACCTTCTGAGTTGTGATGTGTTAACTATGCTTGTCAACCACTTAGAGCAACTTCCAACTCTCTGACCATAATATGGGGTGGAAATCGATTCACATTTCTGGGCCTCCACAATTCCTCCCTTTTTATTAATTGTAGTAAGTGTATCTGCCTTAGGTGAGCACTTTCCTGTTTCCCAGACTTACCCATCTTTGGTACATGTATTTTAATCATACAAGTCCATGTCTTAGTCACCTGGGAAAACTCGTACCTTCTGTATGCTGGGCAAGAGCTCTAACATGTGCTATATTCTCAGTTATGTTTGAGCATTGTTCCCCCTCCCACTCTGGTTCTCTCTCTCCTTCCCTCCTTCCTTTCCCTTTTCCTTCCTTCTTTCCTCCCTCCCTTCCTTCCTTCCTTCCTTTCCTCCCTCTCTCCCTCCCTCCCTCCCTTCCTTCCTTCCTTTCCTCCCTCCCTCCCCCCCTCTCTTTCTCTCTCTCTTTTTCTTTTCTTCTTCTTTCAAGACAGGGTTTCTCTGTGTAGCCCTGGCTGTCCTGGAACTAACTCTGTAGACCAGGCTGGCCTCCAACTCAAAGATCTTCCTGCCTCTGCTTACCTAGGGCTGGGATTAAAGATGTGTGCCACCACACCTGGCTCTGTTTAAGTATTTTCAAAGCAGATAATAAACAAGGAGATAAAAGAGGAAGATAAGGGTCCCAGTTGAATTAAAACGGTAGGATAGAATGTTTTCTGAATGCCATGAAATCTAGCAAGGAAGTGGGTGAAAGAAAGAACTAGAGATGGAAATCAAGGTATGTGAAGGAGCCCAAAAAGACTCCTCATGTTTTTCTTAGCTGTAGAAAAGATGTTGATTGCAGAGATTGTGTGTTCAGCAGAATTTATAGAATGCAGTAGTATAGAATATACCATATCAGTAGTATAGAATAGAGTAGTAGTATAGAATCCAGCAGTAGCTGGGTCTTGTGGATCAGATTTAAAGCCCAGCTACTGGAGGGGCCGAGGCTGGAACATCTCAAGTTCAAGGCCACCCTGGCAATTTAGTGAAATTGTATTTTAAGTAAAATGTGAAAAGAGCTTTTTGGATAGACCTCAATGATATATGTGATTCGTCTTTGCAAGGCCCTAGGTTTAAACCTCAGCACAGCAAATAAAACCAACCAACCAATCCAAAACTTACAGATAAATAAATTAAGAGGTGATAAGTTTGCTTGTTTTCCATATAGCTATGTTTGATATTTCAGAAAGAAGTTCTTTTTGTGTTGAGGAGCTTTGTTGGAGTTGGGAGGCAGCAAGAAGTCAGTGAGACCAAGTAAAGTTTTGCAAGATGAAAGCAGAAATCCTTATCTTTAATAGAGACACCTCTGAATTCCCTCTGCAGTCCAAAACGGCCTTGAACTAATGGATCCCAAGAAGACTGCTTTTTGGTACCACCCACAGTAGTATTAGATACTCTGATAACAGGTGACTTTAGGGTAATTTTTTGATATATATTATTATTATTTATTTAGAGATTCACAAATGTGAAGAAGGGCTGATACTCCTCCATAACTGATTGGGACTTAAATTGAACACTGATTCTACTAATGGTGGATCCTCTTGGGAAGGGCTCTGTGGAAGCAGCTAGGAGGAAGAAAACTCCCAGCAGCCATGTTAGCTAATAATATCAACTCAACTCATCCAGTGGCCTTCCTGTTGATGGGGATCCCCGGGCTAGAGCACCTACATATTTGGATCTCCATCCCCTTCTGCTCAGCCTACACCTTGGCTGTGCTTGGCAACTGCACCCTCCTTTTCATCATCCTGGTTGATACAGCCCTCCATGAGCCCATGTACCTCTTTCTGGCCATGTTGGCAGCAATAGATTTGGTTCTGTCCTCTTCAACACTGCCCAAAATGCTTGCCCTGTTCTGGCTGAGGGATCGAGAGATCAATTTCCATGCCTGCCTGGTTCAAATGTTCTTTCTCCATTCCTTCGCTATCATGGAGTCAGCAATGTTGCTGGCCATGGCCTTTGACCGCTATGTCGCCATCTGCAAGCCCCTGCACTATACCACGATTCTGACCAAGCGCCTTATCATCAGGATTGGCCTGGCCTCTGTGACTAGGGCTGTGACACTAATGACCCCACTCCCCTTTCTGCTCAGACGCTTCCACTACTGTCGAGGGACAGTGATTGCCCACTGCTACTGTGAGCACATGGCTGTGGTAAGGCTGGCGTGTGGGGACACGAGATTCAACAACATCTATGGCATTGCTGTGGCCATGTTTATTGTGGTGCTGGACCTGCTCTTTGTTGTCTTGTCTTATCTCTTCATCCTTCGTGCTGTTCTTAAGCTGGCCTCTCAGGAGGCCCGCTACAAGGCCTTTGGGACATGTGTGTCTCACGTAGGTGCCATCTTGGCCTTCTACACACCTGTGGTCATCTCCTCAGTCATGCACCGTGTAGCTCGTCAGGCCGCCCCTCATGTCCACATACTCCTGGCTAATTTCTATCTGCTCTTTCCACCCATGGTCAATCCCATCATCTATGGTGTCAAGACCAAGCAGATTCGAGAGCGAGTCTTAGGACTCTTCCTCAGAAAGGATGTAAAAGGAGGGTGAGGGACAGTTGAAGAAGGAGTTAGACACAGGATGATAGCCGGTAAAGGAGTGCCAGGATCTCCATGCTTACTTTTATCTTGGTGTGATTTTGAAAAAGGTCTAGCCCTTGACAAGGCATCTTTCTCAATTCCGACTTGAGAACTTTCCCGATTCCTCACTCCTGCCCTACAGTAGCACGACAGAGCCATGAACTGCTGACCTCCTTCAGACTTCAAATAAAGACAATGTTCTCAAGCTCACTTGCTCATGAGAAGCCTGAGGGTCTGGTTTCTTGTCTGCGTCCCTGGAAGATAAAGCTTTATTTATCTGTCTATGCAGAACCTGGATATGCACCAAGAGTTTATCAATGAAGAGATCCTTATCACTTACTCCAGCCGGGGTCCAGGTTCAGACGGAACACTCTCACTGTTGGGGTCTGTAACGTTCTGGGACTCCAGGTCCATGTGACTAGACCGCTCTTTCTTCCCTTACCCAGCCTGTGCATTCTCTGACATCTGTTCACCTTTTCCCCTTCACAGCCATCTGCTCCCATTAAACACCGGATAACACACAGCACCTCTTCTGATCCTTCTTGTGGCATAAAGATCTTTCTTTGTACATATGTTAAAAAACCCTTATGTTTTCAATAAAAATGTGAATTGTTTCTTTATTAATCCAGACAAGAGTGTCTAGGGCAGCAGTTCTCAACCTGTGGTTTGCAGCTCCTTTGAGGGTTGAATATCAGCGATCCTGCTTATCAGATGTTTATATTACAGTTCCTGACAGTAGCAAAATTACAGTTATGAAGTAGCAATGAAATAATTTTATTTCATTGTGGGGGTCACCACAGCATGAGGAACTATATTAAAGGGTCACAGCATTAGGAAGGCTGAGAAGCCCTGCTCTAAGAGCTTGGAACACATGCATCTTAAAGTAGACACGCTGGGTTTGTGCCCTAGGAAGAGAAGGAAATGATAATTTCAATAGACTCTGTTCTTTGCATCTCTCATTTCAATCCCAGAATTTAGTACATGGGAGAAAAATCAGAAACAAAGTAGAGAAGAAAAAGGAATAAAAGCCATCTTTCCCTTTGTCTTATGCAAACTTACATGCTCGATAATTTTCTTATTATTAACCCGGACAGCTCCTGTGACCTTCTCAGACAAGCCCTAACGCATGTCTCCCTGAGTGTATCATTTCTCTTTTATCTTGCAACTCTTTGTTTCCTCGGGCTGTTATGTAAGAATTATATTGCTTTTTCTCTGTAGGGTATTATATACTACATTTATTGCTAACGTAATAAAAACTTTTGGATGGTTTCTGTTGAGTATTAACATATAAACAGAGAGTAGCATGAAGTAAAAGAAGTTACTTTTTCTTCACTGTTCAAGGTTTATTTGGTGTTTTCATTGGCAAAACACACTTGGGTAGTTGATCGCATCATCTGTATGCATATCTTACTTTTATATTGTGTTTCAATGGATATTACAGAAACATAATACACAAAATAATATACTTTAGAGCAGTTATACACAAGATACGCATTGAGCTGTGATTGTAATGTCTTTCATGGTCTAATTCAAATTTATGTATTCGCATTTCTGGAACATATTCTTAGCACTTTGTGACAAGAGAGCATAGTAAATAAGCTTTAGAACTGGCCCAGAATGTTTTGATAATATCTGAAAAACAAACTTTGTAATTTGGATTAATTCCTTAGTAAAAGAAAGTGTTGGTTTTTGCCAAAAAGGAAGTTACTTTTTTTGTTTGTTTTCTGAGACAGGATTTCTCAGTAGCTATGGAGAAGTTACTTTTAAAAATTAACTTTTTATATATGTGTGTATATGTCTGTGTGTGGGTGTTTTCATGTGTGAGTGCAGGTATCCTCTGAGGCCAGAAGTGGGTGTCAGATTCCTGAAACTGGGGTCATGGGTGGTTGTGAGTTGCCTGCCATGGGAGCCTGGAACTGGGCTCAGGTCTGCAAGAGCAGAATGTGCTTCTAGGTACTGAGTTATCTTTCCAGACCTAAGAAATTACTCTTATCAATAGTTGTGATTATCCTTCTGTTGGTTTATATAAGGAATACCATCATCCTGCAGGCCAGATCCACCCTCAACAAAAGGAGAAGAATTTTGTTTACAGTGTAAGTCCAGTAATATAAGAATCCCCAGGCAGGAAACGCATGCCATCATCACAATGAGGGTTGGTCACAAAATAGTGAAAGGGACATTTTTTGTGTTAGATTCCTGGAGCTTCTATGAGACAACCTAGTGATTTCTCATCACATTCCTTGATACCACCTTGCTTTGGAGACATCATCCTCCCTTTAAGTCAATGCAGTAGACTTTCTTCCTTCAGGGTCCTGAGTTTAAACCCAAGGTTTTTCATTGTTAGTCATTGCTTAACTACTGTGTCTGGGGCCCTCAAACAGACTCTTAAATTATTTGCCTTCAGCAATCCTCCCTTCTTTGTGCTGTTCTGTTGCAGGTTATATATCTGAAAAAATAGACTTTAAACTAAAACTAGTCAGAGGAGCTAAGGAATGTTACTTCACACTTCATACTCATTAAATGAACAACCCACCAAGAGGGCATTACAATTCCAAATATATACATGCTAAACATAGGAGCACCTAATTTTATAAAAGAACTACGACTATATGTAAAAGCCATAGATTAATACCCCATTTCCATCAATAGACAGGTCATCTAGACAAAAACAAAACAGGGAAACACAGGAGTTGGAATAAATCACAAACCAAGCAGACCTAACAGGCATCTTCCACACAAGCATGAAAGAATACACATTCTTTTTAGTAGCCTATGGAACTCTCTGCAAAATGAGTAATATATTAATACACAAAGCAAGTCTCAACAAATAAAGAAAAAGTAAAATGACGTCCTGTAACTTCACAAAATATTAAATCATGTCACTATATAGAAGAGAGTTTCAGAAAGACTTGAAGCAGAAGTCAGGGTTTTCTGCACGATTTCGTTAGGTTAAGTACTAATGTTATGCCCAAATCCGCGGGGTTCCCACAAAAGCCAAGAAAGGAGACCGAGTCCCATATGTAAAAGCAAAGAGCCTTTACTTTTAATCAAGTTTGCAAACTAGGTCTCTCCCCATGTCCAACGTATTGAAAAATCCAGAGAGCCCCGAGCCCAATTAGAATAGGGTCTTTATAGTAGAGGTGGGGGTGAGGGGTTTCTGAGGTTCAGGGCCCCTGATTGGCTGACACTTGTCTAGGGGTGTCCTGTTGAGGTGAGCTGGCAGGTGTCTCTGTCTACAGTTCTTGGAATGCCAGGCATTTCCTTTGAATGGTCTGCTCTTGGGTAGGGGTCTGGCAATCTCGGCCTATGGTTCCTCCTGCAGCCAGGCTTGTCTCAGGGTAAACTATTGAGACTCCAGACTCCATTTAAATTCATCGATGGCCAGAGTCCCAGGTGATAATGGTTGAAAGTAAAGAACTTCCTTTGGGTGACCTGCCCAGACTTAGCTTATCATGACTGGCCCTCACACCCAGACCTTCTCTATACCTGGTAAAAGATGAGACATTTGTGGGATCATGACCTCTTTCCACCAAGCTGAACTCCCAAGGTCCCTAGGGGCACAAGACTTTGCATCATTAGCACTTCTCTCCTGGGACACAGGAGACCAAGTTGTTGACTAAAAGAACAAGAATTATGACGCTGATGCTGGTTGGTTTGTAGAGTCCTCAGTCAGGATTTAGGGGCCAATACCAGGAGGTTGCATAGCAAAGAGTCTTTTCCAGGGTTCTGTGGGAACACTACTGTCCTTTATCTCAGTGGATGAACAATACCACAGTCTCCTAGGTCTGGTTCTACAGGTCACAATGTGAAGGAGTACTATTTATTATAGCACAAGTTGGATCAGGCTCGGAGGCCCGTGGAGGAACCAGGAAGCAGCAGCAGGCATCCCTCTCTAGGACTGCCTGGTGACACTTTTCCAAAAGTCCACTTCACTTCCTACTGAAGTCTTAACCTTAGAACAAGGAAGAAGTCAATTAAAAAACACTTAAGAGGAATTTTGAGATCTATAATGGACTGAATTATTAATTAAAATTGTCTGAGTCTTAAAGTTATGGGGCTGGAGATATCTCTCAATGGTTAATAGCACTGGCTGCTCTTCCAGAGGACCTGGATTCAATTGTCAGCACTCACATGACAGTTCATGTGTGATATATATTTAACCTTTTGTCATTTCAAGACTAGTTTGGTAAGCATCATCTTAGATGAAAAGCCTCAACTAGTAGTGAGTGTGTGCTGGGTAACCAAAGGAAATAGAAAACAACAATAACAAACAAACAAACAAACAAACAAAACAAAACAGAACAGAGCTAGCTTTGTGGATATGTCTTTCTGCAGAGAAAAGAAATCAGCCTTAAGAACTTTCTATATCTATAAGTGAGCTGTGATTAAGGCATTCTTAACTTTTTTTTGAGATTTTTTCCCACAATGGAAAACATCCCATTTAGGTCTGAGTGCTTCAAAGTCTCTGTTTTCTTTTTTGGTTTTCCCAAACATGGTTTCTCTGTGTAGCTCTGGCTGTCCAGGAACTCACTCTGTAGACCAGGCTAACCTCAAACTCACAGAGATCCTCGTGTTTCTGCCTCCTTGAGTGCTGGGATTAAAGGTGTGCACCACAACCACCTGGCTAAGTCTCTGTGTTTTCATCAGTCCCCTCACCTCAAGACTCAGGGATCTGTAAGGAAGAGGAGGCAGAAAGACTACAAGAACCAGAGGTGATAGAAAATAATTTATTTATTTTTATTTTCTGTATATGGGTGTTTTGCCTGCATATTTGCCCATGTACCATGTGCATGAAGAACCTGTGGAGACAAGATGAGGGCTTGGCTCTCCTGGGACTGGAATTATAGTTAGCTACCATGTGGGTGCTGGAAATTGAATCCTGTCCCCTGGAAGAGCAGCCAGTGTTCTTGGTTGCCTGAGCCTTCTCTCCAGCCCTGATTAGGATAGTCTCCATGGTTCCCAGGACCTATCTCACTCTCTTTTCCTTATTGCTCATTCTGTCTCAGGAAGTCTTTCAACGTATAACACACTATTTAAGAGACAAGTTTATTTTTATAATTTGTGTGCCAGGCAACACACAAGAATTCTACATTATCTTATTGCATCCTTACAATAAACCCATAATATCATTATTTTCATTTCCAAAAATTGAAATAGGCTTTGATCATATCCAAAGTCTGACATACTATTGTAGATCCACCTCTGCCCTTTACAATTCTACAATCCAAGTTTTTAAGACATCTGTGCCACACAACCCTGTACAAATACCACATCAGTGTCTCCTCCTTCAATCATTTCCCAGGCTGAAAAAGGCACGGCAGTCTTCTGTTACCATCCAGAGCATTGGTTCTGGAAGAGAACACAGTTGCAAGAGGAGGAACAACCACTGGTTTGATTCTGATACTTACTCATTGGTCACAGCTCCATACTGAAATTCTTTAGTGCTCATTCTCTTCTAGTTTGTTGGATACGCCTTCCACCAAGCCGTACAGCTATGCCCACAGATGACAGGAGGACTAAACGTCTTATTGAAACTAAGAGGACACCACTGAGTCTGGTCGGTGCTCTTAGGAGGCGCCCTGGATGGAGCGTGAGAATAAATTCATCCCTTTCCTTATCTTTGCCCTCAGTCATTCAGTCTGTATGATGCTGGAGTTGGTTCTGGTCTACCGGAGACTCAACAGATTGTTTAGGGACTAATTTTCTAATTACTATTCTGCCATAAAGTTCTTAGTATGAAGCTGCATTTTAAAAGTTCAAACTCTCCATATGTACAATTATAAGGTATAAGTGGAATTTAGGCATTATAACTGTGAACTATCAAAGTTTCCCGTTAATGTCCCTCAGCCAACTCCACCACTGGTTTGAAAGTTACATTCTTTTTATCTTCTTTTATCTTCTCCTGTGCCTGGGGCAGCCTAATATTTAAAACAGATTTTCTAGCTCTGAGAAGTCAAAAGCATCTTTTCTCCAACTTCAGGTAAAAGCCAGTAGTAAAAATTAATTTTAGAGCTAAAACTATGTTCATAAACTCCATATCTTTTCATAATAATTTGACTCAAGTTTGGCCCTGGAGTCAGGGACCTTGAGAGGATTGGAGAATAATCGTCCTTTACCTGAGGCAATGGAGAAAGAAGAACAAATGCTATCTAAACAATCTTGGTGTTAGGCATAGAGGTGTGAAATGAAACTTGGGCTTAGTCAGGGATTTACATTAAACATTGGATAAAACAAAACAAAACAAAAAAAAACAAAAAAAAAACAAAAAAAAACATTGGAGATTTGTGCTATTCCAAGTTTCTTATTTATCTTATTCTTTAAATGATAGACTTGTATTTTAGTTCTGGCTTGACCATTGACTTTCTTAGATTATATTTTCTAAAGTGCTAAAGTGATTTTTTTTTTAAAACTTAAGAGCACCCATTTTGGCCTTTAAAAACCCTTCATGACTTGAAGCTAAATTTCTTAAAATTTGAAAAAGATTCTAACCAAAATGGACAGAAGCGTGATTCTGAAGCCTTAGCACCAGGAGTGATTGCCGTTTAAAAGTGCATCATCAAAACTTTTATGGAAGTGTTTTGAGCTAAAGTCTTCTCATGGAACTTTTGTGATCAGTTAGCAGTGTAGCAAAAGGTTAAGTCATAGCAAAGGCTCAAGAAGAGTTCCCCAAACAGAACTCTTTCAAGGTTTATCTACCAAGGTCTTTATCTATTCTCTTCACCTTTGACCTTTCTTCTACCCAACCCCCTTCACGTCAATCTCACTTTTACCTCCTTTCCTTCATCCCTTTGTTATCCCTGCAAAGCTATGATTATCATGTGTTATCTTGGAACCTCTGGAACGGAATCTCACAATGTCCTTTGCTAGCTCCTATTTGTTCTCCATTTAGCTCTGGGAGAGGTAGTATTCCACGTCCACCTCGTCTGTTTAAATGAAGGAATGACTTGGTTCAGAGACATTAACTCTGATGGACAGTTAAATCCCATTCTAAGTCTCATTAAACTTTCTCATATTTATGTTGCGTCCATCTTCGATAGATAAATGTCATTTTAATAGGGACAACTCAAGAAAATTTGAAAAGTTTGCCAATATAATAAATATCTGTAAGTGTTCAAAGGATTTAGTAAATTGTACTTAAGAAGGTTTTAGAATTCTACTATCTACAAGTTGTGCTTGATTACCCTTGCGATAGAGAAACAGGAAATCTGATACCATGAAAGTGAAGGATAAAATGATCTCAGCTCTCTTGGCTATATGCTTATTGCACCTAATTGCATAAAATTAAATAGGTTTTTAAAAAAGGGAATTACAGTACAGGAGCTTATCACCCAATCTTCCTTTTCTTCTTCAAGATATTGGATTCACACTGCATAGAAAATGCATGTGCCGACAGACTAGTTATTAGTTCTGCTTTTAGGCTCTTATCCCCACCGTTTAGGTAGCACCCAGAAATATCATGGGCTTTCTCATTTAAGAAGAGCCTCTTCCAATCATCACCAAATATTTATACGTTCCTGGGTTGGGTTCCTGACTTAATAATGTGCAAAAGCCTCTCTCGAATCTGCTTGGTGCGCACAGCATAGACAACTGGGTTGAGGATGGGTGGGATGAGGAGATAAAAGTTGGCCAAGAGAATATGGATGTGGGAAGGCACATGACGGCCAAAGCGATGAGTGAGAGACGAGACAGCAATAGGGACATAGAAGACAAGGATGGCACAGATGTGAGAGCCACACGTCCCCAAAGTTTTAAACCTGGCATCAGAGGTGGACAATCCCAACACAGCTCTGAAGATCATTACATAAGACGTAGTTATAGCTAGCGAGTCTAGGATTAACACCAAGAATCCAATTCCCATGCCATATAAATTGTTGACTCTTGTGTCGCCGCATGCCAAAGTGACCACAGCCATGTGCTCACAGTATGAGTGGGCAATGATTGGGGTTCGATAAAGAGGCAGCCTCAAACGAATTAGGAGTGGAAGAGGTCCAATGTAGAATACTCCCCGGAGGAGTGCAGCCAGCCCCAAACGTCCCACCAGGGCATGGGTAAGTACTGATGTATGGTGTAGTGGGTCACAGATGGCCACGTAGCGGTCAAAAGCCATGGCAAGGAAGATGCCCGACTCAACAGTAGCAAAGCAGTGGACAAAGAACATCTGAACCAAGCAGGCGTCTAGACCAATGCTGCAGGCACCAAACCAGAAGATGGCTAATAGTTTGGGCATTGTAGAAGTAGACAGAACCAGGTCAATGACAGCCAGCATGCACAGAAAGAAATACATGGGCTGGTGCAAGCTGCGCTCTGTCTTAACCACTGCCAAGATGGTGATGTTCCCCACCACAGCCACCAAGTACATGGAACCGAAGGGGATGGAGAGCCAGATGTGCAGGTGTTCCAATCCTGGGATGCCGGTGAGCCAGAAGGAGCTGGGTACTGAGCAGGCATTATTAGAAATGAGCATGCTTGGGAGCATGGGCTATGCAGAGGAGCTCTTAAGGTCAGGTTTCTGCTCCTGTGAGACAGGATGCCTCTTGCAGTTCTGGAACAGATCCTCATTTCCATTCTTGGTAACTTGTGGCACCTACGAAAGGAAGAATTCTGAATGGTAACATGAAAGATCACTATGTTACTTAAATTATAAGAATTATATATGATGATACCCATTGCTAAACATAGAAACAGGCATGCTCAGGGTTTCTGCCACTGACTTTCCAAATGGAGTATAGAAATATATACCCTTGACCCAGGAAATTTATTTTGGGGAACTTTTCCGAAAGAGAAAGAAAATGCAGAAATGATTTCCCAATAATAGTTAAATGCAAATAAAGAGGTAACATGTTTACTCAGTAACTGTATATGCTTTTTTAAATCATCGATCAATATCATTGATATCAATAATGTACTCTAATTAGCCTCTTTATATTTTTATTCTAATGAAAAGTTGGAGTTATGTGGTCAACATAAATAAAGCATTGCTTAAATTTTAATTTACACATTTACTGAGTTAAAATTATGTGTACTAATAGTTATATACTAAAACTATATATATCTACTAATTTAATGGTAGCAAATAGAGGCTGTCTTCTGATTGTCTTTATGCACAATGAGATACATGTGCCTGCGCAATGCATGCTCATGAGTGTGTGCATACATGCGTGCACACACAAACACACAGGCACATACAGACACACATACAGACAGACAAACACAGACACATAGACACACACAGACGTAGACAGACAGACATACAGATACACAAACAGAAACACACACAAACACACAGACACATAGACACACACAGACACATAGACACACACAGACATAGACAGACAGACATACAGATACACAAACACAAACACATGCAAACACACAGACACATAGACACACACAGACACAGACAGACAGACATACAGATACACAAACACAAACACACACAAACACACAGGCACATAGACACACACACAGACACAGACAGATAGACATACAGATATACAAACATACACAGACACACACAGACACACACACAGATTTCACACACATTTCAGGTTGCTGAATTTTAAGCTTAAACAGATCGAAGAACAGACTCAACTTCTTGGGAACAGTTACTCTAGGAAACGATGAGCCTTAGTAAGTTTTCCTGGCAAGTCCTGAGCACCATTTGTGATTTGACTGAAAAGGTCCATTTTTTTTTCCTTAGAGTGAATTTCATTTAAGTTTTCTACTGTCTGCTGTTGGAGAGTAACAAGCAGGGATTGAACAGATGAGGCCCCTTCTTGGCATCAGAATCCTTGATCTCTACAGCACCAAAACCCCAGCCTTCCTGCTTTTCAGATCCAGCTGTTGAAAGACCTTATTTACACCCTCACGCTCCCGGTCTGAGAGCTCCTACACCCTTTGCACCCTACCCCCGCTCAGGCTGGCCCTTCTGAGCAGATCCTCACTAATGAATTTTTACCACACCCTTGTGTGCTGCCTGACTTTCTTCACACGGCTCTTACAGCTGAGAAGATTTTTCATTGCTTTTGTTCCGACCGAGGGCCATTTCCCCATCTTTTAAGGCCAATTTCAGGTCACCCTTTCCAAAGCCCTCTATGATATCTATCTTTAACCCATAACATTGTGTGTGTGTGTTGTGGGGGACCCTTGTAAACTTCCAAATTGTCTCAAACTTTAGTTTTTGTCTAAATTAGGACTAGCCATTCCATTTCCGTACCAAACAGGAGGGAGCCCCAGTGTAGCCTCTAAGGCCTCTGCCTCAGGCTCCATACATAGTTTATTTTAAGAGTTCATTTGCTTACTAAATAGCTAGACATTGGCCAGAAATGGAGTAGAAACATCCAAGTTTTGTGAATCTTAAAATAATTTGCGAGATTTTTTTATATTAAATATTTGATTTGGATATTTGAATATATAAATGAGTGTTAACTTGTAAAGTTGCTTCATCAAGGGCCAAATAAATGTACAATTGCCTTGGATCAATCTGTGACAGTGAAGGAAGGGTGGCCTTTAAAGGCTGCTCAGGACGTGAAATTACTGTCTACCAAGCCCAGTTTGTCACCCCAGACCTTCACTGCACTCAGCAATTTCCTGACTGTCTTGAAGCCTTCTTTTCCATATGTAAAACAAACCAACCAACCAACCAACCAACAAAGGCTTACTGCAAATGGAGGGTGTCTGGAACAGAAAACAAGAGTCTGACCTAACAGCGGATGCTTTCCCCGAAATTCAAATGGGTAGCAGACTGGAAAGGCACAGCCCCCAAACAGGAACTGTCACCATGCTTGTTACACCTCAGAGGGGCTGCAGAAGTGCACGGATAGGTCAGGCGGACAGAGACTTAAGGCAGTCCTTAGTCAAGGAGAATTTCAAAGCTGTGCAATGTTTGATGTGTGCCCTGGCTATGCAATGTCACCATTCTAAAGCAGAAAGGAGCTCGCCAGTTCACTTTCTGCGTGGTGACCATTTGCCGTGAGAATCTGAGTCTGGCAATGGGCTTTAGTTTCCATCCTTGATTTGTGTCTCAACGAGTTCAGCCAATGAAGTTATGACTGAGAGAATGTTGGAAAATAAGTGTGCTGTATTTCCATCCAATGTACACCGCCATTGTAAGCGTCGGTCTTAACTAGCTGTGCTGACTGAATTACCTCAGCCTAGAGCATCGCATGGCAGTACTTCCTGCCTTCACAGAGATCACACTTGTACCTGCACAGTGCTGGCAAGTCCAGGGAGAGGGAGGTCTGATGGTCTGAGGCTTCTGAGAGACGCTGTGACAGATGAGAAGCAGGACACACCCACCTTCACAACCTCACTCTAGTCTTCGCTGTGCTACAGCTTCACACAATTTGTGTTTGTTTTAAGTTTTGTTTCCTGGTCTGCGATTAGGGAGAACCTGAGCGTCTCTTCACGTATCAGTCATCTCTCTCGGAGTTAGGGTTCCCAGCTGCTGAACTGCCCTCATTCTCCTTTCCCTAGAACAAACAATGCTACTGTCTCTAGGAGAAAAAGAGAGACAAAAAGCTCTCTCTTTTTGCATAGTCTTTGCTCCTTAGCTTTTGATGGATTGGCCCGTAAGCACATCATGTGCCTTTTGCTTTCAAGGAGTCAGACGCATAAGAGTCTTATTTTGAAATTTCACAGCTAGCTTCATTAGCATGGATTTATATTGATTGAAGAGACATACTGATTGTGTTGGGGTCAGTTCAGGGTAAAAAGCTCCTGTAACCTAAGACAAGGGGCTCAATTGGGCTGCAGGACTCCAGACTTTTCTCTGCAATTCCTAAATACTAGGACACCAAGCCTTCTATACTGTGATTTCTTTTTTCTTTGACTCAACCAAAAACATCTCAACCACTGCTGCTTTTGACTAACCCTACGAAGAGAGCAGTTTCTGATCTAGAAGCCTGCTTCCAGGAGCTTGCTCCCCGTGATCCTGGTGTGTGCTTACCCATGGGGCGTGCCCACAGAGCTGTAGGCTCTGTTCCTCACAGTGGTTAGCTCTTATCTGATGCCTGGGAAAATGTAGTTGGCAGCAAGGGGAAGGCTGTGCCCCCATCACGATCACTTTCTTTCCTCTCCTTTATCTCGGTTCTGAAAACTAGCCAGTTATCTCCCCAAGGCTTCACAGAGAAACATGCATGCTTCCCTCTGGACTTTAATTCCCTCTCAGGAGTAGTCTTCACTCCCTGTCCATTCAAGCTCCAAGGACCAGACACAGACTTGTTCTTACCCTCTGGTGAGCTCTTAGCTGGTGTGGTCTTTGACTGCTTCCCTTGGGCCTGAGGTACTTATAGACTCCGAGAGTCCTACCTCAGGATCTCTTACAGGAGAAGGGTGGGGCAAACTACTAGATCCTCCTAGAGCTTCATATAACTATTGTAGGATCTTTTCACTACTTCTACTAAAAACAAAAACAATAGCAACAGAAGAAAAAAATCAACAAACAACCAAAAAGCATTAATCACCACGGGGGGGAGGGTTCAGTGGCTGAAGTTCTTGCTTTGCAAACATGAGGACCAGAGTTTGAACTTCATAACTCATGTAAAAAAGCTGGGAGTGGTGGTGCACACCTGTGTTCCTACTACTAGGGCAGGAGGCAGGAGACGGCTCTCTGGGGCTCATGGCCAGTCAATGGTCTGCTTGGTGAGCTCTGGGCTAGTGAGAGACCCTGGCTCAGTAAACCAAGGAAATGGCACATAAGGAACGACGTTTATCTCTCCCACACACATATAGACACATATATAGTGTCTCTCTCTCCTCTCTCTCTCTCTCTCTCTCTCTCTCTCTCTCTCTCTCTCTCGCCTTAATTAACATCTGACCTATACTAAGAAGAAAACAACTTACAATTAAATGTTAATTTTTTTAAAAAAAACTCTACTTTTTTTCAGTTCATTTTTCTTTCACCCAAATATTTGCAAGTTGGAAATAGTTGTGTGGTAATATTCTAAGGCTAATGAGAAGGCTAATTTTAGTTTTCCCTCCATATGCAGAGGCACAGACATATTTCCCAACATCATATATCTGTAGAAGCACAGACTAGATTCCTAGGAGGGAGCTGATGGTCGGGCACAGCGTGAGGAGTCCCGTTTCGGTTTTCCCCTAAGGCATTTCTCTAGCCTATGCACAATGGCATCAAGAAAACTCTTCTGAAAAAGGTCCTTGAAGCAAAATATACATTTTACAGATAAGAAAAAGGGTGTTGTTTGCTTTTGTTATTTATGTGACATAAATACTTTTTTATTTGAAAGGAATTCATGGCTGATATACTTATTTCGAGGCATTGTTTTCCTTTTTTTTATGGAGTTTAAGCAATTGAATATTTAAAAAGAATTTGTAGTCAGTGTACTTACGTTGAAAATTATTTTTCCCCTTTTTCTGGATTTTTGGTATTTGTGACAATGGGAAGGATGATTTCAGAAAATACGAAAAAGATCTTTCTCTATGGGGTGTGGACATCTGTGCAAGTCTTACAGTCTCTTAGTTAATGGAGACTGAACCAAGGACCCTACGGCTGCTATGCATGCTCTCTGTCACTCAGTTATACTCCACTGTAAGGGTAGGGACAGATATGGGCGGAAGAGGTCCCAAAGGTCAGAGGACATTCGTATACATGGGGATCTCAGCATGATGTGAGGATGGTGGGGTACCCATGAAAGTAGTGATACTCAGGGAGAACTATCGAGAATGGAATGAGCATGAGGAAAAATTAAGGCTTTGAGATGCTAAGAACCTATGTCTATTAAGAACTGGAAGTGACGCGTGCTATACTAGATGTCATCCCATGCCAAGCTCTCCTAAACGTGGAGGAACATTTTCCTCATGGAAATGAACATAAAATGTTTGTATGATCCCAGAACCTAAATATTGGGTCTTCTGCCTAAGATAAGAGGATTCTAGAAAAATTCTTTACCTATTGATTATCGCATTCACGGATGGGAAAATGGACCATTAGTCTTTGGAGATGTATATAAACTGCTAAAATTATATAGGACCCCATACATTTTCAGTTTAGCATATGCGCTAGCAAGCTGTCAATCACATTTTCCTCCAGAATTCCACACAGTCAGTGGGCAGTTTCAGAGAGCCCACTGATGAGGTTATAAACTTGAAATTAAAATTTCAAATTATAAGGAGAGTTGTCTTGTGTTTTGGTATTTCTGTGTTGGTCTGACCAACACATTTTCAGTAGGGGTTTGGAAGTTTAGTTCTGCAACAAAGCTGATTGGCTGAAACCCAAACTGAGGGCTAAGTAGAATCATACTTAAGTGACGAAGACATTTAGTGCCATCAAACTTGCTTTCATCTTTTTTTAACTGTGTACAAACATTTAATGATTAAATTTTGCTATTTTTTTTCTAATTTTTAAAATGTCATTGGACATTTAAAAAATCCATTTTTATGTACATAGAAACAGTTTTTCTTAAAAAAAGGATTTATTTATTATGTATATAGCGAGCGTTCTGCCTGCATGTATGCTTGCTTGTACTGCAGGCCAGAGAGGGTACTGAAATGCATTTCAGATGGTTGTGAGCCACCATGTGGTTGCTGAGAATTGAACTCAGGACCTCTGGAAAGGCATCCAGTGCTCTTAACCTCTGAACCGTCTGCCCAGCCCCCATCTTTGGAAATTTAATGCAATGTATCTCGACTATATTCACCCTTTCCCCCTCATTCCTCCCAGATGCTTTCTGCCTTCCATGGCCACTCAACTATGTGTCCTATTTTTAAAAAAATTAAATATAGCTTGTGCTGCTGATATATTCTTGGCTATGTGACCTTCACCAGAGGGTTTTACCCACCAGCAGTCTGTCCTTTAAAGAATACAGACTCTCCCTCTCAGCACTTGTCTACTGCTGCTCGCTCCTCAGTTGGGGTGGGATTCTGTGCCCAACTCCCTTCCCCACGCTGCTATTCTCTCTGGCGCCAGTTTGAGGGACTCTTGTGCTGCCACAGCTGCTGGGAACACATAGGTTCCAGGAAACCCTTGTTGCTGCTCTCAGTCGGAGCCCAGCGTCATCTTATTTTCAGTTGGGTGCCCTGTCCTGAACAGGGTTAGAATGATAATGTTTGCTTCTGATTCCAAGGCTGTATATAGGCATCTTTTGAATATATATAAATTTAAGATCCTTTTGTGGGGTAAGGCAAGGCCTTTTTTTATTTTATTGTTCTTCAATCTGATGTACACTTTTCTCTATTTGGGAAAATGAAAAGATTGAGAGTTGGTACGTGCCAATTAAACGGCGAGGCATTAGTCTTAAAAATGCCTTGAATATGATACAAATAGTCAGCTATGAAAGACTCATCTGATAAGCTTAGTTTACCGCAGGCTGAGCTCACCTGTCTGAGGTGGGAATATTGAACCAAGACTCAGAAGCAGCGTAAGAGCCTGTACGGAACGCAGTAGGCTGCGAGCTCCCCACCTCCTGCGGTTCTGCAGCAGTAGGAAGCCGTGAAGGAGAGCAGAGAACACAGCCTTCCTGGGCTGACTCTTCTGCATCTGCATTCCTCTTTCCTGCCTTACCTGATCCTGATCTGAAGGGGGACGCTGGTGTCTGCGGGGCTCACCAGAGTGACTGTCTCCCACAGATGCAGGAAGAACAGTAGTGATGGAGAAGGATAACGCTGGTTAAGCATGCTTGGTTTACCAACTCTCTTATAGAGAAGAACCTAAGTTACAAAACTATGCATGAGGTAAATGATCTAATTTTCTACCAGAAGAAACAGAGTTGGAACAGTCTGAGTTTCTTTGTCTCATACCCTAAGCATCTGGTTAGAATACCCTGAGAGAGACTGCTTTCTCAGGTTGGCTATACTTTTTTATGAGGAATGGCAAGCTTTGTAATGTTAGTGCATGTAAATGTGCATGTAATAGACCATCTCCTTTATGAACACATGGGATCCTTCCTGTATGATGCAAACCAGAGATAGGAAAAAGTTTCTAAAGTTTTTTTTTTCTGATATTGCCCTTCAATACACCTTAGTATTAATTCAGAACCCCACCACCACCCCCAAATACTGTAGAGAGAAATGCAGGGATTTACAGTTCTCATAAATATGGACCTCCCATCCCTCCTGAGTCCAAGCAGACTGAGTTGGCAGGACTTTCTGATTTCTGCATACTATCCTTAGAACACTTTCCAGCTCCAGGGAGGCCAGGACAGGAGAACAGAGCAGGACTTAGGTCTAAGAAATTGCAACTCAGAAGGCGTGTCCTTCCCCTTTCCCACTCCAGAGCAGTCACGGTATGCTGGGGTGAGCTGTGCGCACAGCGGATTCTCTGTCCCTCCTCCTGGGACAAGTCTGGCATTACCCTTCTGCACCCCAGCCGCTCCACCACTCTCAGACGGTATTCCCGAGGCTGCTGAGCAGAGTGTTTATAAGTCTCTGAAGCAGTTAGAGGGTTCTGGGCTCTTCTGACCCGATCAAAGCATCTTAGGAAGGGGAACCAAGAGGGGAGCTGTGACTACCAGGACCATTTGCAGCTGATGAGGGGACTTGGGATTCCTGGGCGTTCAACTCTAGGTCACACCTCTGTTTAAGTCCCACGGTAAGAACCAAGGGAAGGGATGCTCCTGGAATTGGACTAAAAGGGTACCGGCCTCACAGAAGGTGCTTGGAAAATCTTTTACACGCCAATGCCAACAAAGGCTTGACACTTAACATCTCCAGTGTTTGAGACACAGCACTTTCTTCTCATTCCACAGACCAGGCCAGGCAAGCATTTATAGTAGAGAGGGCTTCAGACAAACCCTTGGCCTGCGGCACTTGCATTGCACCCAGAGAAGCATGCATACCAGCAGGTCAGAGGATTCTGCGTCACAGAAGAGGCCTAATTAAGGGTTAAAGCAGGCTTTCCTAAGATGATAATTACTACAGCAAGGGATTTTCCAAGTGAAGAAGGCAGGACTGTCTCAGTGCCAGGAAATAGCATGGGCAACTCAGCCGTAGAAGATCATGAACAGCCGACAAGCATTTTCCCCATTGGAAAGCAGTAAATAGGGTGAGAAGAAGTAAGCGCTGTGGTTGGCTATGGATGTCTCTGGATAGGGGTCTCAGATGGGTGTCTTAATGTGAATACTGAACCCTTACATCTGTGTGAGGCACCCTGACCTCCTGCAGGTTTTAAGGTACACACATGGCTTGCCTCTGACGAAGGCGATAAGGAGATATTTAGTGTTAGAACCCTGGAGAAAAGATTGGCTCCGTCTAGTCTCACTCAGCAGCTGAGGTACGGCTCTCGCTCCTGAGTTCCTTTCTCACTGTCACGAAGAGCTGGCATGGAGATATAAAATGGAGGAGAGATATCCAGAAAACCAGGTCTGTATGTGGTCAGACATAGGGAAGCGGGAGGAAGATTCTGCAGTGCAACTTATCTGCCCAAACCTAAAAGGGTCTTTCCTCCTCAGGGCAGCAGTGCAGGGACTTGCATGGCATTGGGAGGGAAGACAGGATCTGAAATAACTCTCATCAGTGCAATAGAAGCAACAGCCGTGCAGAATTGCGGGTACAAAAGCACTCATCTGTCAGTTCTGCACATTTTCCACTCAAGCAAAGCAAAGCTATTATGTTCCACATTAAAGCCCTGCTTTCTGTAACCCGCATAAGCTATGGAAGTAATTTGATTAGAAGCAGGGGGTGAAATAAACAAATCTCCATTAATTATAAATCTCAATGTCATGGACAAGGTTCTCTAGACTTGGCCCTCACATTGTAGCTGCTTTTCCTGTTTTTCAGTTCTGTGGCTGGCCTCTTTCAGACTTTATGTCCCACTAAGGAAGCAATCTGGTTGTCGAGAGACAATCCTGGGTAAAGGTTGTGCACCGATAGGCTGTTATCTAACACCCACAAGAGGACACACGGATGCTTGTGGAGACGGCTGAAGGGGCCATCTGCAGAGGCACAGGCAGGCTTGATGGGATTGTGAAGAATCTGGATGAGCAACGAGCATGGTTACTAGCCCAGATGTAGTTAGCAGAACACAGGGGGACCACTTTTCAAGAGCTGGGGCTTTGGCTAGAAGAAAATCTCCCATCCTGAACGTGCCTGGCGGGAAGGGCAGGTGAGAACAAGCGTCTGGTTTCTGCTATTGCCCCTCTCTCTCTGCCTGGTTCCTCATACTTGCAGGGCCCAGGTGGAAACAGGAGAGTCTGGATGATCCCAGAAATGGTCACCTTCTGGACGCATCATGCTGGTACCCACTGGGGCAGCCTATAAGGTCAGGGAACTGAGACAGACTCACCCCGGGTACAGCTCTGCTCTACTCTGTCCAGTGAGTTCAGAGGTCAGCTGTGATGGACCCTACCTTCCAGCCCAATGGTAGACGGATCATTTGTTTTTATATGTATTGCTAACACTAGGTCTATTTAACAATCTCTGTGGAGCTTGGGGGCGAGCCCACTTTATGGAGAGAAGTACAAAGTCACAAGACGCTTACAGGCCAGCAACTGTATTGTTACCCCTGCTCCCTGGGACGGACAGCTCCAAGTTCTTTGAGGTTTGATGAACATATTTTTAATTTTCGCACCGTGGTATCAAATGAACGGGACATGGCATGCGGCTGCCAGAACAAGCCTTTAGGCTGCAGCTTTGAGAGACGGCTGTGAAGTGCTACTAGCTGCATTTCAGCAAGGAAAGCTAGGCAGTTAGTGATGGCTCCCAGATTAACTTACTTCACAGTCTAGAAAGTCGGAGCTTGTATCTCACCTCCAGGGAGCTTTCTTTAAGGAGTGGTTATTGTGAAGAACCACCCTGTTTCTAGCCGGGCCCTGCCAGTATGAGGAACCAGGCAGAGAGAGAGGGGCAATAGCAGAAACCAGACGCTTGTTCTCACCTGCCCTTCCCGCCAGGAATGTCCAGGATGGGAGATTTTCTTCTAGTCAAAGCCCCAGCTCTTGAAAAGTGGTCCCCCTGTGTTCTGCTAACTACATCTGGGCTAGTAACCATGCTCATTGCTCATCCAGATTCTTCATAATCCCATCAAGCCTGCCTGTGCCTCTGCAGATGGCCCCTTCAGCCGTCTCCACAAGCATCCGTGTGTCCTCTTGTGGGTATTAGATAACAGCCTATCGGTGCACAGCCTTTACCCAGGATTGTCTCTTGACAACCAGATTGCTTCCTTAGTGGGACATTAGCAGATCATTCTAATATGACCCTCCAAACCACTTTATAGTATACCCAGAGAGAGAAATTACCAATTGAGTTCATCCCTGCCTCAGGGTAATTCATTTATTGATGTAAAGGATCACTCATTGAGGATTATACTATAAAAATCACCCATTCATTCAAACACAGAGTTTTGGTTATGCTTGTTAAATTTACATGGATACTTTAATGCAACATGAAATTTGATGTAGTTTGAAATGTTACAGTTTCTTCCAAAAGTTGTGTATCATTGTATATCATTGTATATTTTATGATATTTATTGTATGTCCAAGAATACTGTTGTTTTTTTTTTCTTTCCAGGGGAAAATGTTTTGCTGCATTTACGGACATAAATAAGATTAATTTATAAATAGCAATGTCCTCTTTTCATAATGCTTGCTCAGTACCCAGCTCCTTCTGGCTCACCGGCATCCCAGGGTTGGAACACCTGCACATCTGGCTCTCCATCCCCTTCGGCTCCATGTACTTGGTGGCTGTGGTGGGGAACATCACCATCTTAGCTGTGGTAAGAGTAGAGCGCAGCCTGCACCAGCCCATGTATTTCTTTCTGTGCATGCTGGCTGTCATTGACCTGGTTCTGTCTACTTCCACTATGCCCAAACTCCTGGCAATCTTCTGGTTTGGTGCTGGCGGCATTGGCCTGGATGCCTGCTTATGCCAAATGTTTCTTATCCATTGCTTTGCTACTGTTGAGTCAGGCATCTTCCTTGCCATGGCTTTTGACCGATATGTAGCCATCTGCAACCCACTGCGTCATAGCATGGTGCTCACCCAGGCCGTGGTGGGTCGTTTGGGGCTGGCTGCTCTCCTCCGAGGAGTTTTTTACATCGGACCTCTACCGATTATGATCCGCCTGCGACTCCCTCTTTATAAAACCCAAGTCATCTCTCACTCCTACTGTGAGCACATGGCTGTGGTTACCTTGACCTGTGGTGACAGCAGAGTCAATAATGTCTACGGGTTGAGCATTGGCTTTCTGGTGTTGATCCTGGATTCAGTGGCCATTGCTGCCTCCTATGTAATGATTTTCAGAGCTGTGATGGGGCTGGCCACTCCCGAGGCCAGGCTTAAAACCCTGGGGACATGCGGCTCTCATATCTGTGCCATTCTGATTTTCTATATTCCCATTGCTGTTTCTTCCCTCATTCACCGGTTTGGTCACCGCGTGCCTCCGCCAATCCACACGCTACTGGCCAACTTCTACCTCCTCATTCCCCCGATCCTTAATCCCGTTGTCTATGCTGTTCGTACCAAGCAGATCCGAGACAGACTTCTTCAGATCCTAAAGACAGGAACCAAGATCAGGTGACTGCAGTTTCCTCTTCTCTCTCAAGTAAGTCCCTGGAGAAGAAAGCATCCAAATATGGACTCCCATTCCAAATGGGAAACCCAGTCTGAGCTGTAGGGCTGCATTTGCAGTCCAGGAGGAGTACACAACTCTGAAATGTCTGTTTCTGCCTGGAGGATGCTTGAATTGCAAAGAAGGTAACTCAACAATGATGTTGTCACCAGCAGCAAATAAATAGCACTTTAAAAATCCCACACTTTCCACACAATCCTTATAAATACTCTCAGATCTTATGAGGTGTTATTGTTCACGTTTTATGTATAAGGAAATAGGAAAAATTGCTCTATAATCCACATATAAAACGACTTAAACATTCTAGCTCAGTATTTGATTGAAAATGATAAGACACTTTGGTGTTATTACTAGCCCTTTGTATTAAGCTTGTTTTCTAGAAATACTTTCAAAAGTACATTTGAAAATCTTACTCATTTCAAAGTCACCATAGTTCCAAAAAATATTTCCTGAGCTAACTGTTGCTAAAACAGAATTTAATAATAGAGAGAACACGGTGTTTTAGAAGACCAACTGTATAACACAGCTGGGTGCAGACACCACTTAGGAAACCAAGCACGGATTGACAAAAACTACTGGATTAATGAGAAAATGACTGTATTTGCCAACTACCTTTGTGGTTTTTGCTCTGGTCCTGAAGTACATGAGGTTTCAAGGAAGAGAAACTGTCCTTTCCCAGCCAAATCCCCCCACCCTGAGCCCTGATCTACCTGTGGGATTTCTGTCCAAGAGGGATCAGTTTAAAATAAAGTTGCAACTTATAAACACACTGGTTCTGAACTTGCGGGTTTTATTAGCTCGGCACGTAGAAAATAGCTGTGTTGGATAGTCACATTTTTTGTCAACTTGATACAACTTGGAGTCACTTAAGAAGAGGGAGCTTTATTTGAGAAAATGCTTCAGATGGGCCTATCAGCAAACCTGTGGGACATTTTCTTCAAATTAATGACAGATATGGGAGGACCAGCCCATTGTGAGCGTTTGTCATCCCTGGGTAGGTGGTCAAACATGGCCTCCTACTGACCATGGGTAGGCTCAATGGTATACAGAGACTTGGCTACCAGCCACTACCTGTGGGCTAGAGCCAGTGGCCAGCACCAGGCGCTAAGCTGAGCCACACAGCAGCAGACATACCAGTTTAAGGTTTGTCTCACAAGCTCAGAGAACACCTCAGCGGCTCAGTAAAGACAGATTCAGAAGGAAAAAGAACCTCTAAACAGGTTACAGTGTGTTTAAAAAAATGTGCATAGGTTTAAAAAAGAAAAGAAAATGACAGCCATAGAAAAAGTAGTTTATAAATAGTAAGGCGAAGTCTATAAAGAGAGAATAAAATAGTATAAAAAGGATAAGCCATGTAAAGATGGAACACAGAAAGTCTGGATCCTATATGGTATCTTGTTTAGATTTTTTGATTGCTGATGAGCAGACCAGAGCTGCTGAGAGACATCGGAGAGAAGAGGAACTGCTGAATTAAACCAGCCCTGCTACGTTAAGAATGCCTTAACTTTAAAGTGGAATTAAAAAATGTATTGCATTAGAGAAGAGGTTATGCTTTTGTTTCTATAGCAAACAAAAGACTGTGGATTCCTTCAAGGTTAAAGAGAATCAAGTTTGATAGGCGGAGACCTCCTGAAAATCTTGACTACAAATATGAAGAAATAAACCTAAAAAAAAAAATCCAAAACAAACTACAAGAACAGTGGTGTATATTTACCTGCTCAGACATAAAACAAAAGATTGTCTTTGGCTGGCAGTGTACAACACGTGTAACATGCTTGTGTTAATACAGATACATATGCTACCTTTCAAAGTCTGTGTGTTTTTAGAGCAAGGAGACCAAACACCAGTGAAAACAGGTGACTCAGGGGGCCCAGCCTCTCAGAGTGCCTTGGTTACAGTTTCCTCAGAGTTCTGCATCCAGAACAGCTTCAAAGTTGTTGCCTGAGATGGTCCAGCCTCACAGACTATTCTGGCCAGGACTGCAGATAGACCTTGTCCTTTCCCATTGCACAAAGACGAAGCAACAAATATTATGACTAGGTTTCCCAGGACTTGACCATTATCTCAATTTTGTCAGGTTTCATATCTCCCAGACAATAGGAAGCAGTCTAGAGGATAAAACACCCACATTCTCAAGAGGTGGGATGGGTGATTCTTGATTATTTTGTGGGTTATAGATAGATGTTTGTCATCATTTAGGGGAATTGGTTACAATTTTTTACTGGTCATGGTCAGAGAGAAAGCTAAACAAAAGAGATCAGACTCAAGAATCTATTTCTGAAGAAAAAAGGGGAATATAATATAGAAATGGTGGAATGGAGCAGACTGTTGAGTCTAATTTGAACAAACACTATTCTAAAATGTTTTATATTGGTATGGATTTTTGTATGTTGATATAAATTTAAGGTTATTTTTTATTATACTGTACATATGTTTCTTTTTTGTTTAAGGTATTATACCTATGCAGTTCATTTAAAATATAAAGATCTAATCCTTGAAAGTTATTTAGGATAATACAGAAATACATGTTAATAGTTAGTTATCTATAATAGTTAAACTCATAATCATGTTAAGTTTGTTTATATAGTTATATATAATATATATATACATATATTTATATATACTTTAGATAGGTGATTTTCAAACACTTTAAAGACCTACAGAATATGGCATTTAAAATGCTTTAATAACATAAGGTTTTTCAAGTCGGGCAGTGGTGGCACACACTTTTAATCCCAGCACTTGGGAGGCAGAGGCAGGAAGAGCTCTGTGAGTTCCAGGTCTTCCTGATCTACAAAAGCTAGTTCCAGGAGAGCTAGGACTGTTACACAGAGAAACTCTGTCTCAAAAAAATGAAAAAAAAGTCTCATAACAGTGAGACTTGTCTACTCTTCGCAGCACTAATTTACTTCAAAAAAGGATATTGGGGATTGAAGAACCTCCATATGGAGTTTTCTTTCTTTGTGGCAAAAGCTAGCCATTTGGGCAAGAAACTGTTTTTACTTCGAGTTTTGACAATATGATGTCCAAATGGACAGGACACAAAAGAAGAAAACTGCCAAACTTTGCCAAGACAAGGTAGGCAGTCCTTCAAAAATTCCTGCTTCACATATATTTTAAGCCCATAGACTGCAGACGGATGCCCTAATGTTGCAGAGGAACCTTGGAGTGACTGTTCAGACAGTCAGATATCTCTGTTGTTTTTTAGTTTTGGAAGTGGTTTGCTGTAAACTTCCTGTTTACTTAATACTGTATCCTTTTCAGGTCTCTGATGGAGTTGAAGATGATATAGTTACAGTTTTCTTTGTTACCAATTCAGAAAAGAAACTTACAAAAGAGATATAAAATGTATAAGGTTGAGAGACATAAAAATTTGAGTTGTTTATCTAAGAACATATTCTAATGTCCAAAAATATATTTTTAGGTTGATAATACAAGATATGATTAAAAAATGATTTAGGTATAAAATTTGGACTCACTAAGTAGGATAGATAATATAGTGCTTTCTACAAATTTGCAAAATGCAAATGGGCTGGACACTGTGAATATAATTGTTACTTGAAAATTGTTCTTACTGTATATAGTTTTGCTTTGTTAAAGTTAAGTCCTTCCCTTTTTATTTGTACAATAATTGCTATTATTATATATAGTTTTACTGGTTTTTATTTAGACAAAAGAGGGAATTGTTGTAGGATAATTTTTTTGTGTACTTTGAAGATGTGTCTTTGCCAAGGTGACTTCTGATTGGTTTAATAAAGAGTTGAATGACCAATAGGCAAAAAGGAGTTAGGTAGGACTTCTAGACAAAGCAAAAGGAAGAGGAGATGAATTGAGGCTTGGAGAGATGTCAGAGGACACAAAGAGGATACAGGAGGTGCAAGAAGGAAGAAAAGTAAAAAGCCATGAGGCAAAACAGATTAATATGAATGAGTTAATTTAAACTATAAGAGCTGGTGGGACAAGCCTAAACTATAGACTGAGTTTTCATAATTAATAATAAGTCTATTTGTCTTTTTTGTGTGTGTGTGTGAGCTGGCTACCCAAAGGAAGACTAAAGGAGAGAGTGAAGTTGGGGGGAGAAGTCAAACATATTGTATATAAATATTTTTAAAATAAAGAGGATATTTAAAATTATTCATTTAGATCAGAGGTTTTCAATTTTCTCAGTGTTGCAACTCTATAATGTTGTGGTGACACTCAGCCATAAAATTACTTTTGTTTCTACTTCATAACTGTAATTTTGTCACTGTTATGGATTGTAATGTAAATACCTATAGGCAGATAGTCTTAGGTGACCCCATCAAAGGATCATTCAACTCAGAAAGGAGTTGTGACCCACGGGTTGAGAACCACTAATTTAGATTGACATAGAAACCAGGACCAGGTTTACAGCTTAAATGAGAGGAGCAATAAATGGGAGGTTGAAGCTAATCTGAGCAATGCCATTATACACCATCAACACTATTATGAGTGACTGTAAAGGCTAAGGTACACTTGGATGCTTAAAGTTGGATGTGAACATAGTCAAAAGAAGAAATATACATGATGTGCTAATTTAGATCTAAGAACAAAACAAGTATTTATCTAAAAAATGCTATAGTATCCAATCTACTATGCAATAAGCAGTCAAACCTCCACATCTCATCTAGGAAAGAAAAACATCTGCACACCTCCCAGAAGTAGAGTGAAAATCTTTTCTGTGTTGTTTGTTTTTGCTGTTTTCTGTATCAGTAGAAATAATCTCAGCTCATTGAAGGACTTTTTGGGTGGGCACTAATTACAGACATTTAAAGGACATATAGTCCTGGTGGCTTGTTTTGAAAATGTCATGAGTTTGAGGGAGTGTGTGCCGGGGGAGGCATGCATGTGCATACACGTGTGTGGGTGCACATGTGTGCATGTGTGTGTATGTCTGTGATGTTTCAAGTTAACTATTCAGTACCAGAATTAATAAAAATCAAATCCCCCTACCTATTCAGGCTTCAAAAACTTAATGTTGAATGTCATTTCTGACTGACACTACATCTTTATGTTTTGTTTTTTTTTTTTTGTTGTTGTTGTTTGTTTCTTGAGACAGGTTTCCTCTGTGAAACAGCTCTGGCTGTCCTGAAACTCATTTTGTAGATGAGGCTAGGCTTGAACTTACAGAGATCTGCCTGCCTCTGCCTCCCTAGTACTGGGACTAAAGGTGTGTGGCACCACTGCCAGGTTGATACTCCATCTTAAAGAACAATGCTAAAGACTATGTGTGGGAATTATGCTCATGTGCTTAGGCACCATCTTAATCTGTGTACACAAATAGCTGTCTCATTGTCCACATAAGTTGTTTTATTCATACTGTGCCAGGACTCCCTCTTCTTCATGGTCCTCCCTCTCAGGAGGGTGAGGGAACCTTCCCATCCCATTGTTTGCAAATATGCATGTGGCAAGCAGACACCTTGGTCCACAAAAAAGGGAAATTACTAAAATGAAAACAACCCAGACAGATTGGATTCTTGTCCAGTATAGACTCTACACCTAAAGAAACCACAGGCAAGATGAGAGTGCGCTAGGGCAGCTGACCTCTTCACCAGGTAACTCACGCACTGCAGTTTTCTAGGACTGAGGTTTTAGCTTCTGTATTTTCCTTTGCTACTTGGGCTTCAATTTTCTCTCAATTATTCTTTATTTGAATTTTAGTAGTGTTTTTATTGTACAGTATTAATTTTTTATCCTTCATTTATTAGTCTAATTTTGTACACATTTTCTTTCATTATTGAGCAATTTTTCTTACTGTTGCTTTCTATTTTCTTGCTGCCCTCTATTTCCTTCCTGTTGTAATCTTGGTAATACTTTGTCATCATGCTATATTGCTTTAATTTTTTTTATTGCCTTCTTACATTTATCTAATTTTATTTTTGAAGGTTTTAGGAAATTTGGGGAAATATTTTTATTTCTATTTTTATTGTTGTTTGTTCTTTTCTCTTTCTTTTCTTAAAAGTTGGCTGCCCATAAGATCCTCAGATAAAACTTAGAAGTACTGAAACCAATAGAGGTGCCAACAACATAGCAAACAGTAAACCAGCCAATGCACAGTTCCAAACGGGAATTAAAAAACAAACAATAATCTAACAAAGCAGGAAAAAAACAATTAAAATTACAGGAATCAGCAAGTATCTCTCAATAATAACCTTAAATGTAAGTGACCTTAGCTCATTAATGAAAAGGAATAGACTAGCTGATTGAGTTAAAAACCACCTCAAGAAACACACCTCACTGGCTGAGGCAGCCATAGGTTAAAATCCAAGCTTAAAAAAAAAAAAAGGGAAGCTGAAAACAAACTGATGTAGTTTTTTTGTTTGTTTTTTGTTTTTTTGCTTTTTTTAAAAAATATATTTTCCAAAGTAGACCAAACCAAAATGGTGCAGTTAAGAAGGTTACTCTGTATTAATAAAGGGGAAATCCATTTAGGAGATACAATAACTGCACTATATACAATGACTGTTGGAGCTCTCAATTTCATAAGTTGTTAATCATCACATTACGTCACCTAGGTACTTTCAATGGTCTATTCTCACTTAAACTGAAACAAACAAAGGAATTTCAAAGTTAGGAGTTTCTATAGAACATCCTAGATGACAGAGTAACCTGGGACTGTGAGCTAAATAATCCTCTGTCAGGGCATTTAACTACAGCAACATTGAATGAAACTAAGATAGGTATCTCTGTACTGCCACATGTTCTGCCAAGGGGCTAAACGCATGATGGATCTTCTCGGGGAACTTGGAGAATGAGTGAGAGACAAATCCTTAAAGTGTTCTTGACTAAAGTACAGGCACTTCCATTATTACTACTAATAGTATTGTAGTTCTCATTTGTTGAAAAAAATCATAAAATAGATGTTACAAAACTGAAAATTTATACTATAATTATGGAGTTTGGGGCTACCCTAGTCTACACAGTGAGTTCTAGGCTACTTGGAACTAATGATAAGACTGTATCTTAAAAATCCAAGAGAAATAAAACAAAAATGTCAAATGAAAATCAATGAGTTACAATATAAGCAGATACAAAAATACATTCTGATGTAGGTGGGCCTTTTGTTATGTGTTATTTTCATTGGTTAATAAAGAGACTGCCTTGGCTCTCTGATAGGACAGAAAATTAGGTAGGCAGAGTAAACAGAACAGAATGCTGGGAAGAGGGCAATGAGGCAGACGCCATGGAGCCAGCCACCAAGTCAGACATGCTGAATCTCTTCCGGTAAGCCACCACCTCGTGGTGCTACACAGATTATTAGAAATGGGTTAATCAAGATGTAAGAGTTAGCCAGTTACTAACTCTCTAGAGATAATGGGCCAGGCAGTATTTAAATGAATACAATTTGTGTGCTATTATTTCCAGGGCTAAGCTAGCCATGCGGGAGCCAGGCAGGATGAAAAGCAAGCCTGCCCGCAGCCCCTCACTACATATGGCGCTCAGACGTGGATAACCGAATCCACAGAAAGCTTGAGAAAGCTTGGGAAAGAATAGAGTAAATCATGTTTTCTTGGTAGCAGCAATTTCTTGGGTCTGCTCTGCTTGCTAGAGGCAAGCAAGTGCTCTCATCTAAGAGAGGCTTCCTGACTCAGCTTTAGCTGCAAAATCCTGCAGCTCTCTTAAAAGGTCCTGCCACGAAACACTTAAACGGTGTTGATGAAAAGCTGAACACATGCTTTTCAGTTTTCAGCCATAGCAGGGAAAAAGCTGTGTTGTTTTAAAATGCTGTCTTTCTGGGTCGTCCTGCCAGGGAAAACTCTGACTCTTTCAAGCAAGCAGTCCTGATTACAGAGGTTTTAAGTGTTGCTTAACACTGTTGCAGCTTGCTTGCTGGCAAGGACCTTGAAACGCCTTGGAGTTGTGGAGATGAAAGTGGCTACAGCCGATACCTCTGCCATGAGGCTGGAAAGCTAAGGAATGGGCTGGATCTAGCCATCAAAGCCACGGCTTTAATCCTCTCCTTAAAGACTCATGTGGTCAGAAAAAGAGAGATATACAGTAAAGATAGATTCAAAGATGAAGGAAACCTCTAAATGTTTTACTGTGTGTTAAAAATATATGCAGGATAAAAGTTAAAGTTCTTAAAGTGAAAAAAGAAAGAAAGAAAGTAGTTGGGTGTCGTGGTACACACCTTTAATCCCAACACTTGGGAGGTGGAGGTACATTGACCTCTGTGACTTCAAGGGGCAGAGGTAGATTGACCTCTGTGACCTCAAGGATTAAAGGATAAATGCCTTTAATCCCAATGCCTGGGAGGCAGAGACAGAAGGATCTCTGTGAGTTCAAGGTGCTATAGCCACACCTTTAATCCCAGCATTTGGGAGGCAGAAGCAAGTGGATCTCTGTGAGTTCAAGGACAGCCTGGTCTACAGAGTTATTCCAGGACAAAGATGTATACAGAGAACCTGTCTCAAAAAGCCAAAAGTTAAAAGTAAAAATAAAAGAAATAGAGGTTGAAATAAAGCCGTATAAAGATGGAAAATACATAGAGAATCTTGGTACTGTATGCTATTATGCTCTCTTTGAATTGTTTGAATGTTGAAGAAGGAACAATAGCTGCTAAAAAACTTTTGTTTATAAATGCTGCTGAACTAACCCAAGATAGGTATTTTGGAAATACCTTGGCTTCAAAACTGAAGTCAAAAGGTATGTTACTTTGGAGAAGAGATTTTGCTTTTGTTTCCACAGAAAGTGAGAGGTTTTGGATTCATTCTGAGTTAAGAAAAATCAGGTTCGATAAAAGAAGACCACTTGAGAAATCTCCAATAGGAACAGATGGCCCAGATGACAGAGTTCTTCATCCAGAACAGGTTCAAGACTGCTGCCTGAGATGATCAAGACTCACAGGATACTCCAGTCAGGACTTGATTATAACTCTAAATTTTCTTTAGGTTCCCATAAGATTATCAGCGCCCCCAACCAGCAGGAAGTAGTATAAGAAGACTGAGCTAATGGGCCAATCAGTTTATAACCTAATGTAGACTGTGATTTCCTTGAGATATGCCGGAAGAAGAAATTTGGAGAGAAGTAACTACGTCCATATTCCCAAATATTGCTTATAAATGTTCTTTTACATTTAAAGGGGGATATGATATAGATATGAATAATTTGCATTGTTATGGGTTTTAAGGTCAATTTTGTATATGTATATATATTTCTGATCTTGATTGAGATATTCTGATTGTGTAGCTCATTTAAAAATGCAATATATAATTAGAAAATATAGGTTGTTAATGGATAATCATTGATAATAATCAAGCTTGTAGTCATGTTAGATTTTCTAGGTATAGAGATATATTTTAGTTAGATTGGCATTCTTCATAGCTTTCAAAGACTACAGAATATGGCACTTTCAATGTTTTAATAACTTAGGACTTTTCATGACAATAAGACACGTCTGCTCCTGGCAGCACCAATCTACTTCAAGAGGAAGATGGGCATCAAAGAGACTCCTTATGGAGTTGGTTAGCCATTTTGGGCAAGAAACTACTCTTGCCTGGACTGTTGCATAGACTGGACACAGAGAACCCGCAGAGAGAGGACTGCTGAACTTGCCTAAAGGTGAGATGACCTTTCGGGGTTCCTGATTCATGAAAGAGTCTGCGAGACGTTCTGCAGGACACAGCAGATAGTGACTGAACTGCCTTTGAAATTTCCTGCTTCATGGAAATGTCCCTGGATACTATGGGCCTGTAGGGTGAAGATGGATGCCCCAACGGTACAGAGGAACTTTGAGTGACTGTACAGGCAGCAAGATGTCTCTGTCATTTCTAGAGTTTTGGAAGTTGCTTACTTCTTGTTTACTTAGGTAATATAATATCCTTATGATGTCTTTGATGGAGTTGAAGAATGGTTAGGTATAGTTATAGTTTTCCATTATTATGATAGAGATATAATAGATATAAATATTGTAACTGTAATTCTTACTTGATAACTGTTTTGTTATATGTAATTTTACAATGTTAAAGTGAAAGCCTTTCTTTTTTGTTTAAATAGAAAAAGGGAAAATGATGTAGGTGGGCCTTTTTTATGTGTTATTTTCATTGGTTAATAAAGAGACTGCCTTGGCTCTCTGATAGGACAGAAAATTAGCTCAAGCACAAAGGGTTAAAACAAAGGGTTTAAAAGCACAAAGGTTAAAACTGAGTTTATTAATCAATACTTACTATGTACATGTGTGAATGAACACACAGTGTACCCATATACACCAGCCTCACCCTTCCTTTAAGACAAGGTGGTATTCCCAAAACACATCTTTGCTCACAAGAGTGAGTCTGCTGCACTCTTGCTCAATGGGTCTTAGCAACAGGACTTCTAGGTTGCATGTTTGCTGACATTTGAGGATTCCCGCAGCTGCCTATAGTTCATCCACTTATCTGAATCATTGCTCGATTTCCTGTTACACTTTCTTGAGCTGTCTAACGTATGTCCTAAGACATTTTAGGTATAAACATGTATGCAAACATGTTACAATAATTGGAGTTACATAATATTGAAACATATGTCAACTTATTGGCTAGTGTATTTCCCCGGGGCTAATGCCACATCCCCACATTCTTGTAGCAGTGATTCTCAAAAGGAGTGACTTAGAACAGTGCTTCTCAAATGTTGATGTATATGCAAACCACTGGGGAGGTCTTGTTAAAATGCACTGATCACTGGGACTTGGAGTGAAACATTTTTGTTTTTTCTTTTTACATTTTAATAAGCTCCCAGGTGGTACCCTACTTGTTTGAGGAGCATGCTTTGTACAGCAAGGAGTTACACACCCTGGTGACTCCCTACATTAAACTGAAGTTAAATCTTCAACATTCACACAATGATTCCATTTTTATAAATATTCTCTTCATTACTGATCATAGTGATATGTATTTATGAAGGATTTGACTTAACATAGGTAATATGGCAAGCCCTGTACTTGTAGTTAAGTAATTTTTTAAGTAGTATAATAAACATCATGGTTTTCAGTTTATCAACAAGGAAATTCAGATAGGAGAGATTCTAAATGACCTAGTTTGAGGATAATGAATCTTTCTATTTAAACGACATGTAGGTAGGTGTAAGGGGCTGCCAGGATGTCACCATGGCGAGATGGTGCCAGTGGTCCTACAGCTTGGAGGTATACAGATCCTTTGATGCTGCCGCGTGGGCCAGAGCGCCTGGGGCTTGTATTTTGCATAACTGAGCCTTGGTTCCCTAGCCTATCCCGAAACACGGGGCTCCAGTAGAAAGGTATTAACCAATCAGTATCCGAGCCTCTCCACCCTAGAAAAGCGGTTGCCTTTTAGTTTCTCTCTCTCTCTCTCGTCCCCCATTCCCCCTTCAACCAAGTGCTCCAATAAAGTTGTGATTTGGGAAGGATTCTCGATTTCATGGTTGCTTCTGCTTGCTGGTCAAGGGATGCGTCTCACAACTGGTGCCATTTAAATCTGGGATGCCGGACAAGAACAAACAATATCGGTCACCAAAGGGAGCAGAATTCAGAACCCGACACACAGGGGCAGTGACGTCAGTGAAATCTTCCAGATGTATGCTGATTGCTAAGGCTGGTCCAGAGTGATAATGTTTGTATTCGTTCTTCTCTGCTGTTTTGGGCTGCGCTGCTATTAACCAGGCTGTGAGTGCCTTTGCTGCTGCGACCGTGACTAGTCTAAAGTGAAACTAAGTCCGCAGTAGATCAAGCGGCATTTTTCTAAAAAGACTTCCTTGTAAGTAAAAAGGGGTTTTTTTTTCTTTAGCCCAGGCGGTAAGTGTATACCATGGGCAATTCTTTTGGAACCACCTCGAGCGCCAGAGAGATTTATCGCTCAATCCAGGCGCTTTTGCAGCAGCGTGATTTAAAGATCTCTTCCAGCACTGTTGCTACTATCGTGAAGGACATTGTTAAAGTCTCACCTTGGTTTGCAGCTTCAGGTGATCTAACTTTGCCATCTTGGAATAGACTAGGCAGGGATTTGGAACAAGCAGAAAGAAAGATTGGGAGGGGCACACTTCCTTTTTGGAGGATGGTGCAGGACTGCTTGAAGGAAGAACGTAATATAGAGATATTAAAACAGGGTCGCAAGGCATTACAGAAACATCAGGACAGCTTTTCAGAATCAGATCAGAAGGAGGAACAAGAGGATAGGCCTAGAAAGAAAATGGAAAAATCAAAAGAACAGGATCTGGAAATAGAAAAAAGAGAAAAGGGGAAGAGTAGCCCCATAACTTTAGTGGTGAATGAATTTATAGATCTAGATTTATCAGAGGAGGAAGAGCAGCTTGAGGAGGCAGCTGCTAAATCTGAGAAAGAGCGAGGTAGCCAGAGGTGGGGCAATGATGATGTGTTTACTACGAAAGACAGAAGTCACGAGGCGCCCGTAGCTTCTGCTCCTCCCCCATCCGCCCCTCCACCCATGTACTTGCAGGTAGCTACAGAGGGCCACAGCTTCATAGGAAGGCAAACTTGGTCGCAATTGGCGGCTGCCTTTCCTGTTTTTGAAGAGCCACAGAATCATAATAGGTGGTATGAACCAGTCCCATACAGACAGCTTAAGGATCTGGTTGAAGCTATGAAAAATTATGGAGCAAATGCCAGTTATACAATCGCATTATTGAGAAGGATTGCTGCAGTAGCGCTGACTCCGACAGACTGGCAGGAGAGTGCAAGGGCAGCTCTTCCGGCAGGGCAGTTCCTGGATTTTAAATCTATAGCCCAGGACAAGGCTCAAACCCAAGCGCGCATTAACATACAAGGCGGCCACCCAGAGTGGATGGCTGATATGCTTCTTGGACAGGGACCATTTGCTGGAAATCAGAATAATTATCCTTGGGAGGTTTATCAGCAGGTTAGTGAGATTCATTATAGAGCATGGAAATCACTCCCTAATAAAGGTGAAACAGCTGGTAACTTAACCAAGATTATTCAAGATGCTGTAGAGCCATTCTCTGATTGTGTGGCTAGAATGACAGAGGCAGCTGAAAGAATGTTTGGGAATTTATACATATCAATGCCTTTCGTCCAGCAGATCATATTCGAACAGAGCACCAAGGAATGTCAAAGAGCAATAGGTCCAGTAAAGGGAAAGGGATTAGAAGCCTGGATCAAAGCCTGCCGTGAAGTTGGGGGGCCTCTAACCAATGCAGGGTTGGCGGCTGCTGTGCTTGCTGCTGCCAGCAGTGCCAGGGGAGATAAGGGAAAGGCATGCTTTAAATGCGGACAGTTGGGACATCTCATGAAACAATATCCCAATAGTATTAATGCCTCAGATTCTTCAGGGCCCTCAGCTGTAACATCACAGAGGCAGCCAGGCACTTGCCCCAGATGCAAGTAAGGGAAGCATTGGGCTAATGAATGCAGATCAGTTAGGGATATAAATGGACAACTTATTCCTCAGGCTGTTCAGTCATTGTCAAAAAACGGATTAAGGGGCCCATGCACCCAGGGCCCAAAAATATTTGGGGCAATTCAGAGCTCGATGGCAGTCCCCGATATGACTCCATCGTCCCAACAAGAAGGGCAACCAAGGGCTCCGCAGGGCTGGACCTCCGTGCCACCTCCGAACTGCTATTAACTCAGGATATGGGAGTTCAGGTCATAGAAACAGACGTATCTGGACCATTAGAACAAGATACTGTTGGCATAGTCTTGGGACATTCATCCTCAATTATGAAAGGCCTGATAGTCCATCCTGGAGTCATAGACCCTGCTTATGAAGGCTGCATTAAGATTCTTTGCCATTCTCCGTACGGGGAGAATTTCCATCGCCCCGGGAGACAGAGTAACTCAACTCTTGGTTCTGCCTTCAGGGTGTAATAAGCTTCCAGCAGAGGGGCTTGTCCTAAAGGACAAAGGCCTTGCTTCCACGGGAGTAGATTTGGCTTGTTTATCCTTGGAGCTTGATCAGTGGCCAATTTTAAATTTAGAAATAGAAGGAAAGGTTTTTTTCAGGCCTGGTGGATACTGGGGCGGATAAAAGTATCATCAGATCCCAGGCATGGCCAAAACACTGGCCCTTACAGCAGGCCTCCCAGTCCCTTCAAGGGCTGGGGTATGCATAAACGCCGCATATAAGTGCTAAGGAGTTAGTCTGGAAAACAGAAGATCAGAAAGGTTTTCAGCCTTTTGTGGTTGATTTGCCCATCAACCTGTGGGGCCGGGATGTGCAGTCTCAAATGAGATTGAGACTTACAAATGATTACTCTGACACCAGTAAGCAAATGATGGCACGTAGGGCTAAGTTCCCAATAAGGGACTTGGTAAATGTCTCCAAGGTAGACAGAATCCTATTGAGACTGTCTCCAAGTTAGATAGAAAAGGCTTGGGATTTTCATAGGGGCCACTGAAGCTGTAGCTTCCAGACAAAAGACAATGCCCATCCCTTGGCTAATAAATAAGCTGGTATGGGTCCCTCAGTGGCCCCTTTCCTTGAAAAAGCTGGAAGCTGCAAAACAATTAGTACAAGAACAGTTAGAACTAGGACACTTAGAACATTCTGTATTACGTTGGAATACGCCTATTTTTGTGATCAAAAAGGCTTCTGGAGGTTGGAGGTTACTACATGACCTTAGGGCAGTCAATGCTCAGATGCAAGTCATGGGCCCAGCCCAGCAGGGCCTCCCATTGCTTTCAGCAATACCAAAGAATTGGCTGGTAATTTCCTTGGACATCAAGGACTGTTTCTTTTCAATTCCCGTGTGCCCTCAGGACTGGGAGAGGTTTGCGTTTACCCTTCCTTCTGTTAACAATGAACAGCCCAATGCTCGGTTTCAATGGAAAACCTTGCCCCAGGGGATGGCCAATAGCGCATTAATGTGTCAGCTATATGTAGATGTAGCATTGAGTCCTGTTAGAAGACAATTTCCTACGTAAAAATTGTTCACTACATGGATGATTTCTTGTTATCTGCCCCCCATCAGGAAACCATGAAGGAAGTTTTCCAAAAGGTTACATCCCTTTTGGAGGAGCAAGGACTCCACATAGCCTCAAATAAAGTACAAGCATCTTCCATGGTGAAGTTTTTGGGGACTATAATCACCCCTGAAAGCATCAGGCCTCAGAAAGTGCTTATTCGCACCCATCACCTTAAAACTCCTAATGATTTCCAGCAGTTGCTGGGAGATATAAATTGGATTAGAGGATATTTAAATATACCTCAACCTGAGCTCTTGCCTTTGTTTTCCATCTTAGAAGGCAACCCTGATATCTGTTCACCTAGAGCCACGACCCCGGCTGCGATGCAGGCCCTTAAGAGGGTAGAATCTGCTATTACTACAGCTCAATTGCAGCGGGTGAATCCATCCTTGCCAATCTTGCTATGCATTCTCAAAACAAAGAATTATCCCACTGGAGTGTTATGGCAAGATGGGCCCCTCTGGTGGATGCATGGAAATTCCATAGGAGCAAGATCTGTTCAATATTATCCAGAATTGGTGGCTGGCCAAGCATTAATGGGAATAAAGCTTTGCTTAGCCCACTTCGCGAGAATGCCTGACAAGTTGATAATTCCCTATACGAGGGAACAGGTAGAAGTTTTGACAGCCATGGTAGATGGCTGGGCTATCCTGCTTTGTGCATTCCCAAATGTTATTGACAATCATGTGCCAAGACACCCCTTGATGAATTTTGTGGAGAAAAATTTGGTGTATTTTCCCAGGATTACCTCACCCCACCCATTAGAAGGAGCCTTAACTATCTATACAGATGGCTCAAAGGTGGGAAAAGGGGCTTTGGTGGCAGGAAATGCTAAACCTGTGGTCTTTCAATTTCGGCCTGATTCCCCCCTAGTCACTGAGTGCTTGGTGGTTTTGGAGGTGTTTCAGAGATTTCTTGAGCCATTTAATTTAATTTCAGATTCACAATATGTGGTCAATGCTGTGACCTCTCTTGAGGTTGCAGCCTCAATTCGCAGCTCAAGTACAGTGTCCAGTATTCTTTTACAAATACAAAAGCATATTTTAAAAAGAGAAAATCCCTTTTATGTTTCTCATATTCGAGCCCATTCTCTTTTGCCAGGACCTATGGCAGAGGCCAATGCTCAAGCTGATGGTGCTACTCGAGCACTCGCCCTTGTGGCTACAGATTCACTCCAGCTAGCTAGAGATTTCCATCAGCTTTATCATGTCCCGGCAAATACACTTCGCTTAAAGTTTAAGATCTCTAGGGAGAATGCCAGGAGAATATTAAAAGCCTGTCCCTCCTGCGTGACCATGTTACATCCCCCACATATTGGGGTAAATCCCAGGGGGTTAAAGCCAAACTCACTCTGGCAAATGGATGGATGTGACCCACATCTCGGAATTTGGCAGACAAAAATATGTTCATGTGTCAGTGGACACATGCTCTGGGATAATTCATGCCACCCCACTAGCAGGGGAAAAGGTAACTCATGTAAAAATGCATTGCCTAGAGGCCTGGGCAGCTGGGGGAAAGCCAAGTTGTCTAAAAACCGACAATTGCCCGGCATATACCTCACAGGGCTTTAAAGCCTTTTGCAAGCAATTACAAGTTGAACATACCACTGGCCTACCATACAATCCACAAAGCCAGGGTATTGTAGAGAGAGCAAATAGAAATTTAAAGGAAATTTTGCAAAAACAGAAAGGGGGAATAGCTGTAGCAGCTTCCCCCAGAGAAAGGATTTCTCTTGCACTCTTTACACTTAATTTTTTAATTCAAAATATTGCTGGAAAAACAGCAGCAGACAGGCATGCCCTGCATGAAAGCTCTACAGAGCAAGATTTGGTCATGTGGAGAGATGTACTAAATAACAAATGGTTTGGACCGGATCCGGTAATTACCAGATCCAGGGGAGCGATTTGCATTTTCCCCCAGAATTGTGAGGATCCAATCTGGGTGCCAGCGAGACTGACCAGAGAAGTGAAGGATGCTGCGAAGAAGAGAGATGACCCAGTGGATGCTGAGTGCCCTGCTGTGGAAGATTCGTGCAGAGGCAGCAGAGATGACCCTCTGGGCGGTGTCAAGAGCAGCTGTTTCACATTATCACCTTGAGCAGCACCCTGTGTAGCCTCTTACCTTTGAGCAGTTTTCTGACTGACTCCATTCTGCCTTTTTCCTTCCTTAGGAATGGGTGGGAGCAGAGATATTTTTTGGCATGCTGTCTAGGTGGATGTGCGGTATGTCTTTGGTTGGTGTGCCATCTGCTAGCCCAAATGAGGAGGGACAAGGTCATTGTGGCACAGGCCTTGGCTGCCTTGGAAAGTGGAACCTCACCCCAAGTTTGGCTTTCAGCCTTAAAAGAGCTCGTAGGCAAAAGTCATGCATAGCCTTAGCACCCTCTAGGGACCAGATAGTCCCACTGCACAGAGGAAGGTATGCATAGGCGAGGGTGTATGGATACAGCCCTAGCACTCCCAGGCAAAAAACTATCCCATTGCATGGGAAGGGTGTATCTTGTTTTTTCATTTCCCTTGATCGATCCACACATCATGAGGTGGGGACCAGATTGGGAAATAGGTTTTACCTTATTGCTCTTTAAAACAAAATGGGGGAACTGTAAGGGGAAGCCAGGACGTCGCCATGGTGAGATGGTGCCAGCGGTCCTACAGCTTGGAGGTATACAGATCCTTTGATGCTGCTGCACAGGCCAGAGCGCCTGGGGCTTATATTTTGCATAACTGAGCCTTTGTTCCCTAGCCTATCCTGAAACCCCAGGCTCCAGAAGAAAGGTATTAACCAATCAGTATCCGAGCCTCTCCACCCTAGAAAGGCGGCTGCCTTTCGGTTTCTCTCTCTCTCTCTTGTCCCCCATTCCCCCTTCAACCAAGTGCTCCAATAAAGTTGTGATTTGGGAAGGATTCTCGATTTCGTGGTCACTTCTGCTTGCTGGTCAAGGGATGTGTCTCACAGGTAGGTAGCTTTTTCTTTGCAAACATTCATGGGTAGTATAGCAATCTACCATGTTTGGAAAATGGAGAATAATCTGAAAATTATTCCTTTTAAAATTATTTATTTTGTACTTTTTGAGAAAAGATCTCATGTGTCCCATGCTAGTTTCCTCAGTATAGCAAAGAAAACCCTGAACTTCTGATCCTGGTCATCACATGCTAAGTGACTGGATAACAGGCATGGATGTTTATGTGGTGCCAAGGACTGAAACCATCATGGAAACACTAGAAGAAAACATAAGAAAAGCCCCTCAGGGCTTTGGAATGTACAGAACATTTTAGACAAGACTCCAATGAAACAGAAGGCAAAACCTGACAAATCAGTTTCCAGAAACCTGAAGATTTTGCAAAGGAATCAGTAAATAAAGTGACAAAACAATGCCCAGAGTTGGAGAAAATATCAACAAATTGTACCAGTGACAGTGGGTTAATACCCAGAGTATATAAGGAACTATAAAAGCTCAATCATGAAGCAAAGCAAAATAAAACAGTTACTTGGTTAGGAGAGAGCAACAACCCAGGCAGACATTTCTCTAAGGAAAAACACAGATGGGGAAGGAGGGCAAGGAAGAAATGCTCCACAGTGGGGATCATCAGGGAAGTCAGTGAACCGCAGGCAGCTGAGTTTTCCTCCTGTCACTGCAGATAGCAATGCTACTGAGGTGTGGAGAAGGGGAACGCTTGGACAGTAGTGATGGGGATTCAAATAGGAAAATAGAACCCATCCATCACTCCATAATCTTTCTTCTGAGTATATATTTAAAGGAAATGGAATTAATTTGTTGAAGAAGCATCTGCATTCATGTTTATTGCAGCACTAATGACTAAGAAACAACCTAAGTGCCCGTTAAATGATGAGTGGATAAAAAAAAAAGAGCCACATATGTGCATAATGGCTAACTACTCAGTTATAAACACACTGAACTCTGTCACTATGCTAAATAAAACAAGCCATGGAAACCAAGAAAAATGTTCTCATTCATATGTGAAATCTAAGAATGTTAGCCTCACAAAATTCAAAGAGAGGTAGAGACTGAAGAGACTATGGGGGGGGAGAATGAAGAGTTTGGTTAATGACTACTAAGCTATAGTTATGAGAAAAACGTTCTTGTGTTCTATTGTATGGTAGGATAACCACAAATAAAAAGAATATTGTCTATTTCAAGCACCTATAAGAAAGTATTTATAAGATAAAATAAATATTTGAAGACATATCTTTAACTTGATCTGAATACTTTATAATTACGTATACATCTACCAATATATTGCATATTACTGTAACATAATTTTTAAAGTTTTTATATGTTTTCTAAAATAAGCTTAATAAAATAGCATAAAAGAAAATAAAGTTCTGCTATATACTCTCAATTATGGCTAACAAAAAGTATCACTACATAGATTATTTCTATCTGATGTTTGATTATTTGCTGTGGAGTTATGAATATGCTCATGTAAAAAATAACAAATGATATCCAAAAGAACATGAAGGGCAGACTACACAAAGGTGCAGACTGGAGTAACTGGCTTTGTAGTAAGAATAATCTCATTGACAGAAAAGATTACCACATATCAGTGTATTAAAACAAATGCAAGAACTTAGACATAATATATTAAAATTATTAACCAGAAAACCCAAGAACCCACACAAATCTAAAAAAAAAAAATCTTTATTTCTGATGGACAGAATCTAGGCAAGCTTTTCTTTCATCCACTCCAGCACAGTGAACTCCAGTATAGTTTCAGGGCAAACTGTGGCATGATGTCATCACTGAGGCTAAGAATAGCTTTAGAGACAGAAGACTGGAATCCAAAGAGGGATACACGCATAACTGGTTGGTGTAATAGGAGGCAAATCAGTGTGTGTGTGTGTGTGTGTATGTGTGTGTGTGTTTATGTGTATGTGTGTGTGTGTGTGTGTGTGAGAGAGAGAGAGACAGAGAGAGACAGAGAGACAGAGAGACAGAAAGATAGAGACAGAGGGAGACAGAGACAGATAGGCAGAGGGAGATACACACACAGAGAAACAGAGAGACAGAGAGACATAGACAGACAGACACAGAGAGAAAACACAGATAAAAATAAAATGAAGGATTTGAGAGAAGAAAATATTGGTCTGTATTATTTGAAGGAAGAGGTTAGAGTTCTTGAAATAAGAATAGAATAGCCCAAGCAGCTGCACATCCTTAAGGGACATTTTCCAGTGCAGCTGAAAATCCCTATGGAATCATGTTGGGTGTAGACATCCACAGAGGTCTGAGTCATCTTCATAAATATATTGCATGCTATTCTCAGGGAAGATGAAAGAGAAAATAATTGAGAAGTGGAGCACATGGACTGACATAGGTAGGAAAAGTCCTATTTGTTAAGTCTTCTACATAGGTAAATTGCATAGAAGATATTTTGTGTATATTTTAAAATAGAATTCCAAGAAGATTAAAACTGAAGAGAATAGTATAGAGAGTCATGCAATGAAGAAATGCTAAGGGGAGGGCTAGAGAGATGGCTCAGCGGTTAAGAGCATTGCCTGTTCTTCCAAAGGTTTGAGTTCAATTCCCAGCAACCACATGGTGGCTCACAATCATCTGAAATAAGATCTGATGCCCTCTTCTGGCCTGCAGGCAGACACACAGACAGAATATTGTATACATAATAAATAAGTAAATAAATAAATAAATATAAAAACAAAGAAATGCTAAGGGGAAATAAGATATGAGACATAAATGATTTTACTGGAAATAAAAGAAGCATATGGAAGGAAAGAAAATAGTGCATGGAGAAGTTAAAATAAAGATGAGATTGAGGAGGTAGGCTACTCCAACACCCCCATCCCATTTATTGAACTCTGTAAACTACAAGTCTCACTACTCCCAGGTTCTTCTATCCTACTATCCCCCCACCATGACCTCAGAAAAACTCTGAAACACAGGCTGAAAATACACAGAGAGGACCAAGAGGTGAGTGGCAATGTACCTGGTGAGACACCCCACTCTCTAGGCCCTTCATATTAGAGCAAAACCTTGTGTTCCTCTGCCACCTGCCTCAGCTTCTCTAGCCAGCTAGTAGGCAAGCTTCCTGCAGGTAGGTTGCTCCAAAACCCCAACCCGTCCATCGGACCCTGTAAGTTACAAGACCCACTCTGTCCCCAAACCCACCTATCCCCCTATCCCACTGCTACCTCAAAGAAACCCTGAATCACAGGCTGTGAATACACAGAGAGGACCAAGAGAGGAACTCTGAAGTACAGGCTGTGACTGCAAAGAGTAGACCAAGAGAGCGAACTAAGAGAGTAGACCAAGAGAGTGGACCAAGAGAGACCTCAGTGGCTCCCTGAGACACAGATAATGACAGTACAGAGCAGACAAAGAACAGTTCCCAAAGACACAGACAGTCACTGCAAAGATTGGACCAAAAGGCAAAGACACTGCCAGCACCAATTGGAGGAAGAGATGGGTAGGCACCAATGTAAGAATTCATCCAACAACCTAAAAAGCAACATGGTAACACAAGAACTAAGTTGGTCATAAGGAAGACTTGATCATTCTAACCCAGAAGAAGCAGAAGAAAATTATTTTAAATATAGTTTTATAAGGATGATGGAGACTTTTAAAAAAGAAATGAAAAATTTCCTTAAAGAAATGGAGAAAAAGACAAACAAAAAGTTGGAGGAAATCAATAAATCTCTCAAGGAAACCCAAGAAAACCAAGAAAAAGCAATCAAACAGGTGAAGCAAACAGTTCAAACAGTTCAAGACTTGAAGACTGAAATAGAGGCAATAAAGAAAACATACACAGGGAATTCTGGATATGGAAAACCTGGGTAAGTGAACAGGAACTACAGAGACAAGCATAACCAACAGAATACAAGAGATGGAAGACAGAACCTCAGGTATTGAAGATACAATAGAAGAAACAGATTTATTGGTCAAAGAAAACAATAAATCCAACAAATTTTTAACCTAAAACATTTAGGAAATCTGGGACACCATGAAAAGACCAAATCTAGGAATAATAGGGATAGAAGAAGAAGAAGAACTCCAGCTCAAAGGCACAGAAAATATATTCATCAAAATCATAGAAGAAAACTTTCCCAACCTAAAGAAGGATATCAGCATGAAGGCAGAGGAAGCTTACAGAACACCAAATAGACTGTAAAGTCCCCTTGTATATAATAATCAAAATGCAAAACATACTGAAAGACCCCCGAGGGATGTCTTCCTTTCGAGAGAGGCCCCCGGACCCACGAATCAGACAAAACCACACTTACAGATGCAAACAGCAAGAGGTTTATTCGAATACACAGGTACCTGGGGCGACAAGGTCTCTCGGAAGACTTGCGCGCCCGTCAGGCTGGGGTGAGGGGTTTTTATAGGAGAGCAAAAGCGCGGGAACAGAAGCGAAAAGCGTGGTTATGGGGATTCATTCCATTGGTCAATTCAAATAAGGCTAAGAGTGCGCGCTCAGTGGCAAATTCTTGACCTTTCACCTAAATACCAAGGAGGGGGTTGTCCAGGAGCTTCACCTAAATACCAAGGAGGGGGTTGTCCAGGATCTTCACAGGACAAAAGGCCTCCTCCCCCTTATTCTAATGCCTTTCATTCCAACATTCAGGGTGGTATCTTTTCTTTTTTTCCTTTTCAATACAGAATAAAGAAAGAATACTAAGAGTGGTGAGGAAAAAAGGTCAAGTAACATACAAAGGCAGACTTATCAGAATTACACCCAACTTCTCAATGGAAACCATGAAAGTCAGAAGGTCCTGGACAGATGTGCTGCAGACACTAAGAGACCACGGATGCAAGTCCAGACTACTGTACCCAGCAAAGTTTCAATCATCATTGATGGAGAAAACACGATATTCCATGACAAAGCCAGATTTAAATAACACCTATCCACAAATTCAGCTCTATGGAAAGTGCTAGAAGGAAAACTCCAACCTAAGGAAGCCCACAAAAATACAGGCAACAGATAACCTCAAAGAAGGGAAACACATAAACATCAAAAAATAACAGGAATTAACAACCATTAATTGCTTATTAGTATCTCTTAATGTCAATGAACTCAATTCACCTATAAAAAAACATAGGCAAAGAGAATACAAAAGCAGGATCCATCCTTCTGCTGTATACAAGAAACATGTCTCAACCACAAAGACAGGCATTGCCTCAGAGTAAAGGGTTGTAAAAAGATTTTTCAGTCAAGTGGACATAAGAAACAAGCAGGTATAGCTATCTTAATATCTAAGAAAATAGACTTTAAACCAAAATCAATCAGAAGAGATGGAAAAGGACACTTTATACTCTTCACAGGAACCATCCATCAAGATGAAGTCTCAATCCTGAATATCTATCCCTCAAATACAGGAGTATCCTCATATGTAAAAGAAACATTATTAAAGCTTAAATCAGATATCAAACCCCACACACTAACAGTAGGAGACTTCAACACTCCATTGTCCACAATGAACAGGTCAACCAGACAGAAACTTATGAGAGAAATAAGAGAACTAGCAGATGTCACGACTCAAATGGACTTAATAAACATCTACAGAACATTTTACCTAAACACAAAAGAATTTACCTTCTTCTGAGCACCTCATGGTACCTTTTCTAAAATTGACCACATACTTGGAAACAAAGAAAACCTCTACAGATATAAAAAAAATTGAATAACCTCCTGTATCTTATTGGATCACCATGTTAGAATTTAACAACAACACTAATTGCAGAAAGCCTACAAACTCATGGAAATAGAACAGTGCTCAGTAGAATCTTCCCTGGGTCAATAAAGAAAAAAATTAACAACTTCCTAGAATTCGATGATCCAAAACCTATGGGACACTATGAAAGCAGTGCTAAGAGGAAAGCTCATAGCACTAAGTGCCTACATAAAGAAAGTGGAGAAATCTCACACTAGCATGAAGCATGATTAATAAAAACTCAGGTATCCCAGCCAACAGGACACGAATGGGGGTCCCTGATAAACTTAGAGGAGGAAGAAGAATGGAAGGGCACAAGAGACATGAGAAATGACCGCAAGACAGGATTTCTGATCAAACCGTGAGTTTGTTATTTCTCAGAAGCTGTTATATAGCAAACTGGCAAGGAGGAGGGAGCTGTCAGGTCTGCTGGAATTCAGGCCTGGAGACATCCCTAGCTGATAAGGAAATACTGAAGGCCTGTGATTGTTAACTAACAAAGGAAATGCTAATTTTTCTGAAGCCTGGTGCCTGTAGGTCTCACTAGGAGATAAGATGCCAGGTTGATTTCCTAGGCCCTGCAGCTTAATATGGCTGTAAACAAAATGTAGATCTCAAAATACAGGTCTTTGCTTCCAGCACTCAGGATCAGAAACAGGGTTTCAATCTGAAGATCTGAAAACAAAGGAGTCAGCCACTGGCACTTACCTTGACCTCAGTCTGAAATGGCAATCCTGCCTCCTGGAATTTCAGAATGAGACTATCCCTGAGAACTGTCTTCCTTTGTGTTTTATATTCCTCTCTAGGGCTGGGATTAAAGGTACACACCACTGGGATTAAAGGCATGCACTGCCTAATTTCTATGCAACTAGTGTGGCTATGGGATTAAAGGTGTGTGTCATTATGGCTACTGAGTTTAAAGTTGCCTGTAATTGTGGCTACTGGGATTAAAGGTGTGTGTTACCATAACTTGGTCTGTAAGACTGACCAGTGGGACTATTTTACTCTCAGATCTTCAGGCAGTCTTTATTTATTAAAATACAATTAAAATGCCACTAAACTAGCAACTTAACAGCACACCTGAAAGCTCTAGAACAAAAAGAAGCAGACTCTCCCAGGAGGAGTAGATGATAGGAAATAATCAAATCGAGGGCCAAAGTCAATAAAACAGAAACAAAGCAATACAAAGAATCAATGAAACAAAGAGCTGGTTCTTTGAGAAAATCAACAAGATAGACAAACCCTTATCTAAACTAATCAAAAGGCAGAGAGAGAACACTCAAATTAACAAAATTAGAAATGAAAAGGGGAAAATAACAACAGACACTGAGGAAATCTAGAGAATCATTAGGTCATAGTACAAAAACCTATACTCCACCAAATTGAAAAATGTAAAAGAAATGGATAATTTTCTGGATAGGTACCAAATACCAAACTATATCAAGACCAGGTGAACAATTTAAATACACCTATAACCTGCAAGGAAATAGAAGCAGTCATCAAAGGCCTCCCAACCCAAAAAAGCCCAAGGCTGGATGGTTTCAGTGCAGAATTCTACCAGAACTTCAAAGAAGAGCTAATTCCTATACTTATCAAAGTGTTCTACATAATAGAAACAGAAGGAACATTTCCAAACTCTTTTTGTGAGACTACAGTTACCCTGATACCCAAACCACACAAAGACTCAACCAAGAAAGAGAATTACAGACCAATCTCACTCATGTACATAAAATGCTGGCAAACCGAATCCAAGAACACATAAAAAAAATCTCCACCATGATCAAGTTGGCTTCATCCCAGAGATGCAGGGATGGTTCAACATGTTAAAATCTATCATTGTAATCCACCATATAAATAAACTGAAAGAAAAAAAACCATATGATCATCTCATTAGATGCTGAAAAAGCATTCAACAAAATCCAACACCCCTTCTTGATAAATGTCAGAGAGAGATTGGGGATAGAAGGAGCATATCTATACATAATAAAAGCAATACAGCAAGCCGACAGCCAACATCAAATTAAATGGAGAGAAACTGAAAGCCATTCTACTAAAATCAGGAACAAGACAAGGCTGTCCACTCTTTCCATATTTATTCAACATAGTTCTTGAAGTTCTGGCTAGAGCAAAAAGACAACAAAAGGAGATCAAGGGGATTCAATTCAAATTGAAAATGAAGAAATTAAATTTTCATTATTTGCAGATGATATGATAGTATACGTAAGTTTTGTTCTTTAAAAGGTGGGCGTGCTCCCTGGCAGGCTCGCAGAGCAGCTGCTAGTCTGACAAGGATGACTGTGGGTCCCTGCAAGATCTCCAGGGTGGCAGGCTGGTCCCGCCACGCAGCCGGAGAGCAGGCGGGTGGGGGAGTGGTGGACGGCAGAGTAAATGGACATAAGGCTATATATAAAGCTAAACATTTATTACTTAAAGAAGAGGCAGAGAGACAGAGATAGAGGAACATAAAGACATAAAAACATAGAGACAGAGGAGACACATGTGCACATGCCAAGAGACGGGGACAGAAGAGGAAGAGTTAAGATGATGACGAGGGAGGTCAGAAGTGGCTGGGAGTGGGCGTGACTTGCCCTTAAAGGGACCAGAGCAGAAGAATAACAGTAAGTAAAAAAAAGTCCACCAGGGAATGCCTACAACTGATAAACACCTTCAGTAATGTGGCAGGATACAAGATAAACTAAAAAAAAAAAAATCAATAGCTCTTCTATATACAAATGATAAAGTAGCTGAGAAAGAACTCTCACAACAGCCACAAATAACATAAAACATCTTGGGGTAACACTAACCAAAGAAGTGAAAGACCTGTTTGACAAAAACTTTAAGTCTTTGAAGAAAGAAACTGAAGAAGATATCAGAAAATGGAAAGAGCTTCCATGCTCTTGGACAGGTAAGATCAACATAATAAAAATGGAATCCTACCAAAAGCAATCTACAGATTCACTACAATCCCCATTAAAATTCCAACACAATTCTTCACAGACCTTGAAAAAATAATACTCAACTTCATATGAAAAACCAAAAAAACCCAGGATAGCCAAAACAATCTGTACATTAAAGAACTTCTGGAGGCATCACCATGTAAAAGGAGCAGTGGGCTGCATCCTGTCACCCGGCTCCTGGCTAGCTTTACCCAAAATAATTACATGGAAACTGTATTCATTTAAACACTGTCTGGCCCATGAGTTCTAGCCTCTGATTGGCTAACTCTCACATCTTGACTAACCCATATCTAATAAACTGTATGCCACCATGAGGTCGTGGCTTACCGGCATGAGTCTACCAAGCATCAGTCTCGGAAAGGGGAATCATGGTGTCTGCCTGACTTTGCTTCTTTCTCCTAGCACTCTGTTCTGTCTACTCCACCTATCTAAATCCTGCCCTATCAAAAAGCCAAGGCAGTTTCTTTATTAACCAATGAAAGTAACACATAGACAGATGACCCTCCTACACCATCACCATACCTGACATCAAGCTCTATTATTGAGCTGTAAGCAGCTTGGTATTGGCATAAAAACAGAGAGGTTAACCATTGGAATCAAATCGAAGATCTGGATATTAACCCACATAGCTATGAACACCTGATTGTTGACAAAGAAGCTAAAATTAAAAAAGGGAAAAAAGAAAGAATCTTTAACAAATGGTGCTGGCCTAATTGGATGTCAACATGTAGAAGAATGAAAATAGATCCATGTATACCACCATGCACAAAACTCAAGTCTAAATGAATTAAAGACCTCAATATAAATTTTATCACACTAAACCTGATAGAAAAGAAAGTGAGAAATAGCCTTCAATTCATGGGCACAGGAGACCACTTTCTAAATATATCCCCAGTAGCACAGACACTGAGAGAAACAATTAATAAATGGGGCCTCCTGAAACTGAGAATCTTCTGTAAAGGAAAAGACACAGTCAATAAGACCAAAAAGCAGCCTACAGAATGGGAAAAGATATTCACCAACTGCCCATCAGACAGAGAATTTATCTCCAAAATATATAAAGAACTCAAGAAACTAGACATCAACTTTCCAAATAATACAATTAAAAATGGTGTACAGAACTAAACATAGAATTCTCATCAGAAGAATCCAAGTGGCTGAAAGACACTTAAGGTACTGTTCAACATCTTTAGCCATCAGAGAATTGCAAATCAAAACGACTCTGAGATACCATGTTACACCAGTAAGTATGACTAAGATCAAAATTACCAATGATAGCTTATGCTGGAGAGATTATGGAGTAAGGAGAACACTCCTCCATTGTGGGTGGGAATGCAAACTGCACAACCACTCAGGAAATAAGTATAGTGGTTTCTCAGGAAATTTGCAATCAACCTACGTTAGGACCTAGCAATAGCACTCTTGGGCATATACCCAAAGGATGCTCAATCATACTCCCAGGACATTTGTTCTATTATGTTCATAGCAGCATTATTTGTCATAGCCAGAACCTGGAAACAATCTAAATGCCCCTCAAGCAAAGAATGGATAAAGAAAATGTTGTACATTTACACAATGGAGTTTTACTCAGTGGTAAAATACAGTGACATCTTGAAATTTGCATGCAAATGTATGAAATTAGAAAAAACCATCTGAGTGAGGTAACCTAGATTCAGAAAGATGAACATGGTATGTACTCACTCATAAGTGGATACTAGCTGTAAAGCAAAGGATAATGAGCCTATAGTTCATGACCCTAGAGAAACTAAGTAACAAGGTGAATCCTAAGAAAAACACATATAGATCCACCTGGGGAGGGGAAATAGACAAGATCTCCTGACAAAATTGGGAGTGTGGGGGTAAGGGGAGAAGGGAAGGTGGAAGGGGAAGAGGTGAAGAGAAGGGGAGTAGGGAGGAGAACTTGAGGGAATGGGATAGTCGAGATGGATAAAGAACAGAGATGAGAGCAAGAAAAGAGATATTTTGATTGAGGGAGCCATTATGGAGTTAACAAGAAGCCTGACACTAGAGAAATTCCCAGGAACCCACAAGGATGACCCTAGCTAAGATCCTATGCAATAATGGAGAGGGTGTCCCAACTGCCCTTGTCATGTAGTCAGATTGATGAATATCTTAAATGTCACCATAGAACCTTCTTCATCCAGCAACTAATGGAAACAGAGGCAGAGACCCATAATGGAGCACTGGGCTCCACTTGAAGAATAGGAGGAGTGAGAATATGAGCCAAGAGATCAAGACTATGATGGGTTCACCCACTGAAACAGTTTACCTGAGCTAAAGGGAGCTCACCAACTCCAGCTGGACTGGGAAGGAACAAGCATAGGGCCAAACTAGGCCCTCTGAATGTGGTTGACAGTTACATGTCTGGAGCAGACTGCAGTGCCACTGGCAATGGCACCAGGATTTGTCCCTACTGCAGGTACTGGCCTTTTGAGAACCTATTCTCTTTGGGTGGATACCTTGCTCAGCCTAGATATAATAGGGAGGTCCTTGGACCTTTCTCAAAGCAAAGTGCCTTACCCCCTCTGAGGAGTGAATGGGGATTGTGAGGGAAGGTGGAGGGAGTGCGAACTAGGATTGGTATGTAAAGTGAGAAAAGATAGTTTGTTTTCTTTTTCAAAAATAAAATAAAGATGAGCCCGAGGAATAGAAAAGAATTTAAACTGAGAGACAGAACAAAGGGAGATCTGAATCTTAAGGAAAATTGTAAAGAAGAAAAGATGTAGAATAGGGATAGGAATGACAGAGGACAGTACAGGGTAAAACCAGTAAAAGGGAAGGAAAAGAAGAGCCAGTTATTTGCATATAGTAGTGATTCAGCTGGCTCTGGGGATTTAGTCATCAAGAACTGCTTAAGGAAAACAGACTGGGGATCCTCCACTGATAAGGGGCATCCAAATTGCCTGGAAGGAGAAGTGAAGGCTGCTATAGAGCATGTGAAGTCTCACAAAGCCCCATGCTCAGAACATAGGACTAGACAGACACTATAAGGTGCTTCCATAGAGGTCACCATCTACTTGGAGAGAAGCCTGGAATCTGGTTACAAGGCAGCATGGTTTTGTAAACGGACATGGACTCTACCTTTCAAGGATTCCAAGAGATCACAGTCTGAAAACTAGTTTATTTGTGATCACGGACCCCATATGACAATTTCTCACCTCCTAACAGAAATGGGACAGAAGGAGCAGGGGCCCTACCCCTCCTCCACTTAGAGTCCACAGACCAGCTCTTTGGATTTCATTTCTTTCTCTGTCTCTGACTCTCTCTCAAATATGTATGTGAGCAAAGTTCACTATTCCTTACCTCAAAAGTGTCACATTCTTTTTCTGTGGCCTTGAGAAGAAACTCCCCCTCCTTGGTTGACAATTTCAATCCACAGAAAGAAGATAATGGAGGTATCTGATGGTTTTCAAAAATCCTTGAGAGAGCCTAATATGTAATCATCTTGAAAAGGAAAAAAAGAATACCACCCTTGATGCTGGAATGTAGGTCCTTAGAAACAAACAAGTCAGACCCCATGCTGTAAGGGAGGGAAAGGGGGCCTTTTGTCCTGTGATAGGATGTGAGTCAGAGTATTTACAGCCGGCCATCTAGTCTCCAGCTAAGGAAAGGAGGAAGAGATAAGAGAAATGGAAGGCCCCTGAGCAATCCCCCCTCCTTGGTATTTAGGTAAAAGGTCAAGAATTTGCCACTCAGCGCGCGCTCTTAGCCTTATTTGAATTGACCAATGGAATGAATCCCCGTAACCATGCATCTCGCTTCTGTACGTGTGCTTTTGCTCCCCTATAAAAACCCCTCGCCCCAGCCTGGTGGGGCGCGAGTCTTCCGAGAGACTTTGTCGCCCCAGGTACCTGTGTATTCGAATAAACCTCTTGCTGTTTGCATCCGTACGAGTGGTTTCGACTGGTCCCTGGGGCACGGGGTCTCTCCTGAAGGAAGATATTCCTCGGGAGTCTTTCAATCTATTTTCATTCATTTGTTGTTTTTTTCCTTTACTGAACAATATGAAAATGCTTGTATAGTCTTCATGTAATCTATATGAAGTAATGAATAATGAAACATTTTTATCCTTTATTGTGTTTAACTTTCAATACTTACACAATGTTTAATAACTCATTCATTTATAAGAAGAAAGATTGCAGCGTGTGAAAGGAGTTTGCAAAGAGTTCTAAACTCCTGCTAGCATTTGGAAAAGGGTTGGTTGAGATGGGTAGACTGGCCAGACACAGAGAAGCAGATGTGGGGGAGACATAATAAGGAAATCGGAAAAGGCATTTTCTAGAAACGTGGTATTAGGAAGTATTTTAATGAGATCCAGGGATGGAAATTTGGCTGAAGGGACCAAATGAAATAGTAACTGGTGTAAGCTGCTAGAGATGTAAATGTAGGTAGGTGTTGTATCCTACTGTGAGGGCTCTGACAGTGGAAGTTTTGACTCTCTACTAAGTACATCAAAAGCTCGTAAAGGAATTTTGTTTGTGACTGGTAACTCAGATTTCTAGAACAAATTTTATCCTACCTTCAGAATGAAAAAAATGTGCTGAAAGAGGTGTGGATGTGACAAAAATGAGTTAGGGAACCTGAAATAAGAGAGCCACACTATTTATTAGCTATAAAAATAGAAAGAAAGAAAGCTGAGCGTAGTGGTACATGTGCATTCATGAGGCCAAGGCAGGGCCACAAGTTCAAGACCAACCCCAGATACATAGTGAGACTTTGTTTCAAATCTTTTCCTCCACCAAAAAAGAATGGGAAGGAAAGGTAAACTTTTCTTATATTTTAGAAGTAAATTTAAAAAGGAGTTAAGTGTTGCTTGAATAAATAGAGTTTCCAATATTGGTTCCTAGACGTCTGGTGTGTTAAGAGAATCTGAAGATAATCAGCATAAATTTTTATATATCTTATTGTTTGTTGTTTGCTTCCTTAAAATTAAAATGATAAAATTGTATATTTTTGACATTTGTGAGCATTAAATACTAAATGATGTGTATGTAGTGAACAAGAGTATCAACAAACATGTCTATCATGGCATATAGTTCATAGTTCATTATAAACACAGTGGGTTAAGGGCATAGTAAAGTATACACACACACACTCACACACACACACACATATATACATCCACATACATAAGTATACACACACACACACACACACACACACACACGTAAGAACACAAGATACCTAGGTACTAGGTACTATTTGCTAACCTGGTTCTTTTCTCTGTTCTTGTCTAGTATTTATAAAACCATTTGTTTATCTCATGTAAAACTATCTTTTTAGTTTAGAAGCTGTGAGCTAAGTTGGAGAGACCAGTTTTATCCAGTGGTGAGATCACTAAGATGAACTCAAATGCTTCCCATAGATAGCACTTTGCCAGAGGTTTCTGTTCCTCCTGGTCCTACAGCCATTAGTCCCGAAGAAATACACAGAGGTCTACATTAATCATAACTGGTTGACCTATTAGATCAGGCTTCTTATTAACTCTTACATCCTACATTAACCCATAATTCTTGTCTGTGTTAGTCACGTGGCTTGATATCTTTTATCAGTGAGGCATTCTCATTTTGCTTACTCTGTGTCTGGGTGACGACTGAACCTTTCCTATTCCCAGAATTCCTCTGTTCTTGTTACCCTGACTATACTTCCTGCTTGGCTACTGGCCAATCAGTATTTTATTAAAATGATACAAGTGACAAATCTTTATAAAGTACGAGACCATTGTCCCACAGCAAATCACTAAAGTTTCACTCTGTCAGGCATCCCTGGGATGTCATACAAGAACCCATGTATAGCCTTTCCCTAGGATTTCTCTACATACTCACTGTCCTGGGAAATGGCACCATCCTAGTGGTTGTCAAGGTGGAGCAGAGCCTCCATGAGCTATGTAGTACTTCCTCTGCATCTTGGCTCTAACTGATTTTAGTCTCTCCATGTCTACTCGCCTCTATGCTCAGTATCTTCTGGTTCAACGCCCCTGAGATTCCCTTTGATGCAGTTGTAACACAGATGTTCTTCATTCATGGATTTGGAGTAGCAGGATCCGGAGTCCTAGTGTTCATGGCCTCCGGCAGATTTGCGGTTGAAAGACCTGGATAAATCCAGATTCCTCCTAATAGGAAAATAGAGCCAAAAATCTAGCAGGAAGAGAAGAATCAGAAATCTAAGATTAGCCAGTTCCAGGGTTCCAGGAACTAGCTGAAGACAAAAGTAGATTATAATCTTGAGAGACAAAGAGATTCCCCCTAGTAATTATCACCCCCTAGTAATTATCACTGGAACAGGAACTAGCTGATTAATGATCTTGAGAGGCAGGGAATTGCCCCTTTGTAATCATCACTGGAATTTTCGGAATTTTCTGTGACACCCTCCCTGCCCCCCTTTCAGATTATTGGGCTGTGTGGTTTCTTCCTATAAAAATTACTTCTCCCGGTCACTCGAGGTCGAACTCTTCCCCTGCGTGGGTTATGAGTCTCGGTCCCCAGTGCACTGGTCCCTGTCTTGTTGTCTTGTCATTAAACCTCATGTGATTGCAGCAAGGACGGTCTCTCGTGAGTTACTGGGTGGGGGTCGCGTCATCCCGAGGCTTGAGTGAGAGTCTCCCCAAATCGGGGGTCTTTCACGGCCATCTGAGAACCTCTGCATTATGCGTCAGTCCTCACCAGTGGCCTTATTGGAAAGACTGGAAAGTTGTCTTTGCCCGGGCAGTCTGTGTGGTCTTCCCTGTGCCTTTTCTTACAAAGAGGCTATCATTCTGTCATTCCAGTGTCTTATCATTCATACTGTCTTCACAAGATATGATGTGTCTAGCCTGTGCTAGCACCCGTGTCCACAGCCTCTATGGCATCATCGTTGTCATCCTCACGTGAGGGCTAGATGTTCCCATCATTCTCTTCTCCTACATGCTCATCCTGAAGACAGTGCTGGGCATTCCCTCAGAGCCCAGAGGCTCAAAGCCCTCAACACCCGCCTCTCTCGCAGCTGTGCTGTGCTTCTCTTTTATATTCCTCTCATCAGTGCCGCCATGATCCACGGATTTGGGAAACATTTATCATCAGTTGTGCACATGCTCACGGCCAGTATCTACCTTCTCCCCCTGTGCTGAGTCCCACTGTGTACAATGTGAAGAACAAACAGATACATAGACAGATCATCCAAGTGTTTCAGGGGAAGAAGAACAGCATCTAGTGGGGCAGAGTCAAATCTGGATACAGAATAAGTAGACAGTTGAAACTGTGAGTTTCACATTTAGCAGTTATGGTGAAATCAGTTATTCATATACATTAAAATAAAAGATCAAGAGAGGTTTTTGCAGATAAAATATGGTGATTCTTGTTCTTTACTATATTTTGGAAAATAGGTATTTGATATGTGGTATCATAAAATCCAATTTGATTGAGTAACATACTTTTTCTTCTTTGAAAGTGGAGATGAATATAAGTTATGGCAAATTGTTTAGCTACATAATATAAACATTCATTCTTATAATGTTAAGAATTAGTTTAATTGTACAGTTGCCTATCAGTTGTCAGTATTCTTGAAAGTAAACTTTATTAAACTGATTGGTTCTCCAACTAATTCAAAATTATTTAATTTACTTATCAATTAAGTAATAATTACACCAATGAAGATCCATTAAGTCCTATAGTAATTCTGAAGAATTGGGCATGTAAAATACTCTTTTGTCCTGGGACTAGCCCCCCCCACCAAAAGGCTAACCAATTCCAAGAGGTCAGCCCTAAACACATAGAAGAGAATCACCTCAGCATCCTGTATTTATAAACTTATATGTGTGTGTGTATTTAATAATTACAATTAAAGAATAAGAGTCTATACATGTTGGAAGGAGTGGGATGAACACAAGAGGAATTAGGGGGAGGAGAGGAACAAGGAGAATGATGTAAATACAGTGATAATATATGAAATTACCCCCAAACAAAGTAAACAAAATTTAAAAATGTTTTTAAGTAGAGAAAAAACTGTTGTATGATTAAACTACATTTCTCTCTGTCTAGGTGTCTATGATATAACTAAATCAAATACATGTGTTATTCTTTATATATGCCTTCTTCTACTGGTATCATTTCCTTTTATATTTAATATAGTTCTAGATTTTCTCTCTCACAATTAGGGCAGTAATAAATGTCCCACCATTTTTCTCTTGACCAAATGAAAATGGACAATTTTTCTGCATACTGGGTGATCCCTGGTCTTTATATGGGGCAAGCAAAAATTCTCAGTAGAAGTGTTTTTATTGTCTGAGAATTTCATACATGCATATAATATGTTTTGAAGGAAATATACACTTCATCCTCTTCCTTAAAATATTCCCTATACCCATTACCGCTTTTCCCTCCCAATTTCATGTGGTCATTTTTTAAAACCACTGAATCTGCTTAATATTGCTAGCATATACATTGGTGTAGGGACATATACTGGAGCATGTGTATCCAATAAGAGGCTGTATCTCTGAAGAAAACCAACTCTCTCTCCCTCCCTCTTATAGCCACAAGATTGCCAAAAGTTCTTCAGCTAGGGAGAAAGGGATGTTATGCGCTCTTCTCCCATCCATGCTTGAATTATGTTAGTTTGCTCTTGTGTAGCTCTTGTACATGCAGTCACGGCAACTGCAAGTTGTAGTCAATAGTCCTGTCTTACCTGGAAAGCACTGTTTTGAGGCAGTCATCCAAGGCTTTCGGCTCTTAGAGGCTTTCTGTCACTTCTGAGATAGTCCACAAGTCTTGAGGGGAATGGGGATGATATATATGTCCTATTTAGGACCAACCACTGCACAACTCTTGTTCTGTGCACACTGAGCAGTTGTGAGTCTCTGCATTAGACACCATCTACTGCTAAAAGAATTCTTTGATGAGGGTTGAGAGATGCACTAATCTATTGGCATAAAGACAAGTATATAGAAATGCAACACTGTGTCCACTTAGCAGAATAGTAATATTTGGTTCTCCCATAGAGTCTATGAACTATTTAGTCACTGGTTCTTGGCCTATTTAACAGTACTAGAAAGGAGTTCTGTTTTGTGGAGCAGGCCTTCTAAACCAATCAGAAAGTGGTTTGTTACTCCTATAACATTTGTGCCACTACTACACCAGAGGATCTACCTTGCCAGGTCAGCTGTTAGTACAGCTTGTATTCACATCTGAGTCAGGTTGTTGATTACTGTTCTCCAAGAGTAGTACCACGAAAGCCAGCCAGCAGGGACAAAGCTTCTGCGTCAGTACCAGCCAGATTTTTTTGTGTCCTATAATTCAAGTATGTGGTGTCTCCAACAATAGGGTCTAACTCTCAAGCTCTGGAGGTTAACCAAGAGCAATAGCAATGCTTTGTAATGTTCTGGATATCTGTGGGGCTCCAACAACTCAAAAACGAGATAAGCACTAGTTGGTACTAGGCTTTTAGTTTGATAGTCTCTGGTGTGTGGGAAAGGCATCACTCCTTTAATTCATTATAAGATAATTCCATTCAAATTATTGTTATATTAATATGCATTTTATGAAGTTTCTAAAGTACTAGGTTTCTCTGTGGCTTTTTCAAGGGTCTTCGATGTTAGTTATCCCTTCTTCGTTCCTTCCTCTATCTCGCCTGGCTTAATTTTTACTTCTTCTCACTTAATACCACTTGTGATGCATCTCTTTCCTCCCTTTCAATCACTTTCCTAGACTTTTACTTGGTCCCTGATGTTTATGTGTATTCCAGTTGAAACATACAAATCTAAAGGTTCAGTGCCTAGATACACATGAGAGAGACTGAGTCTGAGTTACCTCAGTTAGTATAATACTTCGCTTACTACAAATTTCAAAATTTAAATTTTCTTTATAGCTGGATGAATTTCCATCATACATATGTATCACATTTTTATCATCCATTCATCAATTGCCGAACATCTAGGCTGCTCCATTTTCTGGCATTGGGTGAGCTAGCCGAGGCAGTGCTGGAGAGCTCATCTGGGTAGTTATGACGAGGGAAGTCTAGCAAGCTGACCAACCCTGCTGACACCCAGGCTCAGGACTAGGGCTATGAGTTAGCTCACCCCAACACTCACCAAATCTATGAACTGTTGGAGCATGCGAAGGGGACAAACCTACAAATCCCAAACAGCAGGATCTCCATGACATAGGACAGCTGGATATCCAAGAGAAGCCCCAGTGAGAGCCCATGATTGGTGGTGTAGCAGAAGCCAGAGGTCTTGAGCCAGACCAATGACTCATAGCATTGATCACTTATCAGTAAACATGTATAGACTAAAGGGCAATCTGTGTGGCTCACCGGCCACACTACAGATCCCATGACAAGAGTTTTTTCTTTTTTGTTTTTGTTTTTATTTTTGCTTTGGTTCTTTGTTAGGTTTTTGGTTTTTCTTTTATATTTGGTTTTGTTTTGGGGGAGGTTGCAAGGGTTGCGAGGGCACAGGGAGAGTAGGATGGGAATGCATAGTGTGAAATCTACAGAGAATCAATGAAAGTAAAAACATCAACTAGCTTTCTTATTTTTCACACATTTATTAAACTGCATGCTAAGCAAGTGCTCCAGCTCTGAGCTATGTGATCAGACTGTCACATAACACTTCTTCGATTCTGAGACAGGATCTCACTGTGTAGGTTATCCAGGTCTACACAGTGAACTCACAGAGATCCTTGTCTGTTCAAAGATAACTTTACAATATCATGAGAAATACTTAGTGGATAAAGGCCACTATGATTCTCTAGGAGAAACTGAGACTGAGTGAATTTGAGAGATCAGGTAGGTATACCATTAGTCTGAATAAATGTTGAGCAATGCTAGATGCACTGCTGTCTTGACTTTTACTTTGGATTCTCTGGCTTCCTAGCTCCATGACTTCTGTCACACGTCATACACAACATGCAGGCATCCTGATGCTGGCAAAACCAGAAGGTTGAGAACACAATGAGAAAACACCTTGATAAGAATCTCCCTGGGAGCCTGGCACATACCGGCTTTCCATTGAACCCTTCTTTTCTTTCAGGATAAACTTGATTTTACTGAACTAATATTTAGGTATTCCCTGAGACCTGAAGAAACAAAGCCGATTAACTCACTAGACATCTGACTCATCCTGAAGTCTGGGGAGCTCCAAATGGAACACAGAGAAAAGCCAGTACTCTGGAGGAATTACAGTGTTTAGCTGCTGGGCCGAGGCCAAGGGATACTGGGTATCCAGGGAAAAGGCAGGCTGAAGTACAGGGGAGGAGGAACCCCAGTGGGAGGTCTTTCACGAGGACAATTCTCAGCTTGACTCTCCATTGTTTTCTTTGGTCTCCTGTGGTGCTCACCTCTTCTGGGAAGGGTCCTGAATAAATCTTATTTCTTTTTGGTGAAAAAAATGTGTATCATCACACATAGATAATTAGAGAAAGTTAAATAAACAAAACGCAGGCACAAAGGCAACTGAAACAGGAAGTTGGGCTGAAGCAGTCTCTAGGGCACGACCACCCTAGAAAGGAGGCGCCAAGTCCTCTGCCAAAGTGTAGAGGTTGGCCAGGTTTGCAAGGTGCTGCGAACACCAAAGGCTTCTGCAGCAAGTGATGGGAGACTGAAGGAGAAGGGAGCGTGAACAGGAATGGAAAACTACTTGTATTTAGCAGAAAGAAGGGAGAAGTCCAGCTCTGGGATAATGGAGGGATAGTTTCAGGACAAAGAGGAGCTATGTGAAAAACCTATGCCGTCTAGGCCGAGAGAGAGCGTGTCTGGTGCCGGGGAGCGGCAGGGTGGCAGGCACACAGGGTTAACGCTGGCAGCTCGGCTACATTCAGATGAGAATCACAGTTCACTTTCAACTTCAGTGAAATTTAAAATCTAAAACTCAAGGAGTTACTGATGCGAACAGGAGCCACAAGGGTGACAACCAATCTCGGATGGAGCCCCTTGTTGATCTTCACAAGAAAAAAAAAACCTTCATAATAGGCTGAGTGAGATAAAAATTTTGAAGAAAAATGTCCAAAACAAATGATTGTAAAACATGCAACCCTCTGTGAGTCCTGACTAATGGGAAAGTAAGTAACTTTAGAAGGTCATAGACAGTGTGATGAGGTGAGGTTGTCAAGGCTGGAGAGAGGAAGAATGGTAGGGCATAGGTACATAAAGCCCTCGCAAAAGGCGGGTTTCTGTCAGGCAGCGACAAGAGGAAGGTCAAAGATGGATGGAGCAGTGGATCTTTGGGCTTTTCCTCAAATCTATAGGCAGTGACGCTGAGCCCTGACTTTGTGGCACGCAGGGCAGATACAGCAGTAGCATATCCTGAGCGGTTTTCACTTTTCAAGCCGTTCTGCTTGACTGTGTCCACCTGTGCTCACCGGTTCTTTCCTGAGGCTGTCAAGCACAGCCAGGTTCCTGGGCTCCATCCTGTGGAGCTTATCATGACCTTCAGCCTCTGTCATTAGACAGCCTTCTCCCCTTTGTGGTTTGTTTGTTTCAAAGTTTCGTAATTTGAACTGAGATTTCACACATTTGGTTTTGCAGATAATTCCTGAAAACTCTGCTCAAGGTGGCTGCAGACACCTGGATGTCATGTCAATCAGTGCTTAGCTGTCCCGGACTGACAGTGAAATGGCAAGTGTGTGTCATACAGTTAGGGTGAGAACAGGTGAGTGCTTTCCTAGTCTTTAGATAACAGAGAACATGTCTAATGTAGCAATGGGACTCGGAGAGATGCCCATAGGTCTCATCTATACAATTACCCAGGGAGGTAATTGACACACAGAAGAGAAGCTAAAGAGGAGATAGTCAAGACTTTATCCAAGGGTGAGAACATTTCAACTTAGCCTGGAAGCCCATTACTGACTAGAGGTCACAGGATTTAGTGGATCGTCAGCCTGGTCTTAAAGCTTGTCAAATAACTCTTTATTTGAAGATTCTTGGAAACTTAAGGAATTAGTTCCTCGGGTGTATTTGTCTATTATTAAGTCAACCCAGGCAGGTTGAGCCTAAGCTGCCTGTCCATTTTCCCTGGATGCGGAGTGCTGTTGAGAACAATAGGAGAAATTGTGGAAGCACCAATTTGCCCGTCCGGGCGGAGTCTTATCACACCCACTCCAAACACTCTTTCATCCCCGGAAGAACTTTTAGACAGCAGCAGCACCAGCACTTTGTTATCAGAAAAGAGTTATAAGTAGATGGACAAGTACTTTTGCCACTAAGGTGGCAATGAAATGATTAAACAGACCCCCACCCCTGAAAAAAAAAACCCGCAGCAAATTACAGATCTTTAGAACCTCACTGTGTGCATCTCTGGGCGGGATGTCTTGCACTGGCAGATCACTGGGTGATAGGAGGAAAGTGTCAGGCAATGTGTGTAATTTTAAAAAGTTTGGTCTCCGAGTTATTCTTACCCATTTGAGTATGCGATTTAGATTAACCCATGAAAACAGTCTCTTCAAAATTAGTTATACTTTATTGAGCACCCTGGGTACCAAGCATCCTGCTATACACCCAACATCTTCCGATATAGGGGCATGTGCAGTAAGGTCAGTGAAGGGCAAGGAGGAAATCTTCAGGAATACTTGTTTTGCTGATTGAGTTTCAGTTGTTATTTTGCCTTGAATTCAGTCACACTCATTTAAGTATGCTAGCTAGAGTAATTTGGACATACTGGATTAGGCAGGATAAGCAAAGCAGATTTTTACTTTCTGTACTTTACAGAATGTATATTGTTCAAACCATCATAGTAAGCCCTTTGTTTAGCTTTTCATTTAAGTTCAAAATAGCTCTTTGATACAGGGACGGCAATTTTCTTTCCTACCAGTGTGGAAGTTAGGGTTGGAAGGTGTACATGATGTGATCGAGGAAAAAGGGCAAGCAAGCGACAAACTGGGGTTTTCATTCTGTGCAACATGATTTTAGAGTCACTGCTGCTTGCCACTGTTTTTCCGTCTCTAAATGACATAACTCTAACGACACATTTTGCAGCAGACAACAGAAAGGGTTTTAGGTTGTGCTTCTGGAAATTCAACATTTCCAGGTCTGAGAGAAATCACCACATCAAAGGGAGCTTGTGTGATGTGTTCCCAGAGTATTCTGGGGCTGCTGTACACACATTCAAGTACCATGTAAAACCACAGAAAATGAGAAATTAAAGGGCGGGGGGAGAAGCAAAGGCTTACAGCACAGGACACTGGGAAAGTCACCGCATACCCAGTGACCCGGCAATACCTGAACGAGGGCAAAGCAAGCACTGCTGAGGTTGGCATGCGGCTCCCAGACTGGCAGAGGAGAACTGTCAAGGCAAATCTGTAAGACTCTCTAGGGTGAGTGTCCATAGCTGTTCTCTTGACTTTAGTGCTGTGCTAAATCTACTGCTAGGAGCCAGTGCTGGGTTGGGAACCCAAAACTGACTATATGGTGTTACATGATGTTGGATGAAGTATTTTCTCATTTAAGTACTTAAGTCAATTGTTTTATATGAATACCTGCTGTATATTATCAATGTAGAAATTCTTTTGCTATAAATAATGTTTCTCCTCTTAGTATGACTGGATGTTTTGTTTAAAACATGCTTTACTTTCACAAGGATAAAGTTTCCTTGATCTCTGGAGTGCCTTGGTAGATATCATGAAAAGGGGTAAACCATATTGACGAAGTAGAAGAGCTATGGGAAGGTTCATCTCGATGTGCATCTGAAGGGTTAATGTGCAATTATTTAGTGTAGTAATTGAAACTACAAGGAAATTGAGCACCAAAGTGAGAAATTATAAATATTTAAAAACCATTTGTTTATATGGAAAACGATTATGTCATTTTCTAAAGGCCTTATTTCCTGAACCTACACTTCTATATAATGCTTCTCTGACTGACAAGAACGTTTTTTTCATTTCTCTAGGTATGATCTTAAGCAGCTATAATATGATGTTTGATCTCAATAAGTTTGTATAATTTAGCAATCATGAGAAAAAAGGCAAATTCTTTGATTATTCATTATGTTGAAGTAGCTGCCTATAAGGAATATATGAAATGTATCTCCTAATTTTGTTCCACAGGCTAGGGTTACACAAAGTTACAAATAAATGATACATATTTGACTGTATATCATCAACCATAGATAGACCATTTGAATCATCAATTTGAAATCATTAAGGATCAACATGAAAGATTTCATGAACACCTGAAATAAAAATAAACATGCAGTACCTACAAGAAATAGGTATGGAGAGAGAGACAGAGACTGAGACAGAGAAAGAGAGAGAGCACTGCCTGTAGAAAAACTAAGAATTGATCCTTGAGATGTGAATAAAAATTGACTAAGCGCAAAATTTTTGTAGGATGGAAGGTTACTTTTAAAATATGTTAATTACTTTAGGTTACACAAATACCACCAAGAAGAAAATACCCCAACAATATTTGACCATCACACAAAAGACTCAATTTTGTAAGACTATTACCTCTCTCATAGTACCTTATAAATTAACAGGAAAGCAGTCTGACCAGTGATGTTGGCTACATCCTACAATCACACAATGGAGTCCCCTACCACCTTCTTCCTTGTTGGCGTTCCAGGCTTGCAATCCTCCTATCTTTGGCTGACCATCTCTTTGAGCTCCATGTACAGCATAGCCCTCCTAGGAAACGCCCTCATTGTCACTGTGATCTGCATGGACTCCACTCTACAAGAGCCTATGTGCTTCTTTCTATGTGTTCTGGCTGCTGTAGACATTGTTATGGCTTCCTCTGTGGTACCTAAGATGCTGAGCATCTTCAGCTCAGGAGGCAGCTCCATCAGCTTTAATGCCTGTTTCACTCAGATGTACTTTGTCCATGCAGCTACAGCTGTGGAGACAGGGCTGCTACTGGCCATGGCTTTTGATCGCTATGTGGCCATCTGTAAGCCCCTACATTATATGAGAATCCTTACCCCTAATGTGATGCTGGGAATTAGTGTGACCATCACCACTAGAGCTGTGATTTTTATGACTCCGTTGAGTTGGATGTTGAGTCATTTGCCTTTCTGTGGCTCCAATGTAGTTCCACATTCCTACTGTGAACACATGGCTGTGGCCAAGTTAGCATGTGCTGACCCCATGCCCACCAGTCTCTACAGTTTGATTTTTTCTTCCATCATTGTGGGCTCAGATGTGGCCTTCATTTCTGCCTCCTATACTTTGATCCTCAGGGCAGTGTTTGGTTTGTCATCAAAGAATGCACAGAGGAAGGCGCTGAGTACATGTGGCTCTCATGTTGCGGTTATGGCTCTGTACTACCTCCCTGGAATGGCGTCCATCTATGTAGCCTGGCTAGGGAAGGACAAAGTTCCGCTGCACACCCAAGTGTTGCTAGCTGACTTGTATCTGATCATTCCACCCACCCTAAACCCTGTCATTTATGGTATCAGGACCAAGCAGATCCGGGGACGGATATGGAGTCTGCTGATGCAGGGCTTCTATCACCAGGCCACTCACGGTTCATGAGCACAAAGCTTCCCATACCTTAAGTTCCAGCCAATGGCCATCAAAACTCTGATATCCATGGACATGGACTGGTTTACAGGTGTGGAGCCTCCTTGGATAACACTTCAACTTCTCACTAGAGTTCGACAGAAGTGATTGTATTTCCTGGTGTCTTTATTTAGCATGCTACCATATTGAAATTTGGACAGAGCATGTGTTTGTTATTTTGTTTCTTTTTTTTTAAATCTCTATTTCTATATAAAATCATTCCCTCTGTTGATGAAAATTAGTTTGTCCCCTTTTCCCTTACTAGAACTTTCTTGTTCCTCCCCCTGTGTGATGCTGTGCTACAAACTAGCTCTTGTTCTCTGGCTCCCCAATGAATCCATTTTATTTGATGCCTGTGTTTATTCTTGGAGCACGAACCTCCTTCACCTAAAAATAGATTTAGTTTATCTTATGTAAACTTAAGGTCAATGGTGTTGGCCCCTTTCTAATGAATGAACTGGAAAAAGAAACTTGAAACACAGTAATAAAAAACCAATCCCAAATCTGGGAGGAAAAGAATAATGCTCTCGGTTCAATCTCCTTCTGATAGCCACACAGTTTCATAGGGCAGAGACACATATGTTTGATTCTTAATGAAACTGAAAATCTTTTTTTTTTTTTTTTCCTCGAGACAGGGTTACTCTGTAGTTTTTGGTGCCTGTCCTGGAAACTAACTCTGTAGACCAGGCTGGCCTTGAACTCACAGAGATCCGCCTGCCTCTGCCTCCCGAGTGCTGGGATTAAAGGCGTGCGCCACCACTGCCCAGCTGAAACTGAAAATCTTAATAAGACTAATTATCTGATACAAAAATTCAAAGTGCTAGGAGAAACTGCAGTAGCAGGTTGATTAATTGTTCCCTTGATTAGAATGAACTGTCTTCTACCTCTTCTGATTAGCCTGAATTTTAAGTCTATTGGAAATATAATCAGTATAGCACTGACATAAAGAAAAATATTTAATAGGGAGCTCAGACCTGAACTCAGAGGTATATTTGGTTAACAGATCTGACGTTGGTCATGGTGTTATGACTACTGGACTTTCAAATGCAAAACTATTAGATGAGACTCTTACATTACACCGTATGCAAAAATTAACAGAAAAAAATATAAAGAACTAATTGGAAGACTGAAAATCATAAAACCAGAGAAAACATTTAACATTGCAAAGATTTCTTGGATATGATATCCAAAGTGTAGTCAGCAAAAGTGAAAAACAGATGCAACTACAAGGAGCAGAACTAATCTTGTGTAACATAACAGAATGCAGAGACGCCATGCAGGATGGAAGAAGATATATATATATATATAGGAATTGGATATTTAATAAGAATTATTTACTTAGTAAATGATTAAATTCTATAATTCAACAACAACAACAACAAATCAGGTACTCAAACTGCAATCGATATTCCTGTAAAGGACATGTACAGGTGACCAGCTAACATATGCAAAGATGCTCTTTGTCACTAATATTACAGAGATTAAAAATAAAACTACAGTGAGATAATCCATTTGACCCTAGGCGTGATCACAAAAACTCACACTAAACCACCCCCTGCCACGTAGAAACCAACTTTGGTGAAAGTGCGAACAAACTGAAATCTCTTTGTACTGTCGGTGGAGACCGTGACAGTGAAACCACTTTGGTGGATGGGTAATGTATGAGATAGGAAAAGTGGGGGTAACCTGAGGATGCAGCAATCCCACCTCAGGTAACTCATAAACAATGGAATCGGGGTCTCCAAGCTTAGTTCTTGGCTCTCACGTCCATGGCATCACACAGATGTGCAAACCAGTGAAGTATGCTCTGACAGAGAATCTGCAACTTCATCCTTGGTCTTAGAAGTTTTGCACATTTTTCTGTATCTCAAGTTCAGAGATGAAATGTGGGTATAATAATGGCAGGTCCTTCCGAGGACTGTGAAACCAAATGTGGAAATCTTAGGAAAACACCCACTAGAGCAATGTTTCTCAATCTTTGGGTCACACCCTCTTTGGGGGTTCAATGACCCTTTCACAGGGGTCACCTAAGACCATTGGAAATATGAGCTATTTATACTATGTTTCATAAAAGTAACAAGATTATAATTATGAAGTAGCAATAAAAATAATGTTATGTTTGGGGGTCATCACAACATGGGGAACTGTATCAAAGGATTTCAGCATTAAGAAGGTTGAGAACCACTGCCTTAGAGGTTCTGGAGTATTGAAGAATTAAAAAAGTAACCAGGGCTAGTATAACACCAGGGCTGGTACAATGGCTCAGTGGGTATAGGCACTTGCTGCCACGCCTGACAACCTGAGTTCAATTCCCAGGAGCTACATGATGGAAGAATAGGACTGACTCCTTCGAGTTGCTATCTGACCTTCATACGTACACCGTGGCATGGGCATTCCCACATACATATGCACAATAAATAAATAGATAAGTAAACAAATAAATGAATGAAAAAATGTACTAAGAGGAAAAAATGAAACTTGGACCATTTGATTTTTTTTTTCTACATGTATACTGCATCATTAGTCGAATGTTTAGGTATCCTCTGGAGACCAGAAGACACAAACACTTTTCGCTCTCCAGGCTCCTGACTCCTCTCAGTCTGAAATGCCCAAGAGACTGCAGGGAAGAGAGGCAGTCTCTGGAGGAGTCGCAGTGTTTGGCTGCTGGGCAGAGGCCAAGAGCAGCGGGGTTCTGGGAAGACAGACGCCAGAGTATCTCATGGGAAAGGGAGTCTCCCAGTGGGAGGTGTTTGGAAAGGACCACACTCAAAGTAACCCCATTGTCTTTGATCTCCTGTGGTTCCTGTGAATCTACATATTATTTGGTGTGAGACGTGTAATAGTAGGCATTCTTAACCAGAGAATGAATGCTACAAGAGGAAATCTATTATGTGGTAACTGACTTAGGAAGAGTTTGAACTTAAAAAGTCTTAAGGTTAGGGTTACCTCAAAACTGAGGATTCTAGTTCCCTATCCAAGTATATAAGTATAATGTGGCTGGCCAGATCTGGAGGCATTATGGACACCTGCAACTTCCTCTGGAAATGATGCGAGGGATGGCAGATATATATTATATATACCGATATAATAGGTATATAGGGTTTCTTGTGTCCAAAGCAGAGAAATAAAAAGGTAAGTGCAACCCTGGAATGATAAATATGTATTTTTAGGGATCAAGACTTGCTTTGAGAAAACAGATGCCATAGGGCAGAGTGAGATTGTTTTGGGTGTCGACGCAGGCACTTGGCCTATGAAGTTGTCACAGGCAGCAATGCTGTATTCAAGTGAATATGCATGCAGGACTGCTTTCATCGGGACAGCACGTTAATTATGCATCCCTCCATCCTTTTATTTGGAATAGAGCATCATTTCACATCCTGTGATTTACTTATTGATGTTCAATGACTTGCTTGGTCACTTTTCAGTGACGAACCCTACAGACAAGCTCACCTTCAGGGCTGAAGAAAGAGTGCGAGGCTGGAAAGGCGTCTCAGGAGATTTGGGCATAGGCTTTCTGAAAGAATTCACCCCAACAAGCAGCATGTTTCCGTGTGTTTATAGTGTGACCTCTACACCTTAGATTTCTGTATCTTATAGCATGCGTTTTGAGTGGCCCAACGAGCTAATGAAAAAATAAGCATCCAGGAAATGATGCTTAAGAAGTTACTGTAATCACAACAGATCTTTAATGGAAGTTATTCCTGATAGTCTCAAGAAAATATTTAAATATTTTAAAGAAGAAACAATTAAAACAAATGCTCTTTATTTTGAAAAGACTAAACACACACACACACACACACACACACACACACACACACCACCACCACCACCACCACCAAATAAGAAGAAAAGCAAATAAAACCAAGTAAAAAATGTTTAAAAGAAATGAGGACTATCACTAACTCCAAACCACTGTGAGAATCTGGGAAATGGTGTAGGACAATTCTGTATTCTGTCAAATATGTTTTAAATAAACACTGATTGGCCAGTAGGCAGGAAGTATAGGTGACAACCAGACAGGAAGTAGAGGTGGGGCAATGAGAACAGGAGTATTCTGGGAAGAAGGAAGCTAACATATACTAGAATAATGGGCTGGTATATGCTATAAGAGCTAATACAAAACCTGAGCTAATGGGCCAATCGGTTTATATCTAGTTTAGACTTCTGTGTGATTCTTTGGGGCTAAATGGCTGTGGGAATTGGGCAGGACAGAAACCCCAACAAGGAGGACCTCATGTTACAGGGGAGAGATGAGGTTCCCAGTGCTGCAGACAGGAAGGTGGAGCAGGGTATAAGGTGAGGACGTCCTTAGGTGAAAGGTGAGTTTATACAGAGCAGCTTCTGGGTCAGAGGTAAATGGGTGTGGACATTCTGAATCCTCCAGTTTTCTTCAAATCCATAGGCACCAAAGCTCAGCCCCAAATCTGTAGCATCTCAAACACAGACTGCGGCGGCAGGGATACCCAGGCTTCATTTTCATTATTCTTCTCAATTCTACTGTGAAGTTTTTCTCAGTGCTGACCTCACCTGTCAGCAATGTTTAAGTCTGTGATTATATACAACATGGATTTTATTTGATTGTGACATGGAACTTGTTCTGTAGTTCAGTCAGTCTCAGTATACAACATCTACTATTCTGAAGGTTTTCTTTCATGTTTTTTTTTTCTCCTCAAAAAGACCATATGTGAATATCAAGTCCTGGAAAATTGGGTCTTTAGAAAACTCTGGAAGATTCTGCACCAGTGTGGGGTCAGTCATCTCTCCAGGAGTCAAGTGGACACCATGTGGTAGGATGGAGACCCAGCTTATCTTATGTTTGGGTAACACAGAAGATGCCTTTTCCTACACATGGGACCCTAACACCGACTTTCACCATTCTGATCTATTCAGTCATTCAGGAGAAAGAATCGAGAGCTAAGAAGAGTCAGGGCTCAAGGATAAGGATGAGACAACTTCTTAGGCTGCAAAACCTTTATTAACCAGGGGTTACAGGACTTGAGAGCCTACTCAAACTAACCAGTCTCAAGGCTTGGCAAATAAGCTCTTTTCATGGAGGGCAGAAAGGAAATATAAGAAACACTTCTTGGGCTGCATCTGAATATTAAGTCAACACCTTTCTTGTCAGATGATATGGCATGCCAGGCTAAGGCCACAGACGATGTAATGATAAGGCTCTGTGGGCTTAAGGAAAAATTGGGGGACTTAACGTGGTCTACCCCACAGTTTCCTAGGTCAAACTACCTGTGCATGTCCCAAGAGAGAGGAATGACAAAACAACAGCCTACAGAATGGGAAAAGATTTTTACCAACTCCACATCAGACAGAGGTCCAAAATATACAAAGAACTCAAGAAATTGGTCATTAAAAGAACAAATAATCCAATAAAAGAATGGGGTACAGACCTAAACAGAGAACTCTCAACATGAATCTAAAATGACTGAAAGACACTTAAGGAAATGCTCAACATCCTTAGCCATCAGAGAAATGCAAATCAAAACAACTCTGAGATTCTATCTTACACCTGTAAGAATGGCCAAGATCAAAAACACTGATGACAGCTTATGCTGGAGAGGATGTGGGGTAAAGGGAACACTCCTTCATTGCTGATGGGAATGCAAGCTGGTCCAGCCCCTTTGGATGTCAGTGTGGCGAATTCTCATAAAATTAGGAAACAACTTACCTCAGGACCTAGAAATACCATTTTGAGTATATACCCAAAGGATGCTCACTTGTACCACAACACATGTGCCCAACTATGTTCATAGTAGCATTATTTGTCATAGCCAGAACCTGGAAACAACCTAAATGCCCCTCAACTGAAAAATGAATAAAGAAGATGTAGTACTTTTACACAATGGGAGACTACACAATGGGAAAAAAAAAATAACGACATCTTGAAATTTGCGGGCAAATGGATGGATCTAGAAAACATCATATTGAGTGAGGTAATCCAGACCCAGAAATACAAATATAATATGTACTCACCCATAAAAGGCTTTTAGACATAAAGCAAAGGAAACCAGCCTACAAATCAAAATCCCAGAGAACCTAGACAACAAAGAGGAGCCTGAGAGAGACATACTCAGATCTAATCTACGTGGGAAGTAGAAAAAGACAAGATCTCCTGTGTAAATCGGGAATGTGGGGATCATGGGAGAGGGCAGAATGGCAGTGGGGAGGAAGAGAGAAGAGCGGAGGAAAATATATGACTCAATAAAAACAATAAAAATAAAACCATGAGGGGGCTGGTGAGATGGCTCAGGAGGATAAGAGCACTGGCTGCTCTTCCAGAGGTCCCGAGTTCAATTCCCAGCAACCACATGGTTGTAACATGAGGGCCGGCTAGCTTGTTGGGGTTTCCATCCTGCCCGGTACCTCACAGCCGGCATGCCCCAAAGAGAAATCACACACAGGACTCCATAAAATTATAAAGCTGATTGGTCCATTAGGTCAGGCTACTTATTAGCTCTTATAACTTATGTTACCCCATTATTCTTATCTATGTTAGCACATGGCTCAGTACCTTTTCCAGTGGGGCAACTTACATCTTTCCTCTCTGGTGGTCTGGGCAGAACTGGGGAGGGAGCTTCCTGCTTCCCAGAATACTCCCAGTCTCTTTGCTCCACCTCTACTTCCTGTCTGGCTTTCCTGCCTATACTGCCTGCCTGGCCAATCAGCATTTTATTAAAATATGATTGACAGAATACAGACAATTCTCCCACACCACATGGTGGCTTACAACCATCTATAATGAGATCTGATGCCTTCCTTGCCAGCAGTACATTGTATGCTTAATAAATAAAATAAAAATCTTAAAAAAATGAAACCATGAAAAAATAAAATTAAAAAATTATAAAGTACAGACATGGTTCAAGCATTTGTAACGCAGTAATACTGCTGGGATCTGGATGTGAAGCACCCTCCACAGGTCATGTGTTTGAAGACCTGATCCTCAGGTGGTAATGGCTGTGGGAAGCTGCAGGGAACATTAGGAGGTCTAGCCTGCATGGAGAAAGCGGATCACCGTGGGGCAGCCCTTGAGGTCTTATGACCTAGTCTCACTTCCTGTTTATTCTTTCTAACTACATATGTCACGTGACCAGATGTCATGTGCTCCTGTCACTGATTTTCTCGTTGCAATGCCCTGTGTCCCTTTGAACTCTAAGTCCAAATGAACTTTTTCCCCTTACCTTGGCTTCTTGTCTGGGATTTGATGACAGCAACAAGAAAAACAACTAATAAAAGTACAGTCCCCAGATGTTGGTGTCATCACCATTTTATAAATAAAACTGAGTCTCAGAAAGTGACCTATCCAAAGCTAGTAAATGACAGGGTTGGGAATTAGTCAAGATCTTAGCCTCTGTGTCAGAATGTAAAATTATTTCCTTGTCCTAAAACTCTCAAAATGAAATGAAATAGCTACACTTTTAATGTTTTAGAGATTTGTCCCATAGAGAAAAATGTTTATTCAGAGGATTTGCCATATGTCCTTAAATTTTAATCTTAGCTTGAAGAATGAGAATTAAAATAGAGCAAGATTATTTCTCAGGCTGGAGAGATGGCTCAGAGGTTAAGAGCATTGTCTGTTCTTCCAAAGGTCCTGAGTTCAATTCCCAGCAACCACATGGTGGCTCACAACCATCTGTAATGGGTCTCCTCTTCTGGCGTGCAGGCATACACACAGACAAAATGTTATAATAAATAATAAATAAATAAATAAATATTTTTTTAAAAAAGATTATTTCTCATGTACATCTGAGAAAGAGCATGGTGGGGCCTACAAGCTGATCACAGTGGTTAGGACAAACAAGCAAGGCATGTGACAGAGGGCTTATCCCAAGTGTGGGAAATGGAGCCCTTGACAAAGAACAAGCTCCCTAGTCTAGCCTTTCATCTGCCTTTAATAATTTAAACTGAAGTCAGAAATACCTGATAATATGGATCCTGTGAGTATTAAAGCATGTTTAGCACATAAGCATGCCTGACAATTGGAGAATCAATCCTAAGGGATTCATCTACAGTCCTTTCCAGTTCCAAAATAATGTGTCATGATCCAAAATTACTAAGCCTGAGTTGAATTTTTAAAATGAGGAGGTTAAAATGATTCAGCTAATGTCAAGTAACTCTATGTGGCCCTAGTAGGGGGAAGTTAGCAGGTTCTTAATTACTAAATAACTGTCATTATGAAAACTCACTCAAGTCACATAGAAACCAATGAAAACCAAGGGTTTGCTTCAAGTTCTCAACACTAAACTCATCCTCAGGTTAGGCATCCCCAAGTTAAGGCTTAAGATGGGATGCAGAGGAAATGGGAGAGAAGAAAATCAAAGATGGCCATGAATGAAGGAAAAGATGTAGCTCAGAATATTAGATGCAATGATCTGTAGCCACCAGGGGCAAGAGGATCAGTTCTCCAAGATAGACTTCTGATATAGAGAAGACCAGATGAGGGGCAGAGAAAAGACTGGTGTAGCCAGCTTCTATTGCCTACCTCGTATTCCCAGGCAACATCCTCTACGGGCACAACACTGTGGGCTTACTGCTCTGGGGACTGATGACAGGCCTTGCAGGTTACCGCGTCAGCCTCTTTGCAGAACACATCAGTGGTTCCTTATGGAGACCACACACATCAGTCTTTAGTCCCATTTCCATACAGAACCCTAGTAGATGGACCTCATCTACAACACTGGCCAGTTGCCAATTGGGACATAGTTTCCTTGGCTTCATAGGAGCTTGAGAAAGGGGACAGGTGTGGTCCAAGTCCTGGGACTCTCTTGAGAGCTTCCAGAGTCCAGAGAGACAGCTGTAACAGAAAGTGTGGCCACAATTGATGCTCACAGGCTCCCTGAGGAATGTCATAAAGATAGAATAGCTCATTTCTTCCACAAAGGCTTCTACTAATGCTGCAGGATCTATGGTTCCATCTAACAATAGTCCCAGAACAGGAATGAAAACTGCAAAGAATAAAAGAAAAAAGAGAAAATAAGAGGAAAAGGTAACAACAGTAAGCTCTGCCCCCCATAACAAAACTAGTGATTGATAAAAATGCACTTGTTTTAGAACCTTTACTAGCCGCCATTTATAATGAACACTGGCCACCACTGAAACTATCATTGGGGAACATTGTTCACACCACAGAAGGCACAAGAAGGGTAGGAATGGCTAAGAAAGTGCATTTAGAGAATTCCTTTTTATTTGTTTGTTCAATTCTGATTCTTCTGAGTTTATCCTACCCTACCATTCCCATCATGTTATAGAAATCAACATATTCTCTCTTGGACTATGACAAGTTAGTTCAAAATGTGATATTCCTGCATTCAGAAGAAGGCCACAAAATACTGTCAGCTTTTCTCTGTGATACTGATGGAGGAGGGTTATCTGTCTATTGTGTTATTTTCATTGGTCAATAAAGAGACTGCCTTGGCCCCTTGATAGGACAGAAAATTAGGTAGGCGGAGTAAACAGAACAGAATGCTGGGAAGAGGGCTATGAGGCAGACGCCATGGAGCCAGCCACCAGGTCAGACACGCTGAATCTTTTCCTGTAAGCTACCACTTCGTGGTGCTACACAGATATTAGAAATGGGTTAATATCAAGATATGAGAGTTAGTAACTAACTCTCTAGAGATAATGGGCCAGGCAGTGCTTAAATGAATACAATTTGTGTGTTGTTATTTCTGGGGCTAAGCTAGCCATGCAGGAGCCAGGCGGGATGAAAAGCAGGCCTGCCCGCAGCTTCATCACTACATGATACCTTTTGTGTACAGTTATGTTCTTCAAGGTTCCAAACCCCAGGAGCTCTGTCTGTCTGCTCAGGTTTTCAGAGCTTGTACACTGAAGTGTAAAATGTCATTTCTTTATGTCCTGTTCTCACTAACGGCCTCTCCTGCGTCTCGTCATTCCCCAACAGAACGGGACACTCTCCTCAGCAGGTAGTGAGGCATGTTAGAAGCTGAGGGAAAAAGCACCCCTTGGAAGACAAAAACAAGAATCACCTCAGGATATAGATGTATACAGATGACTTTTGCCCAGGCCACACATGTGCATAGAGCATGAACGGTCAGTGGCAGGCTTTCTTGGTATATTTGTTAATTCACGTTGTAAGTTTGTGCTCCTGAATAGGTAAAGGGAAGCTTCACATTGGTTTTAAATGCTGCTATATCTCCAGGATCTAATAGTGTATACCAGGCAAAGAACTGCTAGATGAATACATGCCTGCCAAGTGATTACATCAGGGTTAGGGAACACTTCCTAAACCCCAAATGCTCTTACAGTTTATTAGCAGATATAAGAAATTATAGGGCACACTCTTGAATATCTACTATGTGCCAGGTATGGCTCTATGTACTTTTCATGGATAATGTTTGTTTATCTCACCATAATTTCCAGGATAGAAACCATTGTTCTCATTTTGCAGGTGCTTGTACCAGGTTCCTATTATTCTACTTTAGGAAAACCACCTGCCTTCTCCAGCTCAGGATATGAGACAAATTCAAAATCAGAGAGGAAGAACTGTTTATTCTTGCAGAAGGGCATTTTGGAGGAACCAGGACAGAAAATCTGTAGGGCTTGGATCCAGGTCACCAGCAGGTTGTTCCTTCTCACTGTTTCCCTGCTCCACTCTCACCACTAGACCACAGGATCTGGAATCCTAAGATCCAGTTCTGCAAATACCGAAGTCCTGCATGGTTCATTGCAAGCCCTGTTGGAAGGATCATCGACCCACGTCTGTTCATTTGACCCTCTTTGGGGTCGTGCTGTTCTAACTGGGACTGTTCCCATGATCCTACTGTTGACATCACTTACCACAAGTTTGTTTGCCATAATTCTCACACCAGAGATTGACCAAGCATATTTTGTTTTTATCATAATATTCTTAATGCCACAATAAATTTAAATTACAGAGATGGTTTATTTTGGTCACATTGTATTCTCAGTGCCAAGAACAATTCCTCAGTATTTGTTAAATTTACGAGAATGAAATATAAATGTAGATGGTAACTGATAGTGGAGTTGTTAATATTTTTGTCTAAGGTAGTGTGTGTGTGTGCACACTTTGATATCAAAAACACAAAGAGCAACATTAGAACCAAAACAGCAGCTGAAAATTTGGAAGATACTGGCTGTAGGAAAGTGAGGCAAAGAAACAGAAATGACAAATCATGAAAAGTGGTGGAAGCATGTTATTTTTATATATGGCCTCAAAAAGATGTAAACATGAGGAGCTGTGAAAGATCTGGGGATAAATAGATGCAGTTCTCCAACAGAAAATCTGCTTTAATGCTCTTTCTCACACATAAATTACTTGATCAAGTGTTAAAATTATTAACCTTTCATGCGTGCCCAATTTGCAGCCGAGAACAGCTATGAATATGGCCCAACAGAAAACTGTAAACTTAATTTTCTTTATGAAACTTTTCTGGTTAGCGCGGTTCTCCAGCATGATCTTTGTAGATGACAAGTCATCTGACGACGTTAGAACGTAGCACTCAGCCCATATGACGTATTTAGGGTAGGCAAGGTGACCCAGTGTGAGGAGTAGGGTCCCAAAGGTCAGTAAAGGAATCAGAGACAGCCCATTACCACTGTTAGGCGTCCCATAAGACGCCTAATGTAATGTGATATGTATGCAGAGAGCCCAGCTCAGTCCCGTGCAGGCTCCCAGGTTGTCGGTTCAGTCTCTGTGAGTTCCTATGAGCCCAGGTTAGTTGATTCTGTGACTTTTTTTTGTGTCCTTGACCCCTCTGGCTCTTTCAGTCCTTTCTCCCTCTCTTCTGTAGGATTCCCCGAGCTCTGCCTATGGCTGTAGTTTGGCTGTGGGTCCGCATCTGTTTTCATCAATTGCCAGATGAAGCCACTCTGATGATAAGTGGACTAGGCACCAATCTACGAGAATAGCAAACTATTATTGGACATTTTCCCCCTCTCCAGTCGTGTTTAGGACTATCTTAGGTGGGTCCTGTGGGTCCTGGTGCTCCAGAGCGTCAGGGGTGGGCTTACTCTCCTGGCATAGGATTTAGGCTTGACAGGTCATTGGTTGACAGCTCCCTCAATCTCTAGGCCACGTTTACTCCAGCACATCTCATAGGCAGGGCAGACTATAGGTCGAAGGTTATGTGGATGGGTTGGCTTCCCACTCCATCCACTTGAAGTCTTGTCTGGTCACAATACATTTAAAAATGGGGTACAGATCTAAATATAGAATTCTCAACAGAAGAATCTCAAATGGCCAAGAAATACTTCAGTAGATGTTCAGTGTCCTTAGCCATCAGGGAAATGCAAATCAAAACGACTCTGAGATTCCATCTTAAGTCTGTCAGAATGGCTAAGATGAAAAATACAAGTGACAGATCATGATGGAGAAGATGTGGAGCAAGGGAAGTACTCCTTCATTGCGGGTGGGACTGCAAACTTGTACAACCACTTTGGAAATCAGTGTGGTAGTTTCTCAGAAAATGGGGAATCAGTTTACCACAGGACCCAACTACACCACTCTTAAGCATAAACCCAAATGATGCTCAACCATGCCATAAGGACATGTTCATAGCAGCTTTATTTGTAATATCCAGAACCTGGAAGCAACCTAGATATCCCTCATCTGAGGAATGGATAAGCATGGAGTGTGGTACATTTACAGAAATTTCCATCGTCCAACTACACAGACACAAAACCAGGCTGGGTTTTCCTTTGTACCCACAGGGCCTTGCTCTTTTTCTAATACTTGACTTTTACTGAGTAAGCAAGAGATGGCACTCAATGACTGCATGGGAAGTAACTTGAAAATGCCCTATGAATCCAAGTTCCAGTGACATATTTATTTTCAGGACTCTTTGGATTCTATGCCAATGTCAGAACCCAGGTCTTGGTTGAAATTCTGTGTGGTCTAGAAAACTCCTGAAGAAGTTGGACCGTCTGAAAAGTGGGAAGTGAAGCAGGTACTGAGATCTGAACTGAACCTCTGCTCTTTGGTAGAGCAATGACTCTCAACCCTCCTAATGCTGTGACTCATATAGTTCCTTGTGCGGTGGTGATCCCCAAACATAAAATTACTGTGTTGCTACTTCTTAATGGTAGTTTTGCTACCGTTATGAATTGAAAAGTAAACATCTTATATGTAATCCCAAAGGGGTAGGGGCCCACAGGTTGAAAGTCATTTTGGTAGAGAGCAATGTCTGTCTTTATGTCACAGGTGAACAGATTAGTTCAAATTAAACATTTTTCTTCTTTTGATTTTTCAAGATAGGGTTTCTCTGTAGCTTTAGAGCCTGTCCTGGAACTAGCTCTTGTAGACCAGATCTCACAGAGATCTGCCTGCCTCTACCTCCCAAGTGCTGTGATTAAAGATGCCTGGCTCAAATTAGAAATTTTTAACATCATTTGAGCATGAATGCAAAAAGATGTGGTTTGCAAGTATGGTTCATATATTCTCTATCTTTAAGTCACTCAAGTTCAGGTGAATTTAAAATAGTTATTGGGAACATCCTTTCCATGTGTATCTTGAATGTGTCTGTAACTATGATTGACTCTCAAAGGACCTGATAACAGGAATACCATGGAGATGCTGGGGGAAGAGGCTTGTGTTTTTGAGGGGCAGGCTAGATTTAAAGTTTTTGAAGACATGACCAAATAACCTCATTGGTTGAGGAACTTGTACAGAATAAAATTGAACAAAGGGGTTTCTACATTATTTACATTTGTAGGGTTTCTCTCAGTATCTGAAAAAAACCAAATTTGTAAAGGCTTTCCTATAAAACTTACAGTTATGTGACACTCTAGGCAGGGTTCCCTAGAAGAACAGAATAAGAAGATGTATATGCACATACATATGCACAAACACACACGCACGCACACACGCATGCATGCACCTGCACACACATGCACATATGTGCATACACACACAGAGGATTTATTTGGACTGGCTTGTATGACTTGTATGATAGGTGCATAGATGCTGGGTATTAATAAACAGCCTTAGGAGGCAAAGAACTCAATGGCTACTCAGTCCATGAAGTTGGATATCTCAGCACTGAAAACACAGGACTCCCCTCAGTTCCCCCCCAAGAGTCTCTGGTCTTTCTATTGAGACCATATTGGAAGGCTGAGGATCCTGGAGTCTAATGTAGGTGGAGCATGAGAAAGGAATGACAGATGCACTCAGGAAGAAGGGAAGGCGGGTTTTCCTGGAACCTTCTTCATAGGGCCACCTGTTAGAAGGGGCCGTCCAATTTGAGGGTGGATGTTCATCCCTTAGCTAATCTTCTCTGGAAGCATTCTCACAAACACAATCAGAGATATGTCTCTTAGGTCACTCTAAATCCCATCAAGTGGCTATTCAAGACCAACCATCACATTTCATTCTTTTAAATCTGATATCTAACCACTTCTCAATAAAGGCAACAGAAGGGTAGAGTGCTTGTCCAGCGTGTATGAAGCTCTGGGTTTGAGTCCCATCCTCACATAAATTGGACATGATGTAATCTTTGAATCTGGGATGTTAGTAAGGTCAGAAGTTCAAGGTCATTCTGAGCTACACAGCCATTGATCCCCATCTTAAATAAAGTAAAATAGATATTTATGAGAACATGTCTTAAAACAAAAAGACACTGATATCATAGCTTCACCTAACATGATGTAACTATCCTCACACAACCCACAGCACACTAATTATTCTCTAAGACTAGACAATGAAATCCCTGTGGGATATTTACCATTTAAAATATGCTGATTCAAAACTTAAGTACTGATAATCAATTCACTGCTGTTACATAATAAAAGAATTAGGAAAGGAAGGAAAACTTGGTTTTCATATATATACATATATATACACACATATATATGCACATACACATATACCTGTATACACATGTATCACGTAAACATGTACAAACATAGCCTTAACAAAATAGGGCAAAAACACGCAATTGCACTTTTCATTTTGGTAACTGGTCACGTGACATAGTTGGTATTATCTACCAATCAATCATCTCTCTGTCTTTTTGTGAATGTGTATGGAGTGGAGGCACACATGTGTCATGACACACATGTGGTGGAAGGAGGACAACCTTGGGTGTCCATCTCATCTTCTGCTTTGTCTCTTGTCATTGGCTGCTGTGTATGTCAGGCCAACTGGCCCATAAACTTTCAGGGACTCTCCTGTCTCTGCCCTGCTGGAGTTGCAGACGTTGACGACCACATCCAAGGGGTTCTGGGGATCAGGGCTCAAGTCCTCATGCTTGCATCCAGCCCCCTTTCCTCTCATTCATGTCTAAGTATTTGCACCAACTCCATTGCTTTACAATGGTCAACTCGTTTGTGTCCTTTTTGCAAATCTGAACAGTCCCTTAGATTATGCTTAGGTGTGACTTACACAATGTTGACTTTCCTAGAACAGTCCCTCATTTCCGTGATAATCTGGACTTAATCTGCAGATGATCAAAGTCATGCCGGGATGAGAACAGCCAAAGTCTTAAGTGTTGAACCTGAGGTGTTTGAGGGATTTCTATGCCCAATAGACAGTGCCATGTTTTAAATGTAGGAGGAAAAACCTAGCCTGTTTAGGTGATGGAAGCTATAGCGGGGAGTAAAATTATTCAGGTTAATGCAGAGAGAGAAGACAGAGGGACCTGGGCCACAGCGTGAAGAAACTCACCAGCAGCGCTAGAAGCCCAGGGCAGGCGACCCCTTTACTGTCCCATCCTGCTAGCACTTGTTTATGTCCAATTGCTCTGAAATTCAGATTAGATAAAGTCTGGGAGCTACCAATTCATTCTACCCCGTTCACATGTAGGCATTTTAAGAGCTGTGCACAGCCACTTGCCCAGTTCTTCTCTGCCTTCTCCAAATGCTGCTGCATTCAAGATTCCACCAGCTCTCAAAATAACCCAGGTCCTTGTACTTTTAGCCTTTACACATTTCTTTTTCAGTTTATATTCTTTCACTGATAGTTGTTGATGCTTTCAGTTGTTTAGAAACAAGCACTCCTGGGAGGATTGTTAGTGTATTATTTATTTTTCACTACACTCAAAAGTAGCCCCAGTCTGTGTCATTGAAAACTCCACTCTACACTGTGTAAGAGCTATGACTGACCACACAAGGAGAAAGAGGACAGCAAGAGAACTGACCGGAAGAATTATGCTGTGGAAAGACATCAGAAGAAACTCAGAATTAACTTTTTGGTCTTTGAGGTATCTTTCTCAAGCTACTAGGTTACAACTCTTCCATATGGCCACAAGGGAGCAGCATCAAAAAGCAGAAACCGCCCCTTGACCACTGTTAGTACAAGTGTGCTTCCTTGCCTTGTGTTTTCTGGTGTTGGTCTGTCCCTATGGTCTGGGATTTACTTTTCCACCTGATCATTTCTGTTCTCTCTTCCACAGCAAGAAATTCCTCCCCCCTCTGCACAACTCTGCTAAAAAGCTCTCAGGAGAATTGGGTAGGAGTCAGAGCTCAGTTTTCCTTGGGGGTTTGAGTGGACTTTGGGTCCCAGATCACAGATCCCTGATGGCACTCCAAAAGGCCACCAGACGCTCTATATTTAGGTAGCAGAACTGATGATGGACATGCCCTGGCTCAGACCTGAGAGAGGCAGCGCAGGGGAGGTTTGTCTTGGCTTTGGGAAATCCACAGAGATTGCACAGGGCACGTAGGGCACATTTGGACAGCCTGGATGCTTAGAGACATCTGTCCTTAAGTGGCCCTTCCAAATTACAGTAGCCTGGATGGGAGGCTATGGTCAGTGACTGGTTCAGAGAGGAATTTCTTTCAGCTTCCGTGAGGCCTGTTCCAATTATTACTGACCTCTTCAAGAAGACTCTCCAGCTCTACTGTTCTAGCCTCAAGAAGCAAGGCAAGGGAGATTAATTTACCAGGAAAAATGTAAAATGGAAAGTGTGTGTGTGTGTGGTGTGTTGGTGGTACACGTAGTGCCTGGTTATGACAAGGAAACAGAATGGAAGCTGCGCTTGAAAGCAAAGTTTGAGCCTCACTGTGAAATGCTGGTTTAACAGCGGATGGGGTCTGACTTTGAAGGCTAGGGAGATCACCTCTGTAATCAGAAGCCACACACCTCAAATCATGCTTTTCAGAGCCGTGTGTGCAAGGGGATTGGAGTACGGACACAGGTTTGCGAGGGATCTTATTTGGGGCAAGGCGATCCCAAGCCCAAGCTCAGGGCAGAGGAATGCAGCAGGGTGATGTGTGAGGTAGAAGAGGCTCCCCTGTGACCACCTGACTGTGGCAGCAGCTGCACTCACTGATGTCTTTCTGTGTCTCCACTGCATGTGGTTTCAATGACACGTCCCAGCAAAGCACAGTTTGGGATCAACTCTCACACTGACCTGGAGATATCCTGATGGGTGATTCCACTCTGTTTCATGTTGGTCACTTGGAATGATAGTTTTTCTTCACCCTCATCTCGCCACTCCCTAGAACACTAGAACAGGTTTTCACAATTCTCGCAGATGAAAAAGACCAATCACTTCGGGGGGAAAGGAATAATTTTTAAAAACAGCCTGACTTGGAAATTCTGGCTCTCTGCAAGTGGTTGAACAGGTTCTGGTGGATGCTGTTTGCAACCAACTCAGATAATCAAGGAATTACTTTATCTATTTGGGAATGTCATACAAGGGTACAATGCATTTTGATTATATTCATCCCCCTCTCCTTCTCTTCAACATCTTCAAGGCCTCTTCATTCCAGCTTCATAACAGATATTTTTACTAAGGGAGTTTGGGAAATACTGTACAGACTTAGAAAAAAAATCTGTCTTGCAAACAGATTCTAGGATGAGTTCCCATTTCCTGCCATAAATCAGATTGTGATAGGCCAGGGGCAGTCAGATAGCAAACCTCTGGTTCTAGACCTAACCCAGCCCAAGCCCAGATTACACCCGAAGTGGCAGAGTCAGAATGGAAGGTCTGTAAAGACCTGCAGGGATGTAGCTAAGAGTCATAGCCAGGCCAGCGCAATCAGCTCTGAAAAGAAAGAAAGATTGTTCTGAGTGTTTGAGAAGGAGGCATTCACTCATCAGAATTAATAGAATGTTTTCTTATGTAGTTCTGGGACCTTAGAGGGCCAGGATGAAGACTGGGATGTTCAGAGGAGGTGTATAAAACATGACTTTGAATCTGGTTAATTTTGGTGTGTGATTTTTTCATTTATTTACATTTTAAAAATAAAGTTTATAAAATTAAAAATAGGAAGAATGAGAACAGAAAGAGGTGGGGCTCAAGATACTTGAGGACTTTTTAAATTAAATCTTTTTTACTCTTACTACTCCAATATCTTTTCCTTGTTAGTTCTTTCTCTTCTCTGGGCCGTAACTAAACACTGTTTTTCCTTTTCTCTTTCCCAGTCTCTGGATCTGGCATGCAGACACTACAGCCCTTGGCCCCTCTCACCACCACCTCAAATGGAAGTTTGGCCCATCCAACCCATTTTCTACTGGTAGGCATCCCTGGCCTGGGACCTAATGTCCACTTTTGGCTGGCTTTCCCCTTATGCTTCATGTATGCAGTGGCCACACTGGGCAACCTGGCCATCATCCTCATCATTCGTGTGGAGAGAAGCTTGCACGAACCCATGTACCTCTTCCTGGCCATGCTTTCTACCATTGACCTGGTCCTTTCCTCTGTCACCATGCCCAAAATGGCCAGCTTGTTTCTGACAGGCATTCAGGAGATCAAGTTCAACATTTGCTTAACCCAAATGTTCCTTATTCATGCTCTATCAGCCATGGAGTCTGCTGTCCTGCTGGCCATGGCTTTTGACCGCTTTGTGGCCATCTGCTACCCATTACACCATGCTTCTGTGCTCACAGGGCCTATGGTGGCCAAGATTGGGCTAGCTTCCCTGACCAGAGGATTTGTATTCTTCTTCCCACTGCCCTTCCTTTTGAAGCGGTTGTCATACTGCCGAACACATACTGTCACACACTCCTTCTGTCTTCACCAAGATATTATGAAGCTATCCTGTACTGACACCAAAATCAATGTAGTTTATGGGCTCTTCATCATCCTCTCAGTGATGGGTGTGGACTCCCTCTTCATTGGCTGCTCCTATATCCTCATCCTGAGGGCTGTGTTGGAGTTGTCAACTCGAGGGGCAGCACTCAAGGCTTTCAATACCTGTATCTCCCATCTCTGTGCTGTCCTGGTCTTCTACGTGCCCCTCATTGGGCTATCAGTGGTACACAGGCTGGGTGGTCCCACATCCCTGGTCCATGTGGTTATGGCTAATATCTATCTCCTGCTGCCACCTGTGGTCAACCCCATTGTCTATGGAGCGAAGACCAAGGAGATCCGTTCAAGAATTACCAGTATGTTCTCACAAGATGGCAGGTGAGGACACCCAGTCTGGCATCCTCAATAATACCAAAGATGACAGGATGAGGACATGCAGAACGACTTGATCATTACAGCATGCCGCTCACTGGGCTGTCTGCTTCTAGTTATGGCAACAGCTAGAGTTTGCATCTTTGTTTCCTGGAATGTGTCAATACAGAACTTACGACAAGTCTGGAGTCCATTATGGAGAGCAGCTGTGTTATAGTCTCTGGTGTAATAGCTGTGCCATCTCCCTTTCTCTTAACTAGAAAATAGACACAGTTTTGAAATGGGAAGGCTATAAACACCATATCTCATGATTCTTTAGTTTTGATATATAATTTTTTATGGTGCTTTCTCCCATGTGTACATGTCAGCGAATCTGTGTTGGTTATATAACCTATTATTTATACCTCAAAGTAGTTGCGTAATTACAGTTGAGGGCTAATGAAGGCATTTGGAGGAAATGTAACTGGAGAGGAGGTAATTGATATGAAATGTTAAAGTTTCTTTATACATTCACATGCATTTATGTGGAATCTGTAAGTGTCCATCTGGAGACTTCATGTTACTCCTAGAAGGAAGTTTTCTATTTTGGTTTTGAATATTGTGGATGTGTTTATATAGAAAAGATAAAAGGAGTGAAAGAGGGAGAGAGAAACATAAATGTGACTATGTCTTGGTGAATGTGATAGTTATGTCCTGATGTGTGTATGTTATGATTGATGTTGTTGACTGTACCTTTACCTTGTTCATGAGATATACATCAGTTGGTATGTTGATTTGTATCTGTGTAAGACTGCTGTTTTGTGTATATTTATGGTGGGAAGTGTATTTATGGATGCCTGGTGCCTGTCTTCCTTTGCTCGTATCTGTAGAATGTGATACAGCTATCAATGGGTGTGTAGTCCTGGGATGACTAGCCCTTCAGCATGTGTACTCTTTGTCTTCTGGCATATGTCTATACTATGTCTATAGTGCATTGCATTTTTGATATGAATGTGATTATCGACATTTGTGTGTGTGTATGTATCTGTCCTTTCCTGTGATAATTAATTTTGGGACATATTCCCAGCACATATGTCTTAGATACATTTTCCTTTTGTGTTGAGTATGAGTTATGTGACTCAAGACTCAGTTCAGACTTGGTAGTTCTGGATTGGCAAGTGGTTTCAGTGTGGAGCTGTAGGTGGAAGTAGAAGGTTGAGGAAGCCTGGTTACAAGCAGCAGGAATAATTTCCAATACTGAGACACAAATCTCTAAGATATCTGAGTCCTCTGTCAAGCCCAGGCTTTGGTTATGACTTTGGGAACACAAACAATCATGTTGCATTTTCTTTCTCTCTCAAGGCCAGCTCATACCATTTCTATCTTTCTCACATTTCTTCTCGTCTTCCTGCCTTTTCATTTGGGCACTGGCTTCTTGAATTCTCTATCTCGGTCTTCCTTCATCAGTGGCAGGCTAGTTTCCTCATCTCTCCCTTTCATTCACTGGTGGTTTACCAAGTATGTTCAAAAGTCCTTGGCTGTAGATCTGTTAATCTCATTGAGGGAGCAAGGAGCAGAAGAAGATGTACGTGTGTGATGTCTGTGAGGGTATGGTACACCTTACCGATAGTACATCTTATCGGTGATACATCTTACCAATGGCACTCAATCTGCTTACAGATCTTGACATTAGGTACAAAAAGATTTACATGGAAGAAGTATAGATAGAAACTAATGAAGATTATGACAGAGGGGAAAATACTGAAATACAATGTAAAAGGCAAAAATTTGGAAATACCATGAGGAGGTATATTTTATAATCTCTTGATCTCATTTCCTCATGTGTACAATGACCAACTACAAAGTCAGCAATGAAATAGATACTTTTGACATTCTTTTAAAGTGTTAGTTAAGTGTTATCCGCATGCAGTAGATGATCATATATATCTTGTTTTATGATACGAGTTTAGAAAGCACCATTTATGTTATGGTCTATGTGAACAGCTCTCTGGAATTTTTGTAAAATTGCAGAATTGTGGCAGCAGTTGTTATTCTGATATATTGTTATGCCCAATTTACAAATCAATCAATCAAACCTTTTTAATCTCTCAATAAAAGATTATTTTTGCAAATTTTAAGAGAGGTTGAAATTTATATCTCTGTGTTGTGATATGACTTAGAAATGGAATACAAAAATGCACAACTCTGCCAAGAACTTCTTTCAGATGTGGCCTTTGTCATCATCAGAAAGGGATGCATTGTGGGGTTGGAATCATAAGGGGTTCAGATCAAGATTAATGATATTTATTTGGACACTAGTTCTTTAACCTGTGGAAACATAGCAATTTTACAGACTATTACCACTATGAAATATGAATGCAACATAGGACTTATTGAATAACTGTGGGATTAAATGAGATAATGAATATGAACATGGGGAAAATCAAAAGTGATTAATAAATGTTGATAATAATGGTTTTAAATAATAAAAATGGCAATCATATATGTTATGCTCATCCTGGAAGATAGGCTTCTAAGTACATCAATTCTCAGTTTTCATAACCAAGTTGCATGCCAGGTCTGAAAGCTGTTCCCTTGCCTAGATTATTGCTTGGTTGTCTTCTCAGGAAAGTTTGGGAATCTCTGAATTCTCTGAATCTCCTTGGTTGCATGACTGGTGGTCACTAGGGTCACTGTGACTCTGCTGAGGGATCTTGCTAGACAAAGTACTCCCCTTAAACTCCCATAGTCTCTGTGCTCCCTCTGTCATGGAGCACCAACCTCTATAATCCATCTAGATGCGTCTTCCTCTGTTATAGATCTCATGGAGTTAAACAGCAACTTTCTGCTTATTCTCTACAGTGAAATTTAAATATACCCCTATGATACTTTCCTGTCCCCTTGTCAATCTCCATACTTCCACACCTGGCAATAAGGAGCTCTGTGGTTATGTGACTTTGAAGGAGAGTGCATTTTATTTTACCTTAAAAATTTACTCTTGTTTCCTTATCCAACCTCACCTCTTACTTCTTCCTCTTAACTGTGTTCCTTGACTGTTTTGGCAGTATCCTATGAAGCCCCTCAAATGCTTTCTCTAACTATTAATGTTCAAGCTATTATAAAACTATAATATAGCAGCATTATATTTTAGGTATTGCTTTCCCCCCATTTTACAGACGAGGAAATCAAGGCTCTGACAGGTTTGTGACTGTTCTAAAGTCATGCAACTGTGGCTCAACTCTACCTCCCTCTTTCCAATGTTACAAACTTGCACTTCAGATCTGATTAATACACAGTAAAGGGTCCAAATGAGGAGTTACGGTAAGGTCAAGGAATGATCTCAAGTGTGTGCTGCCTGCTGGAGGAATCAGTGGATAGTTATTCCATGCCAACAATCTCTTGTTTGGAAGACAAGCAATATATTTCTTGGTAAGCCCCTTTATCTACTGAACCATCTCAGCAGCCATGCTAAGAGTTTCAAATATGCTTTGTATACAAACCTTTTGTCAGTATGTGCTTCACATCCTTCCCCACCCTGTGACTAACCTTCAGCTTGCTTTCTTTCATGTGTTGTGAAAGTTAGACTTTTTATTTGATGATGTTTGATTAGTCAAGTTTATACTTTTGTTGGTTGCATCTAAAAACTCATTTGCAAACTGAAAGTCACAGAAGACACTTTTCTGTAGAAGCTTTGCAGTTTTAGGTCTATGATCCATTTTGAGTTGTTTGAGTGTGCAGTGTAAAATGCAGAGCAAAGTTAACTTGTTCCCACAACAACATCTGCTCATCTTAGTAACACACTGGCTTACCTATGCATAACTACATATAGCTAGTAACATTGTATTACTATGTTTGATTATGCTGCCTATACAAAAATTGATTATTTGCACATGTTTGTCTAACTCTAGACTATTCTGCTTCATGACATATGTTTATACCAAAATCACCTTGTTTTGATTAGTGTAGCATTGTAAGAAATCTATAGAAAGTGAAATATTTTAAATACTTCAACTTTGCTTCTGCTTTTCAAAGTTGATATGTTTATATTTCCATGTAAATTTTATCAGCAATTTAAAAATTATAACAACAAAGTTACAAAATAGAACAAAATTCTTTTTAAAGTTTGTTTTGGGCTGCATGGAATCTATTGATCCAGAGAATTAGTTTGATTGAGTCTTCCAGCCTGTGATCAGGATATTTTCCTTTTTGTAAAATGAAAAAATAAAATTTATGCCCTGATACTGCTGAAGCATGCATGGGCAGCCTGTATATGGTGGTCCTGTTGAACTTGTCCATGTTGGGTTTTATGGTCTTAATTGATGAGGATGACTGACCAGGTCTCCTCCTCATCAAGAGGGCACCAGATCTCATTACAGAGGGTTGTAAGCCACCATGTAGTTTCTGGGAATTGAACTCAGGACCTTTGGAAGAGAAGGCTGAGCCATCTCAAGGATCATAGTCTCAATTCAGCACTTAAAGTATCTCTAAATATTTTTACAGTTTTGATGCTAATATAAGTGATATGTCTATTCAATTAAAATGAAAACTTACATATTGTTAGTACAAAGAACTAGGATTTCTCTTTATTAATCTTGAATCTTAAAAGTTATCATACTCAAATGTTATTTCTAGGATTTCTTGACAAATGTTCGTGTTGTCTATGAATGAAGACAGTTTTATTTTTTGCTTTTCAAAATGGAGTCATTTGTAGCAAAAGAACAGCATGAACTTGCTATACCATCTTAAAGGGATAAGACTCAGTCTTTCATTATTAAGTATGTTTTAATCGATTCTTTTAAAACTTTTTTATTGAATTTTTGGGAATTTTACATCATACTCCTCAATCCAACTATTTATCCCCTACGTTACTCTTGTAGCATCCTCCCCAACAAAAAACTTAAAAATCAATAATAAAAATGAAATATATAAAAGTAAATAAACACATAAAAGTTCACATAAGAATAATAATTAAAAAGACATAAACACTCCCCCCATCCAAAAACAAATAAAAAAGAAAAAGAAAGAAACACCAGCTCGAGCAGTGGCTCAGAGAGGTAGGAGCGCCTAACGCTGTGTGCCTTGTGCCAAGGGTCACGGGTTAGAATCCCGCCTGCGCTGTCTGTCGATAGTCATGATGCATCTATGATCAATATGCTGAATCGATGGTAAAAGTGATAAATCGCTATCGATTAATCGGAAAAAAAAAAAAGAAACACGTTGCTCCTCCATCTTTCCCGCCTCTCCGTCTCATCCCCACTCCTCGCAGCGGCACTGGGAGCTGCTGTGTGTCATGCAGTGACCCTTTTGTCCGCACAGCTTTATTTGCAAACTTTCATTGTGTAGCGTGTGACTGGTTAGGTTTCAGATCTCTGGCTCCTGGTACAACATCAATGCTGGACTCTCACTGAATCCCCTCTTGGATATCCTGCTATTGCCCAGAGTCATGGAGACCCTGAGGCTGTGGTTCTGCAGGGCTAGTCCCTTCAGAACTATAGTCCCTTCAGCAGGCTATAGATGGGGTACATGTTGGGGAGTGCCAACTGAAAGTCCTAGATGTGTACCTGGAAGGTAGCTGAGAATTGGTCAATCCAGGACGCTGGGACCACCCACGTCAGGTGAGGGGTGGTGTTGTCTGCACTTTTCTGTGAATTCCCACACCCGAAACAGGCGCGCGCGATCCCGAATCGAGCCCATGAGAATGGATGATTATCCTAAGGGTTGAAATAGACAGACACAAAGGACCATGCTCATTCACCAAAAGAGTAAATGGCAACTTTATTAAACACAAGTCGGGTATATATACTAGGGGGCAAAGGGAAAATAGCCCCTTCCATCCCGAACAGAGGAAGAGGATGTCAGGTGTCCGGCACCCAAGGCCAGACAGCAGCTGCAGTGGCAGACATATAAGGCCTATGGCGGGATCCTTGCTTGCAGGTGGAATTACCATAACAAAAGAGGGCCAAGTTCTTTCTAAAGCTAAACCCTCAGGCTGGTGCAAGAGCAGAGAAACCAGGAAGTCAGAGGTAAAACGGCCCTGCATAGTGCCACGAACAAAAGGGGAAGAAACCTGGGTACCTACAGGGTGGAGCCAGCTTTCCCAATGGGCCAGCTCTCCTATAAGAGGCAGGGCCAGTTCTCCCATGCTGGGATAATGAATTCTGGAATCCTGGGTCCACTGAGGGGTCAGCTTCCTGGTGAGGGCATTGGGTGGCTCTCTGAGGCCAGTGAGAGGCAGGAACTCATGGATATCAACACAGACCCTGGCTGTGGTAGGGTCATGGCCCCAAACGTGGCTCTTAGCAACAGCTTGGGCCTGGACAATTCCATGGACCCAGGTGGCAGCGGCAGGTCACCCATGGGTCCTGTAGAGACCCGTCTTTCAGGCCCCAACATGGCTACAAGTGGTGGCCCAGAACCGGGCATCCTTGTGGCCTTTGGAGGCAACACAGGCCATGGAAAACAGCAGAGACCCTGGCTATGGTAGGGTCAAGACCCAGACATGGCCTTCAGCAGCAGTCTGGGCCCAGATGTCACCATGGCCCTACAGGCCACTCAGATTGTCATCGCCCCAGCTGCAGGGTGGCCCTCAGACAGTAACATGGCTCCAGGTGGTAGCTCAGACCCCAGGCATCCCCATAGCCTTCAGTGGTAACAGCAGCCATGGATATCAACACACACCCTGGCTGTGGCAGGCCACGTTCATCAATACCCGAGTGACTTATTGAGACATTTGATCACAATTCTAGATATTTTTTTCTGTATTTTTATCACTTTTCTGTGTTTATAGAAATTTGTTTTGCTATGAAATGTGTGTTTTCTAATAGGAGTAAAGCTACTTTAGCATTCTTATGATTAACGTAGTCTTGAGACGTTGTTTTCTGTTATTGGCTTTCTCGTTTGTCAATTTTGTACATGTGTGTACAACACATTGTGGGATGCTCATCCCAATGACCTTCTCTTAGCCCCTTCCACTCCCACAGCTCCTTCTTCCCAACTACTTCTCCTCCTACTTTCATTGTTTTTCAAAATTTATTTTATTTGTGCAAAGCTGTTGTGACTAGCCGTAGCTGCTGTGAGATCTTTGTTGTTGAGCCAGAAGACAGCTGTTCATAGGACCCCTCATTCTCCAGCTTGTCCAGCCTTTCTGCCCCCTCTTCTATGATGTCGCCTCTTGGAACTAGTCTGATCATTTGTTTGGGTTATGCTTTGAAGTTTCGCAGTCAGAACTTGCTCATGTTTAGGGGTGGGCTTCTGCACTCTCCATAAAGAGGTGAACTGTGAAAGCCTCCAGTCTGATTGTCCGGAAGCCGCCAGTCTTTGTCCTGTGTGGTCACTGCAGAATGCTATTACTAACTTTTTAAATGGTTCTCCCCATAGTTTTAGTTAGCTTGCTCGTATAATTAGCATTCTTGAAGAAGACTCTCCACCCTCAAAGATTGTCTTTTAGGCATCTCCAATTCTTTGCCTTTGCATTCTGACTGAACCCTCAGTTCAACTCCACAACCAAGGGAAGCCTCTAGACTCTGCCTGGCTTCCCTTTCCCATGATGCAGCATGGAAAGGAGACACAAGCTGGAAGCTGCAGATATTTCCCGGTTGTTCATTTAGTCTCACGCGGTTCTGCCCTCCATCGCCTGAAGTCAGTGCTGCACAAACCATTGCTCTATGGCCTCTGCTCAGGCTCTCACTCTTCCACACGGTTCCTGCTTCATGCTACCACCTTAGACGGAAATAATTGCGCGTGTGTGAAAAGTCTTTGTGCATGCACACAATGGAGGCAGTCACAGTGTCTCTAGGGTGGTGACAGAGCATCAGTCAGTATTTACTTTTAATGTGAGTTATAATAATAATGCTTGGCATTGTCTATTTTTGCATAGCTTGGGTCAATGCCCCCTGCATTTTGACATAAGACTTCTAACTGTAATAACTGAATAGTGAAACAAAGTGAAAAGTCAATTAAAATTCAAATACAAATGTAGTTTTTAACTTATTTCAAAAGTTAGGTCACTTAGTTTCACATGGAAATTGTTCTCTATCTTTATAAATGTTCTCTTACTCTTTTATCCTTAACAGAAGCCAGATGACAGATCTTATCCGGCTGGTCAGGAGTATAGAGAGGGTTAAAGAAACCACATTACATTCTCTTTCCTTGCCCTGGATTTCAGTACACCATGGAGTAGCAGGCAGTGGTATTATCTCCGGGGACCCATGTTTTGTATTAGCTAGCCATAGCAGCCAGAGCGGAGAGAGAATGAGGACCTTAGGGCTTTAGAGGATGGGACCACTGGGTTCCAGGCTCAACAAGAACCTAACAGCACCCACAAAAGGAAAGTTGGGGGATAAAGATCATGTCAGGCTGGAGATAGGTTCTCAATTACAGAGTCTCTGAAAATTAACTCTGCCTTCCTCTGACTGTTTGACAGCTTCCTGAAGAGACTGTGAAAGAACCTCATATGACCACAGGTGCAAAAACGAGTTTTATCTGGCTCTTTCTTACTCTAGTTCACATTTGGGTTTGGTCTAACTATTTCAGCCTGCAGCAGTCCATTTTCAAAGGACTCTAGAGACCATCTACCCAGTGCCTTTCTGCCTATTTCCCCACAGCCGGGCTCAATCCTTTTAGGGTATGGAAACTTAGAAGGCAACCAGAACCACAGTAGGCTTGTGGGCATATCTGCTGATGGACCCCCTGGATACAGACTGCTTTCCCAACGAGGAGGGGAGGAAAGAGGGAGGTGGGAAGTCCAAGAGTAAAGAGCCCTAAGGAGACCCACAAGGAGGTGGAGACTGAAGGGGCCAGGCTTCTTTGCAGCCCATCAGATCTTCTTCAGAAAGAGTGCCGGGGAGAAGGGACACAGGATCCTCCAGGCCAGCTGGGGTGAGTATAAGAGAAGGCATGTATTGGGCTGGGGTCACTTGTCGCTGAGGACCTTCCATGATAGGTAGCCTGACTGTGAAGAACTAGATGTAATGGTCGGTGTTGGTGGTGTGGAGGAAGCTACTCACCTAAAGGACAGGCAATCAGTACAATGTGGGGAAAGGAGTGAGGATGTTCAGTGTCGCCAAGAAGGAGGTTTCAGTACCTGTTTTCCAGTGACTGGTTTACTGGGGACTACGGAGTGGTTGGCAGGGGATATGAGCAGGTATGAGTGGAGAGAGAGCAGACTGGGCTGGAGTTGAACTGGGGTAGATTGGGGTTGGACTGGCTTTCAGTGTGTGGACAGAGATGGCCATGGTGATAACTGTGACTAAAGCCCTGCCTGAGATGGGGTGTTCTGGGTTGATCAGGGCTCAGTTAACTCTCTGTTAAGGGTCCAATTGATCCTCTTGCCAAGGCTGCAGTTATGATCTTGACTCAGATCTTGACTCAGTCCTAGGATTGAGGTTCAGTCTTTAGCTCATTTAAAAAGTGGCTGAAGGTCCATGCTGTCAATTCTTTTGCCTTTAGATGCACCAAAGCCTTTGTAGCTTTCCAAATGAGGTCTATTTTCTCTCACTTTGGGTCTTTACCTTTTCCAGAATGTACTTCTCTCTCTCTCTCTCTCTCTCTCTCTCTCTCTCTCTCTCTCTCTCTCTCTCTCTCTCTCTCTCACACACACACACACACACACACACACACACACGTCTATTGTTTATGACAAAGCTCTCAGGTGTATTCAAAATAGTGCTACACGACCTGTCCCTTAGCCCCATCTGATTTTCTCTCTAAGCCTCCCTTGCTTTCAGTTTTGGTACTTTGAGCTCATGAACTCATAGGTTCATTCCTGTCTTAAGATCTTTTCCTCTTGTAGTCTCCCAAGGCTGAAATGCTCTCCCCCTAGGTCTCAGACCAGTTGGTCTGTTCCCACCGCAGGCTGCTGAGCTTGCTTGCCATCTCCTCTGACCCCTGTGTGGACTGGATCTCCATCTTACCACTCCAACTATCTTCATTGCTCTTATATTAACTTGCAATTTTCTCATCTGTCTTTACTTTCTGTCATTGCCAACTGAATGTATGGGCCGCAAGAAAGTTGCAATATTGTCTGTTAACCCACTGCTGATATCTAGTTTGATTCTGCCTGTTTAACTAAATGTTTCTGTCTCTTTACCTCACCGAATCCCCTGATTAACAGCACTGGTCCTGCAAGCCTTAACTTGGTAGCAGCATTGCAGGGAACCCTCTGAGCCCAAAGCACTTGGGGAGCTACTGTTCCCTCTGCTTCTGAAGGCTGCAGCTCAGCCTTGCCCCCGCACTCATCACAGCACACAGTGGTGGCTGCATGCTTGTCCCCGGCTCTCTGCACACCAGATGGTCTGAGCTGTGCCTTGCTTACTCTGCACGTCAGTATCTCTGGTGCTTAGTTCAGAGCTCAGCAGGCAGGAGCCAGCCAGGCAGTAACTGTTGGGTTAAAGTGAGAGCGCTGAACAAGACCCCCTCAGGCATTTACGGCTCTGCGCACTTGCAGGCAGCAGTCACGTGCCAGGCTAGCCTCTCAGGCTACCCATAACCACTTCCAACACTGCCAGTTTGTAGAGTTCTGACCTGGCCCTTTGCAGGAAGTGGAGAGGTAGGGACCTAAGCCCTACCAAGGTAATCCTTCTGGGGTGACTTTAGGGGACCAGACTGACATGAGTGAGTGGGAAGGATGAGAAACTTTACTTCTTGAAAAATTCCTTCTTTCAAGTATTATCTTGCGCATTAAAGTCAAGAATGACCAACATCCTTTAAAGTTCACCCGCTTCTCCGAATCTCAGCAGATTTTAGGGCACAATGGGTGTTGATGATTTGGATAAAGGTGGTTCTGGGGATACTTACTCCTTATATGAAGTGCTAAGGAAAGTTCAGCTTCCTCAAGCATCAGGCTCCTCCCGGCTGAAGCCCACCCACGAAGTCGCCCTCCCTCTCTGGACCTGGAATCAGAAGACAGAGGCTCCCAGCCCCACCTGGGCTCTACTCTAAGAACGTTCTCTTCCAAGTATTTTAACAAAGGCTTGGAGTAACATCAGAGGCTCTCTTCACTGCTCTGGGCATGAGACACTCCATTTTTACCTAGATAAAAACAAAGACCACAAATCACCAGCTTCATTCCCTCTTGTCCTGCCCCAAGAGATGCTTAGGTGTCCTGGTCCCTAAAGAGGTCTCTGAACTCAGGCCCTTTATTTTGCATCCCTTAGATGTAACATGGAAATTGTTCCTATAAAACATCCATTACTAAGGGGATTGTGAGAAGGACAGGATAGATTTGACATATTGGAAACATAGATTAGTCACTCAGAGCTTTTGCCCTTAACATTGTTACCTGTCAAATGGTATCACTACCTGTCTAACAAGTTGGTGAGGGTTCCCATTAGACTAGGAGTGAGTAGCTGGAGAGCAGAACCCTTCTCCACTCTCTACCTGACCATGGCACAGCCAGGAGATTTGGCCTGAAAGAAAAGAGTGGCCCAGAGCCTCATCTAGGAGAGTCCTCTTTACTATTCTCTTACTTTTTTGTCTAAGATTATACCTGGGCAAATGTCCCATTTGTCAGACACTCATCTTGCCTTACCTCCGGCCAGACTTTGTCAGCTTCTAGAAGGTGTAGCACACCAAAGGCATCCTAAGGTAAGAGGACAGGCAGTGTCCTCGGCTGTTCCTACTGTACTCATCGACTGTTAAGTCCCAGAAATGTCATTTAACCTCTCAAAGTTCTAGTTTTCTCATCTGTCAGGAGGAAAGGTTTCAGAGAATTCCATCTATCCTGCAGAGTTGTTCTCAGCTGAGAGATAAGATTTATGTCTGGTGTTTTGTAGGCATTCAGCAAGCTCTATTAATATCACAAAACAGCGAGTCAGGGCTGGGAGATTGCTTTGTTGTTCTCGGGTCAGAAGAGCGGGCACTTAGCCATTGTTTTCCTTTCTGCCAACTTTCCCATGGGTCTATAAGATTGACAGCTGAGCTGGTGAGGAATGCGGGGTGGGATGGTGAGAAGAATTTAGCTGGTATTGGAGGGAGCTCTTTAAAGGCTGAGACCCCAGAGTGAATTTAGACCGCACAGTGGGGTCTGCTGCTCTCTGAGTCCTGAGAAAAGGTAAGAAGCCCAAATAGTTCCCGGATAAACATCCCCATGATTCACTAAGCTAATTTGACATTTTAGGAAAAAATTAAGATCAAGGTTACTCTTTTGGTATTAGGAAAGAGAGAGAGAGAGAGAGAGAGAGAGAGAGAGAGAGAGAGAGAGAGAGAGAGAGAGAGAATCTTTGTTTATTTTTCTGTAGCTGTGGTCCATTTTCTAAATAGAATGATTTCGTTCTAACTTGCTTGGAATCTCCTGACCATCTTGAGTGAATTTGAGTGGGTGTAATTGTGGACCGGTGCTGTGTCCACAGGGCCTCCTGAAGTTGTCCCTTTTCTTATCCTTTGGAGAGCTGTAGGGATTGGCAGGACTGTGCAGTCTGAAGGGTCCCCTGGACTGCCAGGGCCCCTTTCCAGTCCTTCGTTTCTCATCTCCACAGATTCTGAGGTCCAGATTTTATTTTGAGCTGCCTCCCTTCCAGGCCGACTGACTCTTTCCTCTTTTGATTTCTGGTATCTTTCTACCACGGTACACTCTTAGCCCTGTGAGAAATTGATTATATTCATATATATTTGTATGGGTATATGCATAGAATGCATAGAATGAGCACATAAATATATTGAGTGAAGATTAAAGCAAACTGGAAAAAAAAGAAAATTTCATTTGATACATTTTCAATGTTATAAGCTCTTTAATAGTTTTATAATGCCTTTGATATAGCTGATCTCACATAAATTCACATTAGCACTAGGAAGTTATTATTAATAATTTAATAATTTACTACCCCAAGAGCTGAACTCGAGACTCCTGTTTCTTCCCCAAAGGAGCCTACTCACAGCATCAGCTTGCTCCAGAGGCCGTAACATTTCCCGTGTGGACACATGGCTTTTTCCCGATTTGCTTCCTAATGCAGTATATTTTAATCTTGGCAACCTGCCACCTTTCCCATGTCTGTTCATGCAAACTGCTGGGTGGCATGGATAGCTATTGGCCCTCTGGAGTTCTGCAGTCTCTTCTGGTTAGTGCCTCCAGGTGAGGAATCCTAGGTGATGCCTGTCCTCGGGCACAGACGGTGCTGCATCCTCTGTACTTCTCAGAGCCGAGACATCGCAGCAGCTTCGTGAACTTATGCTTCTTCCTCTCCCCCCAACCCCCTTATTCTATTTTTTAAAAATTTTCTCACATGACCTTTGAATCCCTGTGGGTTTTGTTTGTTCCTAAAGATTTCTGTTCTTCCCTTTAAGATTACTTGGAACTGACATTGTGTATGTTCTTTCCTGCCTCTCCAGTCTCTGAAGTTCAGGTATCTGACAGTCCTACTTACCCCTTGCCTGTGTGATCTTCATCAGATGTTCTCCAAGGGATGCTGCTATTACTAAAACTCATTTCCTTATGAATAAGTATAATCGGATGCCAATTAATAAATGTAGCAATGTCTTTGAAATTAAGGGATTTAGGATTGAGGAGAAATAAGTGATTCTTATAACCAGGAGAGTGAGTGCATAAAAAGAGACCCAAGCAAAGTTATTTGGGAATGGAGACAGGAAATGGTTGATTATCCAAAGAAAGGAGCTTAGGGAAAGTAACATCAGGGAGAAAAAAATAAGCAAGGGCTTGAAGAATACGTGTGATCAAACCCAGGGTTTCCTGCAAGTTAGGCAAGCACGCTGTCAGTTGAGCCACACCTCCAGCCCTTCCCTGAGTGTTTTACTACAGGCAATATCATCTGGTCAGGACTGGTGTCGTGCAGATGAGCAAGCTTAGAGCACAGCAGCCAGCATCACGGGACCTAGTGCGTGTGTGACACGTGATCAACATCAAGGAATAAAGGAGCGAAACTGTAATTACTGTACTCACTGTATGAGATTATCATCTAAACACTTAACATCCACCATCTCACTTCATCCTCACAGAGTTCTCATTGGACAGGAGCTGGTACTGATGTGATTACAGTGATGAGGAGACTGACGCATAGGAGTAGCAGATGGCTTTCCCTAGTTGACACTGCTCACAACTAGGGTTTATGCAGGACCAATTCTGAAGACCAGTGCCTTCACAGTGATACGGTATTGACTCTGAGATTTTAGTCTATGGACAAGAAGAATTTACGTGCTTGAGAGACAACCAGGTAGTCTCTTTTAGATTATATGTATGGGCTCCCAAAAGAACTCAGACATCAATATACTTGGGGACAAGAGTTTATAGAGAGAAAAGTAGATTTACTATAAAAGAGATTGAGGTAGTCTGGAAAGAAAGTATAGACAAAGAACACCAAAGAAAAATCTTTGTATAGGATTGCCATTTAAAGGTATTGCTAAGAGTCAAGTAGAGGAGGGTGAAGATGAAGGAGGGATTACAGGAACTGGTGAACACAGAGAGATGAGGAGCAGGATTAGGAAGCATGGAGCTGTGCCATTGCAAATACAATTCGGAAGAGTGAGAGGCACTAATGGTTTTGCCTCTTTGCCTGTAGTAGATTAACGACGGTTCTTTGCTTGAACTTCTTTTCTCCTAACAGATTGAATCAACTCTCTTAAAACCCCCTCCCATTTCTCACAAGTCAAACAGGTGTTGTGCCACTGATGCATTTGTATGATAATCACCTTAGAATGGACTGATGCAATCGGTCATAATTACAGTAAATTGTTTAGTGTTTCTCCATCCATAGTTTCATTTTCCAGGGTCTGATAATGACTTATATGGGTAATATGATCAATATTAAGCACAGGTAGTATGAGTATAAGATACTATAGAGGATGTAATTTTTTTTAGTTTGAGGATTAAATGATTAATAATATCAGAGGGTTGTCTTATTATTTCACTTGATATATAGGCAGGATTAACAAGTAGAATTAAGTTAATTTTCATCTTAGACTTGATTCATGGTTAGATAAAATTTACTGTAGTTTCAGAGTTTGGAAAGACAATGGAATTAGAGTTTTGTTGGAGAATAGGACACTAAGATCAAGGACTGTCTGGCTGGAGATTCTAGAGGACCTAACAATGACTGTTTCTGTCTTTCAGCTTCAATCTGCAGGGTGCTGGCTACACCTCAGTTCCTTCAGTATGGTGGCCATCAACAGCAGTGAACCCAGTGCCACGTATTTCATCTTAATAGGACTCCCAGGATTAGAAGAGGCTCAGTTCTGGTTGGCTTTCCCACTGTGCTCCCTCTACCTTATTGCTGTGCTAGGTAACTTGACAATCATCTACATTGTGAGGACAGAGCACAGCCTGCATGAGCCCATGTATATCTTTCTCTGCATGCTTTCTGGCCTAGACATCCTCATTTCCACCTCATCTATGCCAAAAATGATGGCCATTTTCTGGTTCAATTCCACTACCATCCAATTTGATGCTTGTCTGGTACAGATGTTTGCCATCCATTCCTTATCTGGCATGGAGTCCACGGTGCTGCTGGCCATGGCCTTTGATCGCTATGTGGCCATCTGCCACCCTCTACGCCATGCCACTGTGCTTACATTGCCTCGTGTTGCCAAGATTGGCATGGCTGCCGTGGTCAGGGGTGCTGCATTAATGGCACCCTTACCTGTCTTCATCAAAAGATTGCCTTTCTGCCGTTCCAATATCCTCTCTCATTCCTACTGCCTACACCAAGATGTCATGAAGTTGGCCTGCGCTGACATCCGTGTCAATGTCATCTATGGCCTCATTGTTATTATCTCTGCCATTGGCTTGGACTCGCTTCTCATCTCCTTCTCGTATTTGCTCATCCTAAAGACTGTGCTGGGCCTGACACGTGAAGCCCAGGCCAAAGCGTTCGGCACTTGTGTCTCTCATGTGTGCGCTGTTTTCATATTCTATGTGCCTTTCATTGGATTGTCAATGGTGCATCGTTTTAGCAAAAGGCGTGACTCCCTCCTTCCTGTCATTATGGCTAACATCTATCTGCTCATTCCTCCTGTGCTCAACCCCATCGTCTATGGAGTGAAGACAAAGGAGATCCGACAGCGCATTCTGCGTCTTTTTCTCACAACTACACACTCTTCAGATCACTAGGAATCCGTGATGAAACCCACTCCATTCAAAGTTCTCTAATCCATGCTTTAATACCAGCATCTTGGAAGACAGTATTAAGAAAACAAATCCTTAATCAAAGCACAACTCAGATCATTCAGAGATGAAACTGGCTGTGGAATTTCCCTGGGAATGGAATAAAACCTGCAGTCTCCATACTCCAACATCAGATTTCATTTTGGTTTTTCTCGATATGATTATTGAGACCAAGACTTATGATTTGAAGGTTGTTGCCTCCCATTTTATCACCACTTCCAAACCTCAGTTCATTTTACTGATGACGGTTCATAGAATTTGGAGATAGAGCAACACATCTAAAATGTGCACCACAGGCATGGCAGAAGGAAAATAAACACAAGACTATAATAAAATTATATAAGCTAGAGTAAACCTCTGATTTCCTCATCAGAATTCACAACGACTTTGGATTTCTAAGAAGTTATAACTGGATTTCTTCTTTAAAACAATTTCCAAAGAAATTATTGTTTTTCTTCTGTATCCCAGGCCAGAAGGAAATCTACATTTGCCTACAATATGAAATGATACACTTCGTTATGACAATTGTCACAGCCAAGAAGACATTCTTTTTTTTGCCTATTTAAGTTCATCAACTTTGTATTTGTACCCTGATTGCACCAATGGGGAGACTGATACTTTCTGGGAACCAGTGGGTTACACAGAATCGTGGAAGCTCAAAATAGAAGAAAATAATGAAGTTTTAATGTCCAATTCTATGTCATGTCAAAGAATTGTTAGACAGACTTGCGGAATGTGGAGTTGGGAATCTCCAGAGCCTCCACTGGCCTACATTTGGCCCTTTATTTTCACTTGCCTAGTGCTGCTCTGAGGAACTTCCTATCAATAGAGCCCGAGGCTCTATCATCCCAGTAGAGCAAATCATCCCAGTAGAGTTGCTCTGCTTCCTCGCCCAATACCACTGTGCCTGTATAAAGGAGTGTTCCCAGATGGGTTTATCTGAGAAACAGTGTGATTAGCTACAGATTTCCTGGGTGTCTTCTTGTGTGTGTGTGTGTGGTTTCAAGACAGGGTTTCTTTGTAGCTTTGGAGCCTGTCCTGGAACTAGCTCTTGTAGACCAGGGTGGCCTCATACTCACAGAGATCTGCCTGCCTCCCGAGTGCTGGGACTAAATGTGTTTGCCACCACCACCAGGCTTACCTGAGTGTCTTAAGGACGTTTTAAGGGAAGCAGTTGAGAATCCAAGCAACTTGTGGTATAAAGAGAGGAGGGATAGTCACCACAGAAGTTAAGAACAAGAGACATAATACTGAGTAGGGTCATAACCTCATGTGACTGACCCGGAAGTAAGACTAGGGGAAGGGTGGGTCTATAGAAAATGAGGAGCACATAATAAGCAAACACCGCAGACACCCAGGGGTTTAAGCTGTGTTGCAATGAAGGAAATAAGGACTACATTTCTGCCAATGGTACCTAGCACGGATATAGCCTTGAGGCACACCTAGGAATCCTACAGGCTAGTCAGAGGATTTCCAGGAGTGGGCTGCCTGTTGTAGAAATTGTAGCAGTGGAGGTGGAGTAGGCAGATCAAGGACTGGGATCATCACACACAGAAAAGCCATAGTCAGGTGAATATGAGAGGCAGACAGCAAAGTAGGAGCAGGGTCGAACTTCCTGGCCATGGCTAGCGGCACAGAGACTCACTTGCTCATAGAACTTTTGAACTATACTCCAGAATATAAGAACCGTGTGTGTGATAGAACTGACTAGGCAAAGGGGAGGGGAGGTCAAAGGAAATAGCATGAAATAAACTCAGTGCAAGGTCTGGTCACTTTGAATGGAGGGGTGGAAAATCGTCCATTGCCCAGAGGACGTCTGCGCATGGCCGTCGAGAGTAGGACAATGAAGAGGATCAGAAACACATGATTTCCTTACCTGAAAAGTGAATGTGATCACTAAAAGCAAAAATCACAGACATTCTGAAAATGTAAAAGAAATTAAAACATAATAAAAAACTTTAATCTATTACTCAAGAGAATTTAAAATCCATTGGTGATTATTTTCCAGGGTTTTAACATACTTGCTGGTATGCATTGCTTGGACATATGATAAGTGTGTATGTGTGTGTGTGTGTGTGTGTGTGTGTATGTATGTGTGTGTGCATGTGCACACATGTGCTTGTGTGTATGGCTGGAGGACATTTGTGTATGAGTGTGTGTGTGTTTTCACTTTGGTGATTTTTTTTTTTGAGACAGAATCTCACATACCCAGGGTGGCCTCAAAGTCACTGTGTAGCTAGGATGACCTTGAACCCATGATTCTCTTGCATTCAGCTCTCGAGCACTGGAACCCCAGGTGCAAGCTTCCATTCAATCTCATTGCATGTCTGCTTTCTGTTTGCACTTGGAGTCACTCATATTCAATGCTTGATGAATGGTTAGTTACACTGCCCAATTAAGTTTTATGAAGACAGAGTTTAGTGCCTTAGATTCAGAAAAGTTTCCAGTTTCCTCCAGTCTGGCACATGTACCCAGCGCACCTCCCGTCTGTAGCTCATACTGGTAGCTACTGGAAAGACATCATGAAATTAGCAGGCAAATGGATGACCTAGAAAAACTCATCCTGAGTGAGCTGAGATCCAGAAAGACAAAGTACTCACTTATGAGTGGGTATTAGTTGTAAAGGAGAAGTGTATCATGCTACAGTCCACAGGCCAGAGAGGCTACGTAAGAAGGAGGATGTAAGGTGAGTGCAAGGTTCTCCCTGAGAGGGGAATTAGAATAGAAAATGTTCCATGTATTTATCAGTCTTTAATCCTCATCATTGCATCTTTACAATGTAAACAATGAGCAGCTTTGTAACAGGAATAAGGCAGGTGGTCTCCTCCCAACTCAGCACAGCTAGAGATTTCCAGGGCTTAATATGGCTTTCCTTTATTTTACCCAGTTGTAGTGCATTTAAGTTTATTAACCTTGGCCCTTCCCACTTAACACTCTGAACATGGCCCCTCTGATGGGCTTGGACTTGACACTGTAGATGATGGGGTTGAGCACAGGAGGCACCACAAGGTACACATAGGCAACAAGGGCATGAACAATGTGGGGCAGGTGCTTACCAAAACGATGGATCATGGACACACCTACGACTGGAATGTAAAAGACCAGGACAGCAAAGATATGGGAAACACATGTGTTGAGGGTCCGAACACGCTCCCTGGGAGAAGCTAGACCCATCACTGTGTGAAGAATCAAGGAATAGGACATAACAATAAGCAAGGAATCTATACCCACTGTGGACAGAACCACAAAGAGTCCATATAGGATGTTGACAGTAATGTCAGCACAGGCCAGCTTCATGACATCAGCATGGAAGCAGAAAGAGTGAGACAATAGGATCTTGCCAGGGCAATAGTTCAGTCGCTTCAACAAGAAAGGCAATGGTAAGAGGGACAGAGTAGCTCGGGTCGTAATGGCCACACCAATCCTGATGATGACATTGTTAGTGAGGACAGATGCATAGCGCAGGGGGTTGGAGATAGCCACAAAGCGGTCAAATGACATGGCCAAGAGTACTGAAGACTCTACCACAGAGAAGAAATGTAGAAAGAACATCTGGAGCAGACAGGCATGAAAGTCAATGAAACGGTAGTCAAACCAGAGCACAGCCAGGGTGGAAGGCAGTGTGGACAAACTGAGGCCCACATCACTTAGGGCCAGCATGGACAGGAAGTAGTACATGGGCTGGTGTAGGCTGTGGGTCCTCTTCACAGCCAGGAGGATGAGGCAGTTTCCAGTGAGTGCCACAGTGTACATGGAGGAGAAGGGGATGGAGATCCAGCCATGGGCAGCCTCTAGTCCTGGGATGCCAGTCATGAGGAAGGACTGTGGCTGGAAGAAGGAGAAGTTGATGAAGGCCTGGGAAGGGAGCATGGTTCCAAGATGTGATGTCCTTAATCTTGACAAACACTGAACATGTCTAGGATGAGAGGAGATAGTGAGGTAGTATTGAGTCAAAAGTTTAGATCAGGTTTCATTAGTTCACTATTTACTTCTAGGTATAAAGGAATGATATTGATGGTGACATCAGTGCAGACTATGTGTGTTATATTCTAATTAGCATCATAGTATATCTTGCCTATAATTTTCTTATATCTTCAAGAAAACTATAGGTACTTTTGAAGATCTGGCTTCTTTTAAACACAGGGTTGGGCAGTTGGAGTTATGAATTCTACACAAGTTGTTGAAAAGCATCTTATCTCTAATGCTGACAACTGGTCCACCTGGTGGTCTAAATTCCAAATGCTAGGAAACAGCTTACTGGTCATATACCACTATCTGCTTAGTGTATAAATCGAGGACATGGTATATCTCCATGCCTAGATGGAAGTGAGAAGTCCTGTCTGGTAATTAGAAATCTAATCCAGGCATATGGAACAAAGGAAGTTTACTTTTATTGAGTTCAAGGAACTCTCAAAGAGTTTAATTGCATGAGAAATTACTGTCTTTTCCCCACAATTTTTCACATTTTAACTGAGTTTTCCCATTGCTCATCTGTTTATGTTGCCTTTGGCTTTCCTAGGAAACGTTTTTGACACATGCAAAAACTTTGACGATTCATATTTAACATTTTAGGCTGAATTTATTCATACACAGAATCAAGAAACTTTTTGAAAAGACCACATTTCCTCACCCATTGTACAGAAGAGAAACCCAAGGGTGGAGAGCTGTAAGTGGCCTACCTCAATGGGCAGCCCATGCATTGTTGTTTGAATTCTTGTACATCTGATTCCATAACCAAAACTGTCTCCTGTGGCCTGTCTGATGACAGAAGTGCTTGAACAGTTGTCTGTAGTAGAAAATACTAAACATTGCTTCTGTGATTTTTGTGTTCCTAACACATTGCAATTCTCAAGGCTTTCAATAGTTGTGACTCATTTGTTCCCCACTATTATGAAATGTAGACTTTAGGGGACTGCTCTTCCTACATTGTGGATGGTAATCGATGTTCAGGGATGTGTCTTGCCCATGGTACTCCTCCTTTAAACATCTTTCAGTGGCCCCTGTGCAGTCTGGTAGTGTAAGTGTTGGGTAGTCCTGTGATGAAGCACATTCCCCAACACTTGATTCCGTGCATGGCAGATTTGTCCTGTTCAGGAGTCTTTAGCCAAGCAAATTGTATTATTTATTTTGGAGATTTTGTGTTCTGCCTGTATTCTTCTTTTGATTTTCACATGGCTGGGATCCTCATTCCTTTAGATAGTAAACATCATTTTCTCAAAGAGCTCTTTGGATGACGCTTTGCCTCAATGATACTTTGACCTATAATCCTCTCCTTCATTTTTCTCACACGACGCATGCTTTTTTCCCCCTGCATGTCACTGAATTGATCTTTACATGTCCTGATTACTTCTTTCTTTGCTGATTTTCTGTCTCTTTTACAAGATTATAAATTTCATGGATGTGTCAATCATAAGGTTTTGCCTGTTAACAGATAACTCTTACCTAGTACGGTTCCTGGTAAAGTCACAGTCAACATTTATTTAAATGAATCAATAAACAAATGATAACCAAGTTTTATACAAAAGAGACAAAAACAGGTAAAAGACAAGCTGTGTTCCTCCAGGCATCAGGTAATAGAACAGATGGTAACTTTTGAAGTAAAAGGAATCGAAGCCCTATCTCAAGAAATCATGCCTCGAACCCATGGCATGGACATAATATATAAGATTTATTGTTGATTGCACAGAGAAGAAATCTCTAAGAAAAATTTGGCTAATTTTCTGAAAGGTGATGGCTATCATGTTAACTAGAATCTCAAATATTTTGTCTGTGTTCTATTTTAAGAAGCCCAGTGGGCTTACCAACACACACACACACACACACACACACACACACACACACACACACACACATACATATACGGCATTATAGTGTCCTTCCAGAGACTGTCCCCAGCTTTAGGTTTGTTGGACTTCTCATTTTCCTAGCTCATTTCACCTTCCATCTGTGCTCTCCTTTTCAACCCAGAGGAAATTGTTCATAATCTTATTTTTCTTACTTTTGTTTTAGGGAAACTGCTGGTCCTGCTCTTTTCTTTGGCTCCTGCCCCCACCCCTCTTTCCCTCTAACTTTCCTTACAGATTTCTCAAATTGTCTCAACCAACAGGTCTTCATATGTCACTACCTTTAAATTGGTCCTCTTCGGTAAACCAAGTTTCATTATCATCAGTGCTTTAGCTGGAGTACGGCATTGACCTTTGTGTACAAACCTCTGGGATTGGATTATGTCAGATAACTTCAGCTGCACATGTCTTTCACTTGTTGAAATAACAACAACTCACAGGTTTAAGTATGTGAGAGCAATTTTAACATTTTTTTTAAATGGAGAGAATTAGACAAAAGTTTGGGTTTCAGCCATTCTGCTGGGTATATATAGGGCACGTTAAGAGTTTGGTTAGCTTTGATTGAAAAATTAATTCACAGTGCTACCATTATTTGCAGAATCAAATGCCTATTGAGTTGAAAGAAATACTCACTTGCAGTGCTGTTTAGCATCAAATCCTCTCCTTTCCCCCTTTCCTGTCCTACTTCATAGATTGCATTAGATCCCAGACTCATTATCTCCCCCTTGTCTCCAGTCTTCAGCATAAACCAGATTGTTTGTAGTTTGAACTCTGGCATTCGGTGATTGCAAATCTACTGTTCTTGAAATTCAATCAATCAATAAATCAATCAAGCTTTTTACATTCTCATCTCTTTACAGCTCATTTTATTCCTCTTAATTTCCTTCCTTATGATTTTCTTGTTTCAATTTTTTTATCTGTACTAACTCCTAAGTATTTTTTCGATTACTTATTTATGCCTATAAAATTGTCACACACACACTTACACAGTAGTTTCTGATATCAGCCAGTTTGACTGGTTACCAAAACTGGAAGTCTTTCCACAGTGTGTGGTACACATGTTGGTTAATTCTCTGCGCTTACTTGGCTAAATTATAGTCCCAGTTTTTGATCAACCAGTGTTCCATATATTTCTATGCACATTTTTTATGTGAACAATTAGATTTTGAATTTTTAGACTTTGAAGAAAGACCACTACTCTCTATTCTTTATATGGTTTCATTTAATCAGAAGAAAGGGTAAACTGAGGTCTTCCTAAGAAATGGATTCTGTTCCAAAAGGCATCGAGATTCAGAGTGTATATTAACTCTTCTTTGGGTTTCCAGCCTGCCCTGAATAAGTCATATGTACTCACAACTGCAAAAGCCAATTTCTTATTCCTGCTCCAGTTTTGTTTATCTTCAGAACTTTGACCAATACACACACACACACACACACACACACACACACACACACACACACACATACGAAATTTAGTCACTTTGATGAATGAATGAAAAATTCACTGGAGGAGTCTGGAGACCATGTTTGTATGCTCCCAAGCACAAATATTTACATTTTTAAAAATATTTCATTATAGACAGGACTTCATGGTTCCTTTAAGCATCACTGTTGTTTTAGAGCTCAGATAGAATTTCTGGGCTCTTCTTAAACCCAATAACCAGGTCTCTTTCCGACCTCTACCTTTTGGTATTGGGGAAGAGAGGGAAGCCCAATTGTGAGCCTTGATTACTCACCTTGGCTGTGGTGCTGGTCAAATCTGCTCTACCACATCCCACAGAACACAGAAGCTTCTTCAGCTAAGATAGTCAGGAAAATGCAGCCAGACTCAGGAGAAAATGGGATTTGAGTCACAGAGAACCTTCTCTGTGTTCAGTTCCACCTCTGGGAGAGGAATATTTGTTGAGGGATTCAGTGGGTTGGTTGAGGGAATCTCAGAGAGATTAGAGACGTGACCAATCAGATCATACCTCTTTTCCGACTGTCTCGAACTCCTGCTTATGTCAAGTTCTAGTGCAGCCGTGGCCCAATACCTCTGATCCCCAAAGAAAAGACTCAGCTGACACTGAGGTCAGAGGATTACATTTTTTTAATTGTTGTCGTACAATTCATCCAGACCACAGTTCCTCTCCCCAACTCCTCCAGTTCCCCCATAATCTCCCCTCTCCCTCAGATCTACTCCTCCTCTGAGTCCTTTCAGAAAAGAGGAGGCCTCTAGGGAGTAACAACTGAACACGGGATAAGAAAGGCAATAAAACTAGGCATAAACCCTTATGTCAAGGTTGGGCAAGGCAACCCAGTAGGAGGACAAGTGTCCCGAGATCAACTGAAAGAATCAGAGACACCCTCCAACACTCCCACTATTAGGAGTCCCACAAAACACCAAGCTAATAAACATAACATATTTGCAGAGGACCTAGCTCTGACCCACTCAGACTCTGTGACGCTGCTTCAGTCTCTGTGAACCCTTATGAGCCCCACTTAGTTGATTCTGTGGACTCTGTTCTTCTAGTGTCCTCAACACCCCTGAATTCTTCCTTCACCTCTTCTGTGGGGTTCCTCAAGTGCCAAGAGGACTTGAAACTAACATGCCAATAAATCGGTAGTGACTGAGTAAAGGAGAGTAGATATGTTTTAGAAAGAAAACCTGGATCAAGATAGGTCCAAGAACTGAAGAAACATGAAACTTAAAGATGAACATTGTGACTGCTCACCAACGTGTTGGAAATAAGAAAAACGCCATGTTCTGAATTGTACTGAGAGCTATGGTGGTTGAACGCTTAAAAGAAATCCCACACTTCCTACAGCAATGAATTCCCCAATATAACACATTTTGATGAACTCACAAATTCAGCAACCTGCCTCCTAAGTGATGTTCTCACCCGTTCAACACTTTTTGTTCTGTCTCCACTTTCTAAAAAGTAAAGACAGTGTGTTGGATCCTGCACCCGTGCCATCACGAAATTGCTACAGCACTTGTCAGCCTTCCTTGGACTTCAGATGTAGCATATAATACCTGTAAGGAAAATTACTTAAACCGTTCACCATGTAATGTGGTGGAGTACCAGCTAGGAGAGTACACCAGATCAGGAGAAAGACTTGCCTCTGAGTCAGTGTGCTCTATAGCACTTTTGTATGTGTGTTATATAACATGCAAAACTTTTGATGCCAATTGTAACAGGAATGTGTGGAGTCTCTATCGAGCTCTAACATAATACCTGCTGGGTACATAGACACAAATCAGGAAAATCAATATCACTGACTTGGAATTGGTTAAAGAGTGATCACCAGCAGAATATATAATACAAAATTCTGCATCAACGGGCCAAGATACTTTTAGAATCCTGTTTTATTTCAGAAAAGAGCTTGACCTGGGGGCAGGCCACAGTTCATGCTTAAAAACTGGTAGACACTCTTGAGACAGACTGAAAAGTTCTACTTGTATGAGTCCTGCCTTCCTGCTCTTCCTTCTGTCACTTGACTCTTCTCGAGTCCTGTTTAACCCCTTGTTCTACTCTGTAGGCAGAGGACTTTCCCCTTAAGTCTTCTCCCACTTCTAGTTCTGTATTTATCCACGTCAATTCAAATTCCATCATCTACCAAACATACCCTTATTTTTTTTCAGGAGTCCAGTAAGAACTCAGAAAATTCTGAAAGTTCAAAGATGTATTTCCTTCCTTCCCAACCTTAGTGTCAGGAGCCTTTGCTCACCACTACATTTCTTTGCTCATTCTCCACTCTACTCCAAAGGACTATCAGAGTCTCAAAGGCAAAATTGAGCTTTTTTCCCCCATGAGAACTTAAGAACTTAAAAATATGCATAAATAAAACATTTGCTTTAAGTCTAACTTTTTAGTATGAGGGTCAGGACCATATTTGAGTTGACATAACCAAGAGTTGGGGATGTGTTAAATTTAGTGACAGTAGTTACATTTCTGAATTATCAGTGAACAAAAATTTCAAAATGAAACAAAAAACAAATTTGAGGAGTTTCTAAAGGCAACAGCCCGTGCTGTACCACATGACTTCAGAGTTGGCGTGGCTGTGAACGCACTGTGTGAGTACTTTCCATTCCCTTACACACAACACATCCTAATCAACACAGGCTGAAACAATTCAGCTCAGTTTTGAGTCTACTGTGTTTTTTTTTCTGTATACACAAAATTTTCCTCTCTCTCTCTCTCTCTCTCTCTCTTTCTCTCTCTCTCTTTTGGTTTTTTGAGATAGGGTTTTGTTGTAGCTATCAAGCCTGTCCTGGAACTAGCTCTGTAGACCAGGTTGGCCTCAAACTCACAGAGACCCACCTGCCTCTGCCTCCTGAGTACTGGGATTAAAGGTGCGTGCCACCACTGCCCAGCAATTTTCTTCTCTTTTAAAAACATAATGCTTCTATTACAGAAATCTTTTAATTGTTTTTCTACCATAATTATTCTTCATGAAAATTAACACATCGTTGGATTATATAATTATATTATATATAATATAATACATATTATATCTATACTATTAATGCTAGCATTATTTAAAATACTTCTGTGTTACTTACTTCAGTTCAGTGAAAAGTATAGAATGATGTCTTGGAGTGAGGCCCAAATTTCAACAGTTTGTGAGATGAACCTAAGTTTACTTGCTGCCATTTTATTATATGTATTTATAAAGCAATTTTCTCAGCAGTGGTAATTAGAAAATAGAGAAGTCATCAATTCTGAAAATTTTTAAAGATACTTTATAGCTTGCAGTATGAAATACTCTGATGACAGAAGTTACAAAATAATTCCACACTAGTTCAGAATTGTGTATAATAAAGGGTCATTTATTTAAGGGTAGACTCACAGATCACAGTCCTAGATCACAGTCCTCTACACAAACGGGAAACAGAAACGGAATCTAGCAGCCAGAAGTGAGAGAATGAGCGTGTTCGTTACAGCTGCATTTATAGTATAAGAGACCATGCCCAAGTAGGCTGATATCTTAAAGACTATTGGTTAAGGCACTCCCACAGTGCCTCTCCCTTTTGTTTAAAAAAGAGAGTTCCAAACACAATACAAAACTATGTACATTAAGAACAGATATCAAGCATAAAGTTAGAATTACAATCACCATAAACAATATTAAGCAAGAAGCATATCCTAATGTTTTAATAAACTTCTATCCCAAGGAGTCTAAGTCTTGTATTGGAAATGGCTTGGGTAGATCATAAGAGAATGGTGACTATGAATATCTAATCTTCAACTCCATTGAAGGCCTAAGAAGGGAGATAATATTACTCGAGTAGGCAGGAAGTGCCATCAAGCAGTTTCCAAAATGTGCAATAAATGATAGAAAGAACTGGCTGCCTGAGAAATCACCCAAAGTCTCATTTGCAATGTTGAAGTAACCAACTTTGGCTAAGGCCTAGAGAAACTGACAGACCATTTTCAGAGGCAGGAAAATTTTCAGAACTGTCTTGCCCTGTCTTGGCAAGGTTTGGCTGTCTTTTTTCTTGTATCCTACTTGTCCAGTCCAGACATTGTGCACTTTGTCAGTGGTCAAGGCATGGGCAGTTCCTTTCCCAAAGACAGTTGTACCAAGAAGAAGACAAACTCCAAATGGTGTCTTTGGTGCGCAACAGTCTCTCGGAAGTAGATTGGTGCTGCCAGGAGCAATTGTGTCTCATGTCAACAGAATCTTAAGTATTTAAATGCCATGTTCTACAGATCTTTGAAGTGGTCAGAGATTACTTATCTATGTTGAATACAATCTCTATGTATCTAAAGAACCTAATTAGTCTGACTAAAAGTATGACAAATATAAATGACTATTGATCTATAATACTTAATACCTTTATAACTTAATGATTAAGACTTTATATCAGAATATTAAATAACCTTTAAACTACTGTGCAGTAAAGGAGGACAATAACCTCAAAATGTAAACAATGTATAAATATCTTTTTTGATTTTTTGACTTTGCTTTTTTAATTGATTTTTATTGAGCTCTACATTTTTTCTCTGCTCCCCTCCCTGCCTCTCCCCTCCCCCTTCAACACTCCCCCAAGGTCCTTATGTTCCCATTTTACTCAGGATTTCTATCTTGTCTTTCCATGTAGATTATATCTATGTAAGTCTCTCTTAGTGTCTTCATTGTTGTCTAAATTCTCTGGGATTGTGGTTTGTAGGCTGGCTTTCTATGCTTTACGTTTAAAAGTCACCTATGAGTGAGTACATGTGATAATTGCCTTTCTGTGTCTGAGTTACCTCCCATAAAATAATGCTTTCTAGCTCCATCCATTTTCCTGCAAAATTCAAGATGTTAGTTTTTTTTTTCTTTTTTTGCTATGTAGTACTCCATTGTATAAATATACCACATTTTCCTTATCCATTCTTTGATCGAGGGGCATTTAGGTTGTTTCCAGGTTCTGGCTATGACAAACAATGCTGCTGCTATGAACATAGTTGAGCACATGTCTTTGTGGCACGATTGAGCATCCTTTGGATATATACCCAAAAGTGGTATTACTGGGTCTTGAGGAAGATTGTTTCCTAATTTTCTTACAAATTGCCACACTGTAGTATGAGGGGCTGGCTTGTTGGGGTATCTGTCCTGCCCAGTACTCCACAGCAGGCAGGCCCCAAAGAAAATCACACACAGGACTCCATAAGGTTATAAACTGATTGGCCCATTAGGTCAGGCTCCTTATTAGTCCTTGTAACTTATGTTACCCCATTATCCTTATCTATTTTAGCCACATGGGCTCAGTACCTTTCTCAGTGTGACAGCTTACATGTTGCCTCTTCGGCGGTCTGCACAGGAGTGGCTGAGAGAGAGCTTTTGCTTCCAGAATACTCCCAGTCTCTTTGCTCCACCCCTACTTCCTGTCTGACTTTCCCGCCTATACTGCCTGCCTGGCCAATCAGCGTTTTATTAAAATATGATTGACAGAATACAGATAATTCTCCCGCACCACCACACTGATATCCAAAGGGGTTATACCAGCTTGCAGTCCCACCAGAAATGCAGAAGTGTTCCCCTTTCCCCACAACCTCTCCAGCATAAGTTGTCATCAGTGTTTTTGATCTTGCCCATTCTTACAGGTGTAAGATGGAATCTCAGAGTTGTTTTGATTTGCACTTCTCTGATGACTAAGGATGTTGAACATTTCCTTAAGTGTCTTTCAGCCGTTTTAGATTCCTCTGTTAAGAGTTCTCTGTTTAGGTCTGTACTCCATTTTCTTTATTGGATTATGTGATCTTTCGGTGACCAATTTCTTGAGTTCTTTGTATATTTTGGAGATCAGACCTCTCTCTGATGTGGGGCTAGTGAAAATTTTTTCCCATTCTGTAGGCTGTCATTTTGTCTTGTTGACTGCATTATTTGCTTTTCAGAAGCTTGCAGATGATAAAAGGGCTAGGAAAGAAATCAGAGAAACAACACCCTTCACAATAGCCACAAATAGCATAAAATATCTTGGAGTAACTCTAACCAAACAAGTAGAAGACTTGTATGACAAGAACTTTAAATCTTTAAAGAAAGAAATTGAAGAAGACACAAGAAAGTGAAAAGACCTTCCATGTTCTTGGGTAGGCAGAATTAACATAGGAAAAATGACAATCTTACTAAAAGCATTCTACATATTCAATGCAATGCCCATCAGAATCCCAACAAAATTCTTCACAGACCTCGAAAGAACAGTACTCAACTTCATCAGCCAATAGCATGTGTTGCTTACCTGGGTACTGAAAAATATGCTTTGTTTAACAAATTAAGAGCAGTTATTAAGGCGATTAAATGATGAAGAGAATTGTGGCCCAGCATAAAAGAGAAAACCCAAAGTTTTCTGTTAGTTCGAGTTGTGAATCGCAGGCAGCAGTGTGTGGGCTGGCATGTGTCTCGCCAAGTGGCGGCCTATGGGTCGCGAGCTTGGGAGTGCTGAGCAGCAATGTGCTGCATCTGAGTGTTAAATACAGCCGTGGGTGGGAGATTCTGCGCCCAATGTGCCATGCGGCTGGCAAACCAATCTACACATTTGGGCACCAGATGATGATGGACGTTACAAAATAATCCCACACTAGTTCAGAATTACATATAATTATTTATTATTTATTTATTTAAAGGTAGGCTAACAGATCACTGTCCTAGATCACAGTCTTCTGCACAAATGGGGTAACAGGAACAGAATCTAGCAGCTAGAAATGAGAGAGAGCGAGTGTACACTTTACAGCTTCATTTATAGTATAAGAGACCACTCCCACATAGGTTGGTATCTTAAAGGCTATTGGCAGAAGGAGCTCCCACAGTGATACTCAGTTGAGACTTACTTAAGTGAAAAATATTATTAATATGCAAATTTGCTGTAATGTTTAATAATTGATAAAATTTTATGCCCAACAGAGAATGTTTTAAAACAAAATTTTCATGATTTATTACCAATAAATATTTAGTTTCAATATTTTTTTTGTATACATGCATGCCCAGGATTGTGTACCTATCTCTCAGGTGAGAAAGAGTCAGATTAGAATAAATTTAGGAAAGCTTGTTGGGATAAATAAATCAATAGTTATTTCAGCTATTAAAATGGACAATCTTTATTGACATTTACAACATATTGTGACATATATTATTTAGTGTATAATGATCCTAGCAATATTGTATAACAGAAATATTCACATTTAATTATAGAAAGGACACAATAATAAACAGATAAAATACTTGTTTGTCTGCTTCCCCAGAACTTTGTACCTACTTTAAACAATGTACCTATTACATCACATTTAATAAACTGTTTTTCTGTGTAGACATTTTGGATAAGCACTGAAGTTTAAGGCCTACAAAGCAAGGCAACATGTGAGCTATTTTCCTGTTGCTGGAATCTAATGTAGTGCTAGAAAACCTTGGCAATGGAGCATTACTTAGCTGTAAAAAACAATGACATCATGAACTTTGTAGGCAAATAGATGGAACTAGAAAACATCATCCTGAGTGAAGCAATCCAAGGTCAGAATGACAAGCACAGTATGTACTCACTCATGAGTGGACACTAGGTGTAAAACAGAGGATAACCAGACTACAGTCCACAGCACTAGAGGAACTAGGCAACAAGGAGGACCCCATGAGGAATGTATGGGCCACACTGGGAAGGGGAAATAGATGAGATCTCCTGGGTACATTGAAGGCATGGGGGGGCAGTATAGGAGAGGATATGGGGGGCAGTATAGGGGAGGATACGGGGTGGGGATAAGATCATGAGGGAATGGGATGGTCAAGCTTAGGGAAAGATGGAGGGGAAAGCAATGAAAGAGATACCTTGATCAAGGGAACCATTATGAGATTAGGAAGAAACCTGGTACTAGGAAAACTCCAAGGAACCCACAAAGGTGACCCCAGCTAAGACTTCTAGCAATAGTGGAAAGGGTGCCTGAACTGTCCTTCCCCTGTAATTGGAGTGGTGAATACCCTAACCGTTATCATAGAACCTTTATCCTGATGAAGATAGAGCTGTTGGGAGCAGATGTTGTGGTCCACAGCCAAGCACTAGGCTGAGTTCTGGGAGTGCAGTTGAAGAGAGGAAGGAGGGATGATATGAGCAAAGGGAATCAAGATCAATAAGAAGAAATCTACAAAGAACTGAACCAAGCTCATGAACCCTAGAGGGACAGCTGTGCAGCCTGCATGGGACCAAACTGGGCCATCTGCATTTGGGAGAGACTTGGTATAGCTTGGTCTGTTTGAGGCGCCCTTGGCAGTGAGATTGAGATCTGTCGCTGGTGCATGAACTGGCTTTTGGGAGCACATTCCCTATGGTAGGATACCTTTCTCAGCCTTGATGCAAGGGGGAGTGACCTGGTCCTGCCTTAACTGACTGTACCAGGCTTTGTAGACTCCCCATGGAAGGAGTGGATGGGAGTTGGTTGGTGGGAAGCACAGGGGGAAGCAGGAGGAGGGATGTTAGGGAGAATTGTGGCTGGTACGTAAAATGAATTAAAAAATTAAAAAAAATGTGTGACATAAATGAGGTGAAAAATGAACAAAACACATTAGGAGAATGTAGCTCAGTGGTAGAGGGATTGGATAGCATGGCTTTAGTTACAGGCTTTAGAAATGATCCCGAGCACCATAGATACAATTATAGAAATTTTACCACGTTCTTACACTTCTTATTGTTGGTGTCCATGAGAAAGCCATTTGTATGACTTGACCCACCATGTTGTCTCTGTTTCCCAACCACTTCACAGACTCCAAGTCCCATAAACATCCAGTGTCATCAGCTCTGATCTTTTCCTCTTAGCACCCTGAACATGGCCCCTCTGATGGGCTTGGACTTGACACTGTAGATGATGGGGTTGAGCACAGGAGGCACCACAAGGTACACATAGGCAACAAGGGCATGAACAATGTGGGGCAGGTGCCTCCCAAATCGATGAATCATGGACACACCTATTACTGGAATGTAAAAGACCAGGACAGCCAAGATATGCGAAACACAAGTGTTGAGGGCACGGACACGCTCCCTGGGAGAAGCTAGACCCATCACTGTGTGAAGAATCAAGGAATAGGACATAACAATAAGCAAGGAATCTATACCCACTGTGGACAGAACCACATAGAGTCCATATAGGATGTTGACAGTAATGTCAGCACAGGCCAGCTTCATGACATCAGCATGGAAACAGAAAGAGTGAGACAAGAGGATCTTGCCAGGGCAATAGTTCAGTCGCTTCAGCAAGAAGGGCACTGGGAATAGTGACAGAGTTGCTCGAGCAACAATGACAGCCCCAATCCTGATGATGACATTGTTAGTGAGGACAGATGCATAGCGCAGGGGGTTGGAGATAGCCACAAAGCGGTCAAATGACATGGCCAAGAGTACTGAAGACTCTACCACAGAGAAGGAGTGTAGGAAGAACATTTGTATTAGGCAGGCGTGGAAACGGATCAAACGGTAGTTAAACCAGAGCACAGCCAGGGTGGAAGGCAGTGTGGACAAACTGAGGCCCACATCACTTAGGGCCAGCATGGACAGGAAGTAGTACATGGGTTGGTGTAGGCTGTGGGTCCTCTTCACAGCCAGGAGGATGAGGCAGTTTCCAGTGAGTGCCACAGCGTACATGGAGGAGAAGGGGATGGAGATCCAGCCATGGGCAGCCTCTAGTCCTGGGATGCCAGTCATGAGGAAAAACTGTGGCTGGAAGAAGGAGATGTTGATGAAGGGCTGGGAAGGGAGCACCATTGGAGACAGTCAAGGGATCTAGGAAGACGTGATCTGTTCAATCTCTGAAGAAACCTAAGTAAAATGATGAAGTTAGTGCAAAAGTGTTGGTGTAAAATATACTGACATGGTTCCAAGCACGGACACAACAGATGCGAAGCACATTTAGAAATGCAGTGTATCTAAAAGAAATAAAAACTCTAGAGGAGGAAATAAGGCTGGTCAGCAGGCTCAGTGAGTAGAGGTGCGTGCTGCCACACCTGTGCACCTTGTCCCCAGATGCCATTTGGTGAAAGTAGAGACCAAAACCGTCAATCTGACCTCTGATCTCACATCTACTTTATGGTATACCTGCCTTACATTGAGTAAATAATAAATATCAAATAAAAGAAAACTCTAAATTCAACCCAGTGAGTATCAAAGTAATAGTTAAATGTGAGAAACAGCATTCTCTTCACAACTGAACCCAGCAATGAAGATTTTAAGAGCTAGAAATCCAGGAAGTCTGCTGTTAAATCTCTCTTAGAAATCGTTGCATAAATAGGACTGAAATTATGGCAATGCCAATGAACATGTTTATGTGGAAGGGGAAATTGCATGGGTGTCCCACTTCCAGGCCAAGAACTCCAGGCAACTGGTGACTGCTGGGAGAGGAAGAATTATCACCTCTTCCTCTGCTGAGCCCCTCACTGCTTGTTCGCTATGAAGTGGACAACCTTGAAACAGCATGCTTACAAATAACCAAACGGACTCAGTCTGTTGTTTTTATATATTTTTGCAAACTTATACACACATATATATAAAAGGAATGATCAAAGAAAAGGCTACCAGAGCATTGTGGAGCACAGGTGGAATTCAATAGGGATGGAGGGAAGAAAGTGAAGGACTGAAGAGGTGCAAAATATTGTCATTAAAAATCTATAAAAATTAAAAAGAAAAAGTCATTACTCATAGGAAGTGCATAATGAAAAAAGAAATGAAAAAGAATTCTGTACCAAAGTTTTCTAAATAGTTTGAAAATGAAAGAATGGATTGGTTTGTGCTGGGACTGAGTGAGAATAATTTGATGATAAAGAAATTTAAAATCAAAATGGCAGATGAAAGAAAAGAATGATAAATAGCAAAGTAGTATGAGGCAAAAAATACTTTCTTTTCTCAAAGGCATACAGTTAGAAGAATTAATTAAAAAGAATAATCAAAACTAAATAGAAATATGAACCTGAAGAACATATGATGCTTTTAACAGTGGAATTGTAAACACAATCTTTGAACAGAAGTAAGTAAACATGGAAAATAGACATATATTTCAATGCATGATAAAATATTTTATGAAAAGTTTTAAAAGACTGTGTGAAAGTATTTATGTTGCAGAAATAAATACCATTAGAAAGGCAGATGTCAATTATATTAGGTGTTATAGTTTATATTGCAAGAATGAAAGAAAACCTAGAGATACCTTCTTTGTAGCAGTAATTCTCCAAATAGGAAAATGTGTGATTTAATTAGAGCCTCTCAGGGCTACGAGACCACATGTGCCAAGAGCGCCACACAGAGAGCTGTGGAAATAAAAGCCCACCTGTCAGTGCATGCACAGTGTTGTTCAGGAAGGAGAGGGAGGCATGTTGGAATGAAGACAGTTTTTGTTGTTCCTAATATGAACTAAAATTATAGGATACATGTTTTTAATTTTGTCCAGGCCTTTGGGAGTCAAGATTTTAGAAGTAAGAAAAAAAATGATATCTAAAATAAAACAACTCATTCCAAGTAGTGCCTTTGGGAAGCTGAAGCAGGGATGACAGAATTCATTTCTGAACAGAAAGCAAAGGCAATCAAGACTGACCCAATAGTGAGGAGCATCCTGATGGCTGGATGTGGTCTCCAGATGCCATGGACACCTGGAAGGAGTCACATATGCTTTGAACAGTGGTTGGTTGTGGAACTTACAATGAAAGTATAACAAATGAATCTGGACATTGTTCGGTACTAGACAACATGGAACCAGTAAAAGTACAGCTGGGCCATTTAATAAGGACAAAAGCAAATCAGTCATTTGCCACATAGGGTGACCTGGGCTTCAGTGAGACTGAGAACTCTAATGTATTGATCACGTTGTGTGTGTTTCCTAGGCCCCTCATTAATGCTGCTGCTGTTTTTTCTGTACCTTGTGACCTAAAACAAAACGATGATTCCTTTTTTATAGAAGCTTCACAACTATGTTCATAGCAACATTGTTTGTCATAGCCAGAACCTGGAAACAACCTAAATGCCTCTCGACCGAGGAATGGATACGGAAAATGTGGTACATTTACACAACGGAGTATTATACAGCAGAGAAAATAATGACATCTTGAAACTTGCAGGCAAATGGATGGATCTAGAAAACATCATATTAGGTGGGGTAACCCAGACCCAGAAAGACAATTATCATATATACTCACTCATAAGTGATTTTTAAACATAAAGGAAAGAAAACCAGCCTACAAATCATAATACTATAGAACCTAGAAACAATGAGGACCCTAAGAGAGACATACATGGATCTAATCTACATGGGACATAGAAAAAGACAAGATCTCCTGAGTAAATTGTAAGCATGGGGACCATGAGAGGGGGTTGAATGGAAGGGGAGAGAAAGTGAGGGGATCAGAGAAAAATGTATAGCTCAATAAAATCAATAAAAATAGAAGGTTCAGAAGACCTATCGGGGACAGAGAAACAAGAGGACAGCACTGAAAACCAGCAAACCTGAGAAGAGCTGAGCCTGCCTAGCTCTCTTCCCCAACTCGGACCAGAAAGACCCTACAGTTAGTTTGATTCTGTACCAATAGCTAGGCATGCTGGGGCCTTCCCTGCTGGAAGAGCAGAAGCAGGAATGAATGTCTATGGAAAAATCCAAAGTTGGCAAGGACAGTGGGGAGGATGGACAAGTGCTCAGATGGGAGAGAACCAGACACACTTCTCATCTACCTCCTCTCTTCAGATAATACTGGAAATACAGTGTGCGTTTCCAATTCATAGCTGAGCTATAAACTCCAGGACTTTGGCTAGTCAGTCTGCCAGTGTCTACTGTTTCTAGTTCCAGAAGGTTTCTCTTTCCTTGGCACCTGCCCCACTCCCACTCATACCACCATCCGAGGTTGAGATACAGCAGCCATCAATGTGGGAAGTGAAGAAAACACCATTCTGGGGCATAGGTACTCACCCTGGCTGTTGTTCCAGGCTCTTCCTTCTGCATTGGAGGGACTGAGATTTATCTCCCTACACAGGGAGTTGTGGCAGCAGCATCTGTCTCCAGGGAACATGTGGTCACAGAGGAATCATTCCACTCAGCTCCTTGGAGCTTGTTCTGACATCCAGAGAAAGGCAGCTCAGGATCATAGACTTCAGAGCAACCCATTAAGTTTGAGTTGTGGTCAGAGACTGGTAGCATCCATGGCTCATTTGAATTTGAAACCCTTCCAGGATAAAATTCCTGAAGTACCCTTTGGGCCAGCGGACAGCATGAGTCCTGTAGAATTTCCCTGACTTCGCATAGCGTAGGGATAAGGAACAATGCGGTGGTGCCCCGTGGTATCCAAACTAGTGTAGGGGAGTCTGGGAAGGCTTTAGAGGAAGTGAGCATGGACAGACTTCTAAAGACTGTGCAGAGCTCTCAGCTCTCATTCTAAAAAGACCAGGAGTAAGATTTTGAATCTCCTCAGTGATTCTGCTGACACTCCTGTTTTAGGACTAACCTAATCAATAAGAAAGTGCAATAACGACAAAAGTTGGGCATGGCAAAATCATGACTCACAAGCCAGTCATATTTGGATTTAAATTCTATCTCTCACCATGTATTGCCTCTCCCCCATGTCTATCTCAGCTGTTAGAGAACTCCATGTACGTCAGCATTATCCTAAGGCCTTCTGTAAATCATATGGGGCTATGAACTACTTCATGTAGGAATATTAGAGTTGTTCAGTCCTTACAAAAATCCTCACAAACCATAACTAAACAAGTTTTAAAATAACGGATAAGAGTCTTGAGCAGACATTTCCCAGGATACCTGCAAATGGGCCATGAGAACATGAGAAGATGCTCAGTGTTGTTGACCATAGGGGGAATTTAAACCACAGTGAGATGATACCTCCTACCTGTTAGTTATTATAAAACAATAAAAAGATAAAGAGATGACAAGTGTCATCATAGATTCATAAAGAAAGGGATTGCTGTATATATGGGTGCGGATTTAAAACGATGCAATGAAGTTTTCTCCAAAAATTAAAAAAAAAGCACAACTATTGTATGATCCATCAGTCCCACTATTGGGCACCCAGCCAAAGGGAATGAGGTCAGATCCTGAAGAGTCATCAGCACGGCCATGTTCTCCACAGGGTTCCTCATAACAGCCATGACACTGTGTGTGTCTACCAACAGAGGAGTGGATTACGAATGTATCATTCTCTCTCTGGAATATTATTCAGCCTTATAGGGATACAATGTAGCCAATGGCAACAGATGGGTGATCATAGAATCTGACGCTAAGAAAAATAAACAGTACACAGAAAAAACAGATACTAAGAGATCTCATTTATTTGTGCACTATAAAGTTGTTAAATTAGTAAAATGGATGAAACCGGCAACAAAAGAGCAAGTTCTCCCCTCCCAGACAGGGGAGGATACTAGGGTTAGGCTATGTGTTTTTCTGTAAATGTCAAGGACTATCATAGTTAATTGTTATGTATTGTACACTTGAAATTGCTGTAGAGGATACCTTAAATGTCCTTATTTGAAAAATGGCAGCTATGTGAGATGATGTATGTGTGGATTGACTTCTGCCAACGGTTTCATAACAGATTCACAGATCAGAACATGAAATTCTCTCTCTCTCTCTCTCTCACGTACGCACGCACGCAGGCATGCACACGCGCGCATGCACACACACACGTTTTTGTTCACTATTCTCACTAAATCTGAAAAATATTGTTTTGTCAGCCTTATTACCTGATTTTTTTATTTTTTATGTACAAATGGTACCTTTACTGGTACAGTCCAAGTGGCAGGTAGACACCATCACATGGGCCCACTTCCGTTGGCTCCTAGCCTCCGCAAATCCAGCTCATCCCCTCCACAGCGGGGTTGGATAGGGGCTCCAGACTCAGGCCTCTATATCCACCGTGCACTGATTAAAGCGTTTCAGGAATATCCTGGGCGAGGCCACCTACCCGTTTCCGGGCTGGCTGCCAACACATTGGAAGGTGACTAGAGGAAGACAGGAAGACACGGTTGGTGCAGAGGGATGATAGGACTTAAGGTAACCCCAGCGGTCCTCAGGCGTGGCACTTCAAGCTGCGTCTGCCCTGGCAGGCCTGCCTAAGGCACAGTGGCTGCGCCGTGACATGAGATGAGCTGGGATTCTGAGGATCTACTCTATCGGACAAGTGGCTGGATGACGGCACATCTAGCTCTTTTCCTTTAGGAGGCCCCAGAGTCACTGCTGTTGCTGTTGGGGCTACAGCCGCCTGTTCAGAGGCAGCTCTGGAATCCTTTTTGGAAATCTGCTTACGTTTCTCCTCTCTGGACAGTTATGAGGACTGGAGTGAGCAGGAGGCAAGCAGCCTCTGGACAGTTCTGACAGTCACCACAGCCCCCAGAAGTCCCCATAGCAGGATGGGGACTGCAGAGAAGACAGCAGTGTGCGCACCCAGTTCAGTGTCTGAGCTAGAGCATCGCCTGCACGTTGGGCCCGGAATGGACTCTTATCCTTAAGTCCAAACTGTTGGAGCAGCATTTCCAGCGTTGGGTGCCCCAGGGATGCAGGTGGGAAGAATTCTTCTACCCACTGGCCGTGCCACCATTGGCTCTGCCCCCCAGCCTTTGAGAACCAGTACTTACAGCGCTGGGCCCGCAGGTAGGTGGGTGGTTGCTCATGAAAGGGGTACTTGGCAACATGGTTCCGCACCAAGCAGATTACTGGCTCTTTGCCCTGCAGGAGACTTAGCACCAAGCTGGTCAACCAGGGGCTGTGTGTTTGTGGGCCAAGGGCGGCTAACTACATCTGCCAATTAAGGTGTGGCTGGTGGGGTATCACGATAGGGGTGGACGGCTCACATTTCTGGGTTTGTACATGAATTCTATTTCTGTCCAGTGCTGTCCATCATCGCTGCCCTCCAGCACCACTTCAGGCCGCCCACCCAGACCAGTCACCCGACGGAAGAGGCCATATGAGCTGACCAGCTGTAGATGCTCCACAGACTGAACAGGCGACGAGCCCCAGTCCAGAGCCGCCCGTGGATCCCAGGCTCCATATAGGAGTAAGGTACTAGGCTTATCAAGAACAAGGCCACTGTGGCAGTGCCCAGGATGGAGAGCTGGATACTGGCAAAGAACTTCCGTAGCCATCTTTGCACTTGGATCCACATCCAGAGGACAATAAACAATTCCCAGGCCACGGAGGCTGCCCCCAGCCACACAGTAGGAAGAGTTACCATCTTCAGCCACTGGGAAAACTGGTGGAAGGTGAAGGTTGTTTCAGAGAGGATGCTATATGCTGCTGCCAGTCAACCTCCAGGCCAAAGTAGTACACGGTGCCATAGGCCAGCAGCCCATAGTCACTTCCAGTAGTATGGATAGCATGGTCAGCAGGACCTTAGGCCAGGAGGTGGGCATCTTCTTGTGGCATCTGAGGCCAGGCAGGTGACAGTCATCCAGGAAGGAAGTGGTAAACACCAAGGTTAGCAGGTTGAAGAAATTGTAGTTACCAGTAATGATAATCAGGACTTGTAATAATACCTGAGTACATAAGGTGGTCAACCATAGGTGGCAAATAGGAGGAAAAACAGATGAGGTTCTGGGATCTCACTGAGGAAGGTGGCCAACGCACTGAGCTTGTACAGCCAGAATGGCAGGTGGTGCGCAAACCAGGCAGCTGGTGTGGGCAGGCCCAGTAAGTCCCCACCATGCTGGGGAGCGGCTGGTCAGCTTGACCACACCAGAGGCAAACATGAGTTGAAACAGCAGCCAGAACACAAGCCAGAATGGGAGGTTTTCATGGGGTAAGGCCCCTGCTAGTCCACCCTGGTGGGCCTTGTGGTTGGAAGGCTTCTTCGGTGGAGCTACTAGTATAGCCAAGAAGTCTGTCTCCAGCAGCAGGGAATCGCACTGGAAATAAAGGAATACTTGGCCCACCTGACAGGTTGAGAAGTAGGCAACCCACAGCAGCAGGTAGGTGAAGGGTGTCACAGAGAATTCAGGAGTAGGGCACCTGGTGCTACCACGCTGCTCAATAGGGTCAGTAGATGCAGACCCTGGGCAGTATCCAGCCCTGGTCTTAATGCCTCCCAGAGCAGTGTTGGAGTTTTCCTACAGCTGCTGCCACTGACTGACTCTTGCCTTGGGGCCATAGTGTTTTTTTGAGCAGGAAGGAGGCCCTCTGGGCCATAGAGGCCTGGGATCTGGGTATAGAGGGACACAAAGGCAAACAGACAGCGGCCACATCCACTCTGGTCCAAAACTGGGTTAAGCGCCCAAGACGCTTAACCATGCCCTTCAGCATAGGCCCCGCCCCTTTAGGTCCCCCTCTTTCCCCCAGGCGTCTTCCACTTTTTCATCACCTGATTTATTTTTAAACCACTTAAAATCTTGGCGATTTTCTTTCTTATTCCAGCCATTGCGGTGGGTACCTTTTCTGAGCCAGGTTCTGGTCACCTTAATTCGCTCTCACTAAGGCCCTGTTTCCTGTGTCCCATGCTTCCTGCTGTCTTCTCCTTTGATGATACAGGGTGAGCGGTCCATGGTCTGTGGAGATGCGCTGGATACTCAGGCATAGACTACTTTCCGGTGCTTGGAGCTAATGTTTAGTAGGATCCGAAAGGGAAAAGTATCCTCTTCCATTTGAATCACATTTTAGGGAGTCCTGCTAGACCTAGCAATTCTTATCTATGGAGTGACAACTCCACACTGCATTGTCTTTAGTTTTTTCTTCCCTCTGTTTCAGTCTCACTGTAGTTCAGCCTTGGCCACTAGGATAGACTGATGTCTGACTTTGGGGAAACAGCCTGTGCTCTGGCAATGAGGCCTCTGTCAGTGTCAGTTATGTTAATGTTTTGTGGATCTCTGGTCTCCCTCTGGTTTTCTCTATTTGCTTCCCCTTACTTTAATCTGATTCCAGTATAGCTATCACTTGGTCACGGGTGTCTCTCCACCCTCCAAACTGCTTTCTCTTTCCTTGGTGTGGCTTAAAGCTCATTTAGACTATTATATTATGGTGTAGGAGTTCCTTCTGTTTGTGTGTTGCTTTCATTGGTTAATGACTAAAGAAACTGCCTTGGCTTAGTTGATAGGGCAGAACTTAGGTAGGTGGAGAAGACAGAACTGAATGCTGAAGACAGAACTGAATGCTGGGAGGAAGAAAGCAGAGTCAGAGAGCCAGAGTCAGACATGCTGAATCTTTCCCTGTAAGCCACTGTCATGTGGCGATACACAGATTAATAGAAATGGATTATATCAAGATGTGAGAGTTAGCTAATAAGGGGCTAGAGCTAATAGACCAAGCAGTAATTTAATTAACACAGTTTCTGTGTGGTTATTTTGGGGCTAAGCTAGCCGGGCAGCTGGGACAAACAAGCAAACCTCCATGCAATAATATTATGGGCTCAGTGTTCATAACTTTCATTTTATACCTGAAATTTACATGGTTCATTTTCATATTTTATCCTGCAGGCCATGTATAAACGATTTCTGAATATTTATCTTTGGATGATCTTCAAGATGTATACAAAATGTATTATATATGCTTTAAAATGTTTAAGTGAGATGTATGTATTATGTATACAGAGTATACACAGTTTTCAAAAAGGAAAAAAGAGAAGCAAGTACTGGGTATAATAGACATTAGCTGCAAAAACGGGTGATATTGTCAGAAAGAATTCTAGCGTGATAGGAGGCTGGTAAAATCTGGCTGTATGTGCATGTCAAGTGTGAATCTTCTCCTCCAGCAGTAACAAAAATATTCCAGGAAAGACTCTATTCCCAATAAGAAACACATTATTTTTTCTCATTTCTAACCAAGCCTATCTGGGATAAATGATACAGCTCAGAAATGGCGATTACTTAAAATCATGGAGGAATGTGAGCTTTTCTGTTCTAAGGCAGCCTTGTGTTATGGCTCTCAAGGGGGCCTGACTACCTAAATGAGTGCCCTCACTATCAGGCCAACATAAACATGTCTGGGAATAGGGCAGCGTTTTTATGGTTATCTGTCCCGGGAGACCTTGTTTTCTGGGAAAGACACTTTGACTACAGTGACTGCTTGCTTGAGAGTCCCAGTTTCAGTGGCCTCTCACAGAAGGAACAGCATGGGGTCACATGCCAGCAGACTAGCCTCCCCAGATGCAGAAGCCTTTCCAGGTAATGGGAACAGAATGACAAACACTCTCCCAAGATCCTGATGTGTAGCTAAGCTGTAGCCATGGTCATTGCCCCTCCCTTTAATTTACCATATTTGAAAAGTAACCACATTTCCTGGGGCAGCTTTGGAAGTTGGCCTGCTATCCCATCTCCAGGAAACATGTCAATCACTTCAAAACCTTCTCTATCTCATTGAAATCCCATCTCTCCCAGCCTCCACCTAGTGTTTGTGTGGTAGGGAATGGAACTGGCAAAAGAACGGGGAGTCAAGAGAGGAGTGAGAACCAGAAGAGAGATGGAGAACTTGCAAGTCTGATTTTTTAAATTGTTGTGTAATTTGTGTGTATGAGTGTTTTGCCTATGTACTGAGGAGGGCACAAAAGAACATTAGCTCCCTTGGTACTGAGATAAAGGACAGGTCTGAGCTGCTGTGGAGGTGCCAGGATTGAATCTGGGTCCTCTGGAAGAGCAGCCAGTGCTCTTAACTGCTCGGGCATCCCACAGCCAGTACTCAACAACTCCTGTTTTTAAATTTCAAGCTTTCGAGACAATATCGGCAAGTGAGTAGCACTCTTGGCTGAGACAAGAGGTTGGTTACACACCTTGAACTTTGCTTGCTGTGGCTCCAATGTGCATTCTTATTCCTTTACCTCATTGCTATGCAACAGAATTTTTACCTGTCCCTCTCCGATTATAATATGACAAGTATTTGTTGAGAGCGCACTAAGTACTGCACTCTGTGTTAGGTGTTGACCAAGGGTTACTGCATTGAATTCTCACAAAAGCACTGCAAGGTGAGTGTGAGCATCCACTCTGGGAAGATGCCAGGAGCCAGCTCAGAGATTGACTTGACCTGCGAGTGCACAGCAGCTGCCCTCCTCCTGCGCTCACCTTCCATTTAGAGAGCCTGTGAATGTTTCCTGTGGGGGAAAATTTCTGTCTCTGAGGGCAGTTTTGATTTTCTAGAAAGAGCCATAATTGGCAGGAACAGAGTGTAGGAGATTAAGTTAAGAAGTACCATGTTTGGGCAAAGAACAGGTGCAGACGTAGGGAAGGGGCCAGAGTGCAGCTTCCATGGAGTATCCTGCGTTGGTATTGTGGGCCCTCAGGAATTCTCGAAGGCTTGTTAATGATATTTATAGAATAGCATGTTTGAAATGTGGCAGGAATTTGGAGATTATCCTATTCACTGGAGAGAGTGCATGAATTAGGGAAGATCACCCATCTGGTATCAGAATGGAAAACAAAGCTCAAAGCCTCCATTCCAACCCATGGCTCCACAGTGCCTTTGGGTTAGTATGGGCCATGCTTGTGCCTTTTGGCACATCCTTCTTGGTCATCCCCTGAGGGAACACAGCATGGGGCAGATGAGTATGAAGTTCCTTTTCTCTGCTCTCTGTCTTATCTCTCTCTGTCATACAGTGTACCATATAACCTGTGCATTCACACTCACTGAGGAATTGAGGGTGACACTGGCCTCTGGGTGCTTCTTCCTCCACCTCTAAAGCACTGGGATTACAGGGTGCACCACCGTGCCCACCGGAGCACAGCTCTTCAAAATTCCCAAAGCCTATGATTGACAGCACGGCAGTGCACGTTTTCAAGAGTTGCAGTGTTAGATCTTATGTTCAAGGCTCCCCCCACAGTAGGAAATAACAAGACGGGGAGCAGTGTAGTGAGGAGTTGCAGGCGAGGAGTTGCGGGCAGGCCTGCTTTTCGCCTCACCCGGCTCCCGCACGGCTAGCTTGGTCCCAGAAATAACAACACACAAATTGTATTCATTTAAGCACTGCCTGGCCCATTATCTCTAGAGAGTTAGTTACTGGCTAACTCTCATATCTTGATTAACCCATTTCTAATAATCTGTATAGCACCACGAGGTGGTGGCTTACCGGAAAAGATTCAGCATGTCTGACCTGGTGGTTGGCTCCATGGCGTCTGCCTCATAGCCCTCTTCCCAGCATTCTGTTCTGTTTACTTCGCCTACCTAATTTTCTGTCCTATCAAGGGGCCAAGGCAGTCTCTTTATTGACCAATGAAAATAACACAATAGACAGATAACCCTCCTCCAACATTTCCCCTTTTTCTGTTTAAACAAAAAAGAAAGGCTTTCATTTTAACATAGTAAAATTACATATAACAAAACAGTTATCAAGCAAGAATTACAGTCACAATATTTATAACTATATCTTTATCATAATAATGGAAAACTATAACTATGACTATCCATTCTTCAACTCCATCAAAGACTCCAGAAGGATATAATATTACCTAAGTAAACAAGAAGTAAGCAACTTCCAAAACTCTAGAAATGACAGAGACATCTTGCTGCCTGGACAGTCACCCAAAGTTCCTCTGTATCGTTGGGGCACCCATCTTCGGCCTTCAGGCCCATAATATCCAGAGACATTTCCATGAAGCAGGAAATTTCAAAGGCAGTTCAGTCACTATCTGCTGTGTCCTGCAGAATGTCTCGCAGACTCTTTCATGAACCAGGAACCCGGAAAGATCATCTCACCTTTAGGCAAGTTCAGCAGAGCAGGGAGAAAACTCTCGGAGATGATGGATACATTTGTTGTACTGATTGTGATAACAATGTCTAGAGTGTGGGCTGACAACAAATTGTGTGCAGCACTGTAGCTCTCTGTGTTTTAACCTACAAAAATGAGTTGGGTTATCTCACCGAGAGGTATGCTCAACACTCCTGGAAAACAGATGAGGGAAAGGAACCTCCCAGAGAGGGAGCTGGCCCAGTAATCCCAGGCTGGCATCACCTCTGCTCTCCCCTTCCCTTCCAGAAGAGACAGAATCTTTGAGAAGCAGCGAACCTGCCCTTGTGTCTGAATCCTCACTGCTTACAGGTTTCAGATGGAAAAGCAGGGGTCTGAAGGGGAAATGGTTCAGCTAAAACATTCTGGAGGAAGTCGTCTCTCAGGACCTTATCACACACACAAGTCAGTTTATGCCTGCCTGGTTGAGCTGCAGATCTCGAGTGCAGTGCAGTCAGGTGTAGCAGGGGAGACAGGGACCTCAGAGCGATCTTACTTCAAGTCTGAAATCCACATTTTATTACTATGTGACTTGAAGAAGTTTAATTAACTAATTCCTTATTTTCTATTTGGAATTTTTTTTTTTTGATTCAGAGTTTCTCTGTGTAGCTTTGGAGCTTGTCCTGGAACTAGTTCTTGTAGATCAGGCTGGCCTCAAACTCACAGAGATATGCCTGCCTCTGCCTCCCAAGTGCTGGGATTAAAGGCATGCGTCACCATCACCTGGCCTTAAATGGTCCTTTTAATTGCTCATGGATTATATAAATAAGGTGTAATTAATATAATTATATATATTATACATATTGTAGTAGAGGATTATAGTAAGTCCCCAGTAAGTGCTACTTCTGAATATAGTGTAGAAATCCCAACTCATAGACTTCTCAAACCTTCACTTTCTTTCCATGACTCAGTCCTATGTATCCTGCATCATACCTTGGTCCACCTCTTGCTTCATCTTAGGTATGACAGATACTTTCATTCATTCGTTCAATTTCTATCTCAACTAGGCATTTTTGGTGCTTTTCTACTTTAGAGATTCCCTCAAAGCACACAGTGAAAATACCAGGGTCAGCCTTCAATAAAATAGGAGTTCTTGGCAAGGCAATTCCATAAGGCTATTTTAAAAGAGAGCCAAATACCCCTTATCCATAGTGGTGACCTCAGTAATAGCTAGATGGAACATTCTCCCTCCAGGATTACTCTGTTTGTTCTCTCTTCTTGTTTTCTAGAACGGTATCTGATTCTACTTTGCTGGAGTCTGTGTTTCAAATTGTTCTTTGCATACCCAGCTCAATATATCAAATATTTCTTCTGTAAGACACTGTTTATGTGATTTTCATAGACTTGTAGATTTTGCTGAAGACAATCAGCTAAAGATGACCAGAGCATGCCTGCAGTCATACAAAGCCAGCTTTATTAGCTTGTGGTAGCTAAGGGGAGCATATCAGTGTTCCAAAAGGAGAGACGTGATTGTATTTACAATGTGTGGGTTCTTATGTGTTATTCATATGGAGCTTTTAAAGCCAGAGATTGTTTGGTGGTCGCATTCTTAGACTATGCTAGTCCATGCACTTAGAGCCTGGTAACACATGAATGGAAGGAACTGGCTTTACAAAATTTTGAGCTTAGATTGAGATGCCTATTAAAAATTAGGCAGAGACAGCTAATTTCCTTTATATTATTATAAAAATAATTTATATTTCACATGCTAACATTTTTCATGGTTTTGTTTTCAATTTTTGGCTTTCCCTTCACAATTTAACTGCCAACAGGAACAATTTCTCTCTGTATCAGATTTTCAAGTCTCTGTCAGGTAAGATTCTCTAGATGGGGCTGGAGAGAGGGTTCAGCAGTCAAGCACACTGGCTCCTTTTCCAGAGGTCTGAGATTCAATAATTCATATCCACATGTGTCGTATCTGTAACTCCTGTCGAGGGGGATCAGACTTCTGGTCTCCAAGGACATTGAATATATGTGATACATAGATATATATGAAGGCAAAATACCTACACACACATAAAATAAATAAAAAATCGTCTTTAATAAATAAGGAGAGACTCACAGACATAGACATAATGAAAAGACAGAATGGGATTTATATTAGGGAACTGACTTGCATGATTATGGGGGCTTGTTAATCCAAAATCTGCAGGGTTGGCTTCTAGATTGGAAGTCCAAGGAGGAGACAACATCACAGTTCAGGCCCTAAGCTATATATGCTGCAGAGTTCTTTCTCGCCCAGGGGAGATCAGACTTTGCTCTATTCAGCCCTCATCTAATTGAGTAAGGCTTCTCTACATTACAGAGGGCAGCCTTTTTCTTTTTACAGAGTCCACTGATTTGAATGTTAATATCACTCAAACACACACCATCGTGAAGATACAGAGAAAAATGTATGTCCAAATATCTGGAGGTCATATCCCAGTCAAGTGGGAAAATGTTCGTCCCCACAGCGTCAAATGACTTCCCCTCCTCCACGAATCACCATTTTATTATTCTAATCAAGAAGATTTTGTTAAACTAACACATGATATTCACAGAAAGAACAACAAAGTTCTCTTGGAAGTTTTTGTTTCTGCCTTTTGGCCTTAGAAATGAAACCTATTACAAAGTTATAGGCAGGAAAAATTGTAAAGACAGTACCTAACTTACCCGAGTGTGTGCAATGACAGAAAGTCTTGCTGCCCTGCAGTTGGCTCCTCCTCAGGTTATCTGACAGCTACGCGCACAGCTATCAGCCTCTGAGAACTCTGAATGGCTGTAACACGGGCCTGCTGTAAATACAGCAGACTGTAGAGTTGCCGTCTTTTAGTCCTTCAGATTCAATAGCCTCTGTTTGCAGTTATTTTTAAAAGTCTTAATAATATATTTCCTTTAACCTAACATACCCAAACTTTTTATTTACTACATTAATGACATATAATTGACAATAAAATATTTTACAGCAATTGAAATGATTTTTTTATTGTGGCAGATGCCTATTACACAAATTTCACCATTTAAAACATTAAGTGTACACTGAATATATTAATATTATTCTGTAGGTATCATTACTATTTATAGAACCTTTTCATCATTCCATTCTCTATGAAGGGAATATTGTACATGAAATAAGTTCATTCAACATCTTTACAGTTGTCCAAGCCATACCTGGCAGGCCCTTTCCACTGATGACAAAGAAGACTAGGGGATCTCTCATATCTCCCAACATTACTTTATAGGATTATATGAACATAAAAAAGTAGAAATAACACTGAACATTTTAAGATAAATTATCATGTCATTTGACACCTAAGTCAAGACTCAGACACTAGCACGAATTACCCATTTGAAAGATCTGACAGATACAGAACATAATACAAAGAAGACAAAAATCAATCAAAGGTATATAAGAGATGAAAAGATTGAAAGTTCCTTTCATCTGAGAAGAAGCAGGCTACTCTGCCACAAAGAGCAGTTTTTTTGCTCTCAAATAGGACAGGGCTAATGACTTAGCTCAAACACAAGAACATCCATGTTAGCACACAGCAGAGAGAAAACAGGATTTGTAACAGACAGAGGAAATAGATGGCAGATGTTAAACAGGAAGCAATATAACATGGTAGTAAAACAAATGTACTCAATTATCAAATTTAATTTAAAATCTTGGCACAGCACATACAAGAAAGTTTTTTGCTCATTAAAACCTCTATCATATGTTGTGATGGGCAAAAATGGTACCTGCTCTGGGAAAAGGATGAGATTATCATGGGGCCTGGGACATGTTAAGCATTCATGATCCAGTCATAAGCCTTGCTCTTTAGGACTTGGCTATGTTCCTGGGTAGTGAATAACAAGCTTGAAGTGAATGAGGCAAGCCTTGCTTACCATACTGTTGGCTTCATGGTCTACATTCTAGTAATTACACATAACACCTGAGCAACAGCTTCATGACAAAGAGAGGAGGAATAAAACAAATTTCATTCACGTCACAAGCCTGATCAGTTAGTTTAAACACAAATCCTAGTTGCCTTATCTAATATTACCTACATTTCTCATTTTAGAGCAGAGTCATTAAACCACATAATGTTCATTGATAGAGATTATTTCATGTTATATCCATGATGAAGATAAACCATACTCAGTTCACTATCCCATCCAGGGAAAAGCACGAATGTGCTTATGGGTGACTGGAATTAAGCAGGTATGATGAAATTACTATATTAAGCTATCAAGGACAAGGGTGATAAAATGGTAAGGGTCACGTGTTTCCTCCAGCTTCAATGTCCTTGTCACAGCTGATCTTAAACATAGCCAGCACTCGAGTTCTGATCTGCTTGGTCTTAGCACCGTAGATGATGGGATTAATCACAGGAGGCAGCAGCAGGTAGACATCCCCCATGAGAACATGCACAATGGGATCTAGGCTGTTTCCAAAACGGTGTACCACTGATAGGCCAATGAGTGGCACATAGAAAGCCAGAACCACACCAATGTGTGATACACAGGTCCCAAATGCCTTAGCTCGCTCCGACTTGGAAGGCAGTTGCAGAACTGTTCGTATAATCAGAAAGTAAGATAAGGAGATGAACATGACATCTACACCCATGACGAGCAGAATGGCAGTTAGACCATAGACTACATTGGGCAATGTGTCTGTGTAGGCCAGCTTCATCACATCCTGATGGACACAATAGGAATGGGAGAGCACATTGGAGTGACAGAAGGCCAGCCGCTTGATCAACAGTGGGAGCGGGAAAAAGAATAGGGATCCCCGGACCAGTGCCACCATGCCGATTTGAACTGTCACTGTATTGTTGAGCACAGCAGCATGACGCAGTGGGTGGCAGATGGCCACATAACGGTCAAAGGCCATGGCCAGCAGAATGGTAGATTCAACTGCTGAGAGAGCATGAATGAAGAACATCTGGGCCAGACAGGCATCAAAAGTAATCTCCCGGGAATCAAACCAAAAGAGGGCGAGGATCTTGGGCATGGTGGATGTGGACAAAGCCAGGTCAATAGCGGCCAGCATGCAGAGAAAAAGGTACATGGGGGCATGCAGACTCCGCTCCGTCCTCACGATGAACACCACGATACAGTTTCCAAACAGTGCCACGGCATACATGGAAAGCAGGGGGAAGCCAAACCAAAAGTGAGCTCCCTCCAGCCCTGGGATTCCGATGAGCACGAAGGTGGCATGAGTGAAGTTGCAGGAGCTCATCGCTGACACCAAGTGGGGAGGTCTGGAGAGGGCGAGGTCGCAGTGACAGCCTGCAAGGGCAGGAAGCGGGATCAGAGAGTCGCTGGGAACTTAGTGCATACTAGCACTCTCTCCCTTCCCCTCTCCCTCCAACCACACCCCAGCTCTTTCATATGCTACACGGCTCTCTTTTCCAAAGAAGGAAATGTGAACTCTCAGAATTCACTTGTTTCTCACTATTCCTAAGGCACACTTAAAATTTCCAAATAAAGCTTTGGTAGAAATTTTTTTTCCCCATAATGTGACTTCCTCAGACCTCCTTTTTACCTCTACCTTCACTGTCTGGATACTAGGCATTCCCATTTCATAAGGTTACCGTAGTAACTCTCTTTTCAGATAGAGCTGTCACCCTCAGCTCTCTCTTCCTGTCTCTTCCCTGCAGCCCACCCTCCTTTGCCTTACTCCATCTTTATTTCTACTTTCTTCCTTTACCATTTTCCTTCTCTCTCCCCTTCTCTCTTTACATTTATTGATTCAGATTTCAGAAATATTTTCTTGAATGACATGTTTAGTACAATGCTATTAGTGAGACACATATCTGAGAGCCATCCCTTTTGACCTCCACAAGGCTTGCTTAGGGTAGGAAATGGATAAGTAATAAATCCATTAGAGCATTGTGATAAAGCTAGTGTAAGAGATTCATTGACTGCAGGGATGGCAAAGACAGAGCAACCTTCCTAGAAATGATGCTCTTTAAATTTCAGCCTTAAAGCGTGAGCAGAATTAAGTAGTCAGAAGAGACAATAAAGGCTCTTCTAAGGTAGGGGAAATCGAAAGTATTTTTCAAGTAAAAAGGAAAAAGAAAAGAAAAGAGAAAGGAAACTTATCTGGATTTATAAAACAAAGATACTACCTCCTGTAACCAGCTCTGTGCAGATGGAGGTGCTGGCAAGATCCATCACCTCCAGCGGATCCTAGCGACTAGGCATGTTCCCTCTGATAGCTTCTTCCATTGTTCCTGGCCCGCAGCCAGGGTCTGTATACCTGGAAGTCACTACCAAGGGTATTTTCTCTTGTCCCAAAGAGAACTTGGGGGATAAGCCCTGATTTGAGGAGCAGTATTACTGATTTTTTTAATGATATTCTGAGGAATTTTCTTGGGATCTGTGCCAATAAGTCATTCATGGCAAGGGAGGACTTTCTTTTCTTTTCTTTTTTTTTTCCCCCTAGAGTTCAGTGTTGTTTTGTTTCAACTCCATACCCCACCCAATCAGCTAGGCACCCACATCAATCTCTTTCTCTGTCAAGCTCCCTAATGTTCTGTTTTTGGAACCGGTTAACTTCAGCAGTTGTGGGCTTGGCTGTGAGAGCCGGGGCCTTTGATGCTTAAGTAAACGATGCAGGTGTCTTTGTTGACAGTGTCCAGGGTATCCTGATTAATTTGTTTATCTCTCCCAGGATTCTTTCTCCTTTCTAACTAAGGTCTTTAATACAGCTTGGCTTCTCTTCCTTCAACTTCTCCTTAATGGAGAGAGCTTAGAGAACTGATGCTTTAATCACAATTAAACAGGAACTAAGACATTTTAAGCTGCAATCTCCCTGTCTTGATTCAAAGGTTATAAAACCCATATCATTGATTGTGATTTTCTCCATTCCTAGGGTTTGTGCAGGCAAAGGAACAGCTTCCCCTCACTGACAAATATCGAATTCTAAACCCTGCTACCTGATACTGTCAGAGATAATTTCACTTTTCAGTGAGATGCAAAATAGTCTCAAAAGAGTGAGACAATGACCTAACAAGAGCTGTGAGCCCAGCCTAGCTCAACACACACCACTAATCCTTCACAGGGCCCCAAAGAAGTACATATGCCACTCTGCCTGGGGAGTTGCACCCCAAGTGGCCTCTCTGGCTTATCAAAGACTCAGACTGTGACCTCTGACAGTTTCTCTGTCAAAACACCCACTCCCCATTGCCACCCCCCCTCCTGATGTGGAACAGTCCTGTGTGTTTTTATTTCTATCTTGAATCCAACCATCTGTTTTTTGTATCTATCGTAAACAGCTCATGGGAGAGAACGCAAATGTCCCAACAAATGACTCTGTGTGGTAGAGGACAAAGCAAAACAACCTTCCCTGGAGGGAGACCATTTTACTTGACCATTGTACCCAAGAGAAATGGGGACAAACGAGAAAAGAAGGTAGGTGGGAGGTGTACCAAGAAGCAAAAAGTCACGTTTCACATTCTCAATAGCTTCTGCTTATTTAAAGATCTCTCTCATCCAGAGTCGCCTGTTTTCCTAATCCACCCCACTGTATAGCATCTGTCCAGCCGTGGCGGGTGCTTAAAACACAGTAGTGTCTGTTCCATTTTGTGTCATTTTAAAGGAAGTAACACTATTTTTCTAGGCTACATAACCTTAAAATGTCTACAAAGCACTAATATAAACAGTAAAATAGCAAGGTTATAGCATTGATAGCAGTCTACAAAGCTCAACATTTCCATACAATACACTGAAGTATCAGAAATTGATCTTCCAAAAACCTTTTACTCACAACAGCATCAACAATAATGAATTTAACCAAAACTAGTAGAAAATTTAAATATTGTGATTTGCAAACTATTCCTGAGATAAATTAAACATAGTATCTAACAAATGGGATGATGCACTGTTCATGGATTAGAACACAAAACTGTATTGAGTAAAGCTTTTCTCTAGGATGATATGCAGATTTATTCTAATCGCATTGGGGTCTCTCTAGGCAGTTTGAACATCAGTTTTTAAAGTTAGTATGCAAAGTAAAAGATTTACCATGACATTTTCATGGAAATGTGTGATTATATGTTGTTCTTATTCAGTTCCTCACCATCCTCTTCCTGGTCCCCTTTACACCCTCAGATATTTCCCCCTTGTGCTTCTTGCTACATGAACTGCATAACCCTCTTCCCTTCTTCTTATCCCTCCTTCTTATTTTAAATCTCCTTCATCTCCTTTGACAGTTCCTTTCTATTCTCTACACACACACACACACACACACACACACACACACACACACACACACTCAGAGAGAGAGGGAGAGGAGAGAGAGAGATTCTGCATATGACAGCACAAGTAATATTTGTCATTCTGAGTCTAGTTTAATTTGCTTGACAGAATGATCTCCAGTTCTATCCATTTTTCTATAAATGGCATTACTTCATTCCTTATAGTTGAGCATAATTCTGTTATATGTCACCTGCTTTCCTGGAGAACATCAGCTAAGGCACTGGGCTTGTCTTGTGATGAAGTCCGTGGGGTCTTCAAGGTGTCTCAATGCGGCAGGATCCTCGGGCTGCCACTCCCCACAAGCCAGCACTCACCTGAGAACGGGACAGTTCTACTCAAGGAGACAGCTTGATCTGGCTCTCGCTCTCAGGAGCAGGTCTCTTTATAGTGCTCCTCAGTAGTCAGGGAGCAGGCTGTGGGAATACCAGCGGGTGCTCTAGGGGTCTGGCAGACAGTGGAGTACAAGGCTCAAGTCCACTCATCTCGTGTGCTGCTCTCATAGGCTTTCCACTTGTCCTGTCTTGGGAAACAATCTCAAAGGGCCAAGGTCTCCGTCACCATTCCTGCAATGACATATGTGAGTCTCTTGACAACAAACACGTGTTCCCACTCCTCCGAGCTGATCCAATTTCCACAGTCAGTCACAAGGTTAGAGTTTCCTCATTATCTGATTTGCTAGACACAGCAGGCAAAGTGTAGGAATAGTCACGATCGATCCTTAACTGTTGGAGTTCACGTTGGCCTTAAATCCCAAGCAGGGACACTAAAATGTAGTTCTATAACTAAGCAGCAGTAGGAAAACTCTCTGCTGCTTCTCTTGCAGTTTAATCATAGCCCCTGATATAAAGAAGTCACTTCTTTTTATACCTATGCTGTGGGCAAAGATGGCTCTTTGGTCTATATCTTATACTGATAACGTTAGACGGAGAATCTCATGTATTATTTATTTATTCACATTAAACCAGTGTTTGCCAAGAGCCTGTAATTTCATAAGCAAAATTGAGAAAATTTCCAGGGTTATGAAGTACATTTTTTGATTAGATTGGCTGAAATCAAATTAAATTAACATATAAACTAAATAGAATGCTAGACGATCATAAGGAGAAAAAAATGAAGAGGATAAAGAACATGTTAATATCAGGAGGAAGGCTTGAAGCCTCAGGTGAAGAAGATAAAGAACATGTTAATATCAGGAGGAGGGCTTGAAGCCTCAGGTGAAGCTGCTGGATGGAGGAGATACTTAGATAAGTGAGGGATACACGCATAAAAATATCTGGGGAAGATTGCTTCAGACAAAGGATCAGAGATGGTAAAAAGTTTCCCAAGGAATAAGTATGTCCAGCACGTAAGAACAGACAGGCAGTGTACTCCAGTGGAGAGAAGGGGGAGAGGGCAGTGCGAAAGGAGAGTCAGAGAACTGCCCATAGAGGGACTTGTAGCACTGAACAGTCAATTTATGTTCTTCCCTCAGATCTCAGTGAGCTGAGGATCCTTACACAAAGTCAGACATAATCCTACAAACTAGTCTTCTCTACTTGTCTCCTCCACATGAATTTGTTTTTATTGATCCATTAGTGTTCATTCTGGCCTTTCTTTCACTGTTTCTTTTGAATGACTTCAAGTCTTTTAAATTTAGCTAAAGCACCACATTCATCAAGAAGCGGCATCTCTAAGCCCTCTGGTATTTCTTCCCTAGCGCCATGTGCCCTCCTTCATATCCATACGGGTATGTCTTTGATTGATGTTTATCTTGCCTTGTCTCCTATTCCTTCTTGGTTTGCCTTAGATCCATCTTACCTTGTCATTGTCACTCTAAAAACAAAAATATAATTATTGTTTTTAAGTATCAAGATTTATTATACACCTATGTTCAGGAGTGTGTTCTTTCACTTATTGTGTAAAAGCATGTTCTCTCAATACTGGTTTTATGTAGACTCCATATTGAACTTTAAGGAAAAGAGATAACTAGGATCAAGCCACTACCTTAAGATGCTAAAATAACATCTACACATTCTTGACGTAATATAGAATAATAGCAAATATCAGTGATTTTTTAATGAGGACTTGAATTGGGACATTCATTAATCAAGGGTGTGTCCAAGAAAGAGCTTTTTTAAAAATTAAATTTAATGTGTATGAGTATTTGTCTGCATATATGTCTTTGTACCTTGTGTCTGCAGACCCCAGAAGAGAATATCAGGCCTCTCTGGAACTAGAGTTACAGATGGTTGTAAGTTGCCATGTGGGTGCTAGGAGTTACACCCTAGTCCTTTGGAAGACATCCAGCGCTCTTACCTGCTGAGCCATCTCTCCATCCCCCAGTAAAAGGTGGTTTTTTGTTTGTTTTTTTGTTATTTTTGGTATTTTTATTATTATTATTATTATTATTTTTGCAGAGCTAAAGCACAGAAGACACAGAATTCTCTAAGTAGAGCGGTGTTTCTGGAGCAATATAAAAAGAAAAGAAATTAAGAGGGCAAATAGATGTGAGTTAAAGTAAGCTGTGAACTCAAGGCTTCATTCTCTTGGTTCATATCAAGGACATCCTAATTACATATGTGTATTAAATTGCACTTCTAGAAGTTGTTTGAAGTATGCATTTCAGGAAGATAAGATTAGATGTGTGTATGAACTTAAACTTAAGATGTACACTTTTTCCTCATTGCCCATAGTTAATTCCTCAACCCATCTTGTCCAATTTTTCTTCTCAATATAATACCCATATCACTGTTTTAGGAAAAGTCTCTGACTCACAGTGGAGAACCAACTTGGCCAGAGCACAACATTTGCTATGTGGATTTCCCATGCTCAGTGTCAGGTTGTCCATTTATAACTACAGACACTTACAGTTTCGAGGGTTGTCTACAGGTTAGTGTGTAGATGTAAGCTGAGAGGCGTATCTTCCGAAGTGTCATAAAAATCTGAGCATCTGACTCTTAAAATTGAGATTTCTTCTTATTTATCCCTATTAAAAAGTTAGTTAAATAGAACAAACAGACTTGGATGGAGTTGGGAGAAGGGTTGGAATAGAGGCTCAAACAGGGAGTGGAAGAGTTGGTCACGGGAGGGAATACAGGGAGAGATAGCTAGAATTATGGAGTATTTGTGGAAACCTAACATGGCAGAAACTTCCTAAAATATATACATATACGAAGGTGATCTAAATGAAATTGCCAAATAATCAGGGAGACAAAGTCCCATCTGGCCACAATTAAAATAATAAAGAAAAAATATTTAATTTTTTGAGATTAAAATATAATTACATAATTTCTCTCTTATTTCTCTTTCCAAACTATCTCATGTATCCCTTCTTGCTCTCTTTCAAATGTATAGCCCCCTTTTTATTATTTGTTTAAATTTATATGTATATTATATATATTATATTCCTAAATGCATAAATCAAAACAGTTCAGTCTCTACTCTGTTACTTGTTAATATATTTTCAGCCCTGATTGTTTGACATTGACTAACTAATTGATGTGTTCCTCTCCAATTCTATTTTTTTTTTTGAGATGGGGTTTCTCTGTGTAGCCCTGGCTGTCCTAGGACTCGCTCTGTAGACCAGGTTGATCTTGAACTGAGAGATCCACCTGTCTCTGCCTCCTGAGTGCTTAAAAGCAGGATTAAAAGCCTGCACCATCACTGTTTCTTTCTCAATTTTAAGACTGAATATTGCCATCTTTCACTCCCAGCTCAAGTCATTCCTACCCTGTCTGTCATTGCTCTCCAGGTATCACACCTTATGCAGTGAAGTAAGCAAAATCTAACATTTAAACACGCATTTTTTTTTATCTCCCCATCTTTCCTTTCTGGATTTTTCTGCAGTTATTTTTATCTTTTATCTTTGCTTCATTATAGGTTAGGACCATATGAGGAGCATAATCCATGAGGTTCAGAGAACAGACTAGAATGGGAGCAAACAGAAATTGGTTGTTTATTCAAAATATTAATTATCCATGTAAATGTCTCCTTAACTTTTTTGCTTTTAACTCATGTTTATTAAGGAATATACAAAGGAAGTTTTATGTTGGAGAGAGAGAGAGAAATAAGACTGATGGAAATTAGGGCAAGGTGTTGCTAAGCCAAGAGGACTCCTTGCATGGCATCCTTCAAGATGAAAAGTTTCATGAATAAATATGTTGGGAACTATGAGAAGACTGTTATGGTCTTGTACGCTACCCAAATTCTTATACCTCTTTTAAGATCTTATGTATTTGTTCATCAGTTCAACTGAGGCTAAAAGGCAGTATGGAACTAGGCGTGGTGGCATACACCTATAATTACAGTTGCTTAGGAGTTTAGGGTAGTGTAGTGTCACCATGGGAATTTTGTGAAACTATTTTAAAACCAAACCAAAACAAAACAACCAACAAGAAAGAAAACCTAAAGATACAAGGAGCCAGACACTATGAATAGAAGTGCAAAAACAGAGCAGCAGTGGATAAGATGCGGTTCCTGGTCTTGAGAAGGGTTCCTGATGTAGCAATAGAATCTAAAGAGGCTCACCACGAGAAATAAGCAGAAGGTGGTGATGGTGCATCTGGGTGGAATGCAAGGGGTCTGGGAGCCTCCAAATAAGTGACCTCTCTTCTAAGAGGGAGGGTGACGGTAGTGAATACTACTGTAGGTGGAGATAGCAGCTTGTGCAAAGGCTTGAAGTGACAGAGGAAAATGAGAATAGAGGAAACGTAACTTTCTTATGGGCTTGGATTACTGTACAGAAGATAAAGGGTTCTTAAGAGGTAAAGGGAGACAGGACGCTCAGAGGGAAACAAATTTCTTATCCTCAAAATCCTTATCTTGTGATGGGAAACAAGCAAAACAAAACAAAGCAAAACACCTCTACTCCCTAGTATATAATAGGTTGGGTGTTGAAAGAGCCAGGAATTAAAAAAAAAAACCAAACAGGTACTAGAGGTGGTGGTGCCTGTCTTTAATCCTAGCACTTAGGAGGCACAGGCAGAGACAGGTAGATCTCCATGGGTTTGAGGTCAGCTTGGTCTACAAGTGATGTGGAATTCCCCTCTGTATGCTGTGAATGCCATTGGTTAATAAGGAAACTGGCTTGACCTGATAGGGTAGAGCAGAGCTAAGCAGGGAAAACTAAACTGAATGCTAGGAGAAAGAAAGACAAAGTCAGAAAGAAGCCATGTAGCCCCACCAGAGACAGATGCCGGATCTTTACCCGGTAAGCCACAACCTTGTGGCAATACACAGATTAATGGAAATGTGTTAATTTAAGATATGAGTTAGCCAGGAATACACCTAAGCTATTGGTCAAACAGTATTGCAAATAATCTGGTTTCCTGTGTGATTATTTCAGGGCTGAGCAGCTGGAAACAAAAAAGTGGCCTCTAACAACAAATTGGTGCACCAACGTGGCCAACTAAAATTCACTTAAAACCTGAGAGGGCTCGAAAAGGAATTCCAGACACAAAAGATCAGAGTTTAGTGCAGTTTCTTGGTAGCCACAATTTTTTTTTCTAGATAGGCTTGCTGTGAGCAAGGGCTCCATGGCTACTTTAGGAGAGGTGCACTAAAGCTGCATGGCTTCTTTAAAGAACAAAAGCTGTGGCTTCCTGGTTCGCCAGCACGGATGGCTCTGACTCTTTCTCAGGACGTCCGGCTACGGAGCGTTTCAATAGGCTTTGCACGCAACGACTCAACATAGAGCTGCTGCGTATTTGAAACTGGGGCAATGTGCGTGGCTTGCAGAGTCAGTGAACGGACTTCCACCATGTTGGACTGTCCGGAGCAAGCAGGGAGGGCTGTACGTACCCTAGCAGCATCGCAGCTTAGATTCTTAAGAAGCACTTAGCATTTCAAGAAGTGCTTCTGGTCAGAAAATAATTGCAGATATGCAATAAAGACAAATCCAGATGGAAAAGACCTCTAAACGAGTCACAGTGTTGAATAAATGTACATAGGCTTGGGAGAGAAAAGAAAAAAAAGTTTAGACAGTTATAAAAGAAAGTAAATGTTTTATTTAAAAAGTCTTTAAAGAGATAGAGTACAGACAATCATAGATTAAAGGAGTGAAGATAATCAAATAAATATTAAGAAGTAATAGAGTAAAAAAAGCCATATAAAGATGAAATATACACAGAGAGTTTGGTTTATGTATACTATTGTGTTTTCTTTGAATTTTTTGACTGTAAATGAGCTAAATAACCAACATATATACTTTAAAGGTATCTTGACTTCAGAATTTGAGTCTAAGGATAAGTTGCTTTGAAAAAGAGGTTCTTCTTTTGTTTCCACAGGGGATGAGAACTTGTGGAGTTCTTCCAGACTAATGTGGTTTGATAGTCCAAGATCCCCTGAGAGGTTACCTTGACACCCCCACCCTCCCAAAAAAAGAAAATAATTTGCCTAACAAAAAGCAGGAAGCAGTTTGGTGAGAACTATGCCCATATTCCCAAATATTGTTTATAAATGTTTGTTTACATTTAAAGGGGGATATGATATAGAGATTTGCATTGGTATGAATCTTGGCTTATTGATACAAATTTAAGGTCAATTTTTTATATTATGTATATGTGTTTCTGATCTTGATTAAGGCATTGTGTTTGTCTAGCTCATTTAATAATGTAATGTATATTTAAGAAGTATAGGTTAATAGATAATCATTTATAATAGTCAAGTTTGTAGTCATGTTAGTTAGGTTTTCTAGATATATATTTCAGTTAGATAGATATTCTTCAAATCGTTTAGAGACCTTCAGAATATGAAACTTTAAATGTTTTAATAACTTAGGACTTTTCATGACAATGAGACACATTAGCTCCTGGCATCACCAGGAGCTTCAAGAGGAAGATGGGCATCGAAGAGGCTCCTCATGGAGTTTGTTAGTCATTTGGGCAAGAAACTGCTCTTGCCTGGACTGCTTGACGGTATGCTGTATGAACTGAACAAGTAGGACCCACAGAGAAATGGCTGATGATCTTGCCTAAAGGTGAGGCCATCCTTCAGGGTTCCTGCTTCATGAAGGAGTCTGTCAGACATTCTGCAGGATACAAAAGAAAGTGACTGACAAATTGCCAATATAGGTGGAACTGTCTTTGAAATTTCCTGCTTCATGGAAAAGTCTGCCGGACACTATGGGCCTGTAGGCTGAAGATGGATGCCCCAATGTCACAGAAGAACTTTGGGTGACTGTCCAAACAGCAAGATATCTCTATCAATCCTACAGTTTTGGAAGCTGCTTACAATGTACTTCAGGTTTACTTTGGTAATATTATATCCTTCTAGAGTCTTTGATAGAATTGAAGAATTTATAGTTGTAGTTATAGCTTTCCTTAGTTATAATAAAAGATAAAGTAGATATAAATGTTGCAACTGTAATTCTAGCTTGATACCTGTTTTGTTATATGTAATTTTACTATGTTAAAGATAAAGTCTTTCTTTTTATTTAAACAGAAAAGGGGAGGTGATGTGTGATTCTCCTCTATATGCTGTGAATGCCATTAGTTAATAAAAAAGCTGGCTTGGCCTGATAGGGTAGAACAGAACTAGGCAGGGAAAACTAAACTGAATGATGGGAGAAAGAAAAGCAAAGTCAGAAAAAAGCCATGTAGTCCCGCTGGTGACAAATGCCAGAACTTTACCCAGTAAGCCACAGCCTCGTAGAGATACACAGATTAATGGAAATGTGTTAATTTAAGATTTAAGTTAGCCAGGAATTTGCTTAAGCTATTGGCCAAACAGTATTGCAAATAATATGGTTTCCTGTGTGATTTATTTCAGGACTGAGCAGCCAGAAACAAACAAGCAGCCGCTGACAACATACAAGAGCTAGTTTCGGGACAGGCTCCAAAGCTACACAGAGAAACCCTGTCTCGAAAATAAAAACCCAAAACCAAACCAAACCAAACCAAACCAAAATCAAAAACAAAAACAAAAAAAAAAAGAAAGAAAAGAAAAAGAAAAACAAGGCAGGTAAGGATGGAGGTAAATACTGTCGGGAACTGAGGGAAAGAAATATTACTGTTATGATTATTATCCTTATAGTGTTTGGAGTTCTGCACTAAGGCACACTGGGTAGGGTCCTGCATGAAGAGAGGATGTAAGTCAGCAATTGATCTCTGAAAGAAGAACATCACAGGCAGAAGATGGTGAGTATGAATTATAATGCTGGAGTGTGCCTGATGATATAAGAAACTACCTGGAGGCTAATGCAGATTTACTAGGTTGGGGATGGAGCTGGAATAGTGGTGGAGACTCAGCACAAGTAGAGGCCCCTCCACACCACTACAATCACTGATCCCCCATTGGTCAGACAAGAGCTCATGAGAGTGTGCTAAACAGGGAGTGATAAGATCTTCCATGAATACTAGAATAAGTACTCTTAACTGTAAAGTGCATGAAGGAAGATTCTCCAGAAAGCCTTTCATAGACGACTTCAGGTTCAAGGTGATAGCTGGCATCCTCATGATAGCTGTGGAAGCAAAGTTAAGTGGTTGGATTCTGGATTTGTTGATAAACAGTTAAGTGTGGAACAGGAGCAACAGCAAGGCAGGAGAGTTCATGGAAAGGGTTTCGTCTTAGAGATTTGGAAAACAGAGTTTCTGGTTATGGAAGCCAGTAGCCAGGCCTGCATTTTTATTGATGGGACTATTAGGACTACTTAAGATGATTGTGAGACAAATTAAATGATTATGCTGCAAACATTGATACAGTTAATGTCATAAGAGGATATGAATTGACGAGAAAAAGAAGCACGATAGGAAGAAGACGCCTGAGAACAAAGTTCTGGGATATCTCAACACATTTAAATCAAGACTAAATTAAGAGAAAGGAAGTCATAGGCTGTGAAGTCCCAGTGCTAGGTGTAGTATATCTTCTCTAGTTGTCGGCATGGGGCCTCCCAGAAAACTAAGACAGTACAGACTGCTTTCATTGCTCCTAGTTGCCCACCAGAACAGTGATGGGACACTATTTCCGAAGACACCACATGCTTTAGTGGCAGGACATGGAGAAATAAATCTGGTGTTGACCTGGAAGCTCCCCCTGCTGTCTGGACAAAAGGTACTATCCAGGATACTGGAAAGCTAAAGTCATTGATAATCTTATCCAGCTACGAAAACCACAAGTTCCAATTATGACAGAATTGGCAAGGTATATTCATGGGTGAAAGTGTGGTAAAATATTTTGGGGGTAACTAACTGCTTTATGATCTGGTTTAAAGTTGGATTCACAGGATTTATTTATGTCTGATGTAAATCTGGCCAAGAACTCATAGTTGGAGAGATCATAGGCCGTAGGATCAATTTACTACTATTAGCTTGCTAAGTGGACATGGCCTCAAACTACCTTCTAGATACACATCCCTATACACATAGGCAGTCTCAGTCTTCACCAGAGAAGTTTCTTTGAGCAGTGGACAGCAGAGAGCTAGAAAATACTACCCACTTTTCTACAAAGGGATGATTTAATATGAAATTAATATGTAATTTTAACTGCTACAATGAGGTAAGAATAAAAGTGCTGTTGATAAAGGGGCAAGTAAAAGCTTAAGATAGAGGCTATCTATTGTTCTTTATTCCTATTTATAAATCAGTATCTCCTCATCTGTGAATAAGGGTCAAAGTAGCTGACATGCTAGACGTATTCCAGCATTGACTGACAATGTGGCCTGAAACAAGCCATCTAGCTCTAGACTTTTGTGATTCTATATTCCTTTAGAATGGAGAACTTTTATCAAAGCTTTACGTATCTGCTTGGTCCTCACACTGTAGATGATGGGGTTCATGACAGGAGGGGTGAGCAGGTAGGTGTTAGCAATCATGGTATGAACATAGGGTGGGGCTCGTTTTGCAAATCTGTGGACAAAGGACAAACTGATCAATGGAATATAGAATAGAGCTACGGCCCCAATATGAGAGATGCACGTGCTGAAGGCTTTCTTCCTCTCTTCTGGGGAAGCAATGCTGAGGACAGTTCTAACGATCAGGACATAGGAAAGGAGGATGAAGACAGAGTCCACACCAACAGTAGAGATCATGGCCGTCAGTCCTACTACACTGTTGATCCTGGTGTCTGTGCATGAGAGCTTCATGACATCGGGGTGGAAGCAGTAGGAGTGGCGGAGCACAAGGCTGCTGCAGAAGGTTAGTCTCTTAAGAAGTGCAACCATTGGTGTCAGCATTACGGTTCCTCTGATGACAATTGACACCCCAATTTGAGCTATTCTGATATCAGTTAAAATAGTGGCATACCTAAGGGGGTTGGAGATGGCCACATAGCGATCAAAAGCCATGGCCAACAGCACTGAGGACTCCATGACAGTGAAGAATTTAATGAAGAACATCTGTGACAAGCAGGCATTGAAGCTGATCTCCCTGGCATTGAACCAGAATATCCCCAGCATGGTGGCCAGAGTGGATATGGACAGTCCGAGGTCAGCGGTGGACAGCATGGAGAGGAAATAATACATGGGCTCGTGGAGGCTGGGCTGAGTGATAATGGCGAAGAGAATCAGGCTGTTCCCTGAGAGGGCAGTTGCATAGAGAAAGCAGAAGGGGATGGAGATCCAGGTGTGGTAGGCTTCCAACTCGGGCACACCAGTGAGCAGGAAAATGATGGAAGAAGATGAGGTGTTCTGGAGAGTTGACATGCTAGGTTAAAAGTACAGACAGGTCTGAAGCAGGTCGTTGTGTGTTCTATTCATAAATAATTTTTTCCAACATTTATTTGACCAAGCGTGAGCATCTATACAATATATGAAAATGGGGATGACACCTTTAAATTGATAAAAATTTGTATGATTTCAACTATTACAGAGATATTTTTCTATTTTTAGAAAATTTGTCTCAGTCCACAAGGTCATTTGCTGCTAGCTGCATTTGGACTGTGTGGTCTATCTTTCAGCTGGAGACAACACAGGCCACTAGTACCCACTTAGTATAACATCTACCCATATTCAACTACTTCTGACCTAAATTTTTTGAATGACTGCTTCTCCGCAATAGATTCTCTGCATTTGTGGAAACATACTGCCTGGGAGATATAATGAAATGTTTCTGTCTTGTTTTGCAGAGGAAGATGAATCTTTATTGAAAATATCACATTTTCTTATGCCTCTGAGTAGAAAAATTAGACAGGAAGATGGGCATGCATGAATTGAAAATGGGGTTTGGGGAAAAACATTAAGGCTATGGTTGGGTATGGCTCAAGGGAAGTAGTCAGTTTGGGCAGAGTCCTTGGTGGGAAAGAAAGACACTAGGTGACAGACAGCAAGCATAGGACATGAAAAGGCACAGAAGGATGACTAAAGGTGTCCAGAACACACACACACACACACACACACACACACACACACACACACACACACACTCAAATAAGTTCTAGTTTTAGGGTCATCCTAGGGAACCTTACTAAAATAAATTGCAAAAATAATTGAAATTACTGGAATATTAGGGAGAAAAGGAAAAAAAGTTAATTGAATTAGTATATATTGAGACTCTAACATTTTTAGTCATGAGTGCCCTTATGATGAAATTATTGTCAGAAATGAAAAGACTTAAGTGTTGACGCCGATGTACTATATACTTCTAAACAGCTTCAAGAAAATATTTTAATGATTATAACCACCCCTAAATGATAGCAAATTGAGGTGGTGGATATACTAATTGATTTGATTTGATTAGTCTTGAATGTATACACTTAGGAAAATACCACATTGTATTTTATAAATATCTGCAACCATAGTTTGTCTTTTTAAAAGAGAATCATTCAAAAATCCAAACAAGAATTTTAAACATCAAAGAGAGCTAAGAAAGGCAGAAGAGGATTATTAGAATGTGATAATGCAGTTGGTTTGTAGAACAGAAGAAAGGCTAATGAAAAAGTAGTGAATTTCCTGTGTATTGTCTACATTTAGACAAAGAGTGCTAAGATTTTTAGAATGCATAAGGATATATTTTCAAGTGAGACCTTTTCCCAGAGTACTTTGTTAAAAGCTGAAGAATAACACAGCATCTTCCCTTTAATAGTTTGCAGCAAGTGAGGGAGAAATATCCTTGAGGTTTACAGTAACTCCAATATCTAGCTGTTCAACACTGAACAACAGGAATGGCTTTGGAAGGCTGAGGGTCGCCATGCATACCTGGGAAATCTGGCAACCATGCCTTAGGCAATGACTGATTTGTTGTTGTCATCACTGAGTTCCAGAAAGTTTTACAAATGATGACTTAATAATAATTTCCTGAATTCTTAACTTGTTCATTAATAATTAACTTATTCATGGTGAATTTTCACACTTCATGATAATTTCTTCCTTCTATTTGTAGATGAAAGATGATAACACAAAACACATTCTACAGTACAGTTTGGCTTTAGGCACATGTTCTCTGCAGCAGAAGACTCAAATTCCCTGCTTTTCAACTGGGCTTTTTGAGGCTCTCAAACCAGAATTTCTTATAATTTCTCTTCATCCAAGCTAGACCCAGAGAGGACCTCACATTCCTTTTTAGAGCCACGAATTCTTTATAAGCAGTTGACCATCTATCATAAATCTTTAGGTCAGCTCAACAGTAGACAGATACAGGGTACTCACAGAGTCTTGTTAGTCACTAAGACGTTAAGTGAGTCTGAGATGATTTTATGTCTGAAAAAATCAAAAGAAGTTGTCATGGACTTTAGACTCCACTCTTAAAGTTTCAAAACATCCTCTTTAATAAGAGTCCAGTGACTCTCACCAACAACAAAAATGCAATAATTTTGAGTATGAATGGTATATCAGATTCTGTATAGGCCTATAGGTATGGTGAGAACCACAGAGCCATAGACAAAGAAATGGGCCACTAACTGCAGAGTGCCCTAAGGTAGGGGAGTCCTAAGAGATAAAACTGAGAAAGCTCATGGCAGCAGACCCCCGTGTCTGTGTTGTGAATGTGCAAATGCACCTGTGTTAAGTGTTGAGGAATTAATTCTAGGGAATATCAACAAAATAGATGAATTGCACCTAAACTTTTCGTGAGTAGATGTGAGCTTACAAGAGTGAAAAAAGGGTAAGTGTGCTCTTGCCAGAGGGAACATGAGAAGTGATAAAAGTCATAGACAATTATAAGAAAAATCACACAAAAGCGTTCTTAGCGTGAGTCTGGGCACAGAGGGGGAAAGAGTGGATGAGAGCAGAAGAATCCGAGTTTCTTGGAAAGGATAAAGTCTTAGATTTTGTATTGCAGAGCGTCAAGGGCCAGGCATTTCCAAATATTTTATGAATAAGCAAACAGGCTGCTCTCCATCCCTTCTAATTCAACTCCAGCAGGATTCCTTTCCTTCTTTAGCATTTTGTTGGACATCATTGATTCCTTTCCACAAGTTCCACCCGACTCAATACCGAAAGCTTTGCACGCTTTCGTGCAGGTGTTTGAGGAGTATGCGTCTGCACCAGCACCCATTCCCATCTGCCATTATAGCCCACAGTGCTTAGATGGGAGAGGGATAAGTCATAAACCCTGATCTCTGTCAGTCTCCTGTTGTACAGTTTATAACGAGCAAAGAAAAAGAGTCTGAAGAACAATCTGCTTTTGTTTATTTTTCCTTCACCCTTGGTAACAAGGAGGATATTCACCCACTAAGAACTCCCAGAAAAGCCTTCCTCTCTAACTGGTGACTTTCTAAATATTCTGTATAAATTCCAGATAAGCTTTTTCCCTTAACTCAAAATTTGATTATCTTTTCCTTTATACTTTCTCTTTCAATTGTTTCAATGATGGTTCTCAAAATAATTTCCCTCTCTACCATTCATCAGATAATACTGTCCTCTGCCTTGTAAGTTGTGGTGTTATAGAAAGCTTGACTTTCCCTATCCCCTCGTGCAGTCCATATTGTCCTCTTGAGATGATCTAGTTACGACCATGGCTTTGAATAACACACATCGATCTGACTCATAAATCTGCTCTCTAATGATAGCATCTCCTAACTATGTATTTCAAAACTTAGCAGAATCAAGGAAGGGTTAATCATGAAGGCAACAGTGAAATGTGAAACAGGGTAGGAGGTACAATCTGTGTTTTAGAGAAACCCAAGCCACAGTTGGAGAACAAATAAAAGCTCATTCCTCAGACACTACAACAGAACTCAATTCCTTCCCCACCCCAGACCTGGCTCTTCCCAGTTTCTTTCACTTATCTGCAAGTGGTATTAGGGTATATTAATCCTCTTATTAAATTTATCACCCATCACCTTATCTCATATCTCTGTCTCATTCTATTAAAATATTCATTTATCGTGTTTTCATTATTAACTCTAGTTCTCCAATGTCTGGGATGATAGACAAAAGTACTTGAGGTTATATTTTAACACATATTTTTGTTACATTAAAAATCCACCAGCTCACATTAGAGATTAACAGGCCACTAAATGTTCCTGACATTATTCTCGAGCTTTATTTTTTCTCTCACCGAGAGAAGATTTTACCATGTAACCCATAGCTAGCCTCTAATTCAAGATGCTATTGCCTTGGCCTCCTAAGCGATGAGATTACACATATTCCTCCTCATTTCAGAGCCCCATCCTGCTCAGATCTGTCAGACTCACCTCTCCAATCACACAGCTTCATTCATAAGTTCATTCCTGTGTGAACTTCCTATTTAGACAAAGTTCTTTTTCTCTTCATTATTGAGAGCTGTAGCCTGTCTGCCTATAGCTGCTGATTTAGACCGTGTGGCACCATCAGTATTCTCCAGGCTGTTGCTGATGGTTTATAGCGTGTGGTGGGCCAGGGCTGCATCTGTGCTCAGAAACACTAGTTTGGAAACCTTGTACAGCAATGCAAATTATTCATGCTGATATGTCATATGTTAGATCAGCAAGTATTATTGTGCTCTAGCCAGCAGTTCTTATTGTATCAACAGGTAACAGGTATGAATGGATTCACTTTAAAGATACTTTTTATATAATAATAACAAAAACAATAATGAGAGAGGTTATGAAACATTTTCAGGGTCACATACACTTGGTGAGTTGCATAGGCAGTATTCTGAACCCAGTTATATTTAATTTCAATATTCATCCTCTCAAAAAAAGCTTATTTCACTGAAACCTAAAAGCTGTGTAAACTTCCCTTAATACAATTCTCTCACCTATAGGACTGGTTAAGTAAACTATCCAATGGAGCTCTGGCGTGTAAAAACTGTTCACGACAGGTATTTCACTTTTATTTTAAACTACATTTGATTTATTCATTTACATTTTTTGAGACAGGCTTTCATATAGCACAGGCTGACTTTGAGATCAGTATGCAGGTCACCTTGAGCCTCCAATCCTCTTCCCTCCACCTCCCAAGTGCTGGTATTGCAGACATGTATCACTATGATCAGCTACACACTTTGACTTTTTGCATGAGTCATTGGACTTAGAAATGAGTTTAACTGATCATGACAAATGCCTCAGAACACTAATTAAGGCTTTTGACTAAAGCCAGGTTCTCCCAGCCCCCAGAAGGCAGAACAAAGCGCTCACTCTCTGCAGGTTTCCTGGGAGCCCATAATTCAAAAATGATTCTGTCCTCTGCAGTCCTCTATCCCATGATCTTATCTTCTGAACACCACAATGCAGCTGTTCCCTGCTGCTAAGACAGCACAGCTCACCCAGAGGCAGGAGCGTCCACTGAACAAAGTTTTACTTACAGAGCCCATCCAGCAGCAAGGATTCCCTCTCAGGGTAACTCAGAAGGTGGAGGGAGCTGCAGATTCCAGGGCAGGGCTGAGCTTCTGCTGAGTGTCACCCAGCTTCTGTGAAGATGAGCACAGAGTGCAGGAACCAGTTCCCTGTGGCAGAGCTAATTTACTGGGCTCCAGGGTGTGGACGCTCCCAGAGGACTTCACTAGCCTGACACAAGCTTTTTATATCTCTCCCAGAATGTGATTATGGCTACATGCTTTACTGGCTGATGTGAAGTTTTGTACTTGTGATATTTCATTGAGATTTTTTTAAAAGTAGCTTTATCAAGATATAGTACATATACTATAAAACTGACCCTTTTTTAATGTATTATTCAATAGTTCTTAGAACAATCACAGAATTATGCAGTAAACAGCATCACCATCCTATTTAGGAAAATTTCAGCACCTCAAAAATGCTATAACCATTAGCAAGCCAGTTGACCTTGATTAAAAAAAATTAAATATATTCTTAAAAACATCTCCTGTTATGAGTATAAGTTATAGTTCCCTCTATAATTTCTTAGCCCCTTAGGATCTGACCTATTCACAGCAGCACTGGATTATTAGCTTCCTGGGAATGTATTGGTGAAGTAGCAACCTCTTAAATCAAGAGGTCACTTGTACATCCATACATATATGTGGTAACTATTTCCTAATGATATCCTATATTCTCACTATTCTGTAAGTGTTAGAGTTTAATAAAAAGAATACAACATAGGCCTCACTTCCTGGAATTTAATTTAGAAGAGAGACAGGCCAACTGACATTCATATGTTAGTCAGTGACAATGTTATATTAGAAGCATAATACAGGTGCTTGGGAAACACAGTGGTAGAATGTTTCAGCCCAGAATTTAGATATACAGGAAACAAATACTATATTGTTTATTTTCCCTTAATTTTATCTTCTTCATTTTTTGATATCTAAACTGACAAGGTAGGGGCCAACTAGAATAATTTTGATGTATCCATACTGTCTTCAAGTTATGAGACTATTATGTTGAGGAATATGGGCATGTGATGCATTCGGCCAGTGATGTTATCTAAGGTGGTGCCTTCCTCAGACTTTGTAAGCATTACCCACAAATTGGTTATATACATGCCTTTTTCAATTGCTCCTGCAGTTAAAATATCGCAGGACCACTTTTGGGTGTATAGATCTTTGAGTTAGCCTTGATTTCTGTCTCTTATATCTGATATCCATTACATTTACAGATCCTATCTATATTTGAAAACATCTGTAGACTTTGTTTTTTACCATTTTCCTGGTCTTATATGTCAAACACACTGCGACACTTTTTTTTTAAATTGAGTATATCTAGACATTTCTTAATGTCTAGAATCTGAATGTGGTAATTTGCATTTCAAAGAGATTTTGAACTTTCTGATGTGATGAAAGTTAAAGGTTTGTGATGAGGTTGTTTAGGTTGACCCACTCTTCACACAACCCTTTAAAATGGATAACTAAAGAGATGACTGTGTGCCAAAGGCTCATCACCCTCTTCAGTGCTTTTGGAGATCACAAAAGGAGCCATTAAGCCAAGATCCATGGACAAACTTGAGGAGTACACAAAGTGATTTTGAAATTTCCTTATCCAAGTCCCCCCTTCCCCCTCCCATCTCTGATACAGGGCCTTACCGCATAGCTCTGACTAGATTAGAACTTTCTATGTTGACCATACTAACTTTAAACTCATAGAGACTCACCCTTCTTTGCCTCCTGAGTGCTGAGATTAAAGGTGTGTTCCAGTATGCTTGGCTAAGTAGTAGGTTTCTTTATGATATTTTCACACACACTTAGTCTTTGCTTATTGCAATCCCCCTCCCCTCTCCTGTTCTCTGTCTCTCAGCTCCCATACCTCGTTAGATGCTTTCAATTTAGTCCTTCCTGCTTTTTCTTTTTGTCGCTTGTGTTTTATTGCCTTTGCCACCACTTTCCCTTAAAGACACCCCCCGCCGCCTGTTTTCATGGGTTTCCTTTGCAGTTTCCCAAGTTTTATACACACTTGCGGCCACTTTCATAAAAAATGTGTAAAATTAGAAGCTATCATCCACAAGTGAAATAGTGCAGTTTTTTATTTGTCTTTCTGAGCCAAGGTACTCTCACTTAAATTTCTTAATTTAATTTTTTGAATAAAATCACTGTTATTCTATCACTATATCTATCACTATCTATCTCTCTATGTATCATCTATCTATCTATCTATCATCTATCTATCTATCTATCTATCTATCTATCTATCTATCTATCTATCATCTATCTATCTATCTATCTATCTATCTATCTATCTATTATCTATCATCTATCTATTATCTATCTATCTTTCTTTCTTTCTATCATTTATCTATTTATTTATCTGTCATGAATCACATATTATTTATCCATCAATTTCATTTCCTTGCTATCATGAATGAAGCAGCAATAAGCATGGGTGTGAAACATTTGTAATAGGATATAAAGTTCTTTGGGAATATGCTTAGGAGTGATACAGTTGAGTCACATGGTAATTACAGTTTTAGTCTTTTGAGAATCCTCCATGCTTAATTCTGTAGTCTTTCATCCTATACCTTTTGTGAAAAAATGATTCTTTCTGAATCCTTGACTTTAGTTCAGTGAGACCCACCCGTATTAACCTATGCCCTACACACCAATGATAGTAAATTTGGTGGAAAAATCTAATATCAGTTTGAATTATGCAGTTTCTAATAATTAAACCATTTGAGGAACCTATTAAGTTTTCTCATGTAGATATCGTATTCTCTCTCTCTCTCTCTCTCTCTCTCTCTCTCTCTCTCTGTGTGTGTGTGTGCTCATGTGCATCCTTACAGAGAGCTTCTTGGGATCTTTGAAGGTGTTTTTCACATCAGATTGGACAGATTCTAGAGCACAGACTGTCTTCCCAAGAGTTTCAGAAAGTAATTGGAAAAAAAAATCACGCTTGTGTTTTCTATGACTGAAATTGCTTTCCCAGAATAGCAGACTTACAACAATGGTAGCATGTGATATACGCATGTTACAACAGTGTGCATATTGGCAAAGGATATGTACATATCTTGTATATAAATTTTAACTAGGGCTCCTCTCTTTGCCTTATTTTCATACCAGTTTAACAGAACTGTTAATGGTGATATTATTAAGATTTCTGAAAAGTGGATCACAAGGTTCATCAATAACATGACCAGAAAATAATTTATCAGTATACCAGCATCAGTGCTGTTGATTTCAGGAAGCATGCCAGTCTGTATCATCTTTGAACTACATTTTGTATTTCTTAAGTTTTGTAACTCAAACTGGAAAGTCAGAATTCAACATGAGTAAAGTGTTCTGTCTGGACCTGAGATAAATCCTATTTAGTTAATGTCAACATTTTACTGCAGCAAATAGTAAAATATTCTTTCCTATGAAATCAGAGAATTGTTTTGAACTTACAATGCACGATATTTTGTTGCTGTGCTACAGTGTGCTAACCATTGTTTTACAGCTGTTTGCATAAACTTTAAGAGAGTGGGTTTTCCAGCTTTTATTACGGTTTTAAATTTCCTATATATTCCATTTCTAAAAATTTATTGAAAGGAAAACACCAAAAAATGCAGGCTGAATTTTATGCACAGGAGCGCTGAATATAGTATTGTCTACAGTAGTCAGAATATAAGGAAAGTTTTCAGTGTAGGGAATATATGAACTATTTATAGTCAGGCCTCCTCCGCCTCTGTGCTTCATGCACAGATGATCATATGGACGGCTGTGCCAGAACAGGAAGTAAGGGTCATATTCCAAAGCTCCCAAGGCAAATTGTGCAATATAGATTTAGTGTATCTAAATTGTAGAAATAAAATGACAGTAGCAATGAAAACTGGTTACTGCAGCAAAAGTGTCTCCATTTAGTCCACCATTTATAAAGACAGAAGGTCTGTGTCGTTCCTGGCTCCACTGTCTGAGAACAGCACAGTCCGTCTCTTTTCCTGGATCTGGCCATGTTGGATGAGAAGAGGATTTCCTATGCTATTGTTCTAGACAGCAGTGACTATGGAATGCTAGTGTGTATAGAGACATAGCTCACACTTCCCTCCTCTTATCAGCCTCTGGTGGCTGTTACAAATATTTCCATCTATCTCCTCTCTTTTGTGTTCAAGGAGGAAAGTTTATTTCTTGTTACAGAATTGGCTTAGCCTCTGGTAGGCCCTCAGTTCCATCCTTACCGATGTACAATATAGTCTGGTTCCACCTCATATTCTATACTGAAAAGATGTTGAGGGTGTAAGAGTGAACAGAGCAGATCCCACTCCAGTGTTTCTGAGGAGATATTGAGAGTTCCCAGGACAGAGTTATGAGGACTGTAGGATGACAAAGAATTGAAAACATCATGTACAGATCAGATTTGCCTTTTATATGATGGTGGTTTTATCTCTTCTTCAGAGTACAACTATGTACTTCAAATGTCAGGAACACAGTAACTGTCACATAATAGGCAATGAATAATAGCTCGCTAAATTGGTGTATTGAGGGCTTTACGCACAAAATGATAGCAACCAGTAAGAGCCATTAGTAGCATGTTTTGAGTCTATTGTGTAGGCTATGTGTCATGGATGCATATTAGAATATACTTATTTTACAGATATAATTATTTCCCTATATCAAGATATAAAAATAGTGGTGCAGATCGCCTGTCAGCTCACAGTAACATGGTAGGTGACAGAGCTAAGTGTTAGGTAAAGACTGTCTGGTCCCAAACAATTTTATTAACCTAATAAACAAAATACTTAATAACTTAAAGTGGTATTGTTAACTTAATACAGTGTTCATAACTTGAAAATTTTAACATGTTTGTTCCTTGGCATTTTTTTTGGTTCAAGAGTATTAATACCTTGACCATATTAACTTATTTTCCTCTTCTGCTGTCTTTCTTCTACTGGTCTCCCCTTCACTTCTTAGTTTCCCCTTTACCTTTATATTTTAATGTTCCATCTATTTATCTGTCTGTCTGTTTGTATATCTATCTACTTATCACCTATCTGTATAATTTGCATGCATGTCACTCTTGCCTGGATTACTTTAGTTAGCAATATAAACATAATTTTCATAATTTTTCAGCAAATGAAATTATTTAATTTTTCTTTAGGGCAGAGATAAGCTTCATAGTACATATATATATGCCACATTTGCATATATATGCCACATTTTGTGTTCCATTTTTCTATTAATGGACACCCGAGTCAAATTCTTAACTTGGATTTTGTGCTTAGGTAATCATGAATGAAGTTTTCTCTGTAGCATGCGTACTTAGATTCCTTTGAGTGTGCCCAGAAATGCTGTAGCTAGCTGGACTATGTGTTAACTGTAATTTTAGCTTTTTTTTTATATACTTCCATACTGATTTCCATAGTTGATTATACCTTACATCACCACAGCCAGTGTATAAAATTTTATTTTCTTCTGCATCCTTGCCACACTTAATGTTGTTTGATTTCAAGTGACAGTTATTCTGACAGTGAGGTGGAATCTCTGTGTAGTTCTGATTTACTCTTTTCCGTGGTTAAAGGTGCTGGGAAATTTGCTATGTACTGGCCATATTCAAAATACTCAAGTTTGGGACAGGCTGTTTAGACAGAGGCTTATCTTGTGAAAATGTGTCCTTTGGGTATCTACTTGCTATTTCTTCAGCTACTGAAATCTTTCAATCTTTGTGGTTTGCTCTGAAATAGATCTTGACATTGTGATAACTGTGTCCCAGATCTTACAACTGTGCATATAGGATTAGTGTGTTCAGCAGGGCAGTAAGATTTTTCACATTTATGTCCTGTAACTACTAGGCATCTTTTTCGGCTTCAGTATCTTGGAAGTGACTATTTGAACTGTGCATTTTTCCCATGGAGTGTCATGCATTTCTTGGCAAATTTAAAAAAAATCTGGGAAAATGCCTTACCATCTGTTGAAGCGCTGTCTAGGCAAGAACTGTTTCTGTTAGTCAGGATGATGCTCAAAAGGAAATCATATTTTCTTAGGTTCATGATGAACTAGATAAATAAAAAAAACATGTTTTCCCAGTCTTTCCCAGAGATCTAGACAAAAAGGGGACTTTAAGCAGGACATTTATGAATCTGTTTTTCAGCTGCTTTACTAGATAGTCTTTTTGAATAGTAGGCATATTTGCAAAGTAATATTCTTTGTTTATGAAGCTACTAGATTCCCAAGCTGACATTAAGTATCAAAACTTTATTATTAACACAGAAAATTCAAAAGCCACTTTTAAAGAAAAGATATCTGTTTTCATATAGGGCATTCTCCATTAGCATATGTGGTAAATATGCTAATATACCATTTAGGGAAAGTTATCAGATCATCTTTTATACCCTGGCAAGGACTGCACAGGGACTGACAGAATCTGTTGTCTTTGTTTAGTTATTTCCGTTTCGGTTTCTAGTTTCTGTGGCTCTGTGCACATTGTTTGTAATTCCCAAGAATTATAGAGTAAGCAGGGAAAGACTTGATTTCCAAATTACATATGTGTACTTGGCTTCAGTGACCACAGTTATTCAACACATCCTCTACCATATGAGTTCTGTGTCTTGTGATGGCGGTGAAACAGGCTCATGGTCACTGTAGGTGGAGGCTGCTTGTTAGTTCCCAGCTGCTCAGACCCAAAATAATCACACAGAAACTGTATTAACTAAAACACTGCTTGACCAGTCACTCGGGAGTATTGCTAGCTAACTCTTCTATCTTAAATTAATCTATCTCTATTAATCTGTGTATCACCATGAGGCCATGGCCTACCGGCCAGGTCTTGGCACATTCCTACAGGTATTTTTCTCCTTTGGTGGCTACATGGTATCCCTCTTTGACTCTGTCTGCTCTCTCTATCTTTTCCAGCCTGGCTACATTATGTTAAGCCATTGGCTAAAAGCAGTTTATTTATTAACTAATTGAAATAAAACATATTCATAGCATACAGAGGGGAATCCCACATCACCTCCCCTTTTCGGTTTAAATAAAAAGGAAGTTTTAAAACATAGTAATATTACATATAACAAAACAATTATCAATCAAGAATCACAGTTAAAATATTGATATCTACTTTATCTTTTATCATAACTAAGAAAAACTATAATTATAACTATCTATTCTTCAACTCCATCAAAGACCCCAGAAGGATATAATATCACCTAAGTTGCATTGTAAGCAACTTACAAAACTCTAGAATTGACAGAGATATCTCACTGCCTGGACAGTCACCCAAAGGTCCTCTGATACATAGGGGCATCCATCTGTAGCCTACATACAGGTCTATAGTATCTGGCAGACTTTTTCATGAAGCAGGAAATTTCAAAGACAGTTCCACCTCTACTGGCAGTTTGTCAGTCACTTTCTTTTGTATCCTGCAGAATGTCTCACAGACTCTTTCATGAGGCAGGAACCCCAAAGGACTGTCTCACCTTCTTTTGGCAAGTTCAGCAGTCATTTTCCTGTGGGTCCCACATGTCCAGTTCATACAGCATACCACCAAGTAGTTCAGGGAGGAGCAGTTTCTTGCCCAAATGGCTAGCAGACTCCATGAGAAACCTCTTCAATGTCCATCATCCTCTTGAAGCAGTTTAGTGTTGCCAGGAGCAGATGTGTCTATTTGTCATGAAAAGTTCTAAGTTCTTAAACATTTTAAATGCTGTGTTTTATTAGTCTTTGAAAGGTTTGAAAAACAACTACCCATCTGAAATATATCTCTGTACATCTAGAAAGCCTAACTGATATGAGTACAAGCTTGACTATTATAGATGACTATTTAATAACCTATAATATACATATAACAAAATTGACCTTAAATTTGTAGGGCAAGAACAATACCAATAGAACAAGATTCATACCAATGCAAAGTATCAATCTCTATAGCATATCCCCTTTAAATATAAAGAAATATTTATAAACAATATGTGGGATTTTTGTCCATTGAACCCTCTCCCCTAGGTTTTGGCCCTAAGCAGAGCTCTGTCTACAGCTCCTTGGGGCTGACTCTGCTCCTGAATGAGCTCAGAAATTGAAACTCATCTACATGGTATCTGAAGGAGTAAGAGTAAAGTTAGACTAAAGGCAAATATAATCATGAGTATGTCACCTGGAGCACAAAGGGTTAGCAGGACATAGCTCTGCAGAGTTTTCTCCTAGGAATTCATGTTTTCTTTTTTTTTTTTTTCTGTTGGGCAAAAGGTTCTCATCAGACAGCTTCTGGAGTCCTTATAAAACCTCCCCTTCTCAAGTCTTAGAGGGCTCCCATTACAAGATTTTTCTCTTTTGGGTTCTTCAAGAAAAACAGAACCATTTTGGAGCCTGTGTTTGGAAGGCAGGACTGGGATTGTTGACCCTCTACCCTTAGTGTAGAAGAACATCTTGGCCTGTAAGTTTTGAGGGTTACTCTCCTCTCCTCTCCTCACCTTTTTTCTCCTCTCCTCTCCTCTCCTATCTTTTTCTCTCCTCTGCCTTTAAAAATCTGTCAGCATGATTAATGCTTCCCTTCTAGACCCATTCTGAAATTCTGTATATGATGTCACAGTTTGAGGGCAATGAAGACTTTAGAAGTCCAACAGGCAGTGTATATTCTTCAGATTTATTACAACAGTATGTAGTTAAAAGGAATTGGTTAATATAAACCCAGCTGTAATTAACTGGATATAACATATAATAACTTTGTAGGTTATATCTACTTAAAATGTAACCTTCAAAATAGTTACTATAAATATAGATCACAATTATAAATATATAATTCATTCTATAATTAGAACCTTAAAGAAAAAACAAAATTGTGAATTTTCAGGAAAATGTTCTACCAAGCTAAGTAAGCACAACTCAGAAAGACAAGCACCATATGTTCTCCCTCAGGCGTGTGTCTAGCTGTTAACATTTAAATATGTGATCCATGTGGAAATAAATATGGGTAACGGAGAGGAAACTTGAAGGATCCCGTGTGACTGGACCAATAGGAGACTTTAAGGGGCGGAGTGGAGAAGAAAATTGAACAAAGCAGAAAGGGGCACACTCTGGACAAAAGGGTCCAGCGAGGAAGGGGATGGGACAGTGAGGGGAGAGGGTATTAACTGAATGAAAACCTTATACAGAGTCTACTAAATCATAAAGTTTAAAGAGTACAGTTAAAAATAAAATAACTAAAGTTAAAGAAATCACTTTTAAACAGATAGTTGCAAGACCAAAGAGTTGGAGTCATGCAGGGCAGAGTTCGTTTCTTGGGTCTCTACCATCAAGTTGCTGGGTGAATGTGGCCTGGCTCCTCTCAGCCTTGATTTCCTTGTCTTTAGTCTTCCCCCTCTGTAAGGTGGAGTGGTGGCACTCACTGGTGCTGTTGTGACTGTGATGTGTGTAAGACTTCCTGGTGAGAATGGCCTGTCCACTTGATGCTCTTGGTGGTCTGGCTATAGGGATGTTTGCCTCATAGTCCTTGTGATGGGGGATTCTCAGCATAGGGGACACACTTTATAACGTACAAAGATAACTATTTCAGGCATTAAGAGCGGACACAATGGTTAAAATCACTTACTGAACTTGTGGAGTACCAGCTCACAACCACCTGAACCTCCAGGTCCAGGGAATTCTATGGGCTGTGTGCTCCTTGGGCATCTGTAGATATAGGGTGCCCAGAAATTCACAAGGTACATAAATAAAAATGCATAAAATTTAAAAAGAATAGCTATTTGATGTTTGTTTATCTGTTCCAGAAGTGAATTAGGAATCATGTTTTTCCTAAGTTATTTATTCTTCCTTCCAAGTTTGCTAATACATTTCTTTGTGCCTATCCTTGATTATAGCACTCCAGGGAGTTCATACCAGAAAAAAAACTTCAGATTAAGTGAAGTAAAATGCTTGAAATTTATGAATTATTTATAATATTATCCTAGCTGGGCATATAAGCTCATGCCTGTGAACTTGGCACTTGGAAGGCAGTGGTAGAGGATCTTGAGATGACACTCAATGGTGCGTGATTTTCACATTTCCTCAATTATATACAAAGATTATCATTTCTTCCCCTTCTTGACACTTTTGTTTCATAAAGGAGTCTCTAGCCCATGCTGGACAGTTGAGGATAACCCCTTGAACTTGGACCCTACTGCCCCCCTCCTAAATTCTGGGAGCACAGGTAGGTGCTCCTGTGCTTTTGATAAATGGCCATCTACATGGTGTGCTGTCTTAGGAATACCTGTTTTACGCGAGGTCTTAGACATTCACTGTAAGGAAAGAAGGCTGTGAAATGGGGGAACATGTAAGAGTAGAAGGGTGAGACTTAGGTGGGAATGATGTAAACACAATACTCATGTATGAAGCTCCCAAATACACTAAAAATAAATGCCAAAATAAGTGATAAAAGCACAGAATTAGCATAAAGAAAACCAAGAACTGATATTTTTAATTCTTTATCTTTCAAACAAAGTAGACATGATTTTAAGGTCCCCCCCCCTTTTTTTTTCTAAGAAAATAATGGTTCTTATCCCACGGTCTGTGTTAAAGTGAAGCCTTAGTCTTAATTTCAAAAAAGTAAGAAAATGAATTTTTCTTTCACCTTTAAATACTCCAATAAGTCTACATAAATATCTCCAGATGAAGGTCTTTTTCTCTCTCTCTTTCACATAGACACACAGACACAGACACGGACACACACAGACACACACACGCACAGAGGAGAGAGAGAGAGAGAGAGAGAGAGAGAGAGAGAGAGAGAGAGAGAGAGAGAGAGAACTGAGTTTACACTAATGCCAATCAAAACAAGCCCTGTGGGTTTCAGGGTCTTGGATCCAGCTGAAAGATGAGACTGACATTTTTACTTGCAAGTTTTCTGGAAGAATCGAGACAAGAGCCTATCTCTGAATCTCAAGGGAAGTGACTTCTGCCCCGCTGTCAGTGTTTGACATTCGCCAACGTGATTGATGTGGCTGCAGTCACAGGACTGGTGTGGGAAAATGTCTAAAATAAATCTAAAAGAAGTTGTCTGAGAGCAGAGCACCAGGGAGATTTAGAGTTAAAGAAAAAGCAAAGCAAACACTTTCTAATGTGAAAATGCAGAGTCATGACTACAAGGTGCAAATAACTCAGGGACACACAGATAGTACCCTTTTCCTCAGGCCTGAATTTAGAAGTCATAGAAGATGCTTGACAAGATATCTAATATAAACACATGAATGGTTTTCTGAAAAATAGGAGTAGAGACCAAATACTCACTACTCACCCAATGCTGTGATTCCTCAGAGCGGCAGAGAGAGACAGAGAGATTTGTATTTTGACCTGAATTATTCTGTAGGGTCTCAGCTTGAGGATCATGAGGTGGTGGGTACTTTAAGGGGTGGGCTGTGGCAGGAGGGGTTTGTTTCTTAGTGGCATGCCCTTAAGACTGAACTGGGGGTCCCCCCTTCATTTTCTTTTGATTCTCGGTTATTTTTCATGAAATGCTCCTACCATGTTGAGCTGCCATGGGACTAAAATAACACAGGTGCTTAGTCATGAACTGAAACCTCTAAAACAATCTAGAGAAACTTTGCTTCTCCATAAGCCTCATTGGAAGGCAATATCACAATACTCAAACGTTTTCAGTTTTGATCAACCCTATTTTCTTCCATTCCAAAACCACAGAACTGTCACACCTTTAGCTGACTCTTCTGCTTGTGTCCAGAGTCACAACTTTTCAATGTTGACTTCCTCAGGGTCATTTGCAGGCTTTATTGTTGAGACACATCTAATTTTAGCTCATATCCATCACACAAGGGGACACTGTAACACACGCATCCATGAATAGAAGGGACAGACATTTACATTATAGTCAAACATGCTGAAGAGGAAAATGTAGGTTAGGAAGCTTCAGACACAATATAAAGTAGCTCCCTCAGTTCTTCTGATTGACACATTTACAGAGAAAGGAGACTCCATTTCATTCTGACATTAATATTCCTTTGAACAGTAGAAAACCACGGCCTCTGCTAGGCAATTTCTGCTCCAGGGACTTTCCACAAGCTTCCAGTGAGTTGTTAGCTCCTAGTGAGGTCATCCTCACATCTTCGTTCTGCAGGCAGAATTTTCCTTAAACATAATTAGGTTTCCAATTACTACCTGTGTAAGCAGAGCTTCTCCTTCTGTCATCGAGGGTGGGTTATTTGTGCAGAGTTATTGGTTCTTTTCTAATATTTAGATGTCTTTACACTGAGAGTTGTTATATATTTATTCAGTCATGATTAGAAAAACTCTAATACTGTTTTATTCTTCTCTTTTCACTGGGCAAGAATGGACTGCAGAAATTGAGAAGTTATGAATAGTAGGGCCGATTAACATTTATTGCTCAGAGATACCTGTCAGCCATGTCCAACGCCATAGAACTGGAAGACAATTTTATTACCTATTAACACTTTATTATATGTTTGTCCTTTGTGTGTATGCATGTGTTTGTATGTATGTGTGTACATGCGTGTGTGTGTGTGTGTGCATACTTGAACATGTATCATAGATGTGGAAGGAGGTCAAATGACAACTTGCTGAAGTAGGTTATTTCCTTCTACCCTGTGGGTTCTTGGGATTGAACATAGGTCATCAGGCTTGACTTCATTGTCCTTTACCTATTGAGTCATCTTGCCAATCCTCACTACCTAATTTATTCTCCTTTCCAATGTGAGTATACAGAGACCCAAACATACCTGGGTCTCCTCACAGATGTTAGTGCTGTTTCCTCCCCCAGTAGACCTGTGTTCAGTTTGACATCTAATATAATAGCAAATAGTTTGGCCTTTCTACTAAAGATGAAGACCAGGAACTTGTTCTCTAGTGTTCCTAAATGCACGGTATGTAGTAGAGACTGGAAGCATTTCTGTTCTTGTCATTACAGGATGTGCACCTGTCCCCCTAGAGCATCTGCTTCCTCAAGTCACTATGCTGTACTTCAACCAGAGCACTGCCTACCCAACAGTCTTCTTCCTCACTGGCATTCCTGGTCTTGAGACCTCTCAAGCCTGGCTCTCCATCCCTTTCTGCTGCCTGTATGCCATCGCCATCTCTGGGAACGGCATGATCCTCTTTGTCATCATCACCGAGTCAAGCCTCCACGAACCCATGTACTATTTCCTGTCCATGCTGTCCTTCACAGACCTGGGTCTGTGCTTTTCCACGTTGGTAACTGTGTTGGGCATCTTCTGGTTCAATGTTCGAGAAATTAGCTTTGATGCCTGCATTGGCCAAATGTTCTTTATCCATGGCTTTTCATTCATGGAGTCTTCAGTCCTCCTGGTGATGGCCTTTGACCGTTTTATTGCCATCTGTAACCCACTGAGATATGCTATGATCTTAACCACCTCACGGATCATTGCGGTAGGGTTTGTAATTGTAATTAGGGGGACCACGGCTCTTGTTCCTTTACTCCTGCTCCTCAAGCGTCTGTCTTTTTGTCGTAGTCACGTGCTCCATCATTCCTACTGCTTCTATACTGATGTGATGAAGCTTTCTTGTTCAGACACCAAAGTCAACAGTGCCTTTGGCCTGACCCTTGTCATCTCTTATGCAGGCTTGGACTCTGTCTTGATCCTTCTCTCTTATGTTCTGATCATCCACTCTGTGCTCTCCATTGCATCCAAGGAGGAGCGAAAAAAGGCGTTTGGCACCTGTGTCTCCCATCTCAGTGCTGTTGCCATCTTCTACATCCCTATGATCAGTGTGTCCTTGGTGCACAGGTTCGCGAGGCATGCTCCTCCATTTGTGCATGCTCTAATTGCCAATGTTTATCTCCTCATCCCTCCTGTGATGAATCCCATAATCTATAGTGTGAAGACCAAACAAATTCGCAAGGCCATGATTAAAGTATTCTTCACTAAACCACCTTAGGGTTCTCTTTTTAAAGATTATATTCACTGAATTTCTGTGTTTGATTATTCATTTTTGTGATTTAAGACTGTAGTTTGAAAGAGTTTGTTAATAAATAATATTTTTTTTATTTTGATAATCTTGCAATTTCATTCATACAAAGTTTTACACTATGGATTCCCAAATGACAGAATACAATGTGTAGTTATTATTCTATTATTATTGCTTTACCTGGCACAATATTGTTCAAGTGTGTTTATGTCCACTGACAAATTGAATTCAATTCTCTAGATTATGTAGCTATTAATGGTTCATATAATACAGATCCTAATAGATATATGCTTGAATAATTTAATAATGTACACAATACTTTTAAAATGATATTATTGCTAATTAAACATTCATAGTTGAAGACAATGAAATAGTAGAATCACTAAAGAAGCCATCATAAATAAAAACTGCTCGAAATAAATACTTTTCTAGTTCTTTAAAGAGGTTTTGAGATCTCTCTGTTGAATGAATTATTATTGAAATAATAATATAGGCCATGGTGATGTCTTGCCTAAAATGTATAAGGATATTCCATTGATTTTATCATCACACTATGCAGTCATACATTGAAACTGAAGTTGTATCACAGAATTATACAACTAATTTAGCTCAATATGATATTTAAATAATATACAGGGGATGAAAACACTTAGTTTTATCAATACGCACTGAGTACATATAGTGAATTATCATCCCGTATGCCATAATAACCAAATTAAAATGATTAATGAAAACTAAGTATTGTGATTGAGTATTAATTTTTAACATCTATTTCGTCACTGGGTTTAAGTTTCTGAGGGACAAAGAGTGTTCTTTTCTCTGTATTTCTCTAGGGAAACTTTGGAACATGTTAAATCCTTACAGTGCTTTTTGAAAGAATTAGTAAAGATATTTGGTGGTCTATGGGCTGGTAATGACAGCATCTTTCTGAAGTTTGCAGAGTCATGAAATCACAGCAACTATGTTTCCCTGCCCAAGACCTACACAGGATCAGGACACTCAACATTCCAACATGGGTGGGGGCTTTTACAAATGTGATTTTGTAGGAGATTCTCAGACTTGGGAAGAGAGATTCATAGCACCCATTTCTTCACAGACACTAACGAGCATGCAGAGATTTCAGAAAGTCTGAGACAGGTCTCTCCATGCATTCTCTGTATCCTTGAGCAGAAGACCTCAGCTCCTCAGCCCTCTTCTCTAGAAAGGCTCAAAAGAACAACCTGTGTACTTGTAAGTAAAGCTGTTGCATTCAGGAATACAATATACTTTACCTCTGCTGTTTCTTGTAAGAATAAAAAGATTCCATTAACTTCAGGGAGGTCCTCTTGATTCCCAAGGAAACCCAGGAAAATCAGAAACTTGTAGATTCGGCCATACATTCTGAGAGAGTTTAGTTGTGGTACATTAAGGTTGTCTTGCTGTGTAGAGGTGAGAGCATTTATACAGTTCTGAGTTTTTTGGAGCATGCAGAACTGCCGTCCAGCGTCAGCTGCTGCTCCTGCCCTGTGTGCCCCGCTCCCTCCATTGTCATCTTCCTTGTCACCGTCACACACCTCCTGTATTCTGTTCGCTTGCTATCACACTAATTCTTTACAAGTGCTGCCATTTTTGACCCCCACATACCATCACTGACCAGCCAAACTTCATAAATGTTGACTGGTATGTACTCACTGGAAAAATTGGTTTAGTTGATGAAAGGAATTTCATGGAACCTAGAGTTGCCCAGAATTCCAACAATTTTGGTGAATCATTAGCCAGAAAGGAGACAACTGAAGGTAGCTCAGCATAGAACCTTAAATACTGTGTCATAGTTTACGTGAGATATCATCATCTTAATGTAAATAAACCAGTGTCAACAAGTGGTTGAGCAGAGAAGTGATTCTTATGCAGTACTAAACCAGGGTCATCTGTGAACAATCCCAAATGTCACACACACACAGATACCCCCCCCGACACACACATAGACAAACACACACACACACACACACACACACACACACACACACATACACACACACGCCTGGAGTGGGCAAATGGTGTTGCAAACTAAAAATGAGGTTCACGAATCATATTTAACATTTCTGGTACAGGACATGGGGATATATGTCAGTTGGTAGCATGCACAAAGCCCTGGTTTTGCATAAATGAGATGTGGTGGAAAACCAGGATAAAATGGTTGTATTGTTGTAATTCCAATACTCTAGAATTGGCAGAAAAATCAGAAATTCAAGGTAATTCTTGGTCACACAGAGAGTTTGAGGCCTGGCTAAACATGTGAGACTTCGTCCCATTTTGTGGGAGTGACTTGGGGAGACAGCTCAGTGTGTCAGAGCTGGTGCTATGTAAGAATGGTAAGTGAAGTCTGTACCTCTGGTGCCCGTGTAAAAACCCAACACCTGGAGGATGAACGGTGGGTATGTTGAGGCTTCCTAACTGCCAGCCTTGCCCCAGGCTCAGTGAGAGACCTTGTTTGAAGAGAATAAGATGAAAGGTGATAGAGAACACAGCTGAAGTCCTGCTCTGTCACATGTATGTGCATGCACAGGCAACCTCCACAAGCATGTGAGTATATTAACACAGACACCAACCCATACACACACACACACACACACACACACACACACACACACACAACTTTCAAACTTTACTTTCTAAGCTGTGTAACCTGAATAAGAGATTTTGAAGGACTGGAGAGGGGGAGTCTGAAGGCCATACAGTGAGGTCCTTAGGTAGGTTCATAATAATTTATCAGTTATTTTCATTTCCTATGATATATCGAAAGTTTTAATGAGTAATGATGAGAGCCTGGCGAGAGGACTCAGTGGTCCAGAGGACATAAAATTGTTACTGAGTTTCCAAGTTTAGTTACAGCACCCATGGTGAGGGGACCACAATAGGCTGCACATAACTCCAAATCCAGGGGACCCAATGACTGTGGCCTCTGTGGTCACCTGCACTTGTAAGCACAGCCCCACCCACTACACACTCTCACATGCCAAGTAATCAAAAATAAGATGCTACCTTTGAAAAGCACATAATGACAATAAGCACGTGTCCTCCTATCACCAGCTTATTTGATTTGCAGAGGTATGTTTTCAGAAGACACGATTAAGCAATAGAATAACCATTAGTCTGTGTGGATGACTCTGAAAAACACGTAACTCCAGAGCAAGAAGTGTTTCCTTATGGTTTGTCCTAGTGAAGGTGATATCATTGAGTGTTTCCATAACCAGAAAATTATGTTGGATTTATTATAACTCTGGATCATATAGAAAGTCTAAAGGGCTTAGTCTCTTTCAGAAAAGATAGAACTATATCATTTAAGTCAGTCACATCATGTGTGGCTGGTCAAGTAAGGAAAACTTCAGGTAGAGTTTGTCAGAGTTTTCTGTTTGCCAGTTTGTGAAAACAGCTTGTCTACAGTGCAGAGATACTGAGTTTGACTTCGTGATGGAGCCAGAGAAGAGTGCTGCAGGGGCAGGAGTCGGCAGGTGTGGTTTGCAGAGCCCTGACTGGTGTCAGTGGAAAAACGTCTGGGAACCGGGAACACAGGCAAAGAAACTACTTACAGCCATATATCTACACTTCTTGCAGAACTGCTTCAAGTGTTATATAAAGTGGTGATCTTGAAACTAGAGAAAAAAGGATGCTCACTAAGTGAATATACATACACATATATCCACATTAAAACAATTAATGAGAGGTCCTGAATTTGAAAGCGAGCTTGGAGGAGTATGTGGGAGCTTATAGGGAGGAAAGGAAAAGATGGAATTATGTAATTATGTTATAATCTCAAACATAAAAGAAATAATAAAAAAAGGTTTGGAGAGTTGGTGGCTCAGTTAATTGTAGTATGTAGATTTTCTAGAGGGCAGTAAAGTTTGCTATTCACCCCGGATTATTTGTTCTGTATGAGAACAACCTCTTGGTTTCCTTGGCGTGAGCAAGGCACGCTAATGTAGTGAGTAACCACCGCAGTGAACATGTATATTAAACTAAGTTGAGTTTCACCCATGCAGAAAGGGTCTTTGGTAGCTTTACATCAAGTCAGCCTAAACACAGATAGTCCTGAGTTCTGTGTCCTAATCACAGGAGCTTCTGCTGGCAACGTGAAGCTGCGGGAGGGGGGAGGGGGGTGCTTGTTTTGGATTTGAAGAGGCACAGCATCATGCTGTGAGAGGACCACGTGCATGGGACTGAGGTGGGGCTAGGATGCAGGAGTCTCCTCCTCCAGTCGCTAGGCAGCAGGAAACTGGAGACCTCAAATTTGTACCACAAAGATTTAATTTCTGCCCATATTCTGAATAATCTCCGGAGAGGACTCCAGTTCCTGGTGAAGATTGTCTGTGATGAGAAGTCAGGCTCTGCCCTGTTAGATCCTGAGTTGAGAAGCTTATTTTGCCTCATTGTTCTTATTTTGAATTACAGATTACATTCCTTCACACTTGCTGTTAAGCTGCACCCTCATTAGAAGCTCACTGGGGAGACTGACCTCTGTGTGCTCTGCAAAGTAGCAACAGAGCTTTGATTAATTTGAAGACCTGCTTACAGAATAGTGGGTTTCATTGTGCTGTTTTCATATGTGGTTATCACATTCACTGGTTCCCTTTTTATATCTGTGATAGCCTCTTTCTAATATTTTGCTGTATATATATTCCCAGTGGTTAGCATAATCTCAGCCTCAGAGGCAGAAGCAGGTGAATCTCTGAGTTGAGGCCAGCCTGGTCTTCATTTTGAGTTTCAGTATAGGTTACACTGAGAAACACTGTTTGAAAAACTAAAAATATTTTGTTCTAAAACAAAAACAAAAAACAAAAAACACATTGTGTATATTCTAATAGAAAGCATGATATTTATTTTTCTTAACATGTCTTATTTTTTTATCATGATGATTTAAATTACAATAATTTCCTAGAAAATTATGTAATTGTGTTCTTTGTGGCTGAAGAAAGCTCCTATGTGAGGTTACAGAGATGGCACAGCAGCTGTAGGCATACACTATTTTGTAGAGTATTCGGGTTTAGTTCTCCGCACTGATGTGTGGCTCACTGACCTGTTGTTTCCGCTTCTGGGGAATCTGTCACCACAAGCTTCAGGCTTCAGTGACCACCTGTACTCATGTACTCAAATCCATCCTCTGACACACACACACACACACACACACGGACACATGTAGGCACAGATGTGCACATGTAAGCATGTGTGCACACCTTCACTAAAAACTCACTAGTTATAAAAAAACCTCATGTATATATGCTGTAGTAGCAGTGGCTTGTTCTATGTGTGTGGAAACTTGCAGAAAGAATCAGAAAAGTAGGTTAAAAAGAACTTAAAGGGGGAAGAGATTAATGGGTAAACGTTGTCTAGTCATACTTAGATTAGTATTCCTGTCCTTTTCTCAGTTTTCTGACAGAAAGGAAAGTAGGTAAGAAGAGACACATAGGGAATGATGTAGGAAAAAAATTATATAATCTTAAACTTTAATTTGTTAACCTAGCTGCAAACGACTCCTATCAACAGAACTCTGCTGAGATCTCCACAGATGTTAGCAGCCTAATTGTCACAGAATCCCACGGATCAGGGGTAACACTGTCCTGTTAGAGATGAGGAAACTGAGGCACTGTGCAGTTCAGCCATTTGTCACACTGCAAATGTCAGAGCAGTTGAACCCACTCAAAGTTTACAGCATTCCATCGGAAGACCTTGGCTTCCAAGGCAGCATAAAAGTTCAAAATGCAAATTTTAATAATATTTATACTGAGCATTCCCCATACTCCATTCTGGTTGTGTGTCCTAATTCCATACATACACTATGTTTGAAACTGCTCAGGTACAAATGTAACATTGTAAATGAACCAAAAGAATCATTGCATTTGCTGCTTGCTATCCATATAATTTTAAATATCTTTTAATTGATTTTTATTTTTAAGAAGAAATAAGCAAACATATTATTCATTATTTATTAAATTTATGGATATAAATAACATTGAATGCCCTTGTCTTCTTATATTATTATTTGCACTGTTTGTATAACCAGAGGGTTTCAGCATGGCACAGCCATGCAGGCACACAGTGTATTTTAATCAGATTCTCTCTGTAACTGCCTTCTCCCTTTGCTGCTACTCTAGTCACAGCCTCTAAGATACACATCTTATGCTCTGTCTTATGCGTTCATATGTTTCTAGAGACGCATACAAGGGAGAGAACACATGTGGTTCTCTCCTTTCCTAGTCTGGCTTAATTCACTTAATATATTATTTTTGTATAAAGTGTCATCCTTATGTAATTCTTCATTTCTTGACTTTGGCCCCTTAAAGGAGTATTCTCAGTTGACCTCTCAGTTTTCTTCCTCCATTTTGATAAGCTATTTCAATGGCTATTGTCTTTCAGAAATGTTTACAATGTTTACTAGTGAAGTGATCCACTTTGGACTGAGTGCATCATAAATCAATCTATATTATCATTGCAGGATACTTAACTGAAAATACTGATTTGAATTGAATATGTCAACTCTCCAGAACACCTCATCTTCTTCCATCATTTTCCTGCTCACAGGTGTGCCTGGATTGGAAGCCTACCACACCTGGATCTCCATCCTCTTCTGCTTTCTCTACGCAGCTGCCCTCTCAGGGAACAGCCTGATTCTCTTCGCCATTATCACTCAGCCCAGCCTCCATGAGCCCATGTATTATTTCCTCTCCATGCTGTCCACCGCTGACCTCGGACTGTCCATATCTACTCTGGCCACCATGCTGGGGATATTCTGGTTCAATGCCAGGGAGATCAGCTTCAATGCCTGCTTGTCACAGATGTTCTTCATCCAACTCTTCACTGTCATGGAGTCCTCAGTGCTATTGGCCATGGCTTTTGATTGCCATGTGGCCATCTCCAGTCCTCTTAGATACATGCTTCTGTCTTAACTGATCTTAAACTAGTAGCAATTGGAGCAGCAATTGTGTGCAGAACATTGATTCAGATGCCCCTGGCAGTGCTCCTGAAGAGACTGTCCTACTGCAGCAGCCATGTGCTCCGCCACTCCTACTGCTTCCACCCTGACGTCATGAAGCTCTCATGCACAGACACCAGGGTCAACAGTGCAGTTGGGCTCACCGCCCTGATCTCCACTGCTGGAGTGGACTCTGTCTTCATCATTCTTTCCTATGTCCTGATCGTTAGAACTGTCCTCAGCATTGCTTCCCCAGAAGAGAGGAAGAAAGCCTTCAGCACATGCATCTCCCATATTGGAGCTGTGGCTGTGTTCTATATTCCACTGCTCAGTCTGTCCTTTGTCCACAGATTTGGAAAACGAGCTCCACCCTATGTCCATACTCTGGTTGCCAACGCCTGTTTGCTGACCCCTCCTGTTCTGAACCCCATCATCTACAGACCAAGCAGATACGTAAGACTGTGCTGAAAGTTCTTCTTTCCAGCATGGCAAAGAGTTAGACGGTCACTTCATATGTTTTCTGCTCTTTGTCACTCTGTGGGCGAGGAAGGTGACTTATAAGGAGGTTACAATGTTGAAAACCATGCTTGTTTTGAGAATACCAAAGTGACAGATTTAGTTTCAATAAAGAATGTATGAGCCAGGAGAGAATAATGTAAACTGTAGATTTCGAAATATGTCAGTGTTTTCTAAAATGTCCTGGTACTTGTAGCATTTATAATGAAAGACTTGAAAACACTGATAACTATTTCTCACTAAATAGTTCCAATGTGGATTTTTTTCACATCTTTTTCTTATTGAAAAAGGAATGGTGAACTTACCCTTTCTTTTTTATTTGAAATTTTGGTACATGGAAGTTATTTTGCTAGGTGTTGCAGATATTTTACAAACCAAGGCATTTTTTATCTATATAATTTATACCTTCATGAGAACTTGAGTGTTTAGGATACATACACACTGATGCTCATTTTCATATAAAGGTGAACAGGTAAAAGTGAAACACTAGGAAGGCGGATGATGTGAAGACTGTGTTGAGTGTCACTGGAGAGAGTATGGGAAACTTAATGGAGATAGTTAAAGATGAGTCATAGAACTGTAAATCTTCAGTTGGAATGTGGGTGAAAGGTCAAAGTGGAGTGGATGGTGAAGTTCCCCCCCCCCCCCAGGAAAGGTACAAAGATCTAATGGACTAGTTAGACTAATTTTCTCATGCTCTTGAGACTATGTTGAATGCTATAAAATTAAGAGAAAGTTTAAGTAGATTATAGGAGTTACTAACTTATCCAGTTTTTATATAGGAAATAAATCCACCATAAATGTTTACTTTTTAAAAATTTCTTTACAGTTGGGTACTTGGAAAATTAATTAAAGATGTCTGCAATTGAGACTTAGTGGGAAAGAGAAAGGTAGTTTTCATTAATGAAGTGCCAGTGTATATCATGTACACTCCGTTCCTGCATAGCTCCCTGAACCCCGATGGGAGGGTTTTGATGAAAACATCCATCTGGACCAGACTGACTGTTCCAAAGTCTCCTACTCTGCTCCTGGCTAGCTGTGGCTCTCTGTGTTATTCCCATTTTCTCCATTAGGAATTTTTCCTGACATTGGCTGAGTGAGACACTGATCTATGAGTGTAGCAGAATGTCATTGAGCTGTCTTATTGCTATGTTTCTTTAGCACAATGGTTCTCAACCATCCTGCTGTTGTGACCCTTTGATACAGTGTCCCACGCTATGGTGACCCCCAACCAACCATAAAATTGTTTTATTGCTGCTTCTAAACTGTAATTTTGCTACTATTATGAATCATAATGTGAATGTATGTTATGCTGGATATTGCATATACAACCCCTGAGAAAGGGTCGTTCTACCCCAAAGGAGTCGACACCCACATGCTGAGAACCACTGTTTTAGTAGAACAATAGTATTTGATTCTCCCCCAGGTCCACGGCCTATTTAGTCTCAGGTTCCTGGGCATTCCTGTATTTTGAAAAATAGATTTAGTTTAAAAAAAAGTTTAGATTCATAAAAGATGTTTAGAGACAATGAAAGTTCCTGCTAACAACCCATTTCCATGACCAGTAGTGTCTTTGTATCAGTGAAGGACACTTTCCACATCAAGATGCCAAGGTGAACTCATTAGTGCTTATCACTCAGAATTCTCTTTGTGTGTGTATATGTGTTTAACCTAATGCCCCTTTTTATATCAGAATTATATCCAAGCATTGGCAGTACATTTAATTGCTACATTGTGTTTAGATTCTCCTGGATAAGGCTTTCCCATGCTCTCATGTTTTGTTACTGAATGTACAGTTTTTTGGTGTTTATTTTTGTTTTTAAAATTATTTCTTTTTTTATTGTTATCATAAAATAATTACACAGTCCACCCTTCTCTTACCTCCCTCCAAACCCTTTGATATACCCACCCTTGTTTTCTTTCAAATTCATGCCACCATTTTTCATTAATTTCTGTTATATACATTTATATTCATAAATACACAAATGTAACCTCAGTCTGTGTAGTGCTATTCCTATGTATGTTTTTTAGGTCTGACCATTAATATTGGTTTTTAAAACAGGGTCTTATATAGTTTAGCCCAGCCTCAGGTTTTCTATTACCTAAAGATGGCCTTGAACGCTAATCCTTTTGCTTCTACCTCCCAAGTACTGGGACCCCAGGAATATATCATATTTTCTTTTACTTTTTTTTCTCTTTTTTAATTGATTTTTATTGAGCTCTACATTTTTCTCTGCTTCCCTCCTTGCCTCTCCTCTCCCCTCCCCATCAACCCTCTCCCAAGGTCCCCATGCTCCCAATTTACTCAGGAGATCTTGTCTTTTTATACTTCCGCTGTAGATTAGATTTATGTAAGTCTCTCTTAGTGTCTGCATTGTTGTCTAAATTCTCTGGGATTGTGATTTGTAAGCTGTTTTTTTTTGGTTTATGTTTAAAAATCACCTATGAGTGAGTACATGTGATAATTGTCTTTCTGGGTCTGGGTTACCTCACTCAAAATAATGTTTTCTAGCTCTATCCATTTTCCTGAAAAATTCAAGATGTCATTATTTTTTTTCTGCTCTGTAGTTCTCTATTGTGTAAATGTACCACATTTTTCTTATCCGTTCTTCCGTTGAAGGGCATTTAGGTTATTTCCAGGTTCTGGTTATGGCAAACAATGTTGCTATGAACATAGTTGAGCACATGTCCTTGTGGCACGATTGAGCATCCTTTGGATATATACTCCAAAGTGGTATTACTGGGTCTTGAAGGCTGTTTCCTAATTTTCTGAGAAATTGTCACACTGACATCCATAGGAACTGGACCAGCTTGCAGAAATGTTCCCTTTTCCCCACATTCTCTCGAGCATAAGTTGTCATCAGTGTTTTTGATCTTCATTCTTACAGGTGTAAGATGGACTCTTAGAGTTGTTTTGATTTGCATTTCTCTGATGACTAAGGATGTTGAATGTTTTCTTAAGTGTCTTTCAGCCATTTTAGATTTTTGAGAATTCTCTGTTTAGGTCTGTACTCCATTTTTTTTTATTGGATTATGTGTTCTTTATTTTTAATGTAAAAACACTTATGAAAACACATGTGACCATTTACGAATGATAAACTATAAGCATTAAGAAGTGTTTTGTTCTCTCTCTTTTTATTTATTTATTTTTCCATTAAAAAATTTACACTTCTTCCCCTCCTCCCCATTTTCTTGAGTTCTTTGTATATTTTGGAGATCAGACCTCTGTCTGATGTGGGGTTAGTGAAGATCTTTTCCCATTTTGTAGGCTGTTGTTTTGTCTTGTTGACTGTGTCCTTTGCTTTACAGAAGCTTTTCAGTTTCAAGAGGTCCCATTTATTAATTGTTTCTCTCAGCGTCTGTGCTGCTGGGGTTATATTTAGGAAGTGGTCTCTTGTGATAATGCATTTAAGTGTACTTCCCACTTTCTCTTCTATAAAGTTCAGTATGGCTGGCTTTATGTTGAGGTCTTTGATCCATTTGGACATGAGTTTTGTGCATGGTGATAGATATGGATCTATTTTTATTCTTCAACATGTTGATATCAAGTTATGCCAGCACCATTTGTAAAATATGCTTTCTTTTTTCTATTTCATATTTTTTCCTTCTTTGTCAAAAATCAGGTGTTCGAAGGTGTGTGGATTAATATCTGGGTCTTCTATTTGGTTTCTTTGGTCCTCCTGTCTGTTCTTATGCCAATACCAGGCTATTTTAAGTACTGTACCTCTGTAGCAGAGTTTGAAGTCAGGGATTATGATGCCTCCAGAAGTTCTTTTATTGTACAGGATTGTTTTGGCTATCCTGGGCTTTTTGTTTTTCCTTATGAAGTTGCGTAATGTTCTTTCGAAATCTGTGAAGAATTTTGCTGAGATTTTGATGGGTATTGCATTGAATATGTAGATTGCTTTCGGTAAGATTGCCATTTTTACTATGTTAATTCTGCCTACCAAGAGCATGGGAGATCTTTCCACTTTCTGGTGTCTTCTTCAATTTCTTTCTTCAAAGATTTAAAGTTTTTGTCATACAAGTCTTCCATTTGTTTGGTTAGAGTTACTCTGAGATATTTTATGCTATTTGTGGCTATTGTGAAGAATGTTGTTTCTCTGATTTCTTTCCCAGCCCTTTTTATCATCTGTGTACAGGAGGGTTACTGATTTTTTTTTGAGTTGTCTTTGTATGATAACTTATGAGTTGTAGAAGTTCCTTGGTGGAACTTTTGGGGTCGCTTATGTAAACCATCTTATCATCAGCAAACAGTGAGAGTTTGACTTCTTTTTTTCTGATTTGTATCTCCTTTTGGTGTCCTTTTGCTCTGGCTAGGACCTCAAGAACTATATTGAATAGATATGGAGAGAGTGGACAACCTTGTCTTGTTCCTGATTTTAATGGAATCACTGGGAGTTTCTCTCTATCTAGTTTGATGTTGGTTGTTGGCTTGCTGTATATTCCTTTATTATGCTTAGGGATGTTCCTTGTATCCCTGCTCTCTCCAAGACCTTTATCATGAAGGGTTGTTGTATTTTGTCAAAAGCTTTTTCGGCATCTAATGAGATGATCATGTGGTTTTTATTTCTCAGTTTGTTTATATGCTGGGTTTCTTTGACAGATTTTTGTATGTTGAACTATCTCTGCCTCCAAGGGAGTAGGCAGGAACCAGAGATCTCTGCAGGACCAGGTATGAGTCTGGGACCTCACAGGGAGTAGGCCTGAGCAAGGACCTTGTGGGTTTGGGTGTTAGTCTGGGATATCAAAGGGAATAGGCTGAACCTGAAACCTCTCCACGTCTGAGCGTGAGTCTGGGACCTCTGAGGGAGTAAGCCTGGGCCAGATCCTCTGCAGTTCTGGGCGCATCATTTTATTTTGTACAATATCTCTCTTTGGAATTTGAAAATGTTTTCCTGTTTGACCATTTATCATACTGAAATCTAATCTACTGCTGTTTCATTCTCAGATTGCAATGAGGATTACCAAATGAACTTTCACTCACGTGACCCTTTCTTGTTATACATAAACCATCCTGTCTATTACCTCTTGTCTGTCATAAGCACAGACAATGCTCATATTTTTGAATAAATGGAAATATCAATGATTTCACTGAAATGTACATATATTAAAAGCAAGCATTGTTTTTGTAGATAAAATTAAGTCAATAAACTTAAGACAAGAACTGACATCAAGAAATTTCTTCTATGCTGAGTTTTTTTTTTTTTTAAATTTGGGTGTGTGCATCTATAAAAACAAGAGGAAGATTCATTTGTTAGTCAATTATGTAACAACAAACCTCTGAGATGGAAAATCAAGAGAACTGTGTAGATAATTCTGCCCCAGAGGTTGTTTTTCCCCCCACCAACTTCAATGAGGTGCTTTCTTCTTTCTGAGGTCATTTTTCAAGTCATCTTTCTACAGACAGAATTTCCCTTAAACAGAATCATGTTCTCAACCAGAACCTGTTATAAACAAAACTTTTCCTTTCATCACTTGGTCTATTTGTAGAGACTTAGTTTCTTTTCACTGTTTAGATTTTTTTCTATTCAACTATTCCCATGCATTTGTTCAACCACAAACACTTACTTTATATTTTCTTATTCTTCTATTTTTATTTGCACAATAACTTATAAGTCATAACTACATTAAGGATCTTTGTTCTCAGAAATTGAGAAGTGGTGAAAAGCAAGGCAAATTACCTGCATGCTGGCTTATTGCTGCCCAGAAATATTCTATCTGTTGTGCCAATTGCCACAGAACTGGATGATATTCGCCATTGCCTATTTAATCTCTTCTTTTAAATGTATGCGTACACAGAGGGCTAGATATAGTACACTGTGAATCTTTTGAAAAAGCACATGTCTTTTCACAGAGATTACTTTTGCTTCCTTCCCTAGTTTATCTGCCATCACACATCAGAAAAATTATGAGAAGGCCATGCATTTCTGTTGAAGAACAGGGCAACATCTAGTTCATTACTGATCCTAAATTGTGAGCTATGTAACAAAGACTGGAAGCATTTCTGTTCTCTCTTGTTATAGGATGTGCACCTTTCCCCTGTAGGCATCTGCTTTCTTCTATCACTAAAGCCATCCTTCAGCCAGAGCACTGTCTGCCCACCCTGCATTCTTCTACCTCACGGGCATCCTGATCTCTAGATTCATTCCTTTTTGCTGTCTATATACCATCACCATCTCTAGGGATGGCATGATCCTCTTTGTCATCATCACCAAATCAAGCCCCCATAAATCCATTATTTCCTGCCCATGATGTCCTTCACAAACTTGGGTCTGTGTCATGTTAGCCATTATGCCCACTGTCATCTAGTTTGAGGTTTGGGAAATTATCTTTTGGTAACAATATTTAATTTTTTGAAAATTTATATATTATACAGTGTCTTTTGATCATAACCATCTAGTACCGCCGCCTTCCAATACTCCTTAGTGTCCCACTTCCTCCTGGCTTTGAGAGAGTGTGAGAGCTGGCTGAAGAGGAGGAATGCACATGGCTTGCATAATATTAAACAAGTCAAACTTACATTATGAATGGGATAAGAGCCCCCAAGGAAGAGAAGTCAGCTTTGACGCCTGCATTGTCCAAATGCTCTTATTAATATCTTCATATTCATGTGATCTTCAGTTCTCTTAGTGATAGTCTTTGACCACTTCATGGTCATCTGCAACTCATTGTGGGATGCCATAATTTTTTCCTTTTTTATTGTTTTTATTGAGCTATATATTTTTCTCTACTCCCCTCCCTTCCTCTCCCCTTCACTTCTACCCTCTCTTATGGTTCCATGGTCCCAATTTACTCAGGAGATCTTGTCTATTTCTGCTTCCTACATAGATTAGATCCATGTATGTCTCTCTTAGGGTCCTCTTTATTGTCTAGGTTCTCTGGGATTGTGAATTGTAGGCTGGTTTTTCTTTGCTTTATGTCTAAAAGCCACTTATGAGTGAGCACATGTGATATTTCTCTTTCTGGGTCTGGGTTTCCTCACTCAATATCATGTTTTATAGATCTAACCATTTGCCTGCAAATTTCAAGATACCATTTTTCCCCACTGTGTAGTACTCCATTGTGTAAATGTACCATATTTTTGTATCCATTCTTTGGTTGAGGGTATGCCATCATCTTAACCAGTTCATGAGTTGCCACGGTGAGCTTTACACATGTCATCATGAGGACCCAGGCTCTTGTTTCTTTATTCCTGCCCTTCATGCGTCCATCTTCTTGATGGAGTCACATGCATCATCGTTCTTATGTTCTGATCATCCACTCTGTGCTCTGCACTGCTTTCAGGGGAAGATGGGAGAAGGTACTTGTTGCTTTCATCTCCCATCTCAGGGCTACTGCCATCCTCCACACTTGCATCATCTCTTTGTCTTTGGTGCAGAGATTTGGGAGGCACGATGCTCCCATTTTGTACATTTTCATTGTTGGTGTTTGTGTCTTCTTCATCCTTTATACAATGAAATTTATCATTTACACCACATCAGACATGAAAAAAATCAAAGGCTGTGTCAAATTTCCCTTCACAAGCTATTTTAGGAAAGCTTTAGAATCATCCATCTTTAGATGCTCCCTGGTTCAAATTATTCACTAGTGTAAGTAGTATATTATAGATTTTTACACTTTGCTGATGTGTGTTTTTCTCTCTTCTTATATTTAGTAATTTATGTCTTTATATTCTTAGATTAATTCATTTTCTAAATTATTTAAATTTTTATAGTTCTTTGAGATCTTATGTAATGAGTTTTGCTCGCATTCATATCCCTACACTAACTCCTTCCAGGAAAAATAAAGCCCTTGGTACAATGATGAGATTAAGAATAAATGGATAGACAGGTCATAGGTCCTCAGGGAGGACCCAGTACTATTATTCTGCTAAAGGGACACAGTAATAAATTAACTCCTAATGACTCATTGTTACGCTCAAGATTAGTGATGCATTTCCCAAGCTTCATCAGAGACTCTTCTGTTTGCAGTAGTTGATGATTATCTCAGAGACCCCAAGTGGGCTAGGTGCAGAGAATGAAAGACTGTAGAATCAGCCCTAGACAGAAACATCTTGTTCAGTATTTCCTTCTGATAGATCTGTGCCTGGTATAATATAGACCTTTGACCTTCCAGCACAGAAAACTTAAATCACTCTTTGCAGTCATGGGAATCTTACTGACTCTAGGATATAATGTAATAACCCTCTGATGTTTAATGCAGTTACATCCATGGGTAAAGCTAAAGTTCCATCAATTCTTTTTCTGATGGAATTGTATACTATTACAAACATAAATTTTCATAGTTGAATAAATCAATGATCTGGTGAGCAAAAGAATACAATTCTAATAGTTAAAGGTCATTGAGGTCAGTATTTGTATAAATATGTGTCTATAGGGGAAATCTATCCAGATAGAGCTAAACATAACAGGCTTAGATTGTTGAAATTGATCCCATAACACATGATATGTACAATTATTATAAGACGCTATAATAAAATACACTATATAAATATACTGAATTATGGCATTGAATCCTACAGGAACATGCATGGATAATAAATAGTAAAAGTACATCTGTCTGTTGTCATACCTGCATTTGATAACCTTCTTGCCCTCTGGGTTTTTAACTTTATGGGCAGAAAATGTTTTGTTCTCTGCATTAGCAAACCTGTTTTGTTTGTGTATGATCACTGCTCTGTGTTACCAGGACTCTTACCAACAATGAAAATTGACCAATTTTGAATACAAATGGCATATCAGACAGTGTATAGGTATGGTGAGAATCACAGAGCCATAGACAAAGAAATGGGCCACTTACTGCAGAGTGCCCTAAGGTAGGCGAGTCCTAAGAGATAAAACTGAGAAAGCTCAGGGCGGCAGCCCCCCCGTGTCTGTGTTGTGAATGTGCAAATGCACCTGTGTTAAGTGTTGAGGAATTAATTCTAGAGAATATCAACAAAGTAGATGAATTGCACCCAAACTTTTCATGAGTAGATGTGAGCTTACAAGAGTGAAAAAAGGGTAAGTGTGCTCTTGCCAGAGGGAACATGAGAAGTGATAAAAGTCATAGACAATTATAAGAAAAATCACACAAAAGCGTTCTTAGCGTGAGTCTGGGCACAGAGGGGGAAAGAGTGGATGAGAGCAGAAAAATCTGAGTTTCTTGGAAAGGATAAAGTGTTAGATTTTGTATTGCAGAGCGTCAAGAGCCAGGCATTTCCAAATATTTTATGAATAAGCAAACAGGCTGCTCTCCATCCCTTCTAATTCAACTCCAGCAGGATTCCTTTCCTTCTTTAGCATTTTGTTGGACATCATTGATTCCTTTCCACAAGTTCCACCCGACTCAATACCGAAAACTTTGCACGTTTTCATGCAGGTGTTTCCGGAGTATGCGTCTCCACCAGCACCCATTCCCATCTGCCATTATAGCCCACAGTGCTTAGATGGGAGAGGGATCAGTCATAAACCCTGATCTCTGTCAGTCTCCTGTTGTACAGTTTATAACGAGCAAAGAAAAAGAGTCTGAAGAACAATCTGCTTTTGTTTATTTTTCCTTCACCCTTGGTAACAAGGAGGATATTCACCCACTGAGAACTCCCAGAAAAGCCTTCAACTCCATGACTAGTGAATTTCTGAATTTTGGCAGCCTGAAAGTTCAGCTCCCAAGCCACTACCCAGGGTAACTCAGAGAATGCTTCTCCAGAGTGAGGACTGAAAGATTTCTTTAATAACTCCACACACAAGCTGAAGGCCATTTTTTTTTATCCTGCAGCTCTATTTCCCTTGGGCTAATTGTCTCTAATTCTTTTTAGTTCTGATTCTTTAATTTTCTCATGTGTCCTTTAAATACACATTTTGCAGAACCTCCCTTAAATGCACATTTTACAGGACCTCCCTTAAATACACATTTTACAGGAGATTTGAGGCGATAAGAAAAATGTTACAAAGCTACCTCTAAAGGTCATAGCACATTATTTGAATAAACAACAAGGGGCAGAGCCATTTATCATGGCAACACAAGGTTTAAAGGTTCCTGGTGGAAGACTGACCAGAGGCCAGTGGCCCAGTGCCCAGTAAGAGAAGCTGCAGAGCAATCTGTCCAGAGAGTCCGGTCTTTATCATCCAAACTTTAGCCAGTGGAGAATTGCCATAGTCTCTGAGGTTGCTTTGTATTAAGAACCTTGGCAGACATCCGTGACTTTTCCTTTTGCCTTGCTCTAAGGTAAAAATGAGCCAATTGCATGTAGTTTGTCTTAGACAGGGGAGAGATTGTTGTTTTTGAATTAGTTTGAGTATAAAGAACAAAGGAGGATTTTACGTGCCTTATAGTCCTCGTGGGACAATAGATCTAGTTATGAAGCATATCATAGGATATGTATTTTAATACATTTCTTATTTAAATGGCATTTTTCATTTATTTCTCAAACTTACCAGTTTCCCCTCCCTCTTCTCCTCAGGTCCCCTCCCCTTTTCCATCTACTCCCTCCCCATCTATTCCTCCTCCATCTCCATTCAGAAAGGGACAGGCCTCCCACGGCCTTGCACAAAGCATGCTACATCGGGTTAAGTCAGGGCAGAGCTTCTTTCCCTACATTGAGGTGGGGGTCAGGAAATCCGGCATGGGGAAGAGGTCACCAAAAGTCAGCTAAGTGCCAGGGAGGGTGCTACTCTCACTTTAGAAGCCTTACTAAGAGACCAAGTACCATGATTGTCACACACATGCAGAGGACCTAGGTCAGTGCCATTCAGGATCCCTAACTGTTGGTTCAGCATCCATGAGCTCCTGTGTCCTTAAGTCAGCTGTCTCTGTGTGTTCCCCCATCCTGACACCCTCATTCCTTTCTTCTGCAAGATTCTTGGAGCTCAGTGCAATGCTTGTCTATGGATCTCTGCCCCTGCTTCCAAAAGTTACTGGATAAAATATCTCTGATAACAATTAGGGAAATCACCAATCTGCTAATAATAGATGGTCAGTTGAGGCACCCTCTCCACCTCTGCTAGGATTCTTAGTTGGGGTCATCCTTGTGGATTCCTAGTATATTCTCTATATGCCAAAATTATAGAGCTTAATGAGAAATCATCTCCCTGATAAATGCAACCACAAGATTGCGTTATGATCATGAGATTACATATACACATCACATGAGATTATATACTACAGTGCTGGAATTGGGAGACACCAAGCTGCTTTTGTACAAGTGCTTTTTGTACAAATACAGACAGAGCAATGGTTTCAGGAGTCAGTGGTCCTAAAGGCCTGGCCTGGAGGGGATTCCTCTCCATCAGAGAATCATTTCTCTGGTGGGTTGACATCCAAATGCTTTTGTTATCTACTGCGTACTCTGACACTAAATATTTGTATAAATTCCAGATTTTTTTTCTCTCCTGTACTTCAAAGTTTGACAATATATTCTATGATACTTCCTCTTTCAATTGCGTCAATGATAGATAATCCCTTTCCACCACCCATCAGAAAATGCTGTCCTCTGCCGTGTAAATTGTGGTGTTATAGAAAGCTTGACTTTCCCTATCCCCTCGTGCAGTCCATATTGTCCTCTTGAGATGATCTAGTTACGACCATGGCTTTGAATAACACACATCGATCTGACTCATAAATCTGCTCTCTAATGATAGCATCTCCTAACTATGTATTTCAAAACTTAGCAGAATCAAGGAAGGGTTAATCATGAAGGCAACAGTGAAATGTGAAACAGGGTAGGAGGTACAATCTGTGTTTTAGAGAAACCCAAGCCACAGTTGGAGAACAAATAAAAGCTCATTCCTCAGATACTACAACAGAACTCAATTCCTTCCCCACCCCAGATCTGGCTCTTCCCAGTTTCTTTCACTTATCTGCAAGTGGTATTAGGGTATATTAATCCTCTTATTAAATTTATCACCCATCACCTTGTCTCATATCTCTGTCTCATTCTATTAAAATATTCATTTATCGTGTTTTCATTATTAACTCTAGTTCTCCAATGTCTGGGATGATAGACAAAAGTATTTGAGGTTATATTTTAACACATATTTCTGTTACGTTAAAAATCCACCAGCTCACATTAGAGATTAACAGGCCACTAAATGTTCCTGACATTATTCTGTAACTTTATTTTTTTTCTCACTGAGAGAAGATTTTACCATGTAACCCATAGCTAGCCTCTAATTCAAGATGCTATTGCCTTGGCCTCCTAAACTATGAGATTACACATATTCCTCCTCATTTCAGAGCCCCATCCTGTTCAGATCTGTCAGACTCACCTCTCCAATCACACAGCTTCATTCATTCCTGTGTGAACTTCCTATTAGACAAAGTTCTTTTTCGCTTCGTTATTGAGAGCTGTAGCCTGTCTGCCTCTAGCTGCTGATTTAGACCATGTGGCACCATCAGTATTCTCCAGGCTGTTGCTGATGGTTTATAGCGTGTGGTGGGCCAGGGCTGCATCTGTGCTCAGAAACACTAGTTTGGAAACCTTGTACAGCAATGCAAATTATTCATGCTGATATGTCATATGTTAGATCAGCAAGTATTATTGTGCTCTAGCCAGCAGTTCTTATTGTATCAACAGGTAACAGGCATAAATGGATTCACTTTAAAGATCTTTTTATATCATCATAATAAAAACAATTATGATAGAGGTTATGAAACATTTTCAGGGTCATATACACTTGGTGAGTTGCATAGGCAGTATTCTGAACCCAGTTATCTTTAATTCCAATATTCATACTCTCAAAAAAAAAGCTTATTTCACTGAAACCTAAAAGCTGTGTAAACTTCCTTTAATACAGTTCTCTCACCTATAGGGCTGGTTAAGTAAACTACCCAATGGAGCTCTGGCGTGTAAAAACTGTTCACGACACGTATTTCACTTTTATTTTAAATTACATTTGATTTATTCATTTACATTTTTTGAGACAGGCTTTCATATAGCACAGGCTGACTTTGAGATCAGTATGCAGGTCACCTTCAGGCTCCAATCCTCTTCCCTCCACCTCCCAAGTGCTGGTATTGCAGACATGTATCACTATGATCAGCTACACATTTTGACTTTTTGCATGAGTCATTGGACTTAGAAATGAGTTTAACTGATCATGACAAATGCCTCAGAACACTAATTAAGGCTTTTGACTAAAGCCAGGTTCTCCAGGCCCCTAGAAGGCAGAACAAACTGCTCTCTCTCTGCAGGTTTCCTGGGAGCCCATAATTCAAAAATGATTCTGTCCTCTGCAGTCCTCTATCCCATGATCTTATCTTCTGAACACCACAATGCAACTGTTTCCTGCTGCTAAGACAGCACAGCTCACCCAGAGGCGGGAGTGTCCACTGAACAAAGTTTTACTTACAGAGCCCATCCAACGGTGAGGATTCTCTCTCAGGGTAACTCAGAAGGTGGAGGGAGCTGCAGATTCCAGGGCAGGGCTGAGCTTCTGTTGAGTGTCACCCAGCTCCTGTGAAGATGAGCACAGAGTGCAGGAACCAGTTCCCTGTGGCAGAGCTAATTTACTGGGCTCCAGGGTGTGGACGCTCCCAGAGGACCTCACTAGCCTGACACAAGCTTTTTATATCTCTCCCAGAATGTGATTATGGCTGCATGTTTTACGGGCTGATGCGAAGTTTTGTACTTGTGATATTTCATTGGAGTTGTTTTTTAAACAGTTTTATTGAGTTACAGTACACATACTATAAAATTGACCCATTTATAGTGTATTATTCAATTGTTCTTAGAACAATTACAGAATTATGCAGTAAACAGCATCACAATCCAATATAGGAAAATTTCAGCACCTCAAAAATGCTATAGCCATTAGCAAGCCAGTTGACCTTGATTAAAAAATGAAGTATGATATGCTTAAAAACATCTTCTGTTATGAGTATAAGTTATAGTTCCCTCTATAATGTCTTAAGCCCTTAGGATATGACCTTATTCACAGCAGCACTGGATTATAGCTTCCTGGTAATGTATTGGTGTAGTAGCAACCTCTTAAGTCAAGAGGTCACTTATACATTCATACATATATGTGGTAACTATTTCCTAATGATACCCTATATTTTCACTATCCTGTAAGTGTTAGAAGTTAATAAAAAGAATACGACATAGGCCCCACTGCCTGGACTTTTAGTTTAGAAGAGAGACAGGCCAACTGACATTCATATATTAGTGAAAGACAAAATTATCATAGATGCATAAGACAGGTGCTTGGGAAACACAGTGGTAGAATGTTTCAGCCCATTATTTAGCTATACATGAAATAAATACTGTTTTATTTACTTTTCTATATTTTATCTGCTTCTTAGTTTGATATGCAAACTTACAAGGTGTGGAATAGCTAGTATAATTTTGATATATCCATCCTGTGTTCAAGTTATGAGACTATTATGTCAAGGAATCAGGGCAGGAAATGTCTTTTCCAGTGACATCATTTAAGATGGACTGACCACTGCCTTCCTCACTCTTTGTAAGCATTACCCACAGACTGTTCATATGTTACGTTTAAAGTCTCTTTCTTCTACGTCTTCTGAATTAGGGTGTTCAAGTCTTCCTGTTGCATGTTCTCTGGATTCTGGTGTTATCATGTTGCTTTTCAGATTGTTGGAGGAATTCTTGTATTGGCATCTGTCCATCTCTTCCTTCAAATGCCCTCCGGAAAGACGGATCTTCTGGTACAGGATCTAGGCCACTTGCTGGCCAGAGACCTCGCAGACTAGAGGGTGCCCTTGCTGGTTGCAAGCTCAGTGGGACAAAAAAACTCCTGCAGCAATTGCCCTCACCACTTTGACCCCAGACCCCAGTCCGGAAGCAAGCTGAGTAGGGGAATCCTATGACCCCGCAGATGGAGAAGGGTGCTTGGGAGGGGAAGCTGGGATGGGATGAGAAGAAAGTTTAAGGGGATGGGGGGGGGTGCCTGAGCTCCCCTTTTCAGGGCATCAGGTGGGCCACTGATCGAGCACTCACTCACCCCTCTGATTCCTTTCTGAACTGTTTTATCACGATTTTTGTTTGTTTGTTTGTATTTTGGGCAAGAACTCCAGGTTGAACTGAAGGAAAGGCCATGGAGGAACAGGGCTCATTGGCTCAATCCCCACAGCTTGCTCAGCATAGTTTCTTTGCTATTTATTTATTTTAAAACAGTCTTCTTTTTATTTTACATAGCAATCCCAGTTCCCTTTCCCTCCCCTCCTCCTGCTCCCTCTACTATCCCCCACCCCATCCCCCATCCACTCCTCAGAGAGGTGAGCCCTCCTGTGGGGAGTCAACAAATTCTGTCATATCATTTTAAGACAGGACAAAGGCCCTGCCCCCTGTATCTAGTCTGAGGAAGGTATCCCTCCATAGAGAATGGGCTCCAAAAAGCCAGTTTATGCACTAGGGATAAATATTGATTCCACTTTCAGTAGCCCTACAAACTGCCCAAGCTACACAACTGCCACCCACATACAGAGGGCCTAGTTTGGTTCTAAGCACGTTCCCTAACTGTCAGTCCTGGCCCAGTGCCTTCCTACTAGCTCAGTCATCTGTTTCTGTGGGTTTCTCTATCATTTCCTTTACTCCTTTGCTCATATTATTGCTCCTTCCTCTACATGACTAGACTCCAGGCACTTGGTCCAGTGCTTTGCTGTGGATCTCTGCATTTGCTTCCATCAGTTACTGGAAGATGGTTCTATAATGACAATTAAGGTAGTCATCAATCTGATTACAGTGGAAGGGCAGCTAAGGCACCGTCTCCAATGTTGCTTAGATTCTGAGCTGGGGTCATCCTCGTGAATTCCTGGGAATATCCCTAGTACCAGGTTTTTTGCCAATCACACAATGGCTCCCTCTATCAAGACATCCCTTTCCTTGTTCTCCCTCTCTGACTTTCCCCAACTTGACCTTCCCTCTCCCTAAAGATGTCCCCCCACTTCCCTTCCATCTTCCTTCATGATCTCAATTTACTCAGGAGATCTTGTCTATCTCCCCTTCCCAGGGGCATCTATGAATGGCTCTCTTAGGGTCCTCCTTGTTTCCTGACTTCTCTGGGGTTGTAGACTATAGGCTGATTATTTTTTGCCTTATGTCTAATATCCACTTATAAGTGAGTACATACTGTGTTTTTCTTTCTGGGTCTGGGTTACCTCACTCAGGATGGTTATTTCTAGTTAAATCTATTTGTCTGCAAATTTCAAGATGTCATTGTATTTTACCACTGAGTAGTACTCTAATGTGTAAATATCTCACACTTTTTTATCCATTCTTCAGTTGAGAGGCATCTAGGTTGTTTCCTAGTTCTGGCTATTACAAATAATGCTGCTATGAATATAGTTGAACAAATGTTTTTGTAGTATGATTGAGCATATTTTGGGTATATTCCCAAGAGTGGTATTGCTGGATCCTGAGGTTGGTTGATTCCCAATTTTCTGAGAAACCACCATATTGATTTCCAAAGTGGTTATACAAGTTTGCATTCCCACCAGCAATAGATGAGTGTTCTCCTTACTCCACATCCTCTTCAGCACAAGGTATCATTAGTGTTTTTGATCTTAGCCAATCTGACAGGTGTAAGATGGTATCTCAGAGTTGTTTTAATTTGCATTTCCCTGATAGCCAAGGAAGTTAAACATGACCTTAGGTATCTTTTGGCCATTTGAAATTCTTCTGTTGAGAATTCTCTGTTTAGTTCAGTACACTATTTTTAAATAGGTTATTTAGAATTTTAATGTCTGATTTCTTGAGTTCTTTATATATTTTGGAGATCAGTTCTTTGACTGATGTGGGATTGGTGAAGATCTTTTCCCATTCTGTAGGCTGCCTTTTTGTCTTATTGACTGTGTCCTTTGTTTTACAGAAACTTCTCAGTTTCAGGAGGTCCCATTTATTTATTGTTGCTCTCAGTGTCTGTGCTACTGGTGTTATATTTAGAAAGTGGTTTCTTGTGCCAATACATTCATGGCTGCTCCCACACTCTCTTATATGAGGTTCAATGTAGCTGGATTTGTGTTGAGGTCTTTGATCCATTTGAACTTGAGTTTTGTGCATTGAAATAGATATGGATCTCATTTGATTCTTCTACATGTCGACATCCAGTTATGCCAGCACCATTTGTTGAAGATACTTTTCTTTCCATCATGTAATTTTAGCTTCTTTGTAAAAAATCATGTATTCACAAGTGTGTGGATTAATATCAGAGTCTTCAATTCAATTCCATTGGTACACCTGTCTGTTTCTGTGTTAATATCAAGCTGTTTTCATTACTACATCTCTAGAGTAGTTCTTGAAGTCAAGGAGAGTGATGCCTCCAGAAGTTTTGTACTTGTGCAGGATTGTTTGGCTATTTTTTTCCAATATGAAGTTGAATATTTTTCTTTCAAGGTCTGTAAAAAATGTGCTGGGATTTAGATAAGGATTTCATCGAATCTATAGATTGCTTTGGGTAAGATTGCCATTTTTACTATGTTGATTCTATCAATGATCATGGGAGATCTTTCCATTTTCTGATATATTCTTTAATTTATTTCTTCAAAGACTTAAAGTTTTTGTCATACAGGTTTTTCACTTTTTTGGTTAGTGTTCTCCCAATATATTTTATACTGCTTGTGGTTATTGTGATGGGTGGTGTTTCTCTGATTTCTTTCTCAGCCCATTTTTCATCTGTATATAGGAGGCCTACTGATTATTTTTTAGTTAATCTTTTATCCTGACACATTACTGAATGTGTTTATCAGGTTTAAGAGTTCCCTTGTAGAATTTTTCAGGAAATTTATTGTAGTAGGATGGGCGGGCTGTGTCCCACCTCCTGGCTAGCTTAACCCCTGAAATAACCACACAGAAATTGTATTAATTAAATTACTGCCTGGCCCATTGTATCAAGCCTCTTCTTGACCAACTCTCACATCTTGATTTAACCCATTTCTATTAATTTGTATGTCACCATGCGGTCGTGGCTTAATGGGAAAGATTCAGCAGTTGAGCAAAGTAATTTTCTGAGGTTATTTATGGCAACCTTTCAGGAGGGCATGGTCTATCATACCATATTGGTCTAGAAGCAATCCATAGGATCTCATCCTCTGTGTAAACAAAAGAAGAACCTCTTTTCCAAAGCCAAATTATAAAATCCTTCGATCCAAATTCTGAAGTCAAAATACCTTTATAATAACTTGTGAATACCATCATGTCATTTGTAAAAAGTGAAAGTTTGAATTCTTCCTTTTCAATTCATGTTCCCTTGATCTCCTTTTATTGTTTTATTTCACTAGCTAGAACTTCGAGTACTATACTGAATAGACATGCAAAGAATGAACAGCCTTGTCTAGTTCTTCATTTTAGTGGAATCATTTTGAGTTTCTCTTCATTTACTTTGATGTTGGCTGTTGACTTGCTATATATTGCCTTTATTATATTTAGGCTTGTTCCTTGTATCCCTGATCTCTCTAAGACTTTTATCATGAAGGGATGTTGAATTGTGTGGAAGGCTTTTTCAGCATCCAATGAGATGATCATTTGGTTTTTTTCTTCCAATTTGTTTATATGGTAGATTACATTGACAGATTTTCATATGTTGAACCATCCCTGCATCTCTGGGATGAAACTGATTTGATCATGAAGGATGATTTTTCTGATGTGTTCCTGTATTTAGTTTGCCAGTATTTTATTGAGTATTTTTTTACATCAATGTTCAAGAGAGAGACTGATCTGTAATTCTCTTTCTCAGTGGTGTCTTTGTGTGGTTTTGGTATCAAAGTAACTGTAACCTTATAAGAAGATTTGGCAATGTTCCTTCTGTTTCTATTGCATGGAACAATTTGAGGAGTATTTATATTAGCTCTCGTTTGAAATACTGGTAGAAATCTGCACTCAAACCATCTGGTTCTGATTTTTTTTTTTGGGGGGGAGACTTTTAATGATTTTCTCTTTTTCCTTAGGGGTTATAAATGAAGTGAAATGAAATTTATGCCCTGACAATGCTGAAGCATGCATGAGCAGCCCATATATGGTGGTTCTGTTGAACTTGTTCATATTGGGTTTCATAGTCTAAGTTGGTAAGGATGTCTGACCAGGTCTCTTCTTCAAGAGGGCAACAGATCTCATTACAGATGGTTATGAGACACCATGTAATTGCTGGAAATTGAACTCAAGACCTTTGGAAGAACAGACAGTGTTCTTAACCACTGAGCCATCTCTACAGCCCTTAAGTTGTTTTTCTGGTTTTGATTTAATTTTGCTATGTGGTACCTATCCAGAAAATTGTGCATTTCTTTTTGATTTTCCAATTTTGTTGAGTACAGGTTTTTGAAGTATGACCTGAAGATTCTCTGGATTTTCATAGTGTCTCTTGTTATATCCCCCTTTTTGTTTCTAATCTTGTTAATTTGAATATTCTCCCTTTGATTTTTGGTCTTTTGATAAAGACTTGTCTATCTTGTTGATTTTCTCTAAGAACCAACTCTCTGTCTCTTGACTCTTTGTATTGTTTCCTTTGTTTCTATTTTATTGATTTCAGCCCTCAATTTGATTATTTCCTGGCATCTTCTCCTCCTGTGTGCATTTGCTTCTTTTTGTTCTAGAGCTTCTTTTTGTTCTAGGTGTGCTATTAAGTCATTTATGTGAGATTTCTCCAGGTTCTTTATGTAGGCACTTAGTACTATGAGCTTTCCTTTTAGAACTGCTTTCAAAGTGCCCCATAAGTTTGGGTATGTCGGCACTAAGTTTCATCAAATTTTAGGAAGACTTTTATTTCTTTATTTATTCTTTGACCCAGAAGTGATTCAGTTGAACACTGCTCAATTTCCATGAGTTTGTGGGTTTTCTGCAATTAGTGTTGTTGGATTCTAACTTCAAACCATGGTGATCCAATAAGATACAGGGAGTTATTCCAATTTTTGTTTGTATCTTGTTGAGATTTGCTCTGTTACTGAGGACTTGTTTGATTTTGAAGATGGTTCCATGAGATGTAGAGAAGAAGGTATTCTTTTGTGTTTGGGTAAAATGTTCTATAGATGTCTGTTAAACCCATTTGAGTCATAACATCTGTTAGTTCCTGTATTTTTCTGTTATGTTTCTGACTGGTAGTCCTGTCTAGTGATGAGAGTGGGGTATTGAAGTCTCCTTTTATTAGTGAGTGTGGTTAAATGTGTGATTTAAGCTTTAGTAGTGTTTCTTTTACAAATGTGGGTGCCCTTGTATTGGGGGCATAGATATTCAGGATTGAGATTTCATCTTTATGTGTTTTTCCTGTGACAAATATAAAATATCCTTCTTCATCTCTTTTGACTAATTTTAATTTGAAGTCTATTTTGTTAGACATTAAGATAACTACACCACCATGTTTCTTATGTCCATTTGACTGAGAAATCTTTTCCCATCCCTTTACTCTGAGGTAATGTTATCTTTGAACTTGAGGTGCTTTTCTTGTATACAATGTAAGGATGGACCTGCTTTTGTATCCATTCTGTTAGTATGTGTCTTTGTATAGGTGTATTGATTTAAGCAATATTAATGACAAGTGATTTTTAGATCCTGCTATTTTTGGTTTTGTTATTGATGGTGGTATTGTATGTGTGTTTCCCTTCTTTGGTTTCTACTGGTGTGGGATTATCTATTGTCTGTGTTTTTGTGGGTGTATCTAACTTACTTCAGTTGAAGTTTTCCTTCTAGTACTCTCCCTGATCAACTTCTGCATTGCTTTGTTCTAGAGTGGCAGACCCATATGGGGTTGGATGTGTATTATATATAAAAGACAAAGCCTATTCCTGATTATGTCTTGAACCTGAATGAATAATGAAGTCAATTCTGTATCATCTTGTAATTTAGCAGTTTTAATATGCAAGACAACTTTCTGCATATTATGAAACAGTAACTATATTGAGAGGTTCTTTAAAATCCCTTAGTACCATGAGAATAGCATATAACTCTGTCTTTTGAACAGAGCTTTAGGGACTTTGTTTCACCTTACTTAATTCTTCTGATTTGTAACCTGCCTTTTCTGATTTTACTTGCATCAGTATAAAATGGATGGGCTCCAATTATTGGTATGTTGCATTCAATTCAGGGAAGAATTCAAGTAGTTCTCTTTATAAGGTTAATTCTATTGCTTTGGGAATAATTTCTATTAATTTTTCTCAAAAAATTAGCAAAGCTCTTTGCCAAGGTTCATTGTCTTCCTATAATTTTTTAAAATGTCATCAGTAGTAAAATACACTATAATCTCTGCTTGCTCTATACCTACTAGTTTATGAAGTCTTGATTTTCCTTTTATAATTAATTCAGAGACTTTTCCACATAAGTTCTTAATTTTTTACTTGATTTATGTGGTAAAAAGATACATTCTAGGATAATATCTTCCCTCTGCATTAAATTTCCTGTAGGGAAAATTCTGGAAGGCAATATGACTAGAATATAATTAAGATTTGGATTCATCATATCCACATGTGCCTCCTGTAATTTCTCTTCAATGACAGTCAATTCTTTTTCTGCTTCAGTTGTTAATTCTCTGGGACTATTTAAGTCTTTGTCACTTTCTAAGGTTTTGTTTAAATGAATTATTACATCAGGTGTTATCCCAACACCTGGTTATAAACTGGAAATGTCTCCTAACAATCTTTGAAAGTCATTTAGCATCTGCAACCGGTCTCTCCTAATTTGTGCCTTTTGTGTTCTAATTTTCTATAAACCTATTTTATAACCTAGGTAATCGACAGAACTTCCTCTTTGTATTTTTCAGAAGCAATTTGTAATTCCCATTTAGACAAAACTTTCTTTACTTCTTCAAACATTCTTTCTAAAGTATATGCATTTGGATCAGAGAGCAAAATGTCATCCATGTAATGGTAATTATAGACTTAGCAAACTGCTTTCATATTATTTACAATGGCTGACTTACAATGTATTGGCACAGTGTAGGGTTCAATACTGAGCATTTACTGTGGGAGGATGGCTCACTGGTATCTCCTAGTGGGTTGAGAATTATAAGTAGGCATTACAAAGGCAAAATTTTCTCTATCCTTTTCTTTTAAAGCTATAGTGAAGAATATACATTTCCTATTTCCTCCTGGAGTTCTTGATTCATCCTCCATGTCTATTCCATCATCCAGAACAGTATGTTTTTTTTTTAAAGTAGTCACTGGATTGTTTAATTTTCCTGGTGAGACATATTCTCCACAGTGACTGAGAATGATTGGGCCATGTTTGACCATGGGGACTGTGAGAGAACCCCCAAGGAGTTTCCTGATGGTGTTGAGTTGCCTTGCCTGTCTTTTGTGGGTCTACATTCATTGGTCCAATGTTGGTCTTTGTCTCACCTCCTATATATTCCAGGAGGCTAAGTCATCCTTTTCTTGCCATTCCTAAAGGAGACATTATTCCTTGGAATTCCTTGTCTACAGTCCCTTCTCAGATAACCTATTCTACCATAGTTAAAACATTTGGCATTTTGGTGTCTCTTCATACTACTGGAAATTGCTTCTCCTATCCAAGTCAAATATCTCAGCATTCGTTGTATGCAAGATCCATTCATTTATTGGTGCTGATTTGAGCTTTAAATGCCTAAGAATCTTTTTTGCATTCTAAGTTGGCATTTTCAAAAGCCAAAAGTTCAATAAGTACACATCTAGTTTCTGGGTCTGTTACTCCTACTTTACAGCTTTAGCTAATCTTTGTGAAAAGTCACTAAAGAGTTCTCTCTGACCCTGTTTAACCCTAATATATGATTCAATTTTCTTTCCTGGTTTCTGAATCCTATCTCAAGTATTTAAATTTGCCTACATACGGACAAGGTGTGTTTGTTGTAGAGAGCCTGGTCCTGAGGATCAGGGTAATGGCCCTCTCCAAGAATTTTATCTTGGGAAGTCTCAAATCCTTTTGCTTTCCCCTGCTGTTCTAAAATTTTTTGCCTCTTCTTTCCTATAACACTTACAACACAGTTGGGGTTCATTTTTTAGGACCACTGAGATTAATTGAATCCAAATGTATGGTGTAGTCTTATTTATTGAAGCCCACATTTTCACCATTCCCTAACAAAATGTGAATGTAGTCCAAAAGAAACTATTGCTCGTTTAATTTCTTTTAGATTGCTCATAGCTATAGGTTGCCGTGTGTATTCTTTGACTACCTTAGCATACTTTGTGTCAGATGGCCTTTTGGAGTAAATTACCAGATAGGCAGTTAAAACTCTGGGTAATTCATCCCAGAGTCTGGCACATATTGATGAGGCTAAATCCTATTTTTGTATCTTCTGTTCCTGCTCATCAGTTTCAATAAATTCATCAATCTTTTCAAATCGTTTCACAACTGCCTTTTGTAAAGTCTGAATCTCCTGTTCAGTATTCTGTTCTAATACCCTCATTGACAATTCCAAGGTATGAAACTTGTCCAGTAAAGATAACGACTCATCCTTGGATATAACTTTGATGGCATCCTTATTACCTTCCTGGAGAGATAACTTATCTGTCAACTTATCATAACTTTTCAAGAGATTCTGATTATTAAAATCAGCAGCATGAATTCTCTCAGATAATGTCTCAGCACCCTTCAACATTGATGATTTTTCTGTCAAACTGATGCTATGCCTCTCCATAGTATTGATCTTCACAACTAGCTGTTCATTATTAGTCTGTAAAGACTGTATCATTTCTAAAAGTGCCTCGTTCTTGGTTCTGTTATCAATCTATTTTCCTTTGCGTTCTCTCTCTCTCTCTCTCTCTCTCTCTCTCTCTCTCTCTCTCTCTCTTATGGTGTTTCAAGTCAGGGTTTCTCTGTAGCTTTGGAGCCTGTCCTGAAACTAGCTCTTGTAGATCAGGCTGGCCTTGAACTCACAGAGGTCTATCTGCCTCTGCCTCCTGAGTGCTGGGATTAAAGGATGTGTGCCTCCAAGCCTGGCCCCAAACCATTTTCTTAAAATAATATGGAAAACAAAACTAATCTCTAGAATCAAATAAATGGATGTATAAGGAAAATCACATGAGCCTTGTCCTTGCAGAGTACCTACCATTCATAGCAGAAGCAAAAATAATTATTAAATTCCAAAATGGTTATATTAACAGTAATTTTATAATTTTCAGATCTTACCTTTAATAAGGCAATTATAATGAATTGGAGTAGATGTCATAATTTTTATTTGCCAGCAGATGTTGTAGTTGCAACTGTGTGGCCAAGAGATGCAAGTAGGGGCAAACATTGTGTGTTGCTTACTTAGGTACTAAAAATATGCTTTGTTTAACAAATTAAGAGCAGTTATTAAGGACAATCAAAGTGATTTCAAGAATTGGTGACCAGAATAAGGAGAAAGCCCAAAGCTTTCCATCAGTCACAAGTTGCAGACTGTGTGCACCTTGCAGACATCACTGGCTGGAGAGGCATCAGTGTGTTCAAGATGGGACCAATTAAAGGGGACAAATGAGAGGACTGGCAGGTGGGGAACATGGTGCCTGGGCATCCTGAAGAACAAGCATGAAGTCAGCCATATGTTGGGTTGGGTGCCAGATGAAGCTGAAACGTAAAAGGTGGTGGTGGGGGACAAGTCAAATAATCCCAAACTGACTCTGAAATGGTGTATTCCAAAGCCTTTCTTTATTAAAGTGGAAAACTCGTGGATGAGGAGTGGGGTTCAATTTCCGTGTGTGAAGCATAGGAAGAAGAGACAGGGAAGATAGGTGGGATGGCAGCTTTCTGGGAACCCAAAAGTCATGGCCCCACCTGGTCTAGCCTCTTAAAGCCATTGGCTGAAGGAGGTTCCCCATCATTGTGTGACTATTAAGTCATCTGTAAATAGCGATGCTTTTTCCTTCTTCCTTTCCAATTTGTATTCCCTTGATTTCCTTTTGCTGTATTATTGCTCTAGTTAGAATTTTAATTACCATATTAAATAGACTTAGAGAGAATGGACAGCCTTGTTTTGTTCCTGATTCTAGTGGAGTTGCTTTGAGTTTCTCTACATTTAATTTGATGTTGGTGGTATTGTATGTAAAGCAATATCCAGGCTTCCTTTATATTGCTTTTATTATATTTAGGTATGTTCCTTGTATCCCTGGCTTTTTATCATGAAAGAATGTTAAATTTTGTCAAAGGTTTTTTTTTCCAGTATCTGATCATGTATTTTTTTTAAATTTCAGTTTGTTTATATGGTGGATTACAATGACAGATTTTCATATGTTGATACATCTCTGTATCTCTCTGGGAATAAGCCTGCTTGGTCATGGTTGATAATCTTTTTGATGTATTCTTGGACTTGGGTTGCCAGTATTTTATTGAGTATTTTTGTGTCAATGTTCATGAGGGATATTGATCTATAATTCTCTTTTTTTGCTGAGTCTTTGTGTGTTTTAGATATTAAGTTAACTATGGCCTCATAAAAAGAATTTGGCAATATTTCTTCTGTTTCTATTTTGTGTACCAATATGAGAAGTACTGGTATTAGCTCCTCTTGAAAATCTGGTAAAAGTGTACATTGAAACCATCTGGCCCTGGAATTTCTTGGTTGGAAGACTTTTTATGACTACTTCTATTTCCTTAGGGATTATATGTCTTTTTAAATTGTTTATCTGATCTTGGTATAACTTTGGTATGTGGTATCAACCAAGAAATTTGTCCATTTTTTTAGATTTTCCCATTGTGTGGAGTACACATTTTTGAAGTATCAACTAATAATTGGATATCCTCAGTGTCTGTTGTTATGTCCCCATTTTTTTGTTTCTGATTTTATTAATTCGAACATTTTCTCTCTGCCTTTTAGTTAATTTGGATAAGGGTTTGTCTATCTTGCTTATTGCCTATCTCAAGGTACTACCTCTTTGTTTCTTTGATTCTTTGTATTCTTTGTTTCTAGTTTATTGATTTCAGGTCTCAATTTGATTATTTCTTGGAAACTATTTCACCTATGTGAGTTTGCTTTTTTTATCCTGTAGCTTTAATATATTCTGTTAAGTTGCTACAGTGAGATTTCTCTAAATTCTTTATGTGGGTACTCAGTGCTACGGACTTCCCTTTTAGCACTGCTTTCTTAGTGTCCCATAAGCTTAGGTAAGTTATGCATTCATTTTCATTTAATTCTTGGAAGTCTTTATTTTTTTTCTTTATCTCTTTCTTGACCCAGTGGTGATTCAGATGAGCATTATTCAGTTTTCATGAATTTATAGGCTTATTGTAATTTGCATTGTTGTTGAATTATAACTTTTTAAACCATGGTAATCTGATAAGATACAGAAGATTATTTCAATTTTCTATATCCGTTGAGATTTGCTTTGTGACAGAGTATGAGGTCAGTTTTAGAGAGAGTTCCATGAGGTACTGAGAAGAAGATATATTTTTTGTGTTTGCCTAGAATATTCTTCAGATGTCCTCTAAGACTGTTTGGGAGTCATAACATCTGCTAGTTCCCTTATTTTTCTATTAATTTTTGGTCTGGCAGACCTGTCCTTTGGTGAAAGTGGGGTGTTGAAGATTTTTATTATTAGTGTGTGTGGTTTGATGTGCAATTTAAGCTTTAGTAATGTTTCTTTTACAAATGTGAGTAACCTTGTATTTGAACACAGATTTTCAGAATTAAGACTTTATCTTACTGGATTTTTTCTGTGATGAAATATGAAATATACTTCTTCATCTCTTTTGATTGCCTTCAGGTTGAATTCTATTTTTTTAGATATTAGAATAGTTACACCAGTTTTCTTCTTAGTTCTGATTGGTTGGCAAGTCTTTATCAACCCTTAACTCCGAGGTAATTTTTGTCTTTGATGTTGAGTTGTGTTTCTTGCATACAGCAGAAGGATGGGCCCTGTTTTCATATCCATTAAGTTAACCTGTGTCTTTTTATTAGTGAATTGATATTGCTAGACATTAATGACTAATGATTATTAATTATTATTATTTGCTGTTGTTGTAGTGTGTGTGTGTGTGTGTGTGTGTGTGTGTGTGTGTGTGTGTGAATGTGTGTGTGTATTTCCCTTCTTTGGGTTTTGCTAGTGTGGGGTTATTTATTGCTGTGTTTTCATGGGTAGAGTTTCAATGTTCTTGGATCAGAATTCTTCTAGTACTTTCTGCAGAGCTGGATTTGTGGGTAGATATTGATTAAATTTGACTTTATCATGAAATATATTGTTTCCTCCACCTATGATAATTGAAAGTTTTGCTGGTATAGTAGTCTGGGCTGGCATCCAGGGTCTCTTAGAGTCTACAAGAGGACTGTCCACACTTTTCTGGCTTTTAGAGTCTACATGGACAAGTCTGGTGTAATTCTGATACATCTGCCTTTATTTGTTATTTGGCCTTTATCCTTTGCAACTTTTAACATTCTTTATTTATTCTGCTGTTTTTGGTTATTATGTGGTGAGTGAACTCTTTTTTTTTCTGGGCCAATCTACTTGGTGTTCTTATATTTTTATAGACATGTCCTTCTTTAGGTTGGGAAAATTTTCTTCTATTATTTTGTTGAATATATTTTCTAAGCATTTGAGCAGGGATTCTTATCCTTCTTCTATTCCTATTATTCTTAGCATTGGTCTTGTCATAGTATCCCTGATTCCTGGATGCTTTGTGCTAGGAATTGTCAGACTTAACATTTTTTGACTGATGAATCTATTTCCTCTATTGGATCTTCAGCTCTTGAGATTTTCTTTTCCACCACTTGTCCTCTCTTGGTGATTCTTCCATCTGTAGCTCCTGTTCTTCTACTCAGGTTTTCTATTTTCAAAATTACCCCAGTTTGTGTTTTCTTTATTGCTTCTATTTCTATTTTCAGGTTTTTTTCTTGGTTTTCTTGACATTCTTTAAGAGATTTATTGATTTCCTCCAAATTTTTGTTTGTTTTTCCCTCCCCTCTAAGGGACCTTTTATTTCCTCTTTAAGAACCTCTATTACCTTTGTAAGTTATTTTTAAGGTCATTTTAGTGAATCTCAATTGCTTTGGTATGTTCAGGTCTTGCTGTTGTACTATAGCTGGGCTCTGGTGGTGACATATTGCCATTTCTGTTATTGAGTGTGTTCTTACACTGGCATTAACACATCTGTATTTGGAATGATTATAGGTCTAGGTGTTGATTTCTGTGTTTGTTCTTTTTGATTGGTGCTTTGTTCTTTGATTTCTACCCACCACCATCTTCTGGCCCAAGTGGCCAAGGGTTCTAGTGACCAGTGAATCTTCAGGTGTAGAAGGCTGTCTCTGCTGGGGTTTTTGGTGTCTTAGGTCCATTGATCTGGTCTGGCCTCTGGTAAAGCTGAAGTCTTCTTGGATCTCTAGGTTTGGCTTGACCTCCAGGAAAGCCTGAGTCATCTTCTGTGGTGGTACCCAGGATGAGCCTGGCCTTCCATCGAGGTGCTGGGGCTATTCTTATGACTGGTGTGAACTTGATATGGGTCTATGGTGTCTGTTCTTCCAACTGGTGTGTACTATATCTGGTCTATGGACTCTTCTGGAGTTCTGTGGAAGGGCTGCTTGTTAGCTGGTGAGGGCAGTTGTGGCTATTATGGTCAGCACCTCAGGTAGGGTCCAATAGCTGTAGCATTAGTAGTGAGCTTGGATGGCCTGGGTCTTGGGAGACAGAATCCAGGGAGGAGTACAATTCCATTGCCAGGCAGGTCACTTACCCTTTCTTGCTGATGTGACATGGGCCTGCAGGGTGGAAGCCTTCTGAGGTTTGGGGGAAGACACAGCAATGGGACAGGGACTCGCTAGGAAGACATGGACTTAGGCTAGGAGTCGCTTTTAAACAAGAGATATCTGTCTTCACATATGGGTATTCTTACAAGGATCAATATGTTAAAAGACAGTTTAGGGCAAGTTATCAGATCATTTTCATAAACTGGTAGGTGATACACAAGGGGCTCAATAATTTTGTTGTCTTCCTTTAGTTATTACCATTTAAATTATTAGTTTCCGTGGTACCGGGTACATGGTCCATAATTTCCAAGGGATACGGAATAAACAGGGAAAGACATGAATGCCTTCAGTGCGTATAGTTATTCCTCAGCTCCTCTTCCATATGGGCTCGGTGTCTCTTGATGGCTGTGAAAGAGATGAGCTGAACAGGCTCATGGTCAGTTCATTGAACCCTCTCTCCTAGGCCTTGGTCCTGAGTAGAGCTCTGTCTACAGGTCCTTGGGGCTGACTCTGCTCCTGAACGAGCTTGGAAATTGAAACTCATCTACATGGTATCTGAAGGAGAAGAGTCAAGTTAAACTAAAGGCAAATAGAGTTATAAATCTGTCACCTGGAGCACAAAGGGTTAGCAGACACAACTCTGCAGAGTTTTCTCCTAGGAATTCATGTTTTTATTTGCAGCGCAAAAAGCTCTCATCAGACAGCTTCTGGAATCCTCATAAAACAACTGCTTCTCGAATCTTAGAGGGCTCCCATTGCAAGATTTTTCTCTTTTGGGTTCTTTAAGAAAAACAGAACCATTTTGGAGCCTGTGTCAGAAAGGAGGACTGGGATTGTTGATCTTCTACCTTAGTATAGAAGAACATCTTGGCCTGTAAGTTTTGAGGGTTAATCTCTTCTCCTCTATTTTCTTATCCTCTCTTCTTTTCTCCTCTCTTGTCCTCTGCTCTCCTTTTTTCTCCACTCTGATGAGCCTTTAAAGACCAGGCAGCATGATCAATGTTTCCCTTCTAGACTCAATCTGAAATTCTGTACATATGTCACAGCTTGAGAACAATGAAGACTTTAGGAATCCAACAGGCAATGCATATTCTTCAGATTATTTATAAAAACTTATGCAGTTTAGAGAAACTCATTAATTAAAACCCAGAAGCACTCAGTAACTTAGAATGTATAACAACTTAATATATTATGTCAACTTAAAATGCAGCAATCAAAATAGTTGCTACAAACATAGGCAATAATTGTAAACATGTAGTTCATTCCACAATTATAATCTTAAAGAAAAATGAAATTTGCAGGAAATTGAAGTAACCTCAACTCAGAAAAACAAGCACCTTTTGTTCTTCCTCAAGCATGTGTCTAGCTGTTAACATTCAAACATGCAATCCAGGTGGAAGTAAATATGGGTAAAGGGGAGGAAACTTGTGACTGGACCAATAGGAGACTTTAAGGGATGAAGTGGAGAAGACAATAGAACAAAGCAGAAAGGGGCACACTCTGGACAAAAGGGTCCAGCGAGGAAGGGGATGGGACAGTGAGGGGAGAGGGTATTAACTGAATGAAAACCCTATAAAGAAGCCTATTAATTTGTAAAGTTTAAAGAGTACAATTAAATGTAAAATAATTAAAATTAAAGAAATCACTTTTAAACAGATAGTTGCAAGACCAAAGAGTTGGAGTCATGCAGGGCAGAGTTCGTTTCTTGGGTCTCTACCATCAAGTTGCTGGGTGAATGTGGCCTGGCTCCTCTCAGCCTTGATTTCCTTGTCTTTAGTCTTCCCCCTCTGTAAGGTGGAGTGGTGGCACTCACTGGTGCTGTTGTGACTGTGATGTGTGTAAGACTTCCTGGTGAGAATGGCCTGTCCACTTGATGCTCTTGGTGGTCTGGCTATAGGGATGTTTGCTTCATAGTCCTTGTGTTGGGGGATTTTCGGCATAGGGGAGACACTTTATAACGTACAAAGATAACTATTTCAGGGATTAAGAGAGGGCACAGTGGTTAAAAGTACTTACTGAACTTGTGGAGTACCAGCTCACAACCACCTGCACCTCCAGGTCCAGGGAATTCTATGGGCTGTGTGCTCCTTGGGCATCTGTAGATATAGGGTGCCCAGAAATTCACAAGGTACATAAATAAAAATGCATAAAATTTATAAAGAATAGCTATTTGATGTTTGCTTATCTGTTCCAGAAGTGAATTAGTAATCATATATTTTTCTAAAAGTTATTTATTCTTTCTTCCATGTTTGCCAATAGATTTGTGTTTGTCACTGATTACAACACTCCAAGAAGTTCACACTAGAATAAAAAGACTTCAGATTAAGCGAAGTAAATTGCATGGAAATTAGGAATTATTTATGCTATCACCCAAGAGAGGCATGGTGACTTATGCCTGTAAACTTGGCACTTGGAAGGCAGCGGTAGAGGATCTTGAGATGACATTGTCCAGGCCCACTTAATAAGATCTTGCCATAAGCAAGCACCAAGAGCATGCCCTTCAGACATGTCATCACCTTTGCTACTAGGGAGAAATAGATCTTGAGTGCTTATACTACCCATTGGAGTCTTTAACTCTTTAACTTTATTTGTGTGTTTTTAGCCTCTACAGCATAATCATCCCGTTTATTTTTATTGTTGCTGTGGCACTACCTGGAAAATCTACACATGCAGAATATTTTGGGTGCTATTGATCGTAGGTAGAATCTTTTAAATCAACTGCTATCTAAAAAGTATTCAACTTGAGTAACTTATACCCTCTGAGCAAAATCTTCTCATTTTTCTTGTCCCTAGCCCCTGGAAGCCAGCACTCTACACTTTATTTCTATGAATCTACCTAAAATGCCTCACTTCTAATAGACTCATGCAGTACTTATCGATCTGTGGCAGACTCATTGTACCAAGACTAATGTTCTCCAGATCTCTTCTATATTGCAGCTTGTTTCAGAGATCATTACCCTTTAAAGCCCATGGTGTTTGCGGTATTTTTCTCTATTCTTTTATCTGTCCATGTTTGGGATTTCCAGATTTTGCTGCTCATGACTAATGTTGATGTTACCCAGGAGTGCAGATGCCTCTTCAGTATCCAGTGTCTTTAACTGATCACTGAGAAGTGGGATTACTCAATCTCAAGAAGTTATATTTTTAGTTTTAAAACCAATTTCTATGATATTTCTCTTAAGAATGAACAATTTTCAGTTTTTCAATTATGTACAAAAGTTAACATCCCTTCCCCTTCTTGACACTTTTGTTTCATAAAGGAGTCTCTGGCCCATTCTGGACAGTTGAGGATAACCCCTTGAACTTGGATCCTACTGCCCCCCTCCTAAATTCTGGGAGCACAGGTAGGTGCTCCTGTGCTTTTGAAAGTGGCCATCTACATGGTGTGCTGTCTTAGGAATACCTGTTTTACACGAGGTCTCAGACATTCACTGTAAGGAAAGGAGGCTGTGAAATGGGGGAACATGTAGGAGTAGAAGGGTGAGACTGAGGTGGGAATGATGTAAACACAATACTCATGTATGAAGTTCTCAAATACACTAAAAATAAATGCCAAAATAAGTGATAAACCACAGAATTAGCCAAAAGAAAAAGTTCTGAGGCTTAAATTTTTATCTTTAAAACAAAGTGAACATGATTTTAAGATCGTTATAATCGTTCTACTTTTTCTAAGAAAGTAATAGTTTTTATCACCAAGTTTGAGTTCAAGTGAAGTCTTTGTCTTAATTAGTCAGAAAACTGACTTTTCTCCCACTTACAGATACTCCAATAACTTTACATGAATATTTCTAAATGAGTGTCTCTCCCCCCTCACTCACACACGCACACACACAAATGAACACATGCACATATACACATGCACACATGCACTTACACATGCACGCACACACACATGCATACACACAGAGAGAGGAAATGCTGAATTGAAAAGTAATGTCAATCAAAATAAAAATCTGTGAATTTCAGTGTCTTAGACCTCAGCTGAAAGATAAGATTGACTTTTTTATTATTATTTCTTTTTCCAACGTAATATTTTTATTGGTTATTTGGGCCTTTCACATCAGGCACACCCATCATAATCATTTCCCCACCCTCCCAGGTCTGCTCCCACCCTTGTGACCACAAGAATAAGAATAAAAATAAGTATAATAAGTTGAAGAAAGAGGAGAAGAAGTACAATTTCCTCAGAGGTTGGTCCCTTAAAAAAAACAAAGTCCTTCCTTCCCCAACTTCACTCTGCAAAAGCTGTCAGTTGTCAGGGGCTACGCTTCCGTATCCTTCTTACAATTTTTAAGAGTTCTCTTTGATGAATGTTTCTTTTTTTGGTGTGTGTGTGTGTGTGTGTGTGTGTGTGTGTGTGTGTGTGTGTGTGTTTGTGTGTGTGGTGTGTGTGTGTGTGTGTCTTTCTCTCTCTGTGTGTGGCATATTTACTTGAAACTTTTCATTGATTGAGAGAAGAGCCTACCTCTGCATCTAAGGGGAAGTAACTTCTGCCCCCCTGTCAGTGTTTGATATTTGCCAAAGCGACTGATGTGGCTGGAATCACAGGACTGATGGGGGAACAAGTGATTTAATTCTTCTGAAAGGAGTGAGTCTGAGAGCAGGGCATCACGAGGATTAGGGTTTAAGGGAACAGCAAAAAAACCACTTTCTTTTTTGTTTTATTTTATTACTTAAAAAAATACCAATCCAAGCTGGGTGGTGGTGGCGCAAGCCTTTAATTTCAGCACTCAGGAGACAGAGGCAGGTGGATCTTTGTGAGTTCAAGGTCAGCCTGGTCTACAAGAGCTAGTTCCAAGACAGGCCCCAAAGCTACAGAAAAACCCTGATTCAAAAAAAAAAAAAACCAATCTAAATTCCCACTCCCTTTCCACAGCCTCCTACCCCATCCCCCTCCAATCATAAGAGAGGACAAGGCACCCTGACCTGTGGCAAGTCCAAGGCCCAACATCTAGGTTGAGCAAGGTATACATCCAAAGAGAATAAGGTCCCCAAAAGCCAGTACATGTAGTAGAGACAAATCCCAGTGCCACTGTCAGTGTCCCTTCAGTCTTCCCCAACTGTCAACCACATTTAGAGGGACTAGTTTGATCACATGCTTGTTCATCCCCAGTCCAGTTGGAATTGGTGAGCTCCAATTAGCTCAGGCAAACTGTCTTAAGTAGGTGAACCCCTCATGGGCTTGACTTCTTTGCTCATATTCTCACTTCTTCCACTCTTCAACTGGACCTTGGGAGCTCAGTCCAATGCTTTGATGTGGTTTTCTGCCCCTGTTTCATCTGTTGCTGGACGAAGGTTCTATGGTGATATTTAAGATAATCATCAGTCTGACTACAGGACAAAGCCAGTTCAGGCACCCTCTCCTCTATTGCTTAGGGTCTTATCTTGGGTCATCATTGTGGATTCCTGGGAACTTTTCTAGGGGCAGGTTTCTTGCTAACCCCATAATGGCTCCCGCAATCAAGATCTCTTTCCTTGCTCTCATCTCTGTTCTTCCTCCATCTCGACTGTCTCATTCCCTCAAGTTCTCCTCAACCTCTTCTCCCCTTCCATCTACCCCTTGCCCCCATGCATTGAAGACTACTTCCCACTTTCTCTTCTATCAGGTTCAGTGTGGTCAGATTTATATTGAGGTCTTTAATCCATTTGGACTTGAGTTTTATGCATGGCAATAGATATGGATCTATTTTCATTCTTCTACAGGTTGACATCCAGTTTTGCCAGCACCATTTGTTGAAAATGCTTTCTTTTTTCCGTTGTATAATTTTAGCTTCTTTGTCAAAAATCAGGTGTTCATAGGTGTGTGGATTAATACCTGGGTCTTCAATTCGATTTCATTGGTCAACGTCTCTGTTTTTATGCCAATACCACGTTGTTTTCATTACTATATCTCTGTAATAGAGCTTAATGTCAGGAATGGTAATGTCTCTGGAAGTTTTTTTTATTGTATAGGATTGTTTTGGCTATCCTGGGTTTTTTGTTTTTCCATATGAAGTTGATTATTGTTCTTTCAAGGTCTGTGAAGAATTGTGTTGGGATTTTTATGGGGATTGCATTGAATCTATAGATTGCTTTTCTTAGGATTGCCATTTTTAACTATGTTGATCCTTTCTATCCAAGAGCATGGGAGATCGTTCCATTTTCTGGTGTCTTCTTTCTTCAAAGACTTAAAGTTCTTGTCAAATAGGTCTTTCACTTCCTTGGTTAGTTTTACCCCAAGATATTTTATGTTATTTGTGGCTATTGTGAAAGGTGATGTTTCTTTGATTTCCCTCTCAGCTTCTTTATCATTTGTGTTTAGGATGGCTACTGATTTTTTTGGAGTTGATCTTGTGTCCTGCCACATCACTGAAGGTGCTCATCAGCTGTGGGAGCTCACTGATAGAGTTTCTGGTGTCACTTATGTACTCTATCATGTCATCTGCAAATAACAGAAGTTTAACTTCTTCCTTTCCAATTTGAATTCCCTTGAAGTCCTTATGTTGTCTTATTGCTATTGCTAAAACTTCAAGAACTATGTTGAAGAGAAATGGAGAGAGTGGACAGCCTTATATTGTTCCTGATTTTAGTGGAATCACTTTGAGTTTCTCTCCATTTAATTTGATGATGGCTGTAGGCTTGCTGTATATTGCTTTCATTGTATTTATATATGATCCTTGTATCCCTAATCTCTCCAAGTCCTTTATTATTAAGGGGTGTTGGATTTTGTCAAATGCTTTATCAGCATATAATGAAATGATTATATGTTTTTTCTTTCAGTTTATTTATATAATAGATTACATTGATAGATTTTTATATGTTGAAAAAGTCCTGCATTCTGGTATGAAGCCTATTGGATAATTTTTTTGATGATTTTTTTATGTATTCTTGGATTTGGTTTGCGATTATTTTTTGAGAATTTTTGCATCCATGTTCATGAGTGAGATTGGTTTGTAATTCTTTCTTGGTTGAGTCTTTGTGCAGTTTTGGTATCAGCGTAACTGTAGCCTCATAAAAAGTTTGGCAGTGACCCTTCTGTTTCTATTATGTGGAGCACTTTGAGGTGTATAGGTATTAGCTCTTTTTGAAAGTTCTGGTAGAATTCTGCACTAAAACCATCTGGCCCTGGGAGTTTTCAGGTTGGGAGGTTTTTGATGACAGCTTCTATTTCCTTTCAGCTTATAGGTCTATTTAAATTGCTTACCTGATCTTGATTTAATTTTGGTATATTGTCCACTTTTTTTTTTTTACATTTTCCAATTTTGTGGATTACAGGTTTTTGCATTAAGGCCTAATGATTCTCTGAATTTCCTCAGTGTCTGTTTTAATGTCCCCTTTACATTTCTGATCTTGTTAATTTGGATGTTCTCTCTCTGCCTTTTGGTTAATTTGGATAAGAGTTTGTTTATTTTCTTGTTTATTTTCTCAAAGAAACTGCTCTTTGTCTCATTGATTCTTTGTATTGTTTTCTGTGTTTCTATTTTGTTGATTTTAGTCCTCAATTTGATTATTTCTTGTCTTTCACTCTTCCTGGGTGAGTCTTCTTTTTTTTCTAGAGCTTTCAGGTGTGCTGTTAAGTCATGAGTGTGAGCTTTCTTTGTTTTCTTTATGTGGTCACTTAGTGCTATGAATTTTCCTCTTAGCACTGCTTTCATAGTGTCTCATAGGTTTGGATATATTATTGCTTGCTTCATTTTCATTGAATTCAAGGAAGATTTTAATTTCTTTCTTTATTTCTTCCTTGTTCCAGGGGTGGTTCAGTAGTTGACTGTTCAGCTTCCCTGAGTTTGAGGGTTTTCTGGGAGTAGTATTGTTGTTAAATTCTTACTTTACTCCATGAACTGATAAGACACAGGGGATTACTCCAATTTTTTGTATCTATGGAGGTTTGCTTTGTTACCAACTATGTGATCAATTTTAGAGAAGGTACCATGAGGTGCTGAGAAGAAGGAATATTCTTTTTTGATTGGGTAGAATGCTCTATAGATGACTGTTAAGTCCGTTTGATTCATTATATCTGTTAGTTCTCTTATTTCTCTGTTAAGTTTCTGCCTGGTTGACCTGTCCATTGGCGAGAGAGGAGTATTGACATCTATTATTAGTGTGTGGGGTTTGATGTGTGATTCAAGTTTCAGTAATGTTTCTTTTACATATGTGGGTGCTCTTGCATAGGTATTCAGGATTGAGACTTTATTGTTTCTCTTATGAGTATAAAGTGCTCTTTTCCATCTCTTCTGATTAATTTAAGTTTGAAATCAATGTTGTTAGATATTAGGATAGCCAAACCTGCTTGTTTAAAGACACAGTTTCTAATGCAAGTGCAGAATCATGACCACGAAGATGAAAATGACTCAGGGGCACACAGTTAAGCATTTCCTCAGACCTAAGCTGAAAGCCACTGCAGATGCCTGACAAAATAGCTAATAGAATATATAAAATACATGAATAGGTTATTTCTGAAAACTAACAGTAGAGCCCAAATATTCAACTTACCTATATGTTATGATTTCTCAGAGAGAGATGGAGAGATTTGTGTTGAACCCAAATTATCCCATAGGGTCTTAATGCTCATGGGAGTGGTGGAATGTTAAGGGGTGAGCTGTGCAGGACAGATTTGTTTCTAAGTGACATACCCTTAAGACTGATCATGGAATAATTCCTCCCATATTTTTTTCTTTTCAATTCTTGATTACTTTCTATAAAATGCTCCTATCATGTTGAGCTGCCGTGGAACTGAAGCAACAAAGGTGCTTAGCCGTGAACTGAAACCTTGTAAACAGCCTAGAGAAACTTTGCTTCTCCATAAGCCTCATTGGAAGGCAATATCACAATACTCAAACGTTTTCAGTTTTGATCACTACCTATTTTCTTCTACTCCAAAACCACAGAACTGTCACACCTTTAGCTGACTCTTCTGCTTATGTCCAGAGTCACAACTTTTCATTGTTGACTTCCTCAGGGTCATTTGCAGGCTTTATTGTTGAGACATATCTAATTTTAGCTCATATCCATCACACAAGGGGACACTGTAACACACACATCAATGAATAGAAGGGGCAGACATTTACATTATAGTCAAACATGCTGAAGAGGAAAATGTGGCTTAGGAAGCTTCAGACACAATATAAAGTAGCTCCCTCAGTCCTTCTGATTGACACATTTACAGAGAAAGGAGACTCCATTTCACTCTGACATTAATATTCCTTTGAACAGTAGAAAACCACGGCTTCCGCTAAGGCGATTTCTGCTCCAGGGACTTTCCACAAGCTTCCAGTGAGTTGTTAGCTCCTAGTGAGGTCATCCTCACATCTTCGTTCTGCAGGCAGAATTTTCCTTAAACATAATTAGGTTTCCAATTACTACCTGTGTAGGCAGAGCTTCTCCTTCTGTCATCGATGGTGGGTTATTTATGCAGAGTTATTGGTTCTTTTCTAATATTTAGATGTCTTTACACTGAGAGTTGTTATATATTTATTCAGTCATGATTAGAAAACCCTAATACTGTCTGTTTTATTCTTCTCTTTTCACTGGGCATGAATGGACTGCAGAAATTGAGAAGTTATGAATAGTAGGGCCAATTAACGTTTATTGCTCAGAGATACCTGTCAGCCATGTCCAACACCATAGAACTGGAAGACACTTTTATTACCTATTAACACTTTATTATATGTTTGTACTTTATGTGTACGTGTGCTTGTGTTTGTAAGCATGTGTGTACATACATGTGAATACTTGAACATGTATCATAGATGTGGAAGGAAGTCAAATGATGACTTGCCGAACTAGGTTATCTCCTTCTACCCTGTGGGTTCTTGGGATTGAACACAGGTCACCAGGCTTGACTTCATTGTCCTTTACCTAATGAGCCATCTTGCCAGTTCTCGCTACCTAATTTATTCTCCTTTCCAATGTGTGTACACAGACACCCATACATAATACCGCACGGATCTTCTGAATACCTGGGTCTCCTCACAGATGTTAGTGCTGCTTCCTCCCCCAGTAGACCTGTGTTCAGTTTGACATCAAATATAATAGCAAATGGTTTGGCCTTTCTACTAAAGATGAAGGACAGGAACTTGTTCTCCAGTGTTCCTAAATGCATGGTGTGTAGTAGAGACTGGAAGCATTTCTGTTCTTGTCATTACAGGATGTGCACCTGTCCCCCTAGAGCATCTGCTTCCTCAAGTCACTATGCTGTACTTCAACCAGAGCACTGCCTACCCAACAGTCTTCTTCCTCACTGGCATTCCTGGTCTTGAGACCTCTCAAGCCTGGCTCTCCATCCCTTTCTGCTGCCTGTATGCCATCGCCATCTCTGGGAACGGCATGATCCTCTTTGTCATCATCACCGAGTCAAGCCTCCACGAACCCATGTACTATTTCCTGTCCATGCTGTCCTTCACAGACCTGGGTCTGTGCTTTTCTACGTTGGTAACTGTGTTGGGCATCTTCTGGTTCAATGTTCGAGAAATTAGCTTTGATGCCTGCATTGGCCAAATGTTCTTTATCCATGGCTTTACATTCATGGAGTCTTCAGTCCTCCTAGTGATGGCTTTTGACCGTTTTATTGCCATCTGTAACCCACTGAGATATGCTATGATCTTAACCACCTCACGGATCATTGCGGCAGGGTTTGTAATTGTAATTAGGGGGACCACGGCTCTTGTTCCTTTACTCCTGCTCCTCAAGCGTCTGTCTTTTTGTCGAAGTCATGTTCTCCATCATTCCTACTGCTTCCATCCTGACGTGATGAAGCTTTCTTGTTCAGACACTAAGGTCAACAGTGCCTTTGGCTTAGTCACTGTCATCTCTACTGCAGGCTTGGACTCTGTCTTGATCCTTCTCTCTTATGTTCTGATCATCCGCTCTGTGCTCTCCATTGCATCCAAGGAGGAGCGGAAAAAGGCGTTTGGCACCTGTGTCTCACATCTCAGTGCTGTTGCCATCTTCTACATCCCTATGATCAGCCTTTCATTGGTGCACAGATTTGCAAAACATGCGCCTCCATTTGTTCACACTTTAATTGCCAATGTTTATCTCCTCATCCCTCCTGTAATGAATCCCATAATCTATAGTGTGAAGACCAAACAAATTCGCAAGGCTGTGATTAAAGTGTTCTTCATTAAGCCATCTTAGAAAAGTTTTAGTTTATTAGCTCTTAAGACACCTTGATATACCATGTTTTGCAGATGACCATGGAGGCTCGCCCTTTCTGATGGAGTATGGATGCGGGGTGGATAAAGGGGGGAAGAGGGAAAGTGCGGGTTTGTGTGGGAGGAGAGGATGAAGAGGAGGCCATGGTCGGTCATAAAATAAAGTAATAAAGTAAAAAAGAGTCTTCCCTAAGTTTCTGTGTTTGATTATTCACTTGTGTGATTTATCCTGTAACTTGAAAGAGTCTGTTAATTGTTTTCTTTGTTTGTTTTTAGAGTCAGCTCTTCATGGCACACACCTGTTATCCCAAGCACTCAGAAGGCAAACACAGGCAGATCTCTTTTTATTTGAGGCCAGCGTGTTCTACTCAGAGAGTTCCATGACAGTTTTTTTGACACACAAACCCTGTCTCAAAAAACAAAAACAAGGTCCCCATGGTCCCAATTTACTCAGGAGATCTTGTCTTTTCCTACTCACATTGTAGATTACATCTATGTATGTCTCTCTTAGGCTCCAAAAGGAGGGGAAAGGCAGGGAGGGGAACAGAGAAAAATGTAGAGCTCAATAAAAATCAATAAATAAACAAAAATAAAAACAAGAGGGAAAAATTAATACTTTTTTATTCTGACAATTATGTAATTTTCTGCCTATAAATTTTAGATCATGGTTTCCCTAATGACAGAGATAATATGTTTCATAGTTATTGTCCTATTATTACTTCTGTACATGATACAACATGGTTAAATCAAGTTTATGGTTACTTATAAATTGATTTTAGTCTTCTAGATTATGTACCTATTAATGGCTCATATAATATAGATACCAATAAACATGTATTTCAATATTTGTATACGTTACATAGTATTGAAAATAATGATTATTATTGCCAATCAAATATTCATGGTTGACTATGATGAAATAGTAGAATTAAGCAGTGAGAACAAAGTGTTAGAAATTAGTACTTTTCTAGTTCTTTAAAGAGGACTTGCGATCTCTTTGTTAAATGAATTAATATTTCAATTTTACAAGATACGGTGACTTTTTGTGTAAAATGAATCCACAGGAACACTCCTACTGAGTGACATTGTTGCACAACTGAATCATAAAGAAACTAAAGTTTTATCTCATAATTATACAATTATTTCAGCTTGAAATAATTTAACTTGAAGTTTAAAAATATTATATAGAAGATGAAACTGCTTACCTAGTTTTATCAATATTCACTAAATACATATACTGAATTATCATCTTGTATGCCATAATATCCTAATTAAAATGATTAATAAAAACTAAATATTATGATTGATCTCTAATTTTGGGCTGTAGATTCTGAGGGAAAAAGAGTGTTCTTTTTTCTGTATTTCTCTAGTGAAAATTTTGGAACATGTTATCTATGGGCTGGTAATGACGGCATCTTTCTGAAGTTTGCAGAGTCATGAAATCACAGCAACTATGTTTCCCTGCCCAAGACCTACACAGGATCAGGATACTCAACATTCCAACATGGGTAGGGGCTTTTACAAATGTGATTTTGTAGGAGATTCTCAGACCTGGGAAGAGAGACTCAAAGCATCTGTTTCCTCACAGATACTAACGAGTGTGCAGTGATGTCGATGGGAAGAACACCATTAAGTAGAATAAGCCCATGGGAGCCTCATCTTCTGAGGTCCACATCATCTCCCTCTGGGGTTTTCTATTGAAGAGATTTCAGAAAGTCTGAGACAGGTCTCCCCATGCATTCTCTGTATCCTTGAGCAGAATACCTCAGCTCCTCAGCCCTCTTCTCCAGAAAGGATTGAAAGAACAACCTGTGTACTTGTAAGTAAAGCTGTTGCATTCAGGAAAACAATATATTTTACCTCTGCTGTTTCTTGTAAGAATAAAAAGATTCCATTAACTTCAGGGAGGTCCTCTTGATTCCCAAGGAAACCCAGGAAAATCAGAAACTTGCAGATTTGGCCATACATTCTGAGAGAGTTTAGTTGTGGTACATTAAGGTTGTCTTGCTGTGTAGAGGTGAGAGCATTTATACAGTTCTGAGTTTTTTGGAGCATGCAGAACTGCCGTCCAGCGTCAGCTGCTGCTCCTGCCCTGTGTGCCCCGCTCCCTCCATTGTCATCTTCCTTGTCACCGTCACACACCTCCTGTATTCCATTTGCTTGCTATCACTGATTCTTTACAAGTGCTGCCATTTTTGACCCCCACATACCATCGCTGACCAACCAAACTTCATAAATGTGAACTCGTATGTACTCACTGGAAAAACTGATTTAGTTGATGGAAGAAATTTCAAGGAACCTAGGGTTGCCCAGAATTCCAACAATTTTGGTGAATCATTAGCCAGAAAGGAGACAACTGAAGGTAGCTCAGCATAGAACCTTTAATACTGTGTCATAGTTTACATGAGATACGATCATCTTAATGTAAGTAGACCACTGTCAACAAGTGGTTGAGCAGAGAAGAGATACTTATGCAGTACTAAACCAGGATCATCTGTGAACAATTCCAAATTTCACACACACAGACACACAAACACACACACACACACACACAGTCACCTGGAGTTGACAGATGGTGTTGGAAATTATGAATAAGGTCCATGTGTCAAATTAGACATTTCTGGTACAGGACATGGGGATATATGTCAGTTGGTAGCATGCACAAAGCCCTGGTTTTGCATAAATGAGATGTGGTGGCAAACCAGGATGAAGTGGTTGTATTGTTGTAATTCCAGTACTCTAGAACTGGAGGCAGAAGGATCAGAAATTCAAGGTAATTTTTGGTCACACAGAGAGTTTGAGGCCTGGTAAATATATGAGACTCAGTCCCATTTTGTGCGAGGGACTTGGGAAGACAGCTCAGTGTGTCGGAGCTGGTGCTATGTAAGAATGGTAAGTGAAGTCTGTACCTCTGGTACCGTGTAAAAACCCAACACCTGGAGGATGAACGGTGGGTGTGTTGAGGCTTCCTAACTGCCAGCCTTGCCCCAGGCTCAGTGAGAGACCTTGTTTGAAGAGAATAAGATGAAGGGTGATAGAGAACACAGCTGAAGTCCTGCTCTGTCACATGTATGTGCATGCACAGGCAACCTCCACAAGCATGTGAATACATTAACACAGACACACAGACACACACAGACACAGACACACACACACACACACACACACACACACACAAAACCTTCAGACTTTACTTTTCTTAGCTGTGTAATTTGAATAAGAGATTTTGAAGGACTGGAGAGGGGGAGTCTGAAGGCCATACAGTGAGGTCCGTAGGTAGGTTCATAATAATTTATCAGTTATTTTCATTTCCTATGATATAACTGAAAGTTTTAATGAGTAATGATGAGAGCCTGGAGAGAGGACTCAGTGGTCCAGAGGACATAAAATTGTTACTGAGTTCCCAAGTTTAGTTTACAGCACCCATGGTGAGGGGACCACAACAGGCTGTACATAACTCCAAATCCAGGGGGACCCAATGGCTGTGGCCTCTGTGGTCACCTGCACTTGCAAGCACAGCCCCACCCACTACACACTCTCACATGCCACGTAATCAAAAATAAGATGCAACCTTTGAAAAGGACGTAATGACAATAAGCACGTGTCCTCCTATCACCAGCTTATTTGATTTGCAGAGGTATGTTTTCAGAAGACACGATCAAGCAATAGAATAACCATTAGTCTGTGTGGATGACTCTGAAAAACACGTAACTCCAGAGCAAGAAGTGTTTCCTTATGGTTTGTCCTAGTGAAGGTAATATCATTGAGTGTTTCCATAACCAGAAAATTATGTTGGATTTATAATAACTCTGGATCATATAGAAAGTCTAAAGGGCTTAGTCTCTTTCAGAAAAGATAGAACTATATCATTTAAGTCAGTCACATCATGTGTGGCTGGTCAAGTAAGGGAAACTTCAGGTAGAGTTTGTCAGAGTTTTCTGTTTGCCAGTTTGTGAAAACAGCTCGTCTACAGTGCAGAGATACTGAGTTTGACTTCGTGATGGAGCCAGAGAAGAGTGCTGCAGGGACAGGAGTCGGGAGATGTGGTTTACAGAGCCCCGACCCGTGTCAGTGAAAAATGTCTGGGAACCGGGAACACAGGCAAAAAAACAATTTACAGCAATATTTCTACACTTCTTGCAGAACTGCTTCAAGTGTTATATAAAGTAGTGATCTTGAAACTAGAGAAAAAGGATGTTCACTAAGTGAATATACATACACATATATCCACATTAAAACAATTAAGGAGAGGTCCTGAATTTGAAAGCGAGCTTGGAGGTGTATGTGGGAGTTTGGAGGGAGGAAAGGAAAAGATGGAATGTTATAATTATGTTATAATCTCAAACATAAAAGAAATAATAAAAAAAGGTTTGGAGAATTGATGGCTCAGTTAATTGTGGTATGTAGATTTCCTTCAGGTCAGTAAAGTTTACTATTCACCCCGGATTATTTGTTCTGTATGAGAACAACCTCTTGGTTCCCTTGGCGTGAGCAAGGCACGCTAATGTAGTGAGTAACCACCGCAGTGAACATGTATATTAGACTAAGTTGAGTTTCACTCATGCAGAAAGGGTCTTTGGTAGCTTTACATCAAGTCAGCCTAAACACAGATAGTCCTGAGTTCTGTGTCCTAATCACAGGAGCTTCTGGTGGCAAGGTGAAGCTGCGGGGGTGGGGGTGGGGTGGGGGGGGGTGGGGGTGGGGGTAGGGGAGTGGGTGGATTTGAAGAGGTACAGCATCATGCTGTGAGAGGACCAAGTGCATGAGACTGAAGGTGGGACTAGGACGCAGGAGTCTCCTCCTCCAGTCGCTAGTCAGCAGGAAACTGGAGACCTCAAATTTGTACCACAAAGATTTAATTTCTGTTCATATCCTGGAGAGGACTGCAGCTCCTGGTGAAGTTTGTCTGTGATGAGAAGTGAGGCTCTGCTCTGTCAGATTCTGAGTTGAGAGGCTTGTTTTGTACTGGTATAGCACGGAATTGTAAGGAATGTTCCTTGTTTCAAACCACTGAAGTCTCCATACATTCAGATGTAGCCACAGGCCTCATGCAGGAGAATTTGCATGTCAGTCAATGCCAGAGGCCAGATTTTTGCTGCATGTGTGAACCATTGTAGAAAATGAAGACAGGCAGCCTACTGTGAGTGGTATAAGAGCAGGAGAACAAAGAGAAGGACAAGTACTTTAATATTGAATTTAGGTTGCCAAGGGAGTCGATATTATTGTGTAGATATTTGCTATGACATGTTTTCATTTCCTTTCTGTCTCTCTCCTCCCCTCTCCCTCCCTTCCTCCCTTCCTTCCTCCATCCCTCTCTCTCTCCCTCTCTTCCTTCTTTCCTTCCTATCTTCTTCCCTCCTTCCTCCTTTCCTACCTCTTTTTCTCTTTTTATTTTCTGATATTTGGACAGAACCCAGAGCTTCACACATACCAGGTAAGTGCTCTACAGCGGAGTCACTCTCAGACCCTCCTTAACCTTGGACATTGTCTCTCATATACTGCCATTCAGACATATTGTGTCTTTTACACCCTAAGGGTATTTAAATCCATCTAGAAGGCCACAGTTTCTGAATTTTAATCTATCACCTTCTGCGTCCCGCTCAAATCTGTGAAATCCCACTCTCTGATACGAGTGCACGCTTCCTGTACCGAACTGCGAGTCTGGATCAACATCCTAGGAGTTAAACAGACACACACACAGAGACCAGGATCATTTGCCCAAAGGGTAAATGTCAACTTTATTCAGCACATGTTGGGTTTATATACTTGGGGGTAAAAGGACGAGAGCCCCCTCCCACCTGGGAATGAGATCATATTGTTGGCCGCCTGGCGCCAATGGCTGGAGCTTCCATATAAGGGGTATCGAGTTGGGAACCCTGACAGACAGATGGGAGGAGATTTAGGGTGCCTATGAGGACCCTCCATAGCAGGTGAAATTATCATAGCAATGTCGGAAGCAAGGCTCTAAACTAATTCCCTCCGGCTGGCAAAATCGAGCAGGGGAAGCTAAACTGGTTAGCATAAACATTTCTTGCATCCTATGTTTTGGCCTCGAGGAACAGGAAAGACAGGGCCCTACACTTCTGTACAAATATTTTTCATATACTCAGAGAAATGTTTTGAAGCTTTTTCAGAAACTCTCTCACAACTACTGAATTCATAGTGCATTCTCACCGCCATGCATCCTTGCATTCTCACAACTACTGAATTCATAACGCATTCCCACCCCCATGCATCCTTGCATTCTCACAACTACTAAGTTCATAATGCAGTCCTACTCCATGCATCCTTGCATTCTCACAACTACTGAATTCATAGTGCAGTCCTACCCCATGCATCCTTGCATTCTCACAACTAATGAATTCATAAAGCATTCCCACTGCCGTGCATCCTTGCATTTTGTTTGTTTACATATTCATTTGTTTATGACAAAACCCATTTTCCCTGTCTTTAAGGGCAGGTTCAGCATGTGATTTGCTTCTTTTTATTATTTTGAATACAGATCACATCATTTATATTTGCTGTTAAACTAAACCCACATCCAAAGCTGACTGGCGAGGCAGACAGCAGTGTGCTCTGCAAAGTAGCAACAGAACATTGATTAACTTATAGACATGCATACAGGACAGTGGATTTCATTGTGATGTTTTGTGTCATTATCACTGTGGTTTGCTCACATTCACTTGTTTGCTTTTTGTATCTCAGACAGTCTCTTTCTAATATGTATACACATACACACACATATATGTATATTACATGCTCATATATAGCTATATGCCAGGTAATGGTGGTGTTCACTTTTAATCCTGGCAGTTGTGTGTGTCTGAGTCCAAGGTCAGCCTGGTTTACAGAGTGAGTTCCAGGACACTCAGGGCTACACAGAGAAACACTTTGTGTAGCACATAAACAAACAAACAAAAAACCATCAAAACAAAACAAGAAACAAAATGTCTTGCATGTATGTATTCTGCATAAATTCCAAGTGTAAGAGAAAATGTGTCATTCTGAATGTCTTATTTTTTTAACATGATGATTTCCAATTATAGTCATTTCAGTGAAAATAGCTTAATCATGTTCTTTGTGGCTGAATAAAGCTCCTTTGTGATGCTGGAGATGGCACAGCAGTTACAGGCACACACTGCTTTGCAGAGACTCTGGGTTCAGTTCTCAGCACTGATGTGTAGTTCACCAGCCTGTTGCTCCAGCTCCTGGGGAACCTTTCAGTGGTCATCTGTACCCATGTACTCAAACCCACCCTCTCATTCTCTCTCTCTCTCTCTCTCTCTCTCTCTCTCTCTCTCTCTCTCTCACACACACACACACACACACAAACACACTCCAAAATAATTGAAATAATAAATAATCAAAAAACTCAGTTACACATGTATGCTGTAGGAGCAGGGCTTGTTCTATGTGTCTGGAAACTGGAAGAATGAATTAGAAGAAAATATGATTACAGATTAAAAAGAGCTTAAATGAGGAAGAAACTCATGGGGAAACATTGCCTAGTCATCCTTAGATAATATTTCTGTTGCTCATTTGTCTGACAGAAAGGGAAGTAGGTATGTAGAGACATATAGGAAACGACATAGGGAAAGAGATTACATAACCTTAAACTTTAATTTACTACCTAGCAGCAAACAACTCCTATCAACAGAGCTCTGCTGAGATTTCCACAGATGTTGGCAGGCTAATCATTACAGAATCCAACGGATCAGGGGTAACACTGTCCTGTTAGAGATGAGGAAACTGAGGCACAGTGCAGTGCAGCCATTTGTCACACGGCAAATGTCAGAGCAGTTGAACCCACTCAAAGTTTACAGCATTCCATCAAAAGAACTTGGCTTCCAAAGCAGCATAAAAGTTCAAAATGCAAATTTTAATAATATTTATACTGAGAATTCCCCATACTCCATTCTGGTTGTGTGTCCTAATTCCTCATACATACACTATGTTTGAAACTGCTCAGGTACAAATGTAACATTGTAAATGAACCATAAGAATCATTGCATTTGCTGCTTGCTATTCATATGAAATTCCATATAATTTTAAATGTCTTTTAATTGATTTATATTTTTATTTAAGAAGAAATAAGCAAACATATTATTCATTATTTATTAAATTTATGGATATAAATAACATTGAATGCCCTTGTCTTCTTATATTATTATTTGCACTGTTTGTATAACTAGAGGGTTTCAGCATGGCACAGCCATGCAGGCACACAGTGTATTTTAATCAGATTCTCTCTGTAACTGCCTTCTCCCTTTGCTGCTACTCTAGTCACAGCCTCTAAGATACACATCTTATGCTCTGTCTTATGCGTTCATATGTTTCTAGAGACGCATACAAGGGAGAGAACACATGTGGTTCTCTCCTTTCCTAGTCTGGCTTAATTCACTTAATATATTATTTTTGTATAAAGTGTCATCCTTATGTAATTCTTCATTTCTTGACTTTGGCCCCTTAAAGGAGTATTCTCAGTTGACCCCTCAGTTTTCTTCCTCTGTTTTGATAAGCTATTTCAATGGCTATTGTCTTTCAGAAATGTTTACTAGTGAAGTGATCCACTTTGGACTGAGTGCATCATAAATCAATCTATATTATCATTGCAGGATACTTAACTGAAAATACTGATTTGAATTGAATATGTCAACTCTCCAGAACACCTCATCTTCTTCCATCATTTTCCTGCTCACTGGTGTGCCTGGACTGGAAGCCTACCACACCTGGATCTCCATCCCCTTCTGCTTTCTCTACGCAACTGCCCTCTCAGGGAACAGCCTGATTCTCTTCGTCATTATCAATCAGCCCAGCCTCCACGAGCCCATGTATTATTTCCTCTCCATGCTGTCCACCGCTGACCTCGGACTGTCCATATCCACTCTGGCCACCATGCTGGGGATATTCTGGTTCAATGCCAGGGAGATCAGCTTCAATGCCTGCTTGTCACAGATGTTCTTCATCCAACTCTTCACTGTCATGGAGTCCTCAGTGCTATTGGCCATGGCTTTTGATCGCTATGTGGCCATCTCCAATCCTCTTAGATATGCCTCTGTCTTAACTGATCTTAAAGTGGTAGCGATCGGAGCAGCAGTTGTTGTGCGCGGAACACTGATTCAGATGCCCCTGGCAGTGCTCCTGAAGAGACTGTCCTACTGCCGCAGCCATGTGCTCCGCCACTCCTACTGCTTCCACCCTGACGTCATGAAGCTCTCATGCACAGACACCAGGGTCAACAGTGCAGTTGGGCTCACTGCCCTGATCTCCACTGCTGGAGTGGATTCTGTCTTCATCCTCCTTTCCTATGTCTTGATTATTAGAACTGTCCTTAGCATTGCTTCCCCAGAAGAGAGGAAGAAAGCCTTCAGCACGTGCATCTCCCATATTGGAGCTGTGGCTGTGTTCTATATTCCACTGCTCAGTCTGTCCTTTGTCCATAGATTTGCGAAACGAGCCCCACCCTATGTCCATACTCTGGTTGCCAATGCTTACTTACTGACCCCTCCTGTCCTGAACCCCATCATCTATAGTGTGAAGACCAAGCAGATACGCAAGGCTGTGCTGAAAGTTCTTCGTTCCAGCATGGCAAAAAGTTAGACGGTCACTTCATATGTTTTCTGCTCGTTGTCACTCTGTGGACGAGGAACCTTTTAGGAGGTTACAATGATGAAAACCATGCTTGTTTAGAGAGTTACCTAAGTGATAGATGATCTAAGAGAGAATAAACTGCAGATTTTCAAACATATCAGTGTTCCCTAAAATGTCATAATATTATTGATGTCTTGTATTCAGGATTAAAGATTTCAATAATGTTGATAACAATGTTTCAATAACGGTTTTATCACTTATTTAATTGGAAAAGGCTATGTGTTTGCTCATTGATTTAAATTTCTTCCTATTGAGAGAAATGGCATCACTTCTCTTCATAATTTGGATTAATATGTATTATTAATCCAAATTACCAGATGTTATCACCTTGATGGCTGTCCTTGTCCATTATTACTTAATTGTATAAATATCCTCACTTTTTCTTTATTTCTGAGTCTAAAACCTTCTATTTACAAGGTAATTTTGCCATCAGGAGTCTAACAATACGGTCAATCCTATAAAAAATAACTTTTAAATTCATTCAGGGTATGGTGAGTGGGAGGTTGGGGGAGGATACCTCTCTTCCACTTATGCTGCCACATGCCACATGGGTAATGGGGTCAGCTGTCTCTTGCTCATAACATTAGGGTTGCATCACCCTCAGCTCTGACTATGGAACACCTGTGCTGTGATGTCTAGGTGAGGTGCATTTCTCATTTCCCAAACGGTGCACCTGGTCAAAGGGCAAGAGGTAAGGAGCGGGGACATCCCCCCCACACCTCCATATGACACACAAATAGCGGGAACACCCCCCCCACACACACACACCTCCATATGACACACAAGTAGCGGGGACAGCTCTCCTATGCTCACAGTCTCAGGGCTGGCTCACCCTTATCACTGTCAACAAGGTTGGCTCTATAGTGTTACCCAGGTGAGGGTCAGGGCCTGCTCTCCCAAGTATTGCAGTTGCTGGGGAGCAGGGACAACTCTTCAGCTCTTTTGACGTCAGGGCCAGTTCTCCCACCTGGCTCTGGCATTGATGAATTCGAGGGGGCCACTCTCCCTCTCTTATGCCACCACAGGACAGATGAGTAATAGTGTCAGTCTCCAGGGCTCACTCTCCTGGATTGACTCACCCACACCTCTGCCAACAGGGTTGGCTCCATAGTGTTGCTCAGGCATGGTACAGGCTGCTCTCCTGAGTGTTGCAACAGTGGGGGTCTCATCCTTATGACTACAGGGCCAACTCTTCCGTCTGCTTCAGGCATTAATGGGCAGGGGAAAATATTTTACTATACATTTTTGTACTTGTTTTGGATCTTCAGGTAAAGTTTTAGTTTGTGAGTATATCTCTGAGAGTTTGGATTGGAAGATAGAAATCATGTCCTCGATGAACACAGGGATTATTTAATTCAAAACCTTGCACACATTAGATGGCAAAAATGCAAAGGAAATGGAAACCATAAAACAATAACAATGATGTTTCCTGTATATGGAAACAAAGTGAGGAATTCAGCATCATTAAGATCTTTTAATAGCAATTCACTCTAGAGCTAAGGTTATATCCTATAATTGTATGTTACTATGAGGTACTTAGGGACTTAGATAATGGTTCATCTTGAGTCAAGAACTCGCATCAGAAGAAACATTTCTTTGTTACAGTTTTTTTGTCGAGAGAATTTCCTATGGATGTGGACTTGAGTTGTTAAAAAGGAAATAGGAGTGCCACTTCTTCTTCCCTATACTTACATACTCTTTATAAATATAAAAATATAGATATTTATATAAATATATATTTAATAAGTATAAATATATGAAATAAATAACTGAAAGAAGTATATAATTAAAATCTTTAGTATTTGAGTACACATCACAGTATAGTTTAGAAAGCACTTTCACATGTATTATATAATTTTATATTCATAACAACTATGAAGGACAGAGAATCAAGAAAGATTATTTTTGTATTTTTCTTTTGTTTTTATTGAAAATATTTTTCATATAATGCATTCTAATAATGGTTTTCTCTCTGTCAACTCCTTCCAGATCCTCTTTCCTTTCACCCACCCACCTCCATAACTTCTTTCCCTATCTTTTTAGAAAATAAACAAACAGACAAACAAAAATCCTAAACAAACCAGAATAAAGCAAAACAAAAGAGAAAGCACACACACACACACACACATATACATATATACACACATGTGTACAAAAACAAAATCCCTAAAACTTATAAAAATACAAAGTCTGAAACCTTAATATATAAGTAGATACCAGTAAAAGGAAAAAAATACCCAAACAAAACAATATGAGACAAAAAATGTCTACAAAAATAACATTGAGGTTTTTGTCTTGTTGATGCATACTCTTGTGTGTGACTTATATACCCAATGAGACTCCATTTCAGAAAACTAACTTTTCCTATTCAAGTAGACGCCATTTAAAGACAGTTGCTGAGGGATTCCCCTCAGTATGCTGTGAATATGTTTTATTATCATTGGTTAATAAAGAAGCCACTTTGGGCCTATGACAGGGTAGAATAAAGTAAGGTGGGAATTCTAAGCAGAAATGGAGGAGAAAAGAAGGTGGATTCAGAGAGATACCATTTAACTGCCAAAGGAGAGAGATTCCCCAGAACCTTATCAGTAAACTACAAGTCCCATGATAAAATATAAAATAATAGGAATGGGTTAATTTAAGATGCAAGATTTAGTTAATAAGAAGCCTAAGCTATTGGCCAAGCAGTTTTGTAACTAATATTGTTTCTGTGTTATTATTAGGTCTGGGCAGCTGGGAAACCATCAAACAGTCTCCATTTTAAAAATGGCACCAACGTAGGCAACTATAATCACATAAAATCTGAGAGAGCTTGGGAAGGAATTATAGACACAGAAGAACAGCATTAAGCATGACTTCTTGGTAGCAGCATTTTCTCAAGTGGGCTTTGTTTGCTAGAGACAAATGCAACTCATTAAGAGAGGCTTCCTAACTAACCCAGTTTTAGTTCCAAAAACCTTGCAGTTCTTTTAGGAGGCCCTGCCACCAAACACTTAAATGGTGTTTATGAACAGCTGACAGCATGCTTCTTGGTGGTGGCAGGGACCTTGAAACACCACAGAGTTGTGGCAATAAACAAGGACATGTGCTCAACTATGTTCATAGCAGCATTGTTTGTCATAACCAGAACCTGGAAACAACCTAAATGCCTCTCAACCAGAGAATGGATAAGAAAAATGTGGTACATTTACACAATGAAGTACTACACAGCAGGAAAAAAATAATGACATCTTGAATTTTGCAGGAAAATGGATGGAGCTAGAAAACATGATTTTGAGTGAGGTAACCCAGACCCAGAAAGACAATTATCATATGTACTCATTCATAAGTGGTTTTTAAACATATAGCAAAGAAAACCAGCCTACAAATCACAACCCCAGAGAACCTAGACAACAATGAGGACCCTAAGAGAGACATACAGGGATTTAATCTACATGGGAAGTAGAAAAAGACAAGATTTCCTGAGTAAATTTGGAGCATGGGGACCATGGGAGAGGGTTGGAGGAAAAGGAAAAAAAAAAAAAGGAGGGGAGCAGAGAAAAATGTATAGCTCAATAAAATCAATAAAGCTTCCTCAGGGCCATAAAATCCCCCAGCTCAGCCTGTTTGGGCACTGGGACGGGGTGGTGAGTGCAACCGGGCAGGAGGGAGTTCCTTAGTTTCAATAGCCTGCCTACAGAAAGGTAGGCCTTTTGTCAGCGAGATTCCTGGCCAGCAAGGGACACTGATCCTGTAGCAGAAGATCCATCAGAGGGGTGAGTGTGCTCCTGACCCACGGCAGAAGCCCGGCAATGGAGCACAGACATTCCCCAACTCCCTTCACTCTGTGGTCATTCTGCAGGGGCTGCTCCACCCTGCTACACCCTCTCTCCTCCTATTCCATCACAGCTTTCACCCAGGAACCGCTTCGCTTCTTCCTCTCTTCCTTGGGGCCATAAAATCCCCCAGCTCAGCCTGTTTGGATGCTGGGACAGGGTGGTGCGTGTTACCAGTCTGGAGGGAGTTCTTTTGTTTCAATAGCCTGACTGCAGCAAGGTAGGCATTTTGTCAGCGAGGTCTTCGGCCAACAAGGGAACCTGACCCTGTATCAGAAGATCCATTGGAGAGCATTTGAAGGAAGAGATGGGCAGGCACCAAGGCAAGAATTCCTCCAACAATCTGAAAAACATCATGAAAACACCAGATCCCAGTGATATTACAACAGAAGGACTTGAACACGCTAATCCAGAAGAAGTGGGAAAAAAGTGTCATTATGAAAGCAATAGAGTCCCTTAAACAGTATATGAATAACTCCCTTAAAGAAATGGATGAGAAGTATAACAAAAAGTTTGAAGAAATGAGTAAATGCGTAAATGATACCCTGGGAAATCAAGAAAAAACAATCAAACAGGTAATGGAGACAGTTCAAGAATTGAAAACTGAAATGGAAGCAATGAAGAAAACACAAACCAAGGGCCGGCTGACTATGGAAAATCTAGGTAAATGAACAGAGACTACAGAAACAAGCATAACCAATAGAATACAAGAGATATATGAATGAATCTCAGATTCTGAAGACACCATAGAGAAAATGAATGCTCTGATCAAAGTAAACAGCAAATCCAACAAATTCTCAACACAAAACATTCAAGAAATCTGGGACACAATGAAAAGACCAAACCTAAAAATAATAGGCTTAGAAGAAAGAGAAGAATCGCGGATCAAAGACCCAGAAAATATATTCAACAAAATTATAGAAGAAAACTTTCCCAACCTAAAAAATGATATTCCTATGAAGGTTTAAGAAGCATACACCGAATAAACAGGATCAAAAAAAAAACCATCCCCTTGCCACATAATATTCAAAACACAAAACATACAGATTAAAGAAAGAATATTAAGAGCTGCAAAGGAAAAAGGTCAAGTAACTTATAAAGGTAAACCTATTAGACTTACACCGGACTTCTCTATGGAAACCATGAAAACCAGAAGGTTCTGGATAGAAGTACTGCAGAAACTAAGAGACCATGGATGCAAGCCCAGACTACTATACCCAGCCAACCTATCGTTCACTATCAATGGAGAAAAGAAAATCTTCTAGGATAAAAACAAATTTAAACAATACGTAGCCACAAATCCAACCTTACAGAAAATGATAGAAGGAAAATCACAACTCAAGGAATCCAACAATGCCCACAATAACTTCAGAAATATAACAACCCTTCACCAGTACAACTCAAAGAAGGGAAACGCACAAACTCTACTACACCCCTCCCAAAAAAAATAAATATAAAAAATAACCAGAGTCAACAATCATTGGTCATTAATATCACTTAATATCAATGGACTCAGTTCACCTATAAAAAGGCACAGACTAAGAGACTGGATACGAAAACAGGATCCAACATTCTGCTGTTTACAAGAAACATACCTCAACCACAAAGACAGACATCTACTCAGAGTAAAGTGTTGGGAAAAGTTTTTTCAATCAAATGGACCTGAAAAACAAGCAGGTGTGGCTATAGTAATTTCTAACAAAATTGACTTTAAACTAAAATCACTCACAAGAGATGGAGATGGACACTTTATTCTCATAACAGAAACAATTCATCAGGTAAAGTCTCAATTCTGAATATCTATACCCCTAATATAAAAGCATCCACATATGTAAAAGAAACATTACTAAAACTCAAGGCATACATCAAACCCCATACACTAATAGTAGGAGACTTCAACACTCCTCTCTCACCAATGGACAGGTCAGTCAGACAGAAACCTAACAGAGAAATGAGAGAATTAATGGAGGTAATGAATCAAATGGACTTAACAGACATCTATAGAACATTCCACCCAAATAGGAAAGAATATACTTTCTTTTCAGCAGCTCATGGAACCTTCTCAAAAATGGATCACATAGTGCTGGCATAACTGGATGTCAACCTGTAAAAAAATGAAAGTAGATCCATATCTATCACCATGCACAAAAATCAAGTCCAAATGGATTAAAGACATCAACATTAATCCGTCCACTTTGAACCTGATAGAAGAGAAAGTCGGAAGTAGTCTACAAGATATAGGCACAGGAGGCCTCTTCCTAAGTAGGACCCCAGTAGCACAGACAATAAGAGAAACAATGAAAAAATGGGATCTACTGAAACTGAGAAGCTTCTGTAAAGCAAAGGACACTATCAGTAGGACAAAAAGGCTGCCTTCTGACTGGGAGAAGATCTTCACCAACCCCTCATCAGACAAAGGTCTGATCTCCAAAATATACAAAGAACTCAAGAAACTAGACACTAAAACTCTAATTAACCCAATTAAAAAATGGGGTACTGAACTTAACAGAGAATTCACAACAGATGAACTTCGAATGGCCAGAAGACACTTAGGTCATGCTCAACCTCCTTAGCGATCAGGGAAATGCAAATCAAAACCACTTTGAGATACCATCTTACACCTGTCAGAATAGCTAAAGTCAAAAACACCAACGATAGCCTATGCTGGAGAGGATGTGGGGTGAGGGGAACACTCATCCATTGTTGGTGGGAATGCAAACTCGTGCAGCCACTGTGGAAATCAGTGTGGCGGTTTCTCAGGAAAATGGGAGTCAACCTCCCTCAGGACCCAGCAATTCCACTCTTGGGAATATACCCTAGAGATTCCCTAACATACTACAAAAGCATTTGTTCTACTATGTTCATAGCAGGACTATTTGTAATAGCCAGAACCTGGAAACAGCCTAGGTGCCCCTCAATAGAAGAATGGTTAAAAAAGGTGTGGAACATATACACATTAGAGTTTTACTCAGCGGTAAAAAACAATGACATCTTGAATTTTGCATGCAAATGGATGGAAATAGAAAACGCTTTACTGAGTGAGGTAAGCCAGACCCAAAAAGAGGAACACGGTATGTATTCACTCATAAGTGGATTCTAACCATAATTAAAGGTCTTTGAGCCTATTATTCGTGATCCTAGAGAAGCTAAATAAGAAGATGAACCTGATGAAGATTATTTAGCTATCCGCCAGGAGGTAGGAAATAGACAAGAGTCCCAGGTAACCTCGGGTGCATGGGGGGGGGGTGGGAGGGTTGATGGAAGGGGAGAGGGTTAGAGAGAAGGGAGTAGGGGAGGAATGGGGAAAGCTCGGTGGCCTGGTATGGGGGGGGGAGGGAGGAAGGACGAATATGGGATCAGGGAAGAATATATTTCAACTAAGGGAGTCATTTTAGGGTTTACAGGATACTTGATTATATATGGGATCCCAGGTCCAAGGAGAGATCCCCCAGATTGTTCTCTGGACAGAGGAGAGGGTGCCTGAATCGGCCGTGGCCCATAACCATACTGATGTATATTTTGCTTATCACCATCGATCCTTCATCTGGCGAAGGATGGAGATACAGATGGAGACCCACATTGGAGCACCGGACTGAGCCCCCCGAGGTCCAAATGAGGAGCAGAAGGAGGAAGAACATGAAAAACGAAATCAGGACTGCGAGGGATGCTATCACCCACTGATACAAGGGAACGGATCTAATGAGAGTTTACCAAGGCCAGTTGGACTGGACTGGGACTGGACGAGGACGTGATCTAACCAGATTCTCGGAATTTGGCCGGATTCTCTGAATGTGGCTGGCCCGAAGTCTTTCTGAAAAGCCATTTACTATGATACTGGGACCTGTTTCCTCTGCATACACTGGATTTTGGGGATCCTGTCTGTTTGGATACTCACCTTCCTGGACCTGGAGGGAGGGGGGAGGAACTTGAACTTCCCACAGGGCAGGAAACCCTGACTGCCCTAAGGGAGGAAGAGGGAGGAGGAGAGGGAGTGGGGGGAGTGGGAGGGTGTTGGGAAGAGGGGCGGAAATGGAAACTTTTATAATTTAATAATATTTACTTTCAAAAAAAATGGATCACATACTCGGTAACAAAGCAAACTTCCACAGATACAAATATTTTAGTAGCCACCTGTATCTTATCGGATCACCATGGAATAAAGTTAGAATTTAACAATAAATCTACCCCCAGAAAGCTTACAAACTCATGGAAGCAGAACAGTCAACTACTGAACCACCCCTGGGTCAGGGAAGAAATAAAAGTCTTTCTTGAATTCAATGAAAATAAAGGTGCAAGATACCCAAAACCTATGGGACACTGTGAAAGCAGTGCTAAGAGGAAAGTTCATAGCTCTAAGTGCCCACATTAAAAAAATGGAGAAAGCTCACAATAGAGACTTAACAGCACAGCTGAAAGCTCTAGAAAAAAAAGAAGCAGACTCACCCAGGAGGAGTAGAAGACTGAAAATAATCAAACTGAGGGCTGAAATCAACAAAATAGAAACACAGAAAACAATCCAAAGAATCAATGAAATAGAGAGCTGGTTCTTTGAGAAAGTCAACAAGATTGACAAACCTTTATCCAAACTAATCAAAAGGCAGAGAGAGAACAAGCAAATTAGCAAGATCAGAAACGAAAAGGGGGAAATAACAACAGACACAGAGGAAATTCAGAGAATCATTAGGTCTTAGTACAAAGGCTTATATGCCACAAAGTTGGAAAATGTAATAGAAATGGACTTATTTTTAGATAAATACCATTTACCAAAATTAAATCAAGACCAAGTGAACAATTTAAATAGACCTATATGTCGTGAGGAAATAGAAGCTGTCATAAAAATCCTCCCAACCACAAAAAGCCCAGGACCAGATGGCTTCAATACAGAATTTTATCAGAACTTCCAAGAAGAGCTGATACCTATACTCCTTAAAGTGTTGCACATAATAGAATCAGAAGAGTCATTGCCAAACTCTTTTTATGAAACTACAGTCACCCTGATTCCAAAACCACACAAAGACCCAACATGAAAGAGAATTACAGACCAATCTCACTCATGAACATTGATGCAAAAATTCTCAATAAAATTCTAGCAAACACAATCCAAGACACATCAAAAAAATTGTCCATTACAATCAAGTAGGCTTCATCCCAGAGATGCAGGGCTGGTTCAACTTATGAAAATCTATCAATGTAATCCATCATATAAATAAACTTAAAGAAAAAACCATATGATCATTTTACTAGATGCTGAAAAAGCATTTGACAAAATTCAACACCCCTTTATGATAAACGTTTTGGAGAGGTTAGGGATACAAGGATCATATTAAATATAATAAAAGGTATATATAGCAAGCCAACAGCTAATATCAAATTAAATGGAGAGAAACTCAAAGCCATGCCACTAAAATCAGAAACAAGACAAGGCTGTCCACTCTCATCATATCTCTTCAACATAGTTTTTGAAGTTCTAAACTTCAAATAGCAATAAGACAACATAAGGAAATCAAGGGGATTCGAATCGGAAAGGATGAAGTCAAACTTTTGTTATTTGCAGATGACATGATAGTGTACATAAGCGACCCCCAAAAACTCTACCAAATAACTCTTACAGCTGATAAATAGCTTCAGTGATGTGGCAGGATACAAGATCAACTTAAAAAAATCTGTTGCCCTCCTGTTCACAAAGTATAGAGAAGCAGAGAGGGAAATCAGAGAAACTTCACGTTTTACGATAGCCACACATAGCATAAAGTAACTTGGGGCTATACTAACCAAGGAAGTGAAAGATTTATTTGACAAGAACATTAAGGCATTGAAGAAAGATATTGAAGGGGACACAAGATTTGGGAAGGATCTCCCATGCACTTGGATGGGTAGGATCAACCCAGTAAAAATGGCAATTCTATCAAAAGCAATCTATAAATTCAATGCAATCCCCATTAAAATCCCAACAAAATTCTTCACAGACCTTGAGAGAACAATAATCAACTTTATATGGAAAAACAAAAAAACTAAGGATAGCCAAAACAATCCTATACAATAAGGGAACTTCTGGAGGTATTACCATCCCTGACTTCAAACTCTATTACAAAGCTACAGTAATGAAAACAGCTTGGTATTGGCATATAAACAGAGAAGTCAACCAATGTAATTGAATAGATGACCCAGATATTAATCCACAAACCTATGAACACCTGATTTTCGACAAAGGAGCTAAAAGTATACAATGGAAGAAAGAAAGCCTCTTCAACAAATGATGCTGGCATAACTGGATGTCAACCTGTAGAAGAATGAAAATAGATCCATATCTATCACCATGCACAAAACTCAAGTCCAAATGGATTAAAGACCTCAATATCAATCTGACCACACTGAACCTGATAGAAGAAAAAGTGGGAAGTATACTGCAACACATGGGCACAGGAGACCACTTCCTACATATAACCCCAGTAGCATAGACAATAAGGGCAACATTGCATAAATGGGACCTCCTGAAACTGAGAAGCTTCTGTAAAGCAAAGGACACTGTCATTAAGACAAAAAGGCATCCTACTGAATGGGAGATCTTAACCAACCCTGCATCAGACAAAGGTCTGATCTCCAAAATATATAAAAAACTCAAGAAACTAGACTTTAAAATGCTAATTGACCCAATTAAAAAAATGGGGCACTGAACTGAACAGTGAATTCTCGACAGAAGAAGTTCAAATGGCCAAGATACACTTAAGATCATTTTCAACTTCCATAGCGATCAGGAAAATGCAAATCAAAACAACTTTGAGTTACCATCTTACACCTGTCAGAATGGCTAAAATCAAAAACACCAATGATAGCCTTTGCTGGAGTGGATGTGGAGTAAGGGGAATACCCATCCATTGTTGGTGGGAATGCAAACTTGTGCAACCACTTTGGAAATCAGAGTGGCAGTTTCTCAGGAAATTGGGAATCAACCTACCTCTGGATCTAGCCATACCACACTCTTGGGAATATACCCAAGATATGCCCTATCATACTACAAAAGCATTTGTTCAGCTATGTTCTTAGCAGCATTATTTGTAATAGCCAGAACCTGGAAACAACCTAGATGTCCCTCAATCAACGAATGGATAAAGAAAGTGTGGAATATATATGCATTAGAGTACTACTCAGCGGTAAAAAAACAATGGCATCTTGAATTTTGCATGGAAATAGAAAACACTATCCTGAGTGACATAACTCAGACCCCAAAAGATGAATATGGTATGCACTCACTCATTTGTAGACTCTAGTCATAAACCAAGGTCATTAAGCCTATAGTTCACAAGCCCAGAGAAGCCAAATAACAAGGTGAACCCAAAGAAAAGCATTTATAAATCCTCCTGGATATTGGAAGCAAACAAGATTGCAGGGCAAAAGTTGGGAGCATAGGGGTGGGAGCAGGGGTGGGGGTGTGGTTGGGGGAAAGGGGAGAGAGAGAGAGAGGGAAGGGAGAAGGGAAGGACTGGCAACAGCTTGGGGAGTGGGAGGGTGGAGATGGAGGAAGGGTGGATATAGGAGCAGGGAAGAAGATACCTACAGTAAGGGATCCATTTTAGGGTTGGCAAGAGACTTGGCTCTAGAGGGGATCCCAGATGTCCACGGGGATGTCTCCAGCTAGGTCCTTGGACAGCAGAGGAGAGAGTACCTGAACAGGTCCTTGCCCCACTATCACGCTGATGATTATCTTGAATATCACCATAGAATCTTCGTCCAGTGATGGATGGAGATAGAGACATAGATCCTCATCAGAGGAACAGAATGAGCTCCCAACGTCCATTTGAAAGGCAGAAGGAGGGAAAAGATGAGCAAGAAAGTCAGGACCGCGAGGGGTGGGTCCACCAACTGAGGCAGTGTGCCTGTTCTAATGGGAGCTCACCAAATCCAGCTGGACCTGGTCTGAATGAGCATGCGACCAAACCGGACTCTCTGATTGTGGCTGACAATGAGGGCTGACTGAGAAGCCATTGATAAAGGCACTGGGACTTGTTTTTATGGCATGTTCTGGCTTTTTGGGACCCTAGTCTATATGGATGCACAACTCCCTAGGCCTGGATGTAGGGGGGAGGGCCTTCGAATTCCCACAGGGCAGGGTTCCCTGTCCTCTCTAAAGCAAGATGGGAGAGGGAGGAGTGGGTGTGTGGGAGTGGGAGGGGATTGGGAGAAGGGAAGGAAGTGTAAATAATTGAATGCAAAAAGAAAAAAAATAATAAAACACCAATTTAAAAAAACTGTTGAGTATTTGGGCCTCACTCTAAGACATCATTATACACTTTTCACTAAACTGAAGTCAGTAACACAGAAGTATTTTAAATAATGCTAGCATTATATAATTTAATGAAATACTACTTTTATATTTTCATAAAAAATAATGATGTTAGAAAAATAATTAAAAACACAACACACAGAATCAGCTAAGCAGGGCTAGGGGTTTACAAAGGCTGAATCAGCAATCACAGAGCCTGAGTGGGTCTGTGCTAGGTCCTCTGCAAATATGTTATGGTTATTAGCTTGGTGCTTTTGTGAGACTCCTAATAGTTGGAGGGTGTGTGTGTGTGTGTGTGTGTGTGTGTGTGTGTGTGTGTGTGCGTGTGTGTGTCTGACTCTTCCAACTGTTCTTGGGACCCTTTTCTTCTTACGATTTGCCTTGCCCAACATTGATATAATGGTATGTGAACCCGTATTTGTAAAAGAAGCATTTCTAAAGCTTAAATCACACATCAAACCTCACACACTAATACTGGGAGACCTCAACTATCAGCAATGGACAGGTGTGCCAGACAGAAACTTAAAAGAGAAATAAATGAACTAACAGATGCCATGACTCAAATGGACTAAACAGACATTTATAGAACATTCCACCCAAACATAACCTTCTTCCCAGCACCTATAGAACCTTATCTAAAATTAGTTGCAGCAGGCCGCTTGTTGGTTCTTGCTTTCCAGAACCGAAATACTCACACAGAAACTGTATTAATTAAATTACTGTTTGGCCCATCCGCTCTAGCCTCTTATTGGTTAACTCTTAGGTATTAATTTAACCCATCTCCATTAATCTGTGTATCGCCACATAGCTGTGGCTTACCGGGTAAAGTTCCCAGAATCTGTCTCAGGTGGGTTACATGGCTTCTCTCTGACTCTGCCTCCTTTCTTCCAGCATGCCATTTAGTTTTCCCTGCCTACCTAAGTACTGCACTATCAACTGGCTTCATTCATTAATGGTAATCACAACATACAGAGGGAAATCCCACATCAAAAACTGAACACATAGTCACTAATAAAGCAAACAAAAGATACAAAGAAATTGGAATAATCCCATGTATCTTATTGAAATAAATTTTAAGGAAGGAAATTCAGAGGAATAAATAAGAGCAATGCAAAGAAATGGGAAAGATTGATTGAATTTTAAGAACAGTAGATTTGTAATCAGCGAATGCCAGAGTTCAGAGTGCAAACAATCCAGTTTATGCCTTTATGGTTTACAAAGAAGAAAACTAGGACAAGGGGAAGAAAATGACCCTGGGATCTAAGGAAACCTGTGAAGCAGGAGAGCTTCCTTGGGGAAAAGGAGGGGTTGATGGTAAACAGCACTGGAATGGACAATTTCTTTCTGCTCCATAGGCAATTGAACCAAATGATGACAGCAATATTGAATTAATTTTTTCCCTCAAAGCTAACTAAACTGCAAACATGTTTGTATATACCCAGCATAATTCAATAATACAGCAGAATGGCTGAAACCACAAAAGTTTTCTCTAATTCTTTCCATTTAAAAATAGTTCAAATTACTTTCATATACTAGTTGAAATTACTTTCAGGTTTAAACCTGTGAGCCGCTATTATTTACATAAGTGGAAGATGTATGTAGTTAAAGTTATCTGACATATTCCAGTTCCAGAGGTTTGGACTCAAAGGTCAATGCTGTACTCCAGATAAAGCACTGAAGAAATGATAATGAAACTCAGTTTACCAGAAGAGTACCAATTTAAAGGTGGTGACATATGAGGATCTGTTGGTTGAGGCAACTTGAGAAATCTGTAAGGAAAATTAGAGGGAAAGAGAGGTGGGAGAAGGAGCCAAGGGAAAGAGCAGGGGTAGCAGTTTTCCTAAAACAACAAAAAAAATAAGACTATGAACAATTTCCCCTGGGTTGAATCGAGAGTTGGGGAATGTGCTTCATCAGAGGACTACCCAACGCTTATGCTACCAGACTGCACAGGGGCCACTGAAAGATGTTTAAAGGAGGAGTACCATGGGCAAGACACATCCCTGAACATCGATGACCATCCACAATGCAGGAAGGGCAGTCCCCCTAAAGTCTACATTTCACAATACCTGTGGGAATCAAATGAGTTGCAACTATTGAAAGATTTGAGAATTGCAATGTGTTAGGAACACAAAAATCACAGAAGCAATGTTTAGTATTTTCTACTACAGACAACTGTTCAAGCACTTCTGAACAGTTCCACAGGAGACAGTTTTGGTTTTGGAATCAGATGTACAAGAATTCAAACTCCAAGATAACAATACATGGACTGCCCATCCGATGGGCACTTACAGCTCTCCACCCTTGGAATTCTCTTCTGTACAATGGGTGAGGAAATGTGGCTTTTTCAAAAAGTAACTTGATTCTTTTTATGAATAAATTCAGCCCCAAATGCTATGTATAAATGATGGAATACTTTGCATATGTCAAAAATGTGTTATAGAAAAGCCAAGGGAAACATAAACAGATGAGCTTTGGAAAAACTCGGTTTAAAAAGCGAAAAATTGTGAGGAAAAGGCAGTAGTAAATTCTCAAGCAATCAGACTCTTTGAGAGTTCCTTGAGCTCTATAAAAGTAAACTTCCTTTGTTCTATCCGCCTGGATTAAGTTTCTTTATCTCTTACCAAACAGGACTTCTTACTTCCGTCTAGGCGTGGAGATATAACATGTTCTCAATCTGTACAAAAGTAGATAGTGGTATGACCAGTATACTGTTTCATGGAGTTTGGAGCCTCAGTACATCAGCTTGGACCAGTGTAAGCATTAGATATAAGAAGCTTTTCAGAGGGGCCATGTGCAGAGTATTAAATGGGAAGAGCCAAGGCTAACATATTTAAACCATCTCACTATTGGGCAACATAAAGGAAAGCCATATTAAGCCCTGGAAATCTCTAGCTGTGCTGAGTTGGGAGGAGACCACCTGCCTTATTCCTGTTACAAAGCTGCTCATTGTTTACATTGTAAAGACGCAATGATGAGGATTAAATACTGATAAATACATGGAACATTTTCTATTCTAATTCCCCTTCCCAGGGAGATCCTTGTAGTCACCTTACATCCTCCTTCTTACTCTGGCCTGTGGACCGCAGCATGATATACAGCTAATATCCACTCATAAGTGAGTACTTACTCTGTCTTTCTGGATCTCAGCTCACTCAGGATGAGTTTTTCTAGGTCATCCATTTGCCTGCTAATTTCATGATGTCTTTCCAGTAGCTACCAGTATGAGCTACAGACGGGAGGTGTGCTGGGTACATGTGCCAGACTGGAGGAAATGGAAACTTTTCTGAAATCTAAGGCACTAACTCTGTCTCCATAAAAAAAAAAGACTTAATTGGGCAGTGTAACTAACCATTCATCAAGCATTGAATATGAGTGACTCCAAGAGGACTGCAAACAGAAAGCAGACATGCAATGAGATTGAATGGAGGCATGCACCTGGGGTTCCAATGCTCGAGAGCTGAACGCATGAGAATCATGGGTTCAAGGTCATCCTAGCTACACAGTGACTTTGAGGACACCTGGGTATGTGAGATTCTGTCTCAAAAAAAATCGCCAAAGTGAAAACACACATACACTCATACACAAATCTCTGATCTTCCTCTCTCTCCCTTCCCTTTCATAACCTACTAAATAAATACCCAACTTTACTCTGCATAGTGTGCCTATCCATCTCGATCTCTCTCCTGCCACATGGCTTCCTGCCTGGGACTTGGCTGCCTTCATGGTCTGCTGCAGTCTTGGGATCCACTGCCCACTGCAGCCACTTGGGGATCCACAGCATTTTACTTTTACCATTGCATTGGTGCTGTGTCTCGGCCAGGCTCTCCACATTCCGTCTGGCCCACAGGTGGGCCAGCTGAGGACATATGGTACTCTGGGCTTGGGGACCAGGTTTCTTTACAAGAGCTCTCCATTCCATCTGCCTGAGCAAAATTTCTATGCACACTATCGGCTTCAATTGGTGAGTTTTCCCATTCTGGTCAGCTTAACCATTTCTCCAGTCCCGAGGACTTGACTATTAAGCTCCCAGAAATGTTCTGGTGTTCCTAGAAATGGAGGGGGGCAGCTCCCAACCATGGTCTTTAAGGCTGCATTTGAGCCCTTTGCTGACATTTATTTCTGGATGGCTTCCCTTAGTTAAAATCATGACTGGATGACCTGGGGTCAGTCCTCCTACACTAGCATTGCACATGATGTGTGGTGCATTTAACTGGGGGTCCAGGGTACCTCTGTTTTTCTTTCTCCCTTTCCTTTTCTTTTTTTTTTCCTGCCATGAAAGGCTACTCAGAGTGGCCTCTGGCCTCTCTGACTTCCAAGTTGCCCCGACTGGATCCATCAGGTTTTAGCACCCCGCCTGTAGGTAGAGGATGCTCTCCTACAAACCCTGTGATGTTTGCCGCTGATTCACACCTCACCTATAGAGGGGAGATGTCTTCTTATAGGCTTTGTGGTGTCACCATTTTTGTAGGCTTTTTACGGTTTCAGCTATGGGTAGCAAGCCATCAATGTCCATCAATGTAGCCTCCTCTGGGATGGATGTCTTTTAGAGGCCCTGAAACCCCAGGCCTTAATGCCCTACTTCTTCAGCTCCTACCTTCACTCCGCCAGTGTCCTGCCAGCTCCACTTTTACAGGAGTTTTCTAACTACTGTCAGCACACAGGCAAATGGAAGGCGATTTCTCAAACTGTCCCTGCCACTGCTACTGCTGCTAACAAGATTGGTCGGATCCACAAGGCGGCTGTTTTCAATTCCAGCCTTTTGGTCCCTGCTGTGGCTTGAGGCATGGTGGCTTAGCGACAGGGTGGATCACGCCTCTATGTCTCTCTTATTATTAAACTTAAAATCCCTGCAGCTCAAAAATTGTCCCTTTTCTATACAACATGTGACTGCTGCCATTTTGACTGAGGTCAGGCAACCTTACCACCATCTTAACTGAGGTCAGGTGACTTCACTGCCATATTAACTGAGTGGCTTTTCCATACAACATGTGACTGCTGCCACTTGGACTGAGGTTAGGTGACTTTACCACCATCTTAACTGAGGCCAGGTGACTTTGCCACCATCTTGGCTGAGAGCCAGGTCAGGTGACAAAGTTCCACCATGTTTAGTGAGGTATTTAATTCCCTGCCTGGTTCCCCAGAGTTAACTTCTGTTACATGGGTGACCTTACCACCATCTTAACTGAGGTCAGGTGACTTTACCGCCATCTTAACTGAAAGCCAGATCAGATGATGAACTCCCACCATCTTTACTGAAGTATATTCTGCCTGTTCCCCCAGTTTACTTATGTTTTTGTCTCTAAATTCCTCTTGTTGACTCTGTTGCATGTGTGTTTTGCACAGTGGCATGCCTTTGGTAGGGTCCACCAAGAGCATCCACTTCATCTCATTCCCGTTCACTCTGTGTGTGTGTTCATACATGTAGCTTAAATGCACCTATGTTTATTGTTAAATGTTATGATTGTCTGTTCATTGTACTTCATTCCAGACTACAAAGTAATAAGTTTTATGTTTTAAATTAGTATGTACTTTTAAGTCTCTTATAGCAATATGGTATAGTTAATCCAACCCTGATTTAAACTATATTAAGCTGTTCTCTACTATTGTCAGTTCTGCCATTAACCTTATACTGCAAGCAATTTTTTCTTCTTTCTGTCTTTTATGAGTATAAATCTTACCTGTTAAGAGCCAATATAGTCAAGCTCAGACCCAACTCTCCAGGCAGATTCTATACTGTAGTTATACCTGATAAATAGCCCTCATCTGTTCAGAGATCTGGGGAATATGGCATTTAAATATTTATTTATTAAAAATCTTTTTTATAACAAAAATAGACAGATTGGCTCATAGCAACAGCACTGTACTTCCTCCATAAAAGACAGAAGACAAATGGGCACAGAACAACGTCCAACCGCAATTCATTTCAACTGCCCAGCACTGACCACTGGGAAAAACTGCCTTTCATCTAAACTGAAGATCACCAGACAGTAGAAAGAATCACTGAAATCGATAGCCTAGCTGCTCAGGTCAAGGTAGGCTTGTCTTCCTACAGATTTCATAGCCCACAGGATCTTCTGGAGCCTGGCAGGTCCTGCACTAAACAGCAAAAGGCAAATACAACCCTCAATGACTTTGCAGGACCCTGAGGAATAGCTCTAGGTGCCAACCAAATAAGTTCTCTGTCATTTTTTAATCATTAACTCAAGTAAACTTTCATCCTTCTCAAAGTTCTCTGATATAGTTTGACAGCTGAGAGGTTTTGTCAGTTTAAAAGGACGACCTCACCAAACAAATTTCACTAAAATATAAACACAAGACCTGCAAGTTATAAAGGTGTGAGGACAAATACAAGTTATCAAATTTCTCATGCTGCCTTCCATAGTCTTAAAAATATTTTTCATTGTGCAAAAATATCTGTCACAGTAATTCTGATGTAAATATGCTACTGTTTATATAATGCATATGTCTAAAACTTCTTTTCTCACAAACCCAAAGAATTCTTGTGAGTTCCAGGGAGCTAAACTGAAGGATCCACATTAAACAGGTCAGATATACTCCCTGGTCCTAAATTTTTCCCCCTAACTTTGTCCTCTGTTCTGCCAATTCCTTAAACAGGTGTAAGAGACATCAGACATTTCTATATCACAAACACCAGACAGGAACAAACGGACCAGCTACACCAGGATGTGATCAGCACCCAGCTTTCTCAGGATCTCCTCAAGATGACTCCCACAAATAAGAAGGAAACAGTCTTGAGAATCCTCTGCCCCAATTCCTTTAACCTGTTGTGCCTAAACTCCCACCTTTTTATTATAAAAATAGATGGGAATGTCTGCTCTGCCCCTTTAAGCCCACTCCCTCCCCCATCCATTGATGCCAGCTGATCTTCAGCTTCCAGCCTGAGTTCCTTTCTTTCTTTTCTCTGTCTTTCTTTCGAAGAGGCAGCTTCTGTCTCTCCCTTCTCCCCACTTCTCCCCTCCCCTTCTCTGTTTCTCTCTCTCTCTTTGCCTCTCTCTCTGCTCTTCCTCCTTCTTCCTTTCCCTTCCACAACCCACTAAATAAATATCCAATTTCACACTGCATGGTGTGCCTATCTGTCTTTGTCTCTCACCCACCATGTCTGGGACTTGTTGCCCTTCATGGCCCACTGCAGCTACTTGGGGAACCGTGCCATCCCTGCCTGGTACTGGCTTCTCTAGGGACCCGCTGTCAGCTGCCTGCTGCCACTTCAGGGACCTGAGGTGTGGTATCATGACTCCGCTGTCTGCTGCTACCACTTGGGGATCCACATCATTTTACTTAAACCATTATACTGCCTGCAGGAAGGGAAATTGTCTTGAATGAGGATACATTAATCTGGTTATTGAACTCATTTTTATATATTTTTAATTGATAACATAGTTTATGGGATTTTCTGTTTTCCAGCATAGGTGTTTGGGTGAAGGCCTCACCCCAGCCCCTGACGTCCTCATATCAAAAGAGTCTGGAATGTTCAGGTAGAAGTTCCACCCCAAGTCCCCCCCTCTATCCCAAGTTGCCTCAGTTCAGAGTCGACCCCCAAGAAAACCCACCAAACAGTGAACTCTCCTCAGAGATACTCTTGACCACTCCCACAGGGTATTTAAACTGCCCCCCTGAGAACAAACACGTGTTTTTATGGTCTGCCTTTCCCATCTTCTCTGGTGGGGGGCTGTAAAGCCGTCTGGGAGTGTTGGTACCCATGAAGCCTGGGATTTTTCTAATTCAGTTTGATTTGGTGTGATTCAGATTATTGCATCAGCAGAGAGGCTCATTAGGGTGCAGAAACTTTTCAGTGGTCAGAAAACTAACGCTGTTTGCCGCCACATTTTCCTCCAGTGTCAGGAAAGACTTTCCAACCCAACAACCCTAAAAGAAAACTACATTTCCTTTTTAACAACAATTTCCAGGCATACAGCGGTCAAACTCACATAATAAAGGACAACCTGTATCATCTTGTACTTTAAAGCAAATCACTTTGAAAATGCTATTGCCCACATGGTGTTTTTAACAACACCTGCTAAAATGTTTGCCTACAGTCTTTAAACATTTATAAATACCAAATATAAAAACTTTATTACTTAAAAAGAATTTTAATGGACTTATTTGAAGAAAAAAACCCTGTGGTTTTTTTTTGTCTATTCTAGTGTTAGACACCTAGCAGTACCAACAGAAATGTACTCACGACTCTTCAGCTTCAGAAGTGATCAAGAGCCAGAATAAAGCCATTCAGAAAGCTGCTCTGCTCTGCCAAGACTGTAATCTTTGAAGACATTAGCAGGAGGTTGCTCCCCTCTGTTCATGCTGATATTCTGTGTAATAAAAATATGCTTCTAAACTATTCTGCAAATGTTCCTGTAGTACGAGTATTGTGAGAATTCTTGCAATAACATTCTTACTGTGAAGTTCAATTATGAAATCTATTAGCTGTGTGGACACTGTGTTCTCACACTTGTAATGGCTACTTCCTGTTAACTCATAGTCTTTCTGAAGTGCTATATTTAATCATTCTTCACTGTTTGGATGGCCTCACCATGGAGTTTTCCTCTCAATTAAGATTCTACTTCTTATATCCTCTTGCATCTCCTAAAGACAATTTGCATACTGAAGTATGTCAGGAGGGAGCAATGTGTGGAGTCCCTAATGAGGGCCTGTGGTTCTCTTCTTTCTTCTGGATAGTGTCAATAGCTCTATTACAATGTCCAAAGACCTATCTAACCATTGTCATCTCCAGACTCCTTTGCTCTGGGCCAAAGTAATCTATACTACAAGATGGTGACCACATTATACCTGAAAAAGTCATCCCACAACAATAAAGCAAATTCTTTCTTTTGAAGCTTCAACTTTGCTTTGAGTTAATCTGACTGTGCATATCTAGCTAATTAGCATGGTCATGGTCTCATATACATACTCCATTTTTGGTGAGTTTCACAATTAACTTTCACAGGGGATTTCATGTTTACCACATGGTATTATCAGCTGGCTGTATGCTGAACATTAGCTTTTCACAATGTACAAACCTAGTGACTTCATATACAGTTTCTGAGGTGCTTTTTAAAAAACTCGTGATTGATATTAAAGTTTTTCAGGAAATATAAAAGTTTTGAACATATGAAAAGTATAGGGATGCAATTTCTATACTTCTTTGGGAAGGAGACACAAAACATTATCCTATATTTTAGGACTTTAGGCACAGTTGCTTTACTCTCAGGGTGTGTGTGTGTGTGAGAGAGAGAGAGAGACAGAGAGAGAGAGAGAGAGACAGAGAGAGAGAGACAGAGAGACAGAGAGAGACAGAGAGACAGAGAGAGACAGAGAAACAGAGACACAAATAAATAAAGTTTAGAGAGGAAATAAGAAATATTTAGTCTTGTACCGTAATTTTTCTACATTCATTCTATCAGTTCACAGAGAAAAGATGTCATCACCAATGTTTAATGCCAGCTAAATTTTTATCTTGTGGATGTTTGCTCCCTTTGAATGCCACCAGTTTTTATAATAATAGATGCATGAACATCATTAAGCTTAATCTTGAGTGGCTTCCATTATTTTTGTTTGGGTTCTTTATGTCTACCTAAATGTCAAGTAGACTACGATGCCACACCCTGGTTAGAGTACTGTGAAGATTTACTATTTACTGTTTTTTTTTTCTAACTTGAATTACACAGTATTCATGTTCATTTTATTGAAATAAAAAGCACTTATAAGGAATATTTTCATGAAATACTATCTTTATCAATTCTGTTTCTTTTTACGGAAATCAAGTGTATGTTTATCTTCTCATTATCTTCCTAATATAGTTTGCACAGATGTAAAATGCATTTTGCTATCTGAAGAGTGGTAAAGTCTTGGGTGTTCTATTTCTAAGGCCACAAAAACTTAGAGATGGATAGTTCTATGGTAAAATATGCAGTGTTCTTATTATCATAAAACTGTGAGTTCAGGCAGTGGTAGTACACACCTTTAATTCCAGCACTCAAGAAGAACAGGGAGGTGGATCTCTGAGTTCAAGGCTAGCCTGGTCTACAAAATAAGTTCCAGGACAGCCAGGGCTACACAGAGAAACAAAAAAAGTGTGTGTAAAGTAGGATTAGGCTAAATCAGGTTGCCACATTATTGTGTGTATGTGTGTGTGTGGTTTGTAGAACTCATACTTATTGATTTAGTTGTGTGTGTTTGTATGTGGTGTGTGTGTGTGTGTGTGTGTGTGTGTGTGTGTGTGCTTTTGTTTGTGTGTGTTTGAGGTGGCTAAAAGACAACTTTCTGGAGCCAGTTCTCTCTTTCCTTCATGAAATTTCCAAGGATCAAACTTAATTTTGTTGTCATATTCTAAGGTGATAATCTGACAGGCCATGTTTTGGAATAATTATAGTATGGCTTTGGGAGCCAAGAATTGATGCCAATGGGACCTGGTAAGAAATTCTTACAGATCAAAATCCAAACATTTCTAGGTCTATATGAAACATCATTCTTAGACCAAACCTACAAAAATGAATATTGCAAATGTAAATAAAGCATTCCTAGGAATTTTATGACTTTTCCAATTTATAAATGATACAATTTTGTTTTATATGTCATTCTTTCAAAAATATTTTGCTTCCCCATGTGTATAAATTCAATGTAGAAAAAAGGATAAGAATGAACAATATACAATTGTTACCTGAGAAAGTAGAACTGCAAATTAGACTTGGAAGAGTAACAAGGAGGGCTTTATCCTTTTCTGTACTGTATTTTATTAATGAGAGCATAATCATTATTTCTTCTGTAATTAAACTTTAGCTACAAGGCCCCTAAAATATATTTTTTCTGAAAATAGTATTTTTTTATATTTGTATAGAAAACTGAAGAAAAATGACAACATTGAAGACCTATAGACCGAGGAGAAAGTCATGCTATTTTGAGGGATTACTGGGCTCTAGACTAAGTACAAAGGTAAAGACGAGAATTTTTTTGTAATGTTTACTTGTTCATTGAAAGACTAGTTTAAGCCACTCACTTTATTCAAACTGGAATATGTTATGGACACCTCAGTTTCTGAAGTAGCTTTTTCCCCTTAACTTTAGCTTTGCCAGAACTAAGGTAAATTGCTAGATGCCATAGACAGAAAGTCTACCACCAGTTTGCAGAGCGATTTATTAGGTCACTTAGGTCACACATGAAATGGAATTGGTTACATTGGAATTGTTCTGAAGGTATGTATGAAAAACTATTAGGAATAATATAACTCAGCTATTAGTGAGTATCTGTTACATGAATGATATTCGGTTAGGTGTTGTAGAAGTCTTACAAATCGAGGCAATTTTTGTCTATATAATTTATACCTTCATGAGAACTTGAGTGTTTAGTATACCTACACACTGATGCTCATATTCATAAAAAGGTGAACAGATAAAAGCGAAACACTAGGAAGGCGGATGATGTGAAGACTGTGTTGAGTGTCACTGGAGAGAGTATGGAAAACTTAGTGGAGATAGTTAAAGTTGAGTCATAAAATTGCAAATCTTCAATCGGAATGTGGGTGAAAGGTCAAAGTGGAGTGGACGGCAAAGTTCACCCTCAGGAAAGGTACAAAGATCTAATGGACTAGTTAGACTAATTTTCTTATTCTTTGAGAATTTGAGGTATTCATTAAAATTAAGAGAAAGTTGAAGCAGATTATAAGAAGTTATAGCTTATTTAGTTTGTGTATGGGAAATAATCCCAAGAGATATATTTATTTCTTTTTTTTAAAATTTATTTCCACCTGAGTACTTGAAAAATTAATTAAAAATTTTTGAGAAATATCCTCAATTTATACTTTCTGGGAAAGAGAAAGCCAGTTTTTGCCAATGGAATGCCACCAGATATAATAACTACACTCCAAGGCAGGCCCCATGCCTAAGAATAGTTGGCCAACACAAAATAGACTCATTTTTTTGTGGGATTTTTGTTTCATTTTGTTTTGTTGTTTTCTGCATTATTCATCGTTCATTTTAATTTTATTATTTTAATTTTACTTTTTTGAGAGAGAAATAATATATAGTTGAGCTGGTAAGAAGGTGGTGGGGGATCTGAGTGGGCTTAGGACAAGGGAAAACATCATAAAACATATTGTATGAAAAAACTTAAATTAAAAATAAAATAAAAGTTAAAAAATAAAAATAAAAGAAGGAAGCTGAGAATAATGAGAATCTGAATAAGTGTTCTGGTAGTTAAAAAAATTGCATTAGAAAAGATTATTTTGAATCTGTTTGATTGATTTATACCTAGATCTTATTCTTACATTTAATGCTTGATAATTGTTTCTCTTCTTGAAATAAGTTTTTATGTGAGTAATGATTGCAAAACACGAGGTCTTTGGCAATATACGCGTCTGAGAATAGCTCTCTGAATCTGCTCTGTTTCCACACTGTAGATGATAGCGTTCATCACAGGGAGGATGACCAAATACACATTTGTAGAAGGCCGCAGCCACATTCTCCATTATCAAGATGGCGCTGACATCCGGCTTCACCACCAGGTGAACGCACATGTGCTCAGTAATTTCCCACTGAGTCCCCGCCTACTCCCGAGGCATCACCTGGGACTGGGAACAATGGACCTATCCAAGAGTGACACGTCCAAAGCAGGGTCTGTTTCCTATATAAGGGATGGGTTCCATCTTATCTGGGTCTCCGCCATGTTGGCTGATGCCCGCTCTCCCAAGGGGCATTAAAGCTTTACTGCAGAAGGATCCTATGTGTACCGCGTGGTTCTTGCAGGCGAGACGGTAGCGCGGGACATCTGGTGCCGAAACCCGGGAAGAAGAGGAAGAAGAAGAAAAAGAAGAACTTTACACCGCCGGAGACCCCTTGGACACAAGGAGGATTCAGAACTGCAGGAATGCGTGCTCAGAGAGGTACGTTCTAAAGTCCAGAGAGCATATCAGAAACTGAGCAGCAGTGGGAGGTTGTGCGCGCACCCAGATAAGTTAAAAAGGACCCCCCGGTAAAGAATGGGGGAGACAGAAAAGAAAATAAGTTAAAAAGGACCCTCCGGTAAAGAATGGGGGAGACAGAAAAGAAAATAAGTTAAAAAGGACCTCCCGGTGATTTTGGGAGAGTGGAGATGGGGGAGAAGGCTGATTTACAGGGTCGAAGGCTTTGTGTTGTGTTGTTCGTGTTGTCTTTTGTGTACTGGATAGGAGAAAGATATTTAAACTTAGAAACTGCTAAGGATATGATGTTTTGGGAAAGAGGTTCTGTTTTCGTCTCCACAGAAAAGGAGAGCCTAAGGGTGTACTTGGGATTTGCGTGGTTTGAATCACCGAGACCTCCTGAAATGTTGTAATGTATACCCCTAAAATGCAGCGGCCCAATAACAGCAGGAAGCAGCCAAAGAGACTAAACGACGCCCAAATTCCCTAAAAGTTTAAATGAGGTCCTTTCAAGCCTGCTTCTCTGAGTTCAGCTTTGCTCCATGCACCGGTTTGGGCTCGGAATGGGTGCAGCTGGGGCTGGAGGGCAGCTGGAGCGGAGCTTTGCTCTGTGGCTATGGTGGGAGGCATATTGCGCAGGCTCAGTTGGTGCCTGGCCTGGAGGGTATCACAGCTGTACCGAGAATGAGAGCGGTGCCACAGGCAGCCGGGCCAGAAGGCTTACAATGTACCTAAAACTGTGAGGGTCTCTGAGGGTAAAATGGCTCTGATTCCATTTGGCTATGCTAAATGATGCTGACTTCAGGCAGGGCTGGTCATATTTATCATAATAAAAGCGCAATTAAGGTTTAGACACAGTAAACAGGCAATACCGTATTACATCTACATAGTGCGACTTAAGTTTTTAAGAACTGCTTAACATTTTAAAGAACTCAAGTCCTCCTGAAAGATTGCTGTGTATACGCTTGGCTTGTCTGGTGTTTCAGGATCCGCAGGGAGGTGGATGCGAAGGGCCCTTGGATTTGGGGGTGATTGGGTCGTTGGCTGGATCTGTGAGAGTTTACAGCCGCTTTTGCTGTGGCACAGATGTTGAGAGTTGGCTAGTAGGGAAGCGGCCCTGTTCGCCGCCTCTCCCATTGGCCCCTTGAGCCGCAGGCTCTGGCGCGGACCTTGAGTTATTGCCGGCCTGTGCAGCCTTGGTCTGGGTGTCGGCTCCCGCCACACTCCGCCACCAACACAGCCTCAGACCTCAGAGAACGAGGCTAGCCCCGCGGGGAAGGCAGGGGCACCTGGGGGTGGAGCCGCCACTTCCTGGCCTGGGACAGGCGGAGCCACACAGCGGGACACGGGGATCCGCACAGCGAGCAGGCCCAGGGCCGCGCACAGCCCTTGGATGGCGGGCGGGCTCTGGAACCCAAGGCCACCGTACCGGCAAGGAATACGGGAGCCAATAAATCTTAAATCTAATATCAACAAACAGGGCCTGGGTTTTTTCCTAGGCGCCACTGGGGCAACACGGCCCATACCGTAAAAAACAGAGATCCCCATATGGGTTCCCCATTGGCCACGTCATCTTAGGACTCCAGGCTGAAAACAGGAAAACGGTTTTCTCATATTTTTAAAACAATAATCTCATCTGTGCCAGATTTAAAATGGTTTAATTCTAAGGCCTACTATAATGACACAGACAAACAAGATTGCTCTTTAAAACAGAGACCTATAGGTCTCTAAGTTCAAGACCAGCCTACTTCCAGTACTGACTGTGCTAAATTTTTACACTGAGTTTTTTAATACTCTTAAATGTTATTTTGGGAGAAGAGTTTATGTTTTTTTTTCTAGAAATGCTACTATTCATGCTGTGGATTCATCTGTCCAGAGGCCTGAGGACAAAGCCTCTGCTATGGAGCTGTCTGGCCTGATTGCTGCGGAGCTGGCGGGTTCCTGAGGGATGGTCCAGCTCCTGCCCTTGGTCTGTCAGTTATTGCTGTGTTGTTGTTGTACATTGCAATGTTGTTGTTGCTGTGCCATTGCTATGCTGCTAGATTTCCCCTTGTTTTGTCAGTTATTGCTTGCTATCAGTTTCCCTTATCCTGTCAGTTATTTCTGCTAAACACTATGGGTATCTTCAAGATAGGTTACAAAATGCCATGGTTATTTAAATTAAAAATTGGATAAATATCTATTTAAACAAAAAGGGGGGGAATAATAAAGGAACTGCCCCCGATGCCAAGAATGGCCATCGCCATGGCTCTGTTCACCATAAATTTTTTAAATCTGGATGATAATGGCCAAAATGCTACAACACGACATTGTTCGGATCCGCAGCGGCCCAAAGAGTTGGTTAAGTGGAAAGATGTGCTTTCTAATGAATGGAAAGGCCCGGATCCCATCTTATTGAGATCCAGGGGAGCTGTTTGTGTCTTCCCACAGGATCAAGAAAGCCCATTCTGGCTGCCAGAGCGATTGACTCGAACAGTGAAGAGTGATCCACAACACACGGATTCGCCTGAGGACCTGGCTGCTGTTCCTCCTGCCATTTTGCGGATGGATGACAGAGCACCGATGGAGGACACTCTCAGCCTTCCTGAAGCTGTTACCAGTCAACCATAGGATGGCGGTGTCTCCCCGATTTTCCACAACCAATAAGACTCTGGGCCCCCTCCCTACCGTCCTAGAGATGATTTATAAGCTTGGCCATAGGATTACAGTCCTGGGTCGTGTCTTTCTTCCCCTACTTCAAAGAATGGGTGGGGGTGGAAATGTTTTGGAACAGTCCTATGCTATGGAATAGTGTTTCTTCTCTGGATGGTCTGCTGACTCAAATCCCAAAGTCTGAGGGACAAAGTGGTTTTTGCACAGCGCTGGCTGCCCTAGAACAGGGGGCCTCTACTGATGTGTGGTTATCTATGTTAAAGCAGTAAGGTTTAAGCCAACCAGCTCCTGCACCCCTAGGACAATGGTCCATTGCACAGGGTGGAGTGCTTGGCTTAGCTAGCCCTGAAGGTTGTTGAGCTGAAGAGCATCGCACAGAGAATGGCCCTCTCTGAGAGATAAGTCGCTTTGCTTAAGGGTTTCCTGCCGTATATTCCCTTTCCCAGAAAATTGGCAGAGGGCAGGCTGGATAGGTTCCAGGTGTCATGAGCCTAGGGACAGATTCCGTGCAAGCTCATTTTAATGTTTTCATTTTGGGAAGTGCGACCTCTATCTTTACCTTCCTAGGGAGTTGCCTTTCTGCAAAGAAGTAAAATTAGGGGGAGATGTAGAAGGCCGCAGCCACATTCTCCATTATCAAGATGGCGCTGACATCCGGCTTCACCACCAGGTGAACGCACATGTGCTCGGTAATTTCCCACTGAGTCCCCGCCTACTCCCGAGGCATCACCTGGGACTGGGAACAATGGACCTATCCAAGAGTGACACGTCCAAAGCAGGGTCTGTTTCCTATATAAGGGATGGGTTCCATCTTATCTGGGTCTCCGCCATGTTGGCTGATGCCCGCTCTCCCAAGGGGCATTAAAGCTTTACTGCAGAAGGATCCTATGTGTACCGCGTGGTTCTTGCAGGCGAGACGGTAGCGCGGGACACACATTCACAATGAGAGTGGGTACAAAGGGTGGGGCTTGAGGACAAAGGGGAGGCTAAACAAGGGGGTGGAGAAGATGGCCACAGCAGTGATATGAGAAGTACGGCTGGTGAAAGCCTTCTTCCTTTTCTCGGGGATTGCCATGCTGAGAACTGAGCGAATGATCAGGACACGGGAGAGCAGGATAAAGATGGAGTACACTCTAGCAGTAGAAATAATCGCAGTTAGTCCAAATGCACTGTAGATCTTAGTGTAGCTTCATCACATCAGTGTGGAAACAGTAAGAATGGTGGAGCACGTGCTTATGGCAGAATGACAGACGCTTAAGGAGCAAGACTAGCGGGGTCAAAATGACAGTCGCCCTTGTAACAACTGCCAGGCCGACCTGTGCAATCCTTGCATGAGTTAGAATGGCTGCATCTCTCAGGGGGTTTAATATGGCCACAAAACGACCAAAGGCCGTAGTCAGCAGCACTGAGGACTCCATGACAGTGAAGAGTTGGATGAAGAACATCTGTGGCAAGCAGTCAGTGACGTTGATCTCCCTGGCATTGAACCAGAATTTTCCCAGCACTGTCACCATTGCGGAGAAGCATAAGCCAATGTCAGTGGTGGACAACATGGAGAGGAAATAGTACATGGACTCTTGGAGAGTCGGCTCAGTAAGGACGCAAACACGATCAAAGAATTTCCAGATAGTGCAGTGCAATACAGGCAGCAGAAAGGGTGGAGATCGAGGAATGAGCCCATATAGAGCGCGGTGCCAGTCAGGAGAAGGGTGGAGATCCAGGAATGAGCCCATCTAGACCAGGATGCCACTCAGGAGAAGGGGATGGAGATCCAGGAATGAGCCCATCTAGACCCGGGTACCAGTCAGGCGAAGAGGGTAGAGATCCAGGAATGAGCCCATCTAGACCCTGGTACCAGTGAGGCGAAGAGGGTAGAGATCCAGGAATGAGCCCATCTAGACCGGGGTGCCAGTCAGGAGAAAAGTAGGAGAGGTGGAGTTATGAAAGATTGGCATGATGGTCTGTCCAGTCAGAATCTTGACTTCCTAAATCTAGAATTTCAAAATTATTTTAAAGTCTGATATGCATTCAATAAAGTGCACAGAACTTTAGAGAGTGTCTCAGTTAAGTTTCGCATACTAGGTACCTACTTTTGACTTCAGTTAGGAGAACAATACCAGAAGGCTTCTTAATGCTCCACACTAACCGTTCTATTGTTCACTTTAGCAGTTATCTTTTTCTGACAACAGCCATAATTCCTACTTTTAAACTTGGTATTAGTAGAACCGTGCAAACAATGATATTTTGTTGGGGTTTTTCCATTAAAAATTGCATGTAGATCTATCAGAAAGCTCAGATACAAGTTTGAATTAATTTAAATTTATTCAGCTAAACTTATTTCACATTATTATTTAGTGTTTTGTATAGTTATCAATCATTCACTTTTAATTAAAGCTTTTATTATTTAGGGGCTAGAGAGATGGCACAGCTAAGTGTGTGCTGCTTTGCTCCTAGCTTCCTACGGACCAAGCTCCAAGGTATCTGACACCTTGGACGGACACTGGCACCTTCGTACACATGGCTCACATTCACACATACAGCTAAGTTTAAAAATGGATCGAAACTGTGTCCTTCAATGTACTTATTGTGTTCTATGAATAAAGTGGCTTTTAGTTAGTCTTTGTTTAATAGTACTGTTTGTTCATAGTGTATAAATACAGGGTTTGTAACTGATTTATATTTGAATACGTGTGTTTTCTAAAATATGCTAATGTACCACAGTCAGGGCTTAGTCTAGGAAAATAATTTTTACTTGGATTTTTAGAGTATCATGGTAATGCTAAGTTGTGCTCAGTCAATTTAGTAAGCAGTGTACAGCTGTTTCCAGGATGTGCCCAGGATTTCCTCAAGTTAATGCACGCCCATCATGCCTCTTTATATACATTATGTTTTCAGGATGTGCCTAGAACTCCCCCCTGGTTAATGCACACCTGTCATCCTCTTAATACATGTTATTACAGAGGAGATGCTTCAGTTCTTATGATTCTGAAGCTGGAAATAGTGTTATGTATACTAAAGCCTTGCCTTGTTTGTGATCATGGAACCTTCCTTGTATGTAGTAACGGTCACCGAGTCAAATTATAAGCTTCTTTGGTAGCATATATGGCCTGGTTGTTAACCTGAAGTTGATTGGTTACAGCATTACAGAGATACACACCAATGTGTCAATGATAAGGATGTTTTACATATTCCTGTAACTGTTTTGCATAGATTTGTTTTGAGCCTTCTGATGAATCTGAGAGATGTGGTTGTCTAGATGGATAAGTCTTAGAAGTTTGGATAAACTCTTCAAGTTTATAAAAACATAGAGGTGTCATTGGGACTCAGAGAAGGAAAGACTTTAGAGTCTCTGCTATTACAAGCTACACCACCTTGTGATGATGTCATAGTTATGATATGAGTTTGGTTCAATTAGTAATATTATTTTCTACTAATATATGAAGAAATGTGAGATATAGATCTTTGTTGGTGAATATCAAATTACTTAAAATGTTCATTGTCCAGACTTAAAACACATATTTTAGGGCTGTGTGTCCATCTCATGACCCGTAATTAGACTGCTGGAAGTTACTTTTAACTAGTAGTAGATTATTTGGCATAATGTGAATATTAGTGCATTTTGAAAATTATATATTTACTATAAAAGCCAACATATTCTTCAAAATGTATTTTAAAGTTCTTTCAGATTTCTCTTGATTCAGTAGAAGACTTCCATGGTCATTTTAACCAGTTTTTCTTATTGTTATACATTTCTAGCTTCTAATTACACAGCTAATTTATGGATGTAGATGAAGATGAACTTGCCTTTTTGTATGAGGTATTGTTTATTACAGATTTAAACTTCTCAGGTGTTAAAAGGCCAATATTTTTACTTTTTTCATGGTCTTTTGTATTTTAAAGCATTTCTCTTTCCAGACTAACATTAAGGATAGTAGATCCACCTAGCTTTTTCTTTATTTCTTTACTCCACTCTCTCACTGCAAGCTCAAACACAACGTGACTGTATCAGAATTCAATCTTCTAGATGGAAACTTAGCCGGTGCATTCTCTTTCTCACTTCAGTTAGTAGCTCTACATGAGTTATATGATAATGTAATTATGGAATTATATCTGCAGATCCATGCAGCACTGTAAGGCATGCTTTCCTGGTCCAGAAAATGTCCTGCACATTCTTACACCATCTGTCTTCCAAACTCTTTTGAAGTTAAAATACAATTACACTATTTTCTCCCTTTAACTCCTCCCATGGAACCTCATTTTCCCGACTCGCTCTAAAATTCATAACCTCTTTTTTAAAATTTTAATCATTAGTTCCTGTTTTGCTGTAGTTGTGTCTAGCACACATTACTGCTTGTTCTCTAAGACTTTCATTTCAGAGTAACTTTATTACGAGCACAGTGCAAAAGAAAGTCTTTCTCAACAATTCTATTTCTGCCAAATTTTCAACACTTATAAAGATGTGCTAAAATTGATAATCATCTTAAATCAAATATCTTCGAGACTAACTCCTCTAAACTAAAGCATATGAAGATGGATTGATTTAAAAAGTAGGGCAATACTTCATTAAGCCCACAGATGAGTGTAGTCCTCAGACTTTGTAAGGAAAATTCTCTTTGCAGTAGAGATCACGGCACAACCAAAGTGCAGAGCTGTGGAGCTCAGTACTAGTGTATAAATCTACAGACCGCTAAGACTCAGAGAACATTGCAGGAGAGGTGCAGGAAAGATTCTAATAGCCAATCAGGGACCTTTCTGTAAGACTGTCTTTCAAGAATATCAGACCCTATGCCCAAGAGTCTCACCAACATGACTGCCTAAGAAGATGAGTTCAACAAGGAGAACAACAAAAGACCTGCCAAAGCACCAGGGGAAATCCCAGGAAGCCCATCTCTACAAAGGCAATGGAAGAGTACTGAGAGTGGGAGAGATAGTGTTAACTAGGGGAGAGCACACCAATAGGTTATCTAGCATCAACTGTCAGCCTGCAACATACACAGCATATACAGACTTCGTAGGTTGTATTTATATAGTTATGAATACATATGCTTGTAACATTTATTTTTAAAAGAGACCATGAATTTGAAACGAGAGGCATATGGGAGGATTTGAAGGGAGAAAGGGGGATGGAGGAATGATATAATTATGTTATAATCTCAAAAATGAAATAGAAAAATAGGACAACACTTCATGCATGTCCAAGTCTGCACAGACCATTCTGGTTTTTTTTCTCCAAAGAAACTATGAGAAGCAGGCTTTTAGATTTCATAGGATGTTTAACTATAAGATCAAGCTAGATTTTTTTCCCTTATAACATATACTTCTTATTAGGAAAGACAAGGACATATGGGGTGGTACTGGTGGAGAAACACTGAATTTTGTAATTATCATTAACCCACCAATGTCTTCATCAGAAGTAGAAGGAAGGAAAAAAAACACACATTTTAGAAATTTAGAATTCCAATTTTCATTTTTATTTCAGAATAGGAAAGAACTGCACAGTGCTGCAGACGGGTGCTGTTTTAGTGGAAGCCGAGTCTTCTGTAACCGAGAATCAGACCACTTCCCGCACTTGGAAGGTAGAGGGAGGCAGATCGCTGTGAGTTTGAGGCCAACCCAGTCTACAGAATGAGTTCCAGGATAGGTGCCAAAAAGCTACAGAGACACCTGTCTTAAAAACAGAACAAAACAAACAAACAAATACAAAATCTCCCAAAACAAAAAACAAAACAAAACAACCCCCCAAAAGTTACATATTTTCAGAATAAAGTATAGATTTCTATAAAGACATTTAAATCAAGCCATTTTAAAAGCTAGACTAACTAAAGAAATGTTTAAATTAAGCTGTAGAAGTAATAATAAACTTCCACACAAACTTAATAACCCCCCCACTGATGTGGGATGTCCTTCTGTATGTGTGTTGCTTTTTATTGATTGATGAATAAAGCTGTTTCAGCCAACGGCTTGGCAAAGCTAAGCCAGGCGGGAAATCTGAACAGAGATAGAGAGAGTGGGCGGAGTCACAGAGACACCATGTAGCTGTTGAAGGAGACAGATGCCAGAACAGAACCTTACCCAGTAAGCCACAGCTTTGGGGTGATACACAGATTAATAGAAATGGGTTATTTTAATATGTAAGAACTTAGTTAATAAGAAGCCTGAGCTAATAGACCAAACAGTGTTGTAATTAAATAGTTTCTTTGTGATAATTTGCACCTGGGCAGTCGGAAAACAAATGAGCCATCCCTTCTACAAACAATGACTAAGACTTTGATATTGTGAACTATAACATATAAATAAGTAAACGTATAGGATATTAATATGCAGAAAGTCCCCATAGGGTGATGGATTAGAAAGGTTAGTATCAGCAAGATAGCAGTTCTCTAAATGCAATGAGATGAGGTTTCTTAAGTATTTGAATGACTAGAACTGAGAAGAAGGTAAGAAAGAAAAAGCTAAGTTTAGACAGTATATGGAAAAACTGGAACCTCCCTGAAGGGCTGGTAGTATGTCATAGTACATTCGCTTTAAAAAAAATGAATTAGCAGTTTTCTAAATATTTAATCGTAATTTCACCATAGGACTCAGAAATTCTAGTTCTAGAAACTTTCCAAAGACAAATGAAAACATGTGCATAAACACTTACACACTGATGCTCATAACAGCTTTAGTTACAATAGCCCCAAACTGGGGACAATCCAAATCCTATCTGCTGAATGAACAAACTCTGAAACACCCGTATGATGGAATTACATTCAGACAGCAAAGGAAAAGAGATACTGACATCACTGCAACAAGGCTGTCCCACGGACACACTAGGAAAGGTGAAAAAAAGGCATAGTTTGAAATAATTAGAAAAGTGAAAAAATTTGGTGTGCAAGCTGTGTGTATAGAGTACTATACATGTGTGTGCAAGTGCTCATGCTTGTGCATGTTCCAAGGTCAGAGAAGGTCATCGGGTGTCCTGTTCTATCATCTCTCACTTTGGCGGTGTGAATGGCTGTGCCTGACTCAGGTCCTCGTGCTCGACCACCAAACCCTCCTAACCCCTGAGCTATCAACCTAGTCTTGAAAAGAAATCTATTTTAAGACGGAAAGCAGGTTAACACTTGTGTCTCTCTAGGGATGGGCATTGGCAGTAACCAGGAAACTATTTTAGGTGATGGAAAATATTCTAAAATTGGGTAGTAGTGATAGTTTCCCATAAGCAGTGAACAAAAGTTAAAATAAAATGTAAAATGTTGTAATGTTTTTAAGAATGGAACAGAACCAGACAAGGAAAACATTTTATATAAAACGATTGACAGGTGTTTACCAACATAGAAAAAATTGCTGTGGTTTCTGCACTGTTATATTAGATACTGACATAAGTAGGAGAATTAAGTTCCCATTTGTAAACAAACAGAGTACTGGGGTACTGGGATATAATTGCAGTAAGAGGTCCAGAAAATACCAAGTAGAGGTTAAAACCAGTAGTAATAGAAGGAGGTGGTGAGTAAAAGCAGTTAGGTAAACCGACTTGATAAAAAACACAGATACAAAAAATATATTGAAATTATTTCATGGTAGTTAAGTAATTAAATATAAATGAACCACAAATATTTTAGAACAAAATACAGGTAAACATTAATATAATTGCAGAGTGAAAGCAGAATTTCTAATACCAAGATGAAAGCTAAAAGCCAAGTGGGGGAAATCTTGAAGTTTTCAATTTGATAAAATATAAAGAATTATTTTATGGCAAAATGTCTCCCACCTTTAAAAAGCTGATTGCAAAGTGGTAGAAATGCTTGAAAGATACACACTATTCAGTTAGATGATAGGCCTGCTGAAGAACAATGGAACACAAGGAGTCTTTTCTGCTTCTGTAGGTAAGCCTTAACCACACTCCTCCAAGTAACCCCATTAAAACTCAGTGGTTCATGAAAAACGTGGAATTCACCAAATAACCACTAGTTACTACATGATTATTTGACATCAGTGACAGGCAGAAGAATGATAACACAGCTTCAGAGTGAAGAATTTACCGAAGGTTCCTCTGGAGGATGTAATGAACCCAGTGTGGGAGTTCAGGTCTGCTCAGTGTGGTCATAACTGTGCCACACTGTCTTTCTATTGTTCAGAATTAAATTAAAAGTATGAATTCAATTGATGCTCCCCAGGATCCTGCATGGAATAAATGTGCTATAGAAATGTCAATCAACTAGAAATATGATGCTAATAATGAGGGTGTGCCCATGTCTTTGTTGGGGAGTCTCATTAATACACATGTCACAAACACATTGTAAATTAAATATAGTCTATATGTCTTACAAAATGTTGGGTTTAATTAGACATTTTCACATTTGTATATATGCTTACTATGACTATTTAAACATATTTAAGAGACACATCTACTTGGAGTTTGAAGTTTCTGAACAGGCGGTCCCACGGAAGTGACCAGAGCAGGGGTCATAGTTCATAGGAGCTGAATGACATGGGCCAAGTAAGAAAGGGCCTCGCCTTTAACAATGTGGAGAATTAGAAGTCCTGGAGGTAGGTGTGTTGAAGGAAAAGCATCATAAACTTTGCAGTGGTCTTTATACTTATTTCCACTGAAATCTTGTGTCTTTCGAAATGAGTTACAACTCAGCTTAAAATGACTTGACTGCCAAAATGTGGCTGGTTGTCTGGACCATTAGACAGGGAGAGGCAGTTTCTCTTATTCTAACATAGTGGGGTATATGAGTGCCACCCACTTATCTCTATGAATGGAGAATTTTTATAAGGAGTGTGGTGAGAGAATCACTGACTCAGTTGGAGCAAACCCAGGCATATGGGATTTCTGGGCCACACTGCTATGTCTCGTTACTCAGTCCCCCTAGGATGCTTGACTGATGACTTGTCTAATGGGAGCTTAGACATATGGAAAAGAACAAATTGTCCGGGGTTTCCACTTCCGCCGTCCTCTTTCTTTTCAATGCGGCGACCGAGCGGGTTGAAGACGCCAGCATGCAGATCTTTGTGAAGACCCTAACGGGCAAGACCATTACTCTTGAGGTCGAGCCCAGTGACACCATAGAGAATGTCAAGGCCAAGATCCAAGACAAGGAAGGCATCCCACCTGACCAGCAGAGGCTGATATTTGCCGGCAAGCAGCTGGAGGATGGCCGGGCCCTGTCTGACTACAACATTCAGAAAGAGTCCACTTTGCACCTGGTCCTTCGTCTGCGTGGTGGCATCATCGAGCCGTCCTTTCGTCAGTTTGCCCAGAAGTACAACTGTGACAAGATGATCTGCCGCAAGTGCTATGCACGCCTGCACCCCCGTGCAGTCAACTGCCGCAAGAAGAAGTGCGGTCACACCAACAACCTGCGCCCCAAAAAGAAGGTCAAATAAAGCTGGGGCCATAACTGGCACATGACTCTGGGACCAAATAAAGTCCCCTTCCATCGACTGGAAAAAAAAAAGAACAAATTAAAACATACACAGATACAAAGTGTTTATATTCCTTAGTTTTAAAAGATATTGATAACCACTCCGACGATGAATATAGCATTTAAGATGAGGACTGAGTATCACTTCTAAAACATTCCATGTGTTTCTTGTCAGTGATACTGTTATGTGCATAACAGAAACTTTGAAAAGATTGAAGTTAACAGTAGCTACACAGCATGTATGCATTGCAGTCACATACCTAGTATGCATGCATTAAATATCTGTTAAAATCAAGAGTTCATCTCCAAGATTCAAAAACAAGCAATAAACTAGGGAGACAAAATCAATAGCTTCCTTGAGAGTTGTTCTTTCTATAGAGAAAGAATTGACAACTTGGGGACTCAAATGAAAGAGACTTCCAGAAGAAATTACTTTTATTCAAGGTTTTTATACTAATTAAATTCTATCCAGTGGTTAAGGCTTTCCAAGTAATTTTAGGTTATCCTATTTCATCTTGATCATTTATGCCAAGTCAAGGCATACCTTTTAATTTACCTTTAGTACAAATGAGTATGGTGTTTGATAACCTCTATACCACCTACAGAGTCTGTTGAATTAACTTATCCCCATTCTTTTCAAAAGCTCTTTTTTTATTGGAATTTTTTCAGACAATATACCTTGATCACATTTGCCCTTTCTCTGATCCCTTCCAGATCTTCCTCCCCACTCATTCTTTATTTTTTCTTTCTATCTCTTTAAAAAACAAATATACATAAACCCAAGAAACACACACACACCTCATGCAAGTGCAGGACAGCAAAATATACAAGCAAAAGACCAATAAGACAAAAAAGAAACCCCAACAAAGCAATATGAGACAAAAGATCTATAAAAATACATTGAGCTAGTTTTGTGTTGGTCAACTATTCTGGGCAATTGACACTCTCCTGCAAAGAAAAATAATAGTTTTCTATAATGGATTCTCACTGGGTATATTATCCTCACTCTTAACTATTTCAAGCTAGGAAAGACAATCTTGGGAATGAAGTAGTCATTTTATTCAATTCTGTTTGGGCCATTAGGTTAATAAACCAACAATACTTGTGTGACATGAACCTGGATTATTTTAACTTATGTTTAACATTTTATTTTAATCTAGAACTTACAGATACATTCATGTTTTCATTTTGAGCCTTTTAATGAAACTCTGAAAACTGAAAGTCTGTATAATTTTCCTTGCGATTAGCAAAAATTCAATGAGTCATTTAAATATCTCTTTATGATAGTTATGCTCATTGAGAAATGATATACAAATTGATGATAGTTGCTTAATGGAATAATGAGGTGCTACTTGTTAGAGAATGATTTCCTAGAGTCCATCTGCTAGCATTGGGTAACATATTTGGAGAAGTATAGGCAACTGGCAGAAATATTCCTGCTGTTGGGAGAACATCTTAGAGCACCAAGATCTCTGTGGATTACAAGCAGAAATCCAGAAAACTCTGCCTTGTTGATGCCAGTAGTTGGAAAACACAGCAGTGACAGGCATTTGTTTTCTTATCAGCATGTTGTGAGCCACCTTTTGGGGTGACTTCTGCCATGATCCTAGTCATGATGGGTTTGTGCATTCCAGGGTAGAGTGTGAGGATTAGAAATGTTACGTAGGAAGAACAGAGAGATAAGGAAGAAACACAGATTAGTAATGGGAGGGCAACTCAGCTAATACTGAATGCTGAATTCTCACCCATGTTTATTTTCCATACACTTTTATACCCCAATAAAAATGGGGGTGGGAATAAAAGACAAAAGACTGCTTTAACATGATACAAAGGACAACCAGAACAATGCTCGCGACATCAAGCCATTAATTCCTGAGAAAATCATTTGATGTTTGGGGCCGTGAACCAAGTATTCTGCAGGCAGCCACTCCATAAGTCAAACCTCCTATTTCAAAAGAAGGAGAAGAAGTAAATTTAATTCTATGACCTTTGTCGGGGTGGAGCAGGTCTACCTCTGTGGACCATCCTAATATCCAAAACATCAAGTGTTCACACCCTAGGTCAGGAGATCTTGTTTTGTAGACACACCTGTTGTTAACAACTTTGAAAGATCAAAAATAAACTCAAACTCTCTGACTTTCAGATAAGGTGGAATAGGCTCACATTTTGGGGTCTCCACATCAGTGGAATAGAATGATGGTGCAGGTAACTTCTGAGAAACCTAAGGTCAATATATAGTCTTATGGCAGTATCTTCTTTGAAGGTGGATTCGTGATTCCGAGAGCAAAAGAAGTCTTGGGAATTCTTACCCCCAATATGGGATTTCAACATAATATCAATTGCATACTTACATGGATGAAAATTCAAAAAATTCAATGAGAAATTGATGAAGTTAGGGGCTCCTAATAAAATGTGTCTATAACAAGAGTGTCTACAGAGATGGAAAAATGAACCCAAATTGATAAAATATATGAATAGTGAAACCAAACTAATTCTATTTTTGTTAGATGGAATCAGTTTGAATGGTGCTACACAGACAAGTCAAAGATGGCATTAATAAATTTGGCTTAGCTGGTCAAACAGGATGGCATCTCAAAAAAAGTGAATAAGAAATGTTGTTTTCTTCAAAATGAAGTTTAAACACAGAGACAGGAGTCTGAGAAATGCTCTACCACTTTTATGAAAATAAAGTGTATTAACTGTACTGTACTCCTTACTCTGACAACAGGGGCAGCGTGGAACATGTAAGGAAAGCTATATTGACACAGATTCACTTTCTGAATTTGAGGAATTCCGTGTGGGTTATCTAGGAATGTGTGGCCAGAAGTGAACAATTTAACATTCATATGGAGCAAGTTTTGAGAAATATTTAGTGAATAAACAATGATCAATAAAGACATAATTTGTGAAATTAATTTTGAACAATGGATTTCTACCAAGTCATAGGACAATGAATGCAAAACAGAGTTAGGTTCTAATAAGATTTTTTGTGATTAGTTTTGCATATTTTAATTCTCCTAAATTGTCACAGATTAGGAAATGTTGTCTTTCTTAAAAATCTAATAGTTTGCATCTTCTGCTGTTAGCCAAGTTTTAATATTAGATGAGATTCCTAAAACAATAATTGTCAGAATAAGCAATTCTTTAATATAACAAGCATGAGAATTTTATGAATAATATAAATTATGTATAAAGGATTTTATTGTTTCTTAGCCTAGCAACATAAATTTTTTATCTTGATTACTTTTTAACTGTTGCTTTAAAGTATTTGGTTCTGCCCCTGATGGCCTGTCAAAAGGCATGGCATGACAAAGTATGTGTACTCTTTTATAAAATTGTTTTGTTACTCCGATTATCAGTGGTTTTGTAGGTATAAGTGGTGTTGGGTATTTCTTTGGTAAAATATTTCCCCTTTTCTGAACACACTTCAAAAACTTTCAGAGATAAAGAAAAGTTGTGTGAAGGTTATTAATTTGCTGTGTATCCTTTGTCTTCATACACTGTTTCCTGAGCATTGGACATTTGGAGGGAGGCACATGAAGACTGAAAAACGGCTTATCACTGACTCGCTCTCAAGGAGTCCATACATTTTCTGTTTTCTTTGTCTGGAGGTTTGGTTGTTTGGCCCTTTTTTGTTTCATCTTATTTATATTCTTTTTAATTTGATGCACTTGACAGCTGTTAATTGCTTCCTTCACATTTCAAACTATGGATACTAATGGCCCCCAGATCCATGAACGACTCTAGAAAATGGTGGTGGTTTGGAAACTAAATAAAGCCCATTCCTGGAGACACAGGCCTTCCCTGGTAGGTGGTTTTGATTTGAAGATATCTAATGACCTTGAGTAACTGTTTAGAACTACACAACAGTTTAAGATTCTATTTCTACCAAACTGTGCTATACTGTTCTATTGACATTGATTCATTTCTCATTACCATGAAGAACTGAGGCTGTTGCTGCATAGTCAGGGTTAGAAAGCTTTATATCTGGGTGCGGGACATTTACTGGCGACACTGTTATAAATGAAAATTGAGTAAAAGACATTTTAGAGAAATGGGGAACTTTTGCTCAGTGTGTGTAAATTTCCAATTACACCAGATGAACAATTTCTGTATGTCTGAGATGCAGTATTGTTCCTGTGGTTAATAGCATTGTATTAAACATATAAATAATTTATTAAGTTAATAGATCTCATAGTACAAATTCCTTCAACAAACCAAGACATACAGCAATAACAACACAAACAAAAACTTAATAGAACACAAGAGAATGTTCAGAGGTGGTCATTATCCTTTTTTTATTTTGATAACTTCATGAATGTATATATAAGTTTTACATATATATGTAAAAACTTATTACATTTTATATATTAACTATATTATTTTTGACAGTAACAGTTACTCTTAAACAAAAGTTGCCATACACAAACACAACAAACCAAATGAACATACACACACACACACACACACACACACACACACACAATAAGTGGGCATGAATTTGAAGAGTAAGGGTGACAAGAGGAGTTTTTAGAGGAAATGTAATAAATACATTATTCATACGTGAAATTTTGAAATAAACGAACAAGAGGAGAAAGGAATAGTTGTACAAGCTATAGCCTATGAGAAAAACATAACCAAGCTCTTATATTTTTCAAGAGTAAAGGACTAGATTAGTCTAATGAGCAGAAATCTACATCATGGGAAGTGGCTCAAAGTAAAAGAAATCCAAAAAATTCTAATAAAGGAGGGTGGTGATGGACATAAGTTAGGCTCTCAGAACCAAATGTGGTGGAGGGAACTATTGCTTTTTGTACAAACATTTGTAATTGAGTCTTTCTTACAAACTTGCCAGTTAACACACAGAAGTGACGTATAAATGGGTCCAGTGGTTATAGAAGTCAATTGTAACTCATTCATGTTGATTGTTGTATTGATAATCCTTATGAGTTTTCCTGTCAACCTGTTGATGAACATTTTGTATTGCTTCTCATTTTACTTGTTTTTAACAAAGTTACTATGAATACTTGCAAAAGGTCTTTGTTAATTCCTGTGCATTGTGGCCTGGTTGACTGATACAAAATTAACACTGTATTTTGATTAATAAAAGTTTCTATCAAGTTTCAGTTTTTTTCATTTAGTAGTTTCCTTATGACATTTGTGATGTACCTAAACAAGTAAATTGTCCCATATCATCTATAGCAGCTTTAAAAAGTCATTCACCTTTAAAATACAATTCCCTAGGAACCCATTTACTCTGTTTTTTTTAAAAAAATTATTTCTTTTGAGCTCTATATTTTTATCCACTCCCTTTCCTTCCTCCCTCTCCTCTTCTACCTTCTGCCATGGTTCCCAAGTTCCCAATTTACTCAGGAGATCTTGACTTTTTCTACTTGCTATGTAGATTAGAATCATATCTCTCTTAGGATCCTCTTTTTTGTCTAGGTTCCCTGGGATTGTAAACAATAGACTGGTTTTTCTTTGATTTATGTCTAAAAGCCACTTATGAGTGAGTATAAATTAAATTTGTCTTTCTGGGTCTGGGTTACCTCACTCAATATGATGTTTTCTAGATTCACCCATTTGTTTGCAAATTTCAAGATTCTATATTATACCTGTAAGAATGGCCAAGATCAAAAGCACTGATGACAGTTTATGCTGTAGAGAATGTGGGGTAAAGGGAACACTCCTCCATTGTTGGTGGGAATGCAAACTGGTACAGCTGCTTTGAATATCAGTATGGTGATTTCTCAGAAAATTAGGAAACAACCTTTCTCAAGACCCTGAAATCCCACTTTTGGGTATTTCCCAAAAGGATGATCAATCATACCACAAGGGTATGTACTCAACTATGTTCATAGCAGAATTATTTGTAATAGTCAGAACCTGGAAACAACCTAAATGCCTTTTGATCAAAGCGTGGACAAAGAAGATGTGGTACATTACACAGTGGAGTACCACACAGCAGATAGAAACCCATTTACTCTTTTGCTGCTCTTGGATCTTTTTCTCCTAATGGGTTGCTTGGTCCAGTTTAGTCAGAGGATTTGTGCTGGTCTTATTTTAGCTTGCTAAACTGTCTTCAGTTGATATCCCTGGGAGGTCTGATCTTTTCTAAAGGGAAATGGAGGAGGAGTAAATCTGGGGGAGAGGAGAAACATGAGGGGGAAATGGAATAACTGGAGGGAGGAGAAACTGCAATTGGGATGTAAAGAATTTTTAAAAAGGAATCCATTTCTTAAGGTGTTCAATGGGTCAGCTGCATCTTCTGTACACACAGACAAAATCTGGGTAAATTCTACAAAAGAAACCTCCTTTCTCCCTACTATTATAGGATTGTTACATTATATAATTAAATTGACATTATGTAATTACGTGGCTATAGGAATGATTTGTATTCACTTCAGTATCTGTACAGCTTCTTGAATTACTTGGCAATCATCATCATCATCATCATCATTTAGTTTTATATCTCTATGATGAGACTATTGTGAATGAGCTCGAGATGGGAAATAACCAGGGCAGCTTAAAGATAACAATTATATTTTTAATAGTTACAATGGGGAAACTTACGGCACAAGAATGGGGAGTCCGACTTCCTCTGTGTCCGGCGGGAATCATGCAGAGAGAGTGTGCACCTGGTCCATCCCAGTTTTCTTCCTGGGTTCCAGGTAGCCGCACCTTAACTAGGCATGATTGGTTAACAGAGCTTCCCTATCATCTCCCCCTTTTGTCTAAACAAGACCAATCCAAACCCAATACAACTATATACAATAGGAACAGATACCAAATATAAAATTACAAACAATATAAAAGTATTAAGCAAAGAACACATAACAAAAGTTTTACTAAACATTGTATTTTAAGAAGTCTAAATTTTGTATTGAAATTAAGCTTGGGTAAATCATGAGGAAGGTAATTATAAGTATCCAGTCTTTAACCCTATCGAAGATCTGAGAAGAGAAATAATATTATTTGAGTAAACAGGAAGTGTAATCTAGAAACTTCCAAAATGCGCAACTAATGATAGAGACAACTGGCTACCTGGGCAGTCACCCAAAGTGTCTTTTGCAATGTTGAAGCAACTAACTTTGGCCAAGGCCTAACATAATTGACATACCAATTTTAAAGGCAAGAAACTTTTTAAAAGTATTTTACTCTGTCTTGGCAGGATTTGACAGTCCTGTTTTATCCATTTACGGATACTATGTATCTTTTTCAGTGGTTGAGGTATGGGCATTTCTTTGCCCAAAGGCCAGTTCTGCCAAGAAGAAAACAAGCTCCCAGTGGAGTGTCTTTAGTGCTCAACATTCTCTCGGGAATAGATCGGTGTTACCAGGAGCGATTGTATCTCACCACCACAGAACTCTAAGTTAGATTAAATGTCATTTTTTTATAGCTCTTTGAAGAGGTTGAAGATAATCTATCTATACAGAATATGATCTCTATGTATCTAAAGAACCAGATTAGTCTAACTATAAATATGACAAACATAGATGACCATTGATCTATAATTCTTAATACCTATCTAACTTAAAGACTAAGACAATAAACAACTGTGCAATAAATGAGGACAACGATCTCCAAATGTAAACAATGTATAAGTATCTTGATCAGAGGTAGAAATGTACATTGCAATATGGTGTATGATGTATATATATATTGATGTATGTGTATATTGATATATATATATATCAATACATAAGCAATGCCTTAAACAGAGGTAGAAGCATACCAATTATATTCAATATAATTTAACTTTGTATTAACATACAAGAATCTATACCAATGTAATTGTGCATCAACAATAACTCACAAATATCAATCTATTATCCCATCATCCAATTTTCCCTTTTTTTTTTGAAAAAGATCCCTGAGCTTATAAAATTCCTCCCCCAACCCTCAACTGTATACCAATTATAATCAACCCCTAAATGATGTCCCTAAGACTGAGGACAAAGTTTGCTGGGAGAGGGGATATCATCCTTCTCCAGAGTGATAAATCTCTTCTTAAATGAATTTCTATTATGTGTCAAATCAGCAGTTTTCCTTTTTAGAGTGTTGAATCTCTCCTTAAATGAACTACTATTATGTGCCAAATCATCTGCTTCCTTCTCCAGAGTGCTAAATATCTCTTTAAATAAATTACTATCAGACTGTACCTTTTCCAAAATATCTTAGTTGACTGAGTCCTGTTAAACAAAGTCCTAGTATCTTCCTTTAGATGTGCAATCTCTTTTTTGAAAAGTTTAACAAACTTAGTCTGTACCACATTTGACTGAGTTTTGGTATTTAAAGTGTTTGTATTCTCCTTTAGATGTGTAATCTCTTTTTTGAAAAGTTTGGTGTCAGTCTGGACCACTTTTAAAAGCACCTCATTTAACTGAGTTTTGGTATTTGTAATGTTTGTATTGTCCTGTAGATGTATGACCTCCTTGGTACCAGTCTGTATCATGTTTAAAAGTACCTCAGCTGACTGAAAATTGTTAGTTAAGATGGTCATGTCCTCTTTTAGGTTTTTAACTTTTTCCTAAAAAGCATGCATTTAGTCTGTAAAGACTGCATCATTTTTTTTATTGCCAAACCATATTTTTAAGAAAAAAGTATACAGTACAAAACTAAACCCTAGGAATAACAGTGGAGGAGGGACATCATATGCATCTTGTAAGACCTCACACATGGTGTAAGTGAAAAGGCTATTGAAACCTTGGACGCTTCAATTGTCTGACATATTGCCCATTTTAAATCAGTAAATCTCACCTGTGGTTTAATCAGCTGGAGTAGGTGCACTAACCATTGCCTGCCAGTAGGTGTCGGAGTGCACTTGAATTTAGGTGCTTGGTTTAGATCTGAATTTAGGTGGAATACTGAAAAATATACCCAAATCAAGAAGTTTTTTTAGTATAAATTACAGACCGTGTGCTCTGTGATGGTTTTGGCTGTTCAATAGCCACACTAGACAAGTCTCTGGCTCTAGTGGTGGCTGGACCCAAAGCTTGCTGCTCAGTGGCAGTTGGACCCAAAACCTACGGTGCAGTGGCAGCAGGGTCTCACGAGTGGCGTGGGGCATGGAGCCGAGGGAAGCTGGGGGGGGGAGGAATGTGCAGGGACAGCTATGGGGCTCAGAGCTGGATGCCGAGCTCGGCCAGTCTATGCCCAAATGAACGCTGTGTGGCTGCAGCTGGCCAGAGCTACCAGAGACTCTAGCGGCCCCATGTTGGGCGCCAGGAGTTGCGAACGAGCTTGATATGGGAAATAGCTAGGCCAACTTAAGGATAACAATTCTATTTTTAATAGTTACAATGGGAAACACAAGAATGGGGAGTCCGACTTCCTCTGTGTCTGGTGGGAATCTCGCAGAGAGAGTGTGTACCTGGTTCATCCCAATTTTCTTCCTGGGTTCCAGGTAGCCACACCTTAACTAGGTGTGATTGGTTAACAGAGCTTCCCCATCATGAGACTACAGAAAGTATTTGAGAAGAGAGAAAGTGGTTCTTATGTATTCTTATGTACTTGTATTATCATCCCTAAGAAAAAACTTGATGTTAAGAAATAAAATGTTGAAGAAAGTGGAAAATAGAGGATGAAAAGAAGATTGCTTCCATCTAGGTAGTTGCCTGGCCAGATAATCTACTTTGTGCTTGGAAAGATCATGATGGAAGTTCTATAAATTGTTTAGTCTTTATACTATACATAATTGTAACATGAGGGCCAGCTTGTTGGGGTTTCTGTCCCGCCCAGTACCCCAACAAGCCAGCAAGTCCCAAGGAAAATCACACGGAGTCTACATCAGGTTATAAACTGATTGGCCCATTAGGTCAGGCTTCTTGTTAACTCTTATAACTTATATTAACCCATTATTCTCATCTATGTTAGCCATAATGGCTCCGTACCTTTCTCAGCTGGGCATGTTACATGCTGCCTCTTCGGTGGTCTGTGCAGGAGTGGCTGAGGAACCTTTCTCCTCCCTAGCCTTATCCTATTCTCATTACTCTGCCTCTACTTCCTGTCTGGTTGACCCGCCTATACTTCCTGCCTGGCCAATCAGCGTTTTATTAAAATACATGATTGACAGAATACAGATAATTCTCCCGCACCACATAATGAAGTTCGACACTGGAGTAAGAGGAAATGGAGATTGGACATTAGGGTTGGACATATGGAGATGTATTATGACCAAAGTGATGTACCAGAGACAAGCTGATCCAGGGAATGTAAAAGATTATGACACCACCAATATGAGAGACACTTATGCCAAACAAAAGCCTTTTGCCTTTCTTCTGAGGAGGCAATGCTGAGGATATACTTGATTATCAGCACATGAAAGAGGAAAATGCAGGATATGTCTATACATGTTGTCAGAATGAGAGCAACTAATCCACAAATGCTGTTGACTTTGACACTTGAGCAAGAACTGTTGTCAGAGGTTGTTTATTTGTTCCCAGTTGCTCAGATTTGAAATAATTACACAGAAATTATGTTATTACAACACTGCTTGGCCTATTAGGTCACGCTTCTTATTGGCTAGCTGTTATATCTTAACCCATTTCTATTAATCTGTGTATTGCTGTACAGTTGTGTCCTACCAGTAAGGTTCCACCTGGCTCTGGTATCTGCCTCCTGTGGCAGCTACATGGCTTCTAACTGATTCTGCCTACTCTCTCTACGTCTCTGTTTGGATTTCTCACTTGGCTTTACTCTGCTAAGCCATTGGCCGAAAGCAGCTTTATTCATTAACCAATAAAAGCAACACACATACTGAAGGACTTCCTACACCAAAGAACACTTGAGCACATCAGGGTGGTAGCAGTAGGAGTGAGAAAGCACATTAGGGCCACAGAAGGACAGTCCTTTAAGGAGTAGGAGTAAGGGCATCAGAGTGAACAGCATACATACAAAAACAGCAACCCTGATTTGGGGATCCTAGTGTTGATTAAGGTCCTAGCATATTGTAGGGACTTGCAGATGGCAACAAAGCAGTCAAAAGCCATGGCTAAAAGCACAAATGATTCTATAATGTGAATCCATGCAGAAAGAACATCTGGATGATGCATTCATCAAGGCTGATGATCCTGTGTTGAACCAGAAGATACCAGTGCTGTGGGAAGAGAAGAAATAGTGAAGTCCATGTCAGTAGCAGAGAGTAAGGAGAGGAACTGGTACAGGGACTCCTGGAGACGACGTCGCTCACCACCACACAGAGGATAGTGCTGTTGCCCAACAGGCCAAGCACATGAGAGAGCAAAAAAAGATGAAAAACCAGACATGAAAAGCTTCCAGCCCGGAATTCCGTCAAGAAGAATGTAAAAGGAATGGCGGGCCGCTTCCCACCGCCTGCCCGGCTAGCTTTACACCCGAAATAACAACTCACAAATTGTATTCTTTAAATACTGCTTGGCCCATTAGTTCCAGCCTCTTATCAGCTAACTCTCACATCTTGATTAACCCATTTCTATTAATGTGTGTAGCACCACGAGTGGTGGCTTACCAGGAAGGATCTTAACCTGCGTCCATCTTGGAGAGGAGAGCTATAGCATCTGCCTCACTGCCTTCTTCCTCCCAACATTCTGTTCTGTCTTCCCCACCTACCTATATATCAGGCCAAGCAGTTTTCTTTATTAATTAACCAATGAGAGTAACACATAGACCAATGACCTATCAAACCAATGAGAGTAACACATAGACCAATGACCCTCCTCCTTCAGAAGAAAACTGTGGAAGTGGAGTCAGGGAAAGTATGGTGGTCTGTGGGAAGGTCCTGAAATGGCACAGCTCATGTGTTAAAGCCATTGTTTTTCAGGCATTCTGATCACTACTATAGTTCTTGTAAATCATAGAGATCTTACAACTACTTCAGAGTTAGATTCTGTGATGTAACTTACTATTTCATTAAACACAAATACTTCTATATAAAGTTCTTGTTTGCTGTGTTTTTTTTTATCACACCTATTGTACCACAAACAGTAGTGCTGACCTACAGTATGTGACATCAGGCAGGAAAAAAATCATCTATGTGCTAGAAAATTCAGCAATCAGTGAAATAACATTTGCTTTAATATTTTTAAAATCTCAGTGGCAATGCACAAACTTTACAGCAGGTTGAATATCAAAATGCAGCATAAGATTTGAGGAGTAGAAAGGAGCTGGGAGGAAATGGAGGGAGGAGAATGACATTAATTCATCAATTCATACATGACATTCTATTAAAAAGCTAAAAAAAATCTTGTGTTGTGACAGCCATATTAGAGTCTAAGGCAAGAGAGAAATTAAACTTGGCTTGTATAAATATCCTTTTACATATTTTAACAGTTAGCATTATCTTGACCATTAAGATGCTTGAAATATGAGTTTTCCTGGATGGATTAAGGAGGGATAATTTAAGATTTGGTTTTTGGTTTAAACTTCCTAGAAAGCTGATTTGATGTTTACAAACTCTTTACATCTCCTTTCCACTATTCTCCAAGGCTCAGGTAAGCAGAACAAATAGATTCAGTCTTTTGCCAACTTTCTAAATTTTCTATAGTCTTGGTTCTTCTCCACGTATCCCCTTTCCCTGTCTACCATCTTACCAATGTTACTGGGAGATGTTACTTTGTCTTCACAGAAACTATCAGCAGTGAGAGAAGCTGATACCTGTAAACTTAAAAGTGTTTATCAAAACAGCCAAGTATCTGTTTTTGCTCTCTGAAATACCTGAAGGGGAGAAAAATCAAGGATCAGCTATTCTAGCAAGATCAAGGTACCATATAAGCGACTTTCCCAGATGATTGAATTCCCAGCCAACTCTATAACATATTGCAGAAAAAAATAAAATAGTACATTTCCTCACATGCCTCCTGGAGTTGGGTAAAAGCTCATTAAACAGACATTAAAGCACATATTTCATACAACTCTTTTCTGCTTTGGAAATATCACCAAAGGGGAGGAAAAGGGTGGTAACAGTGAAGATTTAACACAACCTGATACGTGGAGCATTTATGTCCTTATGATCTAATACACTTAGGTTCTTATTCATTTCTTTACATTTGAAAACTCATTAGAGTAAACAGAAAGAAACAAATGCTTATCACAAAATCCTACCTGAGTTCTTTTTTAATGGAATCTATTTTTGAAATTAATGACATCATTTTCCCTTTACTTTTAAGGAGACAAACTCAAGAAAAAATAAAAAAGACCAAAACAAGAAATGCTGAATCCTAATCATTTTTGATACTTTCTGAGATAATTATAATCACCTTTTCTGACCATCTATTGTATGCTCTATTTTCTGACTTTCTTGATTCATTCCCTTTTTGTTGTTTTAACAAATATATTTATTTTAATTTAATTATTTTACCAAATATTTCCTAAGTACTTTCATCTTATAGCACTTGGCATAGCAATGAGGAAAACACCCATATTAATCTCATTTGATATTAGTTTGTGTATGGGTCTAAAGCATAAATAGGCTATAAAAAACATAATGGAAGAATAGAAGGAAGGTGTGTGTGTGTGTGTGTGCACTCGCATGTGTGTGCGCACATGTGCACATTTTAAAACAAGGATCTAAAATGTGGTGAGTGTGATTATATCTCAGAAAGTAAGGATGAGCAGAGATGAATGAGATATTGCCTAGCCAGACAACTTCCCTGTGGAAACCTTAATCTTTATATTCAAGCAGGAGAAAATAGCAGAAATATAAAGCAGCAGGAAAAACTTGTAAATACATTGCAATTTGAAAGGTCATTATCACTCTGGATAACTGATTTGGAGGCAACAGTTTGAACACAAACAGGAACAGGAACCATCTTTTTTATCATTGTGAATACACGTCAGCTGAGGTTCTGATTATTTAGAGAAAGAAGGTAAGGTCTGGCGGATATGTAGAACATATCCACTGCAAGTTAAATAAGCCCTTGAGAATTTGAATCCGTTTCTCTTTGCTTTGCATATGTATAAATACCGCTGTTGCTTATAGGCCTGACTGGGACTCTTGTATCCATGCCAGCTCATGTTGCAACAACAAACAAGTTCAAATTTCCATGGATTCTTCCCACAACTTTCTTTGAAATTTGGAGCTAGTATTCTAGAGTTTTGAAACCTTGGGCTTGAATAATAACTGCCTTATACTCTCAGTTCTCTTTAACCCATGAAGATCTTTTCTCCCCTCTCACGGTCATCTTTCTACCTTCATGACACTCCCCCATACACAAACTTACATCTAGGTTCTGCCTATGAAAGAAAACATGTTATTTATATTTCCGACTCAGACATATTTAAAAGAATGATCTCTAGTTCCATTGATTTTCCTGCAAATGTCAGCATCTCATTTTTCTTCATAGCTGAATAAAATTCTACTGTGCCTGCTCCTGAGTGAAATAACCCAGATCCAGAAAGACAAACACTACTGTGTTTGTACTCACTCATAAGTGGATGTTAGTCGAAAAGCAAAGGATAACCAGGCTACAATTACAACCTCAGAGAAGCTAGGTAAAAATGAGGACCCTAAGAGGAATAAACATGAAGGACCCCAAGAAACGGAGATAGTCAAGATCTCCTGAGTCAACTGGGAAGGGAGGGAATGAGGGATAGAAACACAGGGGTCGCTAGATGACCAAGTTGGAGGAGGGATGGTGTTGTATGAGGGCTGGCTTGTTGGGGTTTCTGTCCAGCCCAGTACCCCAACAGCCGGCAAGCAACAAAGAAAAATTACACACAGGACTCCATAAGGTTATAAACTGATTGGCCCATTAGGTCAGGCTTCTTGTTAACTCTTATAACTTATGTTACCCCATTATTCTTATCTATGTTAGCCACATGGGCTCAGTACCTTTCTCAGTGTGACAGCTTACATGTTGCCTCTTCGGTGGTCTGGACAGGAATGACAGAGGAACCTCCTTGCTTCCCAGAATTCTCCTGTTCTCATTGCATCACCTCTACTTCCTGTCTGGTTTTCCCACCTATACTGCCTGCCTGGCCAATCAGCGTTTTATTAAAATATGATTGACAGAATACAGACAATTCTCCCGCATCATTTCCCTCTTTTTTTTTTTTTTTAACAAAGGAAAATACCCATAGTCCATTTGTTGGGAATGTGGGCGTAGTATTTTAGGCTACTTCCTGCTGGTTGGGGGCGCTGATGATCTTATGGGGACCTAAAGAAAATTTAGAATTATCATCAAGTCCTGACTGGAGTATCCTGTGAGTTTTGATCATCTCAGGCAGCAGTCTTGAATCTGTTCTGGATGAAGAACTCAGACATCTGGGCCATCTATTTCTGTCAGAGATTTTTCAGGTGGCCTCCCTTGGTCAAAGGTGATTTTTTTTAACTCTGAATAAATCCATAGCCTCTCATTTTCTGTGGAAACAAAAGCAGAATCTCTTCTCCAAAGTAACATACCTTTTGACTTCAGTTTTGAAGCCAAGGTATTTTCAAAATGTCTATCTTGGGTTAGTTCAGCAGCATTTATAAACAAAAGTCTTTTAGCAGTTGTTGCTCCTTCCTCAGCAATCAAACAATTTAAAGAGAGCATAATAGCATACAGTATGAAGATTTTCTGTGCATTTTTTATCTTTATGTGGCTTTATTTTAACCTCTATTTTTTTATTTTTACTTTTACTTTTTGAGACAGGATCTTTGTATATCTTTGTCCTGGAATAACACTGTAGACCAGGCTGTCCATATGTTGTATGAGGGCTGGCTTGTTGGGGTTTCTGTCCAGCCCAGTACCCCAACAGCCGGCAAGCAACAAAGAAAAATTACACACAGGACTCCATAAGGTTATAAACTGATTGGCCCATTAGGTCAGGCTTCTTGTTAACTCTTATAACTTATGTTACCCCATTATTCTTATCTATGTTAGCCACATGGGCTCAGTACCTTTCTCAGTGTGACAGCTTACATGTTGCCTCTTCGGTGGTCTGGACAGGAATGACAGAGGAACCTCCTTGCTTCCCAGAATTCTCCTGTTCTCATTGCATCACCTCTACTTCCTGTCTGGTTTTCCCACCTATACTGCCTGCCTGGCCAATCAACGTTTTATTAAAATATGATTGACAGAATACAGACAATTCTCCCGCATCAGGATGGAGAGAGGGAGCAATGAAAGAAATATCATAAATAGCCATTATGGGGTTAGGGAGAAACCAGGTGCCAGGGAAATTCCCAGGAATCCACAAGGATGACCTCAGCTACAACTCATAATAATAGTGCAGCGGGTGTCTGAACTGGCCTTCCTCTGTAATCAGATTAGTGACTACCCTAATTGTCATCATAGAACCTACATCCAGTAACTGATGGAAGCAGATGCAGTGATCCACAGTCAAGCATTGAACTAAGCTCCTGGAGCTTAGTTGAAGAGAAAGAGGAGAGATCATATGAGCAAGGGGGACAGTCAAGATTGTGATGTGGAAAACCACAGAGACAGCTGACCTGAGCTAATGGGAGCTCAAGAACTCTGCACTGACAGTTGGGGATCCTGCATGGAACTGAACTAAGTGGGACTAAGAAATATCCTTGGTGCATGAACCGTCTTTTGAAAGCCCTTTCCCGGTGGTGGAATACCTTGCTTAGCTTTGATGCAGGGGGAGGGGTTTGGTCCTTCCTTAACTTGGTATACCAGACTTTGTTGACTCCTCAGGGAAGCCTCACCTCCTCTAAGGAATAGGTGGGGGATGGGATGAGGGGAGGTGGGAGGCAGGAGAATGGAATGGAGGGAGAACTGTAGCTATGTAAAATTAAAGAAAATTTAAATAAAAAAGAAGTAAATACACCTATTACAAGAAAATTCTATTATGCATATATGCAGTTTTTCTTTATCAATTAATTTGTCGATGAACATCTAAGCTGGTCCCTATTTTTAGCTATTGTGAATAGTGTAGCAATAAACATGGACATGGAACTTTGTCTACAGTATATCAGCTAAGAGTTTTTGGAAGATACGAATGAGATGGCCCAGCTGGACCATACGGTATTAGCAGTTTTACCTCTTGGGGGAACATCCTCACAGATTTCCATAGTAGCTGTAGTGTGCTTTATTTGCATAAGGGTTCCTCTTTTCCACATTCCTTTTCTAATTCTTGTCTCATAATTACATCTCAGCTGCAGTTTCCTCTTTCTCCATTTATCACAGTCCCTCCAACACTTTCCCCCTACCCCAGATCCACTTCTCCTCCATTTCTCTAAAAAAATGAAAAAGAGCAGGCCTTCCAGGGATATCAACGGGACATGGCTTAACAAGTTGCCGAAAGAACGGGCATAGACTCTCATATCAAGGCTGAACAAGACAACTCAGTAGGAGGAAAAGGGTCCCATGAAAGAGTTAGAGACATCCCAACTTTCGCTGTTGGGAGTCCCACAAGAACACCAAACTACACAATCATAACATATAAGCAGAAGATGGAGCTCAGACTTACACAGGCTCCATGTTTGTGACTTCAAGTCTCTGTGAGCCCCTATGAGCCCTACTTAGATTCTGTGGACTGTGTTCTTGTGGTGTCCTAGAGCCTACCACAGTTCCTTCTCTCCGACTTCTGTAGAGTTCCCTAGCTCTGCTAGTGTTTGACTGAGGGTCTCTGTATCTGCTCCCACCGGTTGCTGGATGACGCCTCTCTAATTGGCTTTTTTTTTTTCCAGTTGTGTTTGGTTCTATCCTGTACCGGGCCAGCACGGTCTGGAACCACGAATCTCGGGGGAGGGTGTCCAGGTTGAATGAATTCACAGAGCACGAGGTTGAGGTGGAACAGCTTCAGCTTGTCTATTGTTCTGCTGGGGCAGGACTGTCACCTGACCCCAGGAGGGACTGTCACCTGACCCCAGGAGGGACTGTCACCTGACCCCAGGAGGGACTGTCACCTGACCCCAGGAGGGACTGTCACCTGACCCCAGTAGGGGTCAAGGATTGATCACGTGCACTCAAACTTCCTTATCCAACTCCAGGAGCAGAGGGAAGTTGTTACGTTTTCTTTGCAGATAAGCACCTCAAATGGGTGGGGGCAGGGAAATGTAACTCGGGGCAGCAATTCCCACAATCCTGGATTTCTGGACTGTCTTGTTTCTAGCTCCTGGCATGGGATCCCTCTCATGGTGTGGACCTCAAGTTTGTTTATTTTCTTGGTCACCATCTGACTGTCATAAGATGGAATTTAAAGGCAGTTTTCATTTTTTTTTTCTGATGGCTAAAGAAGTAGAACATTAACAGACATTTATTTGACATTAGTACTATTTTGAGAGCTGTTTACTTTATTGGCTTATTTATGATTTGGGGAATTGTTATATTAGCATTTCATATGCTCTAGTTATCAGTCCTGGTGTGTGGTGCAGTTTGTAATAATTCTTCTGTTTCGTCACTCTTGAAATCATTTAGTTCGCTATACAGAAGCTTTTTAACCTCATGTGATCATGTTTCTTAGTATTTAGGGATATTTCCTATACCACTAGGATCTTTTTTCAGAACAGTTTATGTATCTATCTTAATATATTTTCTCCTATCTCTTTTAACATTACAGATTTTATATTTTTTTATCCATTTTGAGTTGGTCATCTTTCATAAGAAATGAATTTATTTTCATTTTTTATATGTAGGTACCTTAATATAACAGCTATTTTTTTTCCTAATTTTTTTGAGGCATTTACCAGATTTTCCTCTTACATCTTTAACTTACCTTGTTTCTCCCGTGAGTTTTGTAAGAGGAAAGATTTGTTCTTTTCCTGTGGCTATAATTTTAGAACAGTGCACAACATCGAAGAATAAGAGTGGGCATTTAAATAAAACACCCAGACTGCACTGACTTCAGAAGAATGTCTGTGTTTTCTTTATCTCAAGGCCTGTTTCAGATAAGGACTAGGATTTTAAAATTTAATTTTTATGAACATTTGGATTTGTGTCTAATAGTGTAGCACACAAAATTACAAAACTGGTATTTTAAATTCAGCGAAGCAAATCTCAAACAAAAATAAAACAATAAAACAAACCAAATTAAATGACAGTTTTCACAGAAATTTGGCAGTTTTACTACTTCTTTGCACTGTCTTCAGTTCAGTGGTTCATAACTCTCTTACCTTTATGTTTGCATGTATTTGTCTGTGATGTTTCCCCAGTCTTTCTGCATGATGTGAAGACATCTGACACTCAGTTCAGTGTTATTTTTATATCTAATGATTTTTTTCTCTTAGACTTTTTTTGTGATTTACGTCTGGATTCTCCGTCTCCTTCCTCTAGCTTCCTGCACCTCTCTACCTGCAGTCCTTGGATACATGACCTCTTTTTCTTATAACATATATATTAGAAAATGTATACACACACACACACAGACACACACACACATGCATATATATAATATCAATAACAAATATATTAAACCTCCTTACATTAATGTTTTTATTTCATAAAAACTTAAAATATATAATTATTATTGAATTACAAATTTAATTATGCTAATTAAATATACATATGTATACATGTATATTATATATCCTCTTAATCCCTAGTCCATTTATTTTTATTCATGTATATGCATATGGATAGATTGGAAAAATCATTTCGGATTAGGTAACCCCAATTGGATTGCATATCAGGGGTCTCATCTCCAAATAAAACTCATTCTCCATCTTTCATCATTTCAGTAAGGCAGCCTCTCCACTCCAGTGACTTCATCCCAAGCGGCTCACCAGAGCACTCTCCACTCCCTGTCTCAATCACACTGATTTATCCCAAGGACACTGGGAATGCTCAGGTTTCTGTTTGATCAAACCTTTGACTAAACAATGACGTGTTTGTTAAGATTTGCCATGACTGTGCATTATAGACTTTTTTAGAGTTTTTTCAAATAACCTGGATGTCCCTCAAGTGAAACATGGACAAAGAAAATGTAGTACATTTACACAATAGAGTACTACTTAGTGGTAAAAAAAAAAAAATGACATCTTGAAAGTTGCATGCAAATGGATGGGACTAGAGAAAAAACATCCCGAGTGAGATAACCCAGACCCAGGAAGATAAGCATATGTACTCATTCATAAGTGGATACTAGCTGTGAAGCAAAGGATAAGGAATCTGTAGTCCCTGACCCTAGAGAAGCAAGGTAGCAAGGTGAACCTTATATAGATCCCCCTGGGAAGGGGAAATAGACAAGATCTTCTGAAAAAATTGGGAGCATCAGGGTGGGAAGAGAAGGGAGGGCAGAAGGGGAGTGGGAGGAGAACTTGAGGGAACATAATTGTCGAGATGGGGGGAGGACAGAGATGGAGAGGGAGCCATCATGGAGGTAGCAAGAAACCTGACACTAGAGAAATTCCCAGGAATTCACAAGGATGACCCCAGCTAAGACCCTAAGCAATTTTAAAATTAATGTGAATATTGTACATATAACACACATACTTCCACAGAATTGTTTTCAAAGTATCTTCTTGATGTGTCCTTTGAAATTCTTCGACTTCAGATTGCAAAGGAAACTGGGTAAAATACTACTTTTGAGTTATCAACTACAATACCATTAAATACATCATTTCAATTTTTTGTGCATGTTCACATTTCATACAATATTCAAAACTTTATTGCATAGAAGTATGTATGTTTATTAATCCTTTAATTTCTAATACACAACGCAAGGGCAAACACAGTAAAGTACACCTACATCACATGTGGGCAGATGAGCCAAGTACTTTAAGGGGGAAAGTCATTTGAATAAATACATAATTTGAAAAGAAGTATACAAAGTGGGTTTGTGAGCTAATGTAAACTGGCTCATCGTACTGGAATCCCAGTGTGTGTGAGATGTACCTGACAGACAACCATCATAGAGATCACCATGTTGTTTACATCTCTAATCTCCTCTGGGCAACGGAGAGTTTAAACGTTTGACTGTTTTCTAAGTCCAAACCAAGTCTAGTTTCACAAGTCCCTTTTAGGAAGCAAATATTTTGTGTCTGGTTCTTTATAAATTATTTATCATTTGAGAATCATCAATCAACCTTATTTTAGTTTGTTGATTGGTTAAAGAAACCATGTGAGTCATTTATGATATTCATAGAACATGAAATTTTGTCAGAAGTAATACGAGGATGTTGATTTTGCTTTGAGTTTTCCTGTGATGAAGTTAAGATGGATTGTATTAAATCATAGATGAACAAGTTTGCAGACACAAGGCAACAAACTCTGCTCTAAGATTCTTTAAATTTTACTTGATGAACTCATCTACATCCAAAGACCCATTTCATTTATCAAATAAAGAAACAAATATCCCTAATTCATTTGACTGACATTTGATAATGACTTGTCTGAACTAGTTGTTCTTATCATTTATATTATAGGTTGTCTTTGAATTTTAGTTTTGAAAAAGCTATGGAACATTTAGAAATGAGGTTTACATTTATGGTGACCCGTATTTTACTTCTGATCATGTGGCATCTCCCCTGGGTATATTTGGAAGAGTATGGAATGCAGAACATGGTGACTAGGATATGGAAATCACAGACTGAAATATTGTCTTTGTTCCATGTTAGATTATGCCCTAAATGTCTCCAGACCTTCAATAACCAATAGTGTGAATTTTAATTACATTGCAAATAATGTTATATATTTTGTTTCACTGTTTTGAAGGATAGATAGAATATGTCCTATGAGTCATCAGCAGAAAACCAAAACAAAACAGTCAAGAAATGTCAGTTATTTTGAATAATAGTTTTATTTCTTCATCATTATTTGCATTTCTGTAGTTAGACTATAAAACTCCTGGGAAGCATAATATACTTGTATTTAACCATAAAGCATTTAATATTCATTAAACATTGTTAAATAAATTAAAATCTTGGAAACTGCCACATCTAATGGGGATTCTCCAACCACAGTTGCTTTTGCAGCAAGAAAACCACACCAGGTTTTTCAGAAGTTAAGAGCAATTTCTATTTATTTTGTAAGGAGAAAACTAAGGATAACCTTTCGGATTTGTTTTGTTTTTAAACTATAGATGATGGGGTTGAGCACAGGGGGTAAAATAAGGTAAACATTGGCCATCATCGAATGGACTACTTTGGGGGCTGACTGACCATAGCGATGCACCAGGGACAGGCTAAACATAGGGATGTAGAGAATAGCAACTGCTCCAATGTGGGACACGCAGGTGCTGAAGACCTTGGACCGCTCTCCAGAGGAGGCAATAGTGAGGACAGAACGAATAATCAGTATATAAGACAAGACAATGCATGGAGTATCTACTCCCGTGGTTAGAAGGAGATCAACTAATCCACCAATGCTGTTGGCCCGAGTGTCTGAACATGCTAACTTAATCACATCTGGATGATAACAGTAGGAATGGGAGAGGGTAATCACTCTACAGAAAGAAACAGGCTTAAGGAGCAAAAGTAGGGGAACCACTAATACTATAGCACGCATAATCACTAGGAAACCCATCTGAATGATTCTAGAATTAGTAAGAATTGTAGTGTATCTAAGAGGATTACAGATTGCTATATAACGGTCAAAAGCCATAGCCACTAGCACCCCAGATTCTATAAATGTGAATCCATGAAGAAAAAACATCTGAACAATGCACCAGTCTAGACTGATTTCATTTGCACGAAACCACAGGATCCTCAAGGTGGTTGACATTGTAGAAATAGTCAAACCCAGGTCAGTGGCTGAGAGCATGGAGAGAAAATAGTACATAGGTTCATGCAAACTCTGCTGGGTCACAATGAAAAAGAGGATCATGCTGTTCCCAGAGAGAGCGGTGGCATAAAGGCAGCAGAAGGGGATGGAGATCCAGGCATGAGCAAACTCTAGGCCAGGAATGCCAGTCAAAAAGAAAGTTGGTAATTTCATTGTGAAGTTGCTCAGGAATTCCATGTTGTCCTGCATTTGTAGCATTTGACTTTACAATACTCACATCCAATGAAGTAACAACGTATAGTGTCATGAAAAGTGTTTAGACAATTTTCTGATTAAAAATAATCACTCTAGGAAGTAAATTCTGTTATCTAGAAAAGTAAATCTATTAATCTAGCAATATAATTAGAGGCATTTAGCAAAAGAAATGTTTCATCTTTAAACCAAACAAATAGGTTCACATAATTTTGCACACACACACACACACACACACACACACATATTCACAAACTTTTAAGTTCCACAAGATTGTGTACACAGATAGTCATTTCTGGGAATGTAGAAAATAGGAATGCTTCAGTGTGGGAGACTCAGTTCCTAGAACACAGAAAAACAAGTGCATTGTATTCAAATATGCTGTGTTTAAAGTGTGCAAGAGAAATCGACGTAACTATAAATATGCTTGTACATTTGGCATGGTTCTGCCTGTGTGACACTCCAGACTTAGATCTCTAGAAATCGATCATTTTAATCCCACAGAATAGAAGAACAGACAAGGAGAACAGATTATTGAAAGAAAATTAATGAAGACAGAGTATTGTGAAAGTTTAAGGGAAGGGTTATATCTCCTAAGCTATGGGAAGTCTGAATGCTTTATGAGAACCATAAAAATAAAGAGGCCATGGCTTCCCCATGTACATGTTGATAACAGAGCTGAACTTCATGAGCTGCCAAGTTTAGTGTGTATTAAAGCATTCGAGTTCAGTTCAGAGTATGTTAGTGATCTGGAGGAAAGCAGGTGCACTTGCTATCTGAAACTGATGCTCTGCAACAGGGCTTAGGAAATGGGTACAGAAATGAGGTGGCCATTTATTTAATTTTCAAAATTTTATCACTTAAGGCAATAATAGAGACTTAATGTGACTAATAGAGGCTGTAAACAGTAAGAGGATGTTATGAAAAAGAGAGAATTTAGATAAATATGCAAATATATAAACTGCAGTTTTAGGTCCAGTAGACGGTGGTGAATTTTATATAAAGGAGAGAGTTCAACTGATACTTGAGTCTGAAAGCATCATGGGATTGAGCACAGTAAAGAGAGCACAGTAAAGAGAGCAAAAAGATGAGGTTAGCATTTTCATTGACACGAGGCTGTGTCAACTTGGTATACTGGAGGAAAGTCATTCCAGGGAGTCTTCCCTCAGTAGCTACCATTCTCCCAGGGAATCATGAATGTAGATTTGCTCCTCTCCAAATAGTATGGAGTGGTGAATGTTAACTTGAGGATAGGGTAGAAGATAGAATTAGACAGACAGATGGTTCCACAGGCATAAGTGTTTTAAAGCCCTATTCATTTAAAATTATAAATTACATAATAATTTACAGGATGACTAAAATCAAAGAGTAGCAATGTTACTTACCTTGTTAAGGTTTTCAGTCAAATTGAGCATGAAATTTTCTTTACCCTAAAAAATATCTTGTAATGTGTTTTTAATTTATCATCTTCACGCCATTTTTCTTTTGTTGAATCTCTGATTTTGTGAGCTTCAACTGTATCTGAGAGGAATATTTACAATATATAGCTACAAACTGCTTGATAATATTATATGGATCCCCAAGGGTAGGGTAGAGTATACTATCACCTTAATTATCTGTAAGCTATTTGAATTTTGTGTGTAGGCAATAAACAAAATACAAAGACAACACAGTGAGCATCCTTATCTATCTTCTAGGGCTGTGTGAAAACAGTAACTTCCTACGTCTTTGCTATCAGACATAGAACAGGCTATCAAGGGACCTATGGCCTTAATAATAAGTTTCAACTGAACATGTAAGATGTGTATCTCTCTGGGGAAACTGACAAAGAAACAGCTTGTATAAAAATGGAAGTTATGACCATTGACTCCCCAAAGGAGTTAAACTATCATCTCAAATGAACAGTGGTTCCCCAGGAGTACTGAATGCTAAAGGAAACCAAAGCATTCATAAATAGTTGGCTCTCCGTATTGATGTGCTCTGTTTCTTGAGCATTATGCTACACCACTGTGAGTTCATATGTGTACTATTATGTCTGAATAAACCCAATTTCCTTGTAGCTGTCAGTCATAATCTCTGACTCATGCAATACTTCCACTCTATCTTCTGTGATGATCGCTGAGTCTTGTGGGGAAGGCTGTTCTTTAGATTGCCCATTTAGGACTTAATACTCCATGATCTCTTATTCTCTGAACACTGACCAGTTATGGGTCTCTGTATTAATTGCCATCTACTGCAAACAGAAACTTCTCTGACATGAGTTGATGGATATCTACAGGTATAGCATGAGTATCAGAACTCATTTTAACACCGTGCCCACTTAGAAGAATAACAGTAGATTCTTCCCTAGGGCCTATGGAAAATCTAGCCACAGGTTCTTGGCCCCAGTAATGTTGTCAGGCATGAGCTCTATCTAATTGAGAGGACCTTAAATCTGATCAGAAAACGGTCACTTACTCCCATAACATTTGAGCCTTTATTTCAGCGGAAGTCATATCTTGCCAAGATAGTAATTGTTATAGTTCATAGAGTTCCTTGATGAGTTAGATTATGCCTAGCGTCTTCTAGATAAATGAAAACTAGGCAAGAGAAATGAAGCTTTCAAATCGTGCCTCATTGATTTATCTCTCTGTTCTATAACTCAGATATGTGGTGTCTTCAGCAACGAAGTGTGATGGGTTATAGTTGTACTTAACTAAGGTACTCAGTGTGATACTGTAACATGTGTATACAAGGTGCCATTATCAGATCATGGAAATTAGTATATTCATTTTCTTGATGTTTATCTTGTCTCAGTGTAAAAATTTCTATGTATTTTGATGTTTAGTGTTTCTGATTATAGAATAAGTATAAAATAAAAGAATCACTTTAGTCCGGGAATGTACATACTTATATACGGAGGTATACAATTTACAAAGAAAATACAGATAACAAATAAAAAAATTGTGGAATTATGTCCTCAAGTGAAAGTTTTCATCTTAGAGGTGAAGAGACGTAAGTGCCCCGACTCTAGCCCTTCACTAATTGCTAACCATATAATTAACATAAACTATTTTATAAACATTTTCTCAGTCAGTTTCTGGGGAAATTGGTTGCTTCAAAGCCTTGTGGGTTAATCTCTACTGATCTTGAGTTAAGGATAGAACTTGATCAGCTTGTATATTTTTTCTATTATCCTAAGGAGAGGGTGAATACGAAATGAATACTCTCGCTCTTTGTGGTCTGAAATGGTTACGATAAGAAAACAGTCTTCTGTATAGTGGGCTCTCTGTCACTAGAATATAGAACATCAGAAAATATAAGAAAATAAGGTAGAGTTTAACCATCTAGTAAGCTATTAGTGTTCCATCATACTTAACAAATTTCTGGAAACATGCACACATACACTCACTAAGGTAGTAAGGATTTATTTGGTCATACTCAGTTGGTTCCACTGATGAAGGCCTAGAAATTTGGTGCATGATAGCATATTACCAAATGGTGAACAGGAAGGGAAAGAAAGGATAGAACCATAGAAGAGCTTTAGCTCCAAGGACAGAATCCCAGTGACTGACTTCACATAGCCAAGTCTACCTCTAAAGAAGTATCACTAAGTGAAGAACAGGCCTTAGATCCATATTCCTGTGGGAGAAGTTTCATGTTCAAACCATATCTGGAACTGGTGGCCTTTAACTGACTAAACTGAGACTATAGGTTTTTAGTTGGACATACACAGAAAAGCATCAGTTTGGAGAATGTCTGTGCTGTTTATTCTATAGAAATTTGCTTTCTGACTGCTAAGGGATAAATGGCTGGCAGATCATTTTATACCATACTTTAAAATTAGTGTATTGTGTTATCTTAATGCCAGTAGAAACCACAGAATATAATAAAAGAAGTGGAGTAATTTTCGAAAATGAAACAGAGCTAAACTTAAATTATCAATCTTCCTCATGATGAACACACCTCAATGGGCCGGTGCGTGTAGAGATAGTATGCAGTATAAGACTACTTATAGTCCTACTTTTACAAAAATAAATTCATTTAATTTTCAATGACTCTTTACAGCTATAAATGTCATGCTTTGTAGGTATAGAGTTGAGATCTCCTGACTTGACCTGTTGTATCAATCAAAATTATGTTTTGTGCTTTCTGTCTGACACTCAGGTGCAAGCGCTGCTGTGGAATGCAGAAGCAAACAAACTTTCAAATGTTTTTTTCTTTCTCATATAAATTAACATTTCTGTCTTTTATATATTGATTCAAAGTAATGTTCAGCATTGTAGTTTTAAGTTTTGTCTCTTTCAATTAAAATTAATGTGTTAATGCAGTCCTTGGAAAATCTAGAATATGAATTCTTCTATACATTGTTCAAAGAAAAGTTCTTTGTCTAGTACAATCATGATAAATTAAATGCTTTAAATCACACTACTCAAAGCTGGTTTCTCTTTAATACCAAAGGTTCCTAAGCTTTGTCTCCCAAAGCATGGTGAGCACTTAGTCACCACAATCTTGCAGAAATATCTTTGGGTGAAATTGAACAACAATTGCATTACTTTGTTGGTCCTTGACTAATAAGAACAAAGGAATTCATGCTGATTAACTTATCATAGGGAAATTTCCCATAAAATTTCTGTACCATGCCTTCCCATGGAAACAAGAAAGACATAGTTTGAGCTAGACCAGTGGTTCTTGCTGGGTTCAGTTCAGGACTCCAAGGAGGAAGACCAGGGGTGAGAAAAATAATCAAAAGGTGAGGTCAGGAAAGCTAGAGAATCCAGGAAAAATTGAGTTGGTTCATAGAAGTACTTAACACCTGACACATCAATTAGTAACAACAGCAATAGAAAACAGGGTTGAAGGCCCATGGAGGATAGGTGGTAGGGCCATGGGGAGAGGGAGGTGAGAAAGTCATCTTAAGTAACTATGTAAGAAAATATTATAAGGAAACTTATTTTTATGAAAATTGCTAAAAATGAGAAATAGACACCAAAATTGTGACAATTTGTGCCCTGGAATGTGATGCATGTGATGGGTGGTGAGGGTGTTTATTCACAGTGGTGCCAAAAGACGATGACTGTGATACAAGCATTTGAAGGAGGAGTCTACCCGTTGCAGTGACTAAGCACGCAAAAACATATAATACTTTGACAGAGGTGAAAATTGTGAGCTCCAAGTGAATATGAAATTATAAGAACAGGAAACCACTAGTCGTATGTCTAAAACCACACATAATTTCCTAAATTGCAGATAATGAAGTTTGGCTATATATAGTTTAGTCTACTAGAAATATTTTTAACCCACAAATCCAGACTTGTAGATAAAGAATAAGCATTCCAAATTTGATGCTTCTAGGTGGAAATTTGTCACAGTAAATGCAGCACAAACATTGTCAATTTGCATGACATAAAGGTCAAATATATAGAGAGTAAATTAGTTTTCCCTATGTCTTTGCGTAGGTCTGAATGTAACTTCTGTTTCTACACATGCAATTAAAATGAAAAAGTACTAGAAAAATAAGGGAGAGGAGAGAATGATGAGAGGGAGAAAAGGAGGATGAAGAATAAAAGAAAAAATGGGGAAAGAGAAAGAGAGAGCAGGAAGAGAGAGAAAGAGAGAAGAGAGGGAGGAGAGTGGGAACAAAGAGAGATAGAGGAAGGGAGGGAGAGAAAGAGAGAGGGAGAGGGAAGGGGAGAGAGAGAAAGAGAGGGAGAGAGAGAGGAAGAGAGAGAGAGAGAGAGAGAGAGAGAGAGAGAGAGATTTCTGAATTCCATCATGATATTTCCTCTGCCCTTACTCAGGATTTCCTGGTGGAAACAGTGAGGGGTCTCTTCATACCCAGTAAACTTAACCAGAGATCCTCAGAGTACAGCTACCGTGTTTGGCTCTGCTGTATCTTTGTGTCTGTAACCACTTTAATATTTCTTTTGGAACTCCCATGATTCATGTCTTTGCAAATGTTGATACATGTCATTTCCACATTTATATATCTGATGAATTAAACTATTTTTTACCAGAAATTGCCATCATTACTTTATTTGTAATGATATTTGTGGGTCTTAGTTATAACTTTTCATTCATTTTAACGTCCAGAGTGGCTGCATGAGTGGGATCACATGTATTGCATTTATATTGCTTTCACATCTATTTCTCCTGACTAGAAGATAAAATCTAAGCCCAGTGCATGGTCTATATTCCCCCACGTCTATGGATGTTCACTACATTATTACTGCTCAGTATAATAGCCCTGCTTTTGAATAGTCAGTCTGCTGTTTCAGGCCACTTGTGAATGAATCCCGTCCCCTAGATCAGGCTAATTAGAAGAATAACACACACCCCAAATTTCATTTTGTGTGTGTGTGACTGCATGTGTGTGTGCAGGCATGTGTGTGTGTGTGTGTGTGTGTATGTGTGTGTGATTATTTAATTCTAGTCAGTTTTCATCACTGTAACAAAATGTAACTGACATGTAACTGACATGCAACTAAAGAGGAAGAAAGTCCTACTTCGGCAAGAAGATACAGTTCTGCTCACTTGGTTGTGTTGCTTTGAGTTGATTCCTCAGGGCAGGAGGATCTGCTGGAGGCCTGTTCGCCTCATGCCAGCTTAGAGGCAAAGAGAAATAATGAGCTGGGATCCCCAGTGACCCCTCCAATGTCAAACCCCATGACATAATGTTCTGTTGTGGATCCCATCCGCTTCCATTGCCTTCCACTACTGCCAAAGCCTTAAACCATGTGTCCTTCATTAGTATGCAAAATTTCTATCACAACCACACAGAGAGGATTTTAAACCAAAATCAATCAGAAGATATGGAAAAGGACACTTTATACTCCTGACAGGAGCCATCCATCAGGATGAAGTCTCAATCCTGAACATCTGTGCCCCAAATACAAGAGTGCCCAGATATGTAAAAGAAACATTACTAAAGATTAAATTGCACATCAAACCCCACATATTAATAGTAGGAGATTTCAACAACCCAATTGCCACAATGGACAGGTCAATCAGACAGAAACCCACCCCTGGATCAACATAACAACAATGACAATCCTACCAAATGCAATCTATAAATTCAAAGTGATGCCCATCAAAATCCCAACACAAATCTTCACAGACCTTAAAAGAACAATACTCAACTTCATATGGAAAACCAAAAAACTCAGGATAGCCAGAATAATCCTGTACAAACAGGAACTTCCAGAGGCATCACTATTCCTGACATCAAGCTCTATTATAGAGCTACAGCAATGAAAACATTTTGGTATTGGCATAAAAACAGACAGGTTGACGGATGGAATCAAATCAATGACCATACCTATGAACACCCGATTTTTGACAAAGAAGCTGCAATTATACAACTGAAAAAGCAAAGCATCTTTAACAAATGATGCTGGCATAACTGGGTGTCAATATATAGAAGAATGCAAATAGATCCATATCTATCCCATAAACAAAACTGAAGTCCAAATGGATTAAAGACCTCAATATAAATTTGACCACAGTGAACCTGATAGAAGAGAAAGTGAGAAGTAGCCTTCAATGCATGGGCACAGGAGACCACTTCCTAAATATAACACCAGTAACACAGACACTGAGAGCAAAAATAAATAAATAGAACCTTTTGAAACTGGGAAGCTTCTTTAAAACAAAGGACAAAGTTAATAAAATAAAAAGGCAGCCTACTGAATGGGAAAATATCTCCACCAATCCCAGATCAGACAGAGGACTGATTTCCAAAATACATAAAGAACTCAAAAAATTAGACATCAAAATACCAAATAATCCAATTGAAAAATGGGGTACTGATCCAAACATAAAATTCTTCAACAGAAGAATCGCAAATGGCTAAAAGAAACTTAAGGAAATCTCCAACATCCTTAACTATCAGGGAAATACAAATCAAAATGACTCTGAGATACAATCTTAGAGCAGCCAAAATGGCTAAGATCAAAAATACCAATGATAATGTATGCTGAAGAGGATGTGGAGTAAGGGAAATATTCCTCCATTGATGTGGGGAGTTCAAACTTGTACAATGATGCTGGAAATCAGTATGGTGGTTTCTCAGAAAATTGGGAATCAACCTACCTCAGCAATACCACTCATAGTCATATACCCAAAGAATGCTCAATAATGTTACAAGGACATTTGTTCAAGTATTATTTGCAATAGCCAGAACCTGGAAACAACCTAGATGCCCCTCAACCAAAGAATGAATAAAGAAAATGTGGTACATTTTCACAATGGAATACTACTCAGCTGTAAAAAAACAATGACATCTTGAAATTTGCATGCAATTGGATGGAACTAGGAAAAAACATCCTGAGAGAGGTAACGCAGGTCCAGAAAGATGAACATGGTATATACTCACTCGTAAGTGAATACTAGCTATAAAGCAATGGAAAACAAGCCTATAGTTTGTTGACCCTAGAGAAGCTAAGCAACAAGGTGAACCCTAAGAATAACATATATAGATTCCCCCTGGCAAGGGGAAATAGACAATATCTCCTGACAAAATTCAGAGCTTGGGGGTGGAGGGATAAGGGAGGGCAGAAGAGAAAGAGGAGGTGAGTAGGGGAGGGGAACTTGAGCGAATGAGATAGTTGACATTGAGGAAGGACAGAGATGGAGAACAAGGAAAGAGATATTTTGATTGAGGGAGCTATTGTTAGTCTGGCAAGAAATCTGGCACCAGAAAAATTCCCAGAAATCCACAAGGATAACCCCAGGTAAGACCCAAAACAATAAAGGAGAGGGTTCCTGAACTGCCCTTGCCCTGTAGTCAGAATGGTGACTAACTTAAGTGTCACCATAGAACTTTCATCTAGCAACTGATGAAAACAGAGATAGAGACTCATGGTGAAGCACTGAGCTAAGCTCCCAAAGTCCAGCTGAAGAGTGGGAGGAATGAGAACATGAGCAAAGAGGTCAAGACCGTGAAGGGGACACCCACTGAACCAGTTTACCTGAGTTAATGGGAGCCCACCAACTCCAGCCGGACAGGGAAGGAACCAGCATAGGTCAAGCTATTCCCTCTGAATATGGGTGACAGTTGTATGGCTGGGGCAGACTATGGGGCACCAGGATTCATCCCACTGGTAGTGGCACCAGGATTCATCCCTACTGCTTGTTCTGGCTTTTTGGGAACCCAGTATCTTTTGGATGGATACCTTGCTCAGTCTAGATATTGTAGGGAGGACGTTAGACCTTCCCCAAAGCTACATGCCTTACCATCTCTGAGAACTGGATGGGGGCTGGGGTTGGGAGAAGGTGAAGAGAATGGGAGTAGGGGAGAAACTGGGAACTTGGATGGGTACATAAAATGAAAAAAGTTTTTTTTTAAAAAATTTTTTGCAAAAAAGAAAACTAAAGGCTGTAAACCTTTTTAACAACACTGGGTATTAGCATTTAGGTGTCTTTATTAAGTAAAGTCATAAAGATGTGTATTCATTTTACAATTAGCATCGAGAATTATGGAAATTAAATTTATTTTCTCTAAAATTTAATAACAAATTGGTAATTTTTCACATCCTATTACATATAAAATAACACCTATTATTCAATCACATTTCTTCCTTTGGTTTTATTTATTTTTCTCTCCCACCTACCCTTTTCCCCTCATTTCCTTCTCTCCTTCCCTCCCAGTCTGACATTTTTCCACTTCCATCTTCTTTTTCCTCCTCTTTCCTGCCTCCTTCTCTCCTTCTTCCCTTTCTCTCTTCTTTTGTTTTATTTTATTGAGATAAAGTTTTTCTATATAGGCCAAACTGACCTCAAACCCACAATGTCCCTGCCTCAGGTTCCCTAATGCTGTGATAATCGGCATGGATCCCCACACTCAATTCTTACAGAATAAGTTGTATGTTTGCCCTTTGTTTTTTATATCTGAATTCAGGCAGGACTTTGAACATACATCGATTTCTAAAATAACAATTTTAAATAAAGAGATTCCCAGATGTAATAAAAAACTGTATAACTGCATATTTTAAATTGATGAGTCTTTAGGTTCTTTCCAAATTTAAACCATGGCAACCCAGTGTAGTGTTTACTGACTGAATAGATGACAAGTTAATTCTTTCAAGAGGAATATAGTGCCACTAAGTCTGTATTACACATCACATCTCTCAGATCACTTGCTGTGAGGAACATGAAATTCATTTTTTCTTATTCTGGAAGGTTTTCAGCCTGTAGATTAGCTGTTATTATAGGGATGACTTTGTAATGGTGGGTAAGAGCCTGGGAACTGTTTCTCATCTCTGTGGGTACAAACCGAAGCTTGGATGCTGTGATCCCTGGTTCAAGGACCTTTTCTACAGCATCCTTGGATAACTCTGTCCCTGATCTGTTTGGTTCTGACTCCATAGATGATGGGGTTGAGCATTGGAGGAACCAGCAGGTAGACATTAGCAAACATGATGTGTACAACATGGGGCACATGGTGGCCAAATCGGTGGGTGAGAAAGGTGAAAAGGGCTGGAATATATAAGGTTAAGCTTACACCAATATGAGAAGCACATGTACCAAACGCTTTGAGGCGGGCTTCACCTGAGGGCAATCTCAGCACAGCTCTCAGAATCATCACATAAGACACACTGATGACAATTAAATCAAAGCTAGCCACAGAGAAAGCCACAAAGAGCCCATATCCACGATTGATTTTGGTATCAGCACACACCAACTTGAGCACAGCCATGTGCTCACAGTAGGACTGGGGAATGACCTTGTTGGGACAGAAGGGCATCCTGGAGATCATGAAGCAGAAGGGGCTCACCCACAGCAGCCCTCTGACCATCACAGCTGTCCCCAGTTTGACGACTACTGATGTGGTCAGGATGCTGGAATGTCGGAGTGGGAAGCAGATGGCCACGTAGCGGTCCAAGGCCATAGCCATGAGCACCCCAGACTCCACAGAAGAGAAAGCATGTATGAAGAACACCTGAATGAGGCAGGCATGGTATTCAATCTTATGATCATGAAACCAGAGTATGGCCAGCATTTTAGGTTGTGTGGAGGAGGATAGGACCAGGTCAGTGGTAGCCAGCATGGCCAGAAAGAGATACATGGGTCCATGCAGTGTGTGGTCAATCCGGATTATGTGTAGGATGGTGACATTTCCAGTCACTGCCAAAATATACATGACACAGAATGGAAGGGCAACCCAAAATTGATAATTCTCCAGCCCTGGGATTCCAAGCAAGATGAAGAACGTAGAATGAGAAGAGCTGTTCCTTGAATTCTGCACAAGAGAATGGGTCATCTTTTCTCTGAAGTGAAGCTCATCTGCTTTCTGAGGATAATAACATCCAAGGATGATTATTTGCACTTGTGTAATACTGCAATTTATTTCAGCAGCATATTGTAGCAAAACCATCTTTTACAATAAAATAATATTTTGAAAAATAAAATGATGCTACTTAGTATTTTATTAGTACTTGTAATTGTCAAAATATTATAACATGTCAGGATCAGGGGAAATTATTTTCTAAAGAAAAAATATTTTCTTGGAAGTAGAATCTATGAAGGGCAAATTACTATGACAAATTAGCCATAATAATCATTGCCATTTTCTAGTTAACAAATTACTTGGTCTACATTTCGCACAGTTCCAGTTCTCTCCACGTTGGGTCATTTTAACACCATTAACTCAAGGCAGGAAGGGAACATAGATTAAAGGACCATAATAATTTATTCTTGTAATATCTTTGGTTATTTAGGACAGTACAGTAATCATCTTGGTTCTAGCCTGAAGAAAAAAATGAACCATCTGTGTATTTGCAATTATATGTATTATCTTTAATTAAAATCATAGACTGTGAATATGTTATGTTTGTGTTATGATTTATTTGCTCTTTAAATCAGTGTCCTTTCCTGTTAAAGTGTAAAAGTAGGCATGGGCCATATATTAATGCATGTCTGCAGCTATATTCCAACCTGGATTTGCTTATACAAACTGCAACCTGAGTTTGATTTGTTTACTGTAGTTTATTCAGGTGTATCGTGGATGGCAAATTATTCATAAAAATGTCTTTGAACCTGTCACTCAGCCTAGGTCCTCTGTTCTTGATGACGAGAAGTTGGGTACAAGTATGGTGAGGAAAGTATCCAATAAAGGCCATTATTCAGATGTAATAGACCCATTGGCTGATTCCCATTAAAAATATTCCCAACTAGAACTTTCCTTAACCATAATCCCTCAAACCCTGTTTGAGCTATGTTTATTAGTGTTATGGCTGTTTATCATACTAGAAGTTAGAGAGGACGCTTTTGAGTGCTAATTTCTACACGTTCTTGCTTAATGTTGCTTGTTTTTTGAGGTCTGAGCTCTCTAAGAAATGCAGCTTGTCACAAAAAACCCTGTAAGACATAGGTGACATGTGACTTGGTTTTTATCCAACATGTCTTCTCTTAGTCTTTGCTGTCATGTGCTTTGGTTTGAGAACCTCAGTTTTCACCTTTCATAATGGGAACCTGATGAGAAGAGTAGCTTTAAATGCTCCTGTAACAAATACTTGCAAACTAACAAATATTTTATAGACCCTGAATGGGGTTCTTCAAGATTTCAATCAGGCCTCAAATCTTCTTTTACACCCTTCATTTATAGTGATCTGACTTTGAGGAGGCTCAGATTTTATCAGTCTCTTCTAGACCTTCCTAGCTAATAATCATGAGATAAACCAAAACAAATACTCTTTTGAAATCTCCAGTGACAATTCAGATACTCACATTTTCTGGAGCTGAGGGTCTCTGCTTTGCTTCCTTTTACCAGATTCAACCTGCTCAAATAGTACCATATTTTCTGTTTAAACAGGAGGGTACATATTTACCTGCCCCTGGCCACAGTATGTCACTCTCATTTGGTGAGAATGGTCATCAAAATTAAAAGTGATTTGAGCAAACATACTTAGATCATCTTCATTGTCGTTTCCAGGTGCTGGACTACATAGATGCTGGCTAAAGCTTTAACTTTCCAGGGTGCATAGTTCCTGCTGATTAACTGTGGGGGAGGGATTATTGGATTTTTAGACCCTTTACTAAAGCTCCTTTTTAATTGTTTGTTTCTAACTTATGAAAAACGTCTGTGTCATCATTTACCATGAGGAGCAATAAGAGCCCAGAGTCATTAAATGATCTGTCAATGATCACATACAAAATTGTTGGACCAAGGCTTCTAGAGGCACACAATACTGTCTTTGTTGGTAATGAGTAGTTGAGAATTCTGCTCCAGATGGGTCAGGAAAATTGTTAACCTGTTATGACTACTGTTAATAAGCAGGGTGTTTAGACAATATACTGAATTAGAGAATTTGAATTTAGGATTGTTGCTACTTCCCTGGATTAGGTTGGACTTTTAGTGTCTCTGGCAATGTATTGCTTTCTCTTGGATCTCTCTCTCTCTCTCTCTCTCTCTCTCTCTCTCTCTCTCTCTCTCTCTCTCTCCCTCCCTCCCTCTCTTCTCTCCTCCCTCTCTTCCTTTTTTCCTCTGTCTACCCTCTATCTCCATTGGGTCTAAATATACAGTCGGTATCCTAGTTGCCGCATAATCTAGAATATTAGGATTTTCCGATTGTACAGTCATTGATTTGAGATAACATTCTTATTGGCTTTTTCTATTAGTCTTAGTAGGGGACTCACTTATTTTACATAGTTTGGAAGTGGGACACCCCCATGTTGTATGGCTAAATCCAGTTTTCCTCTTCTGCTCTCTCTAAATTATTTCTTCAGATCTAGAACACTCATGTCAAGAGATGGGTCTCGGTCGTTCCCAGTCTAATCTCTTTGGCCTGACTTCATGCTCCCAGTGTTCACTGTTGTTTGAGAAGCAACAGAATAACAAAAATCACCCAAAGCTACGTTTGAAATAGGAAGTGTGGCCCTCATCCTGCGTCTGTTTTCTCCATGAACTTTTCCTTCATGTTCCTTGGAATCTATTGTCCTGACATTTGGAAATTTTCATTTCTATTTCATTCTTAGAAACTGAGCACATGAAGATTTATGAACACAAGCTATGATTAATGGGCAGGAAGTTTGTTGATCCTTGGTTATTTTTGCTGCCTGTGAAATGATTTCATTATGAAGAACATAAAGAAGCAGTTTATCATCTACTTTGTTTGAAAGATGTGGTTGAGCATCCTTAGAAAAGTGGAAAAGGACATAGAATTTTCCTCTTGTCAATACCCATTGTTCCTCTACTCCTCTATAATATATATATTTCAATTTTTACTGAAAACAACTATTATTTGCATACTATATAATACTACACAATATATTCTGAAATAAAGTTATATGCTTGTAAAACATTAGTGAAAGGGTGGTGAAAATTTGATTCTGACTGTAGAATATGGAGGACATGGGAGGTTCAGAATCAGTCTGTTGACCAAGAGCTTCTGTCTGGAGGGCATCTTCCTACCTTTCTAGGTCTGACACAGTGGAAGCCATAATTCTTCTTCCCATCTCAAAGGGTAGCTCGGTGGACTTGGATTTCTAGATGAGGTGTTCCCATCAACTCAGAAGTTTAAATATGGTACATGACTTTGCCTTCTAGATTCTTGAAGAATCCACATCTCCCACTAATTTTTGAGAAGGTGAAAGGAAAAACTCTCACTGATATCTGGTTTCTCTTTGAACAAGCTGACTATAACTAAAGAAGTTCTGACAAGCATCTGGGATTCAGTCTTGGGTAGAGATCCTCGGGTCATGGTCTATTTAAAGAACTGGGTGTTCTATCTGTTCCTCCAAGCACTGGTTCTTTCCCTCTTTCTAAATTCACTGCCTCATATTTACAGTGACTACAATGACTCCCTCTGAGACTAGAAGCTAAGCTGAAAGCATTAACCCATAACTTTCCTCTCTTGTCTATGTACAGAAATACAAAGACATGATTAAATGAATGTACAAGAAGCTGTGCTGTTGGGATTACATAAATTAGCTCATGTTTATAGTTACATTTTCTTTTAAAGTATTTATAGCTCACATTTTAGACATATTCTGTGCAACATGACAGCTCACTTAACCTTCACATATGTTTATATATGACTATGAGAGGTAGCCTATAAACATGAAAGGCATTGGCATGGATATGTGCATATATGTATATATGTGAAATGAATGAAATTTATGCCCTGGCAATGCTGAAGCGTGCATGGGCAGCCCGTATATGGCAGTTCATCCATATATGTGAAAATGTTGATAATTATTTAAGTATATATAATTAATGTAGTTCCCTCATTCAATGACTTCATGGTTACTGAATGCACAGGGTTTGTGTAAGTAAATGCCTAATTACATTTCTAATAGTGTGAAATAATATAGCATGATGCATACTTAAAATGGATCTAAGCTTATGGCATTATTTAAAAAAATAAGACTAAAATGATGATGGTGATTAGATAAGACTCTAGTAGAGTATGATTCCTAGTCCAAGATGACTGAAGTCCTTATCTAAACACAAAACCACACACACACACACACACACACACACACACACACACACACATGTTTTGTGAACAAAAAGGCAGAGATCAAGGTGTTGTCCTATAAATACAGGTTTACATTAAATACATCAGAGTATTAGAAGAGAAGAACATAAAAGATTGTCCCGCAAAACCAAGAAAAATGAACCACATCTACTAACATATTGATAATGGACTGGAGGTCTTTGGGTCTATGACAAAGGGATTTCTTCAATTAAGTCACTAAGCTTGTAACTCTTTACTAGAGAGAGTCTAGAATAATGATTGTGTCAATACCTTTATATAGATTTTTAAACACTAAAGAAATTTTGCTGACATAATTTTTTATTGATTCTTTGGGAATTTCACAACATGCACACCAATTCTGTACATTTTCCAGTCTCTCCATAGCTGCCCTTCATCCTGGCATCACGCCCCCAAAAGAAGAAAATTAAAATTAAAACCAAACTAGCCAAACAAACCAACAAAACCCTCAAAACACTTTACTCCTTTCTTTGTTGCCTCTCCAGCATCTCTTCATTCATCTTAATGGCCATTGGGAGCTGCAATGTGCCATATAATACACCCTTTGCCTATCAGTTTTACTTGCAAGTGTTCATTGCAATGAATCATTGGTCTGGTTTCTGGTACACTGTCACCACCGAACTCTCACTGAAGCTGCTCTCAGCTATCCCATGGCTGCCCTGAGACAGCGGAGGGGGGGATCCTGTGGAGCAGAACCAGTCCCTTCACATGTTCCAGTAGGTCATAGATAGGGAAAATATTAGGGTGGGTCAACCCAAGGCCTTAGATGTGGGCCTGGGTATCAGTTGAGTTGGTCAGACCTGTGTGCTGGGGCTGCCCCTTCAGGTGCTGAGCAGAGTCAGCTCTCCTATGCCCATGCCCATGACAGGGGCAGTGCCATCTCATAGAATACAGGGGGCTCTGCCATGAGGGTTGGGGTCAGCTCTCTTGCTTCAGTGACCAGTGAAAGGCAGGGCCAGCTTTCCCAGGGCCAACGAAGGGCAGGCCTGACTCAGTCTGGCCCCTCGTATTTCACAATGCATGGTTCTTAGGACCCTCTGTGGTAACATGAGACATGGACAGCAACACAGACCCTAGCTGCTGCAGAGCTACCGAGACAGACATGGCCCTCGGCACCACTTTAGACTCGGACGTCATCATGGCCCCAGGGTGCCGATGCAGGTCTCCCAGATTGACATGGCCCCAGCAGCAACAGACATAACTTGGACACTGACATAACTACGGGTGGAGGCCCAGAGTGGGGCATCCACTTATTTTTGGTGACAGTTCGGGCCTTGAATGTTAAACACAGACCCTGGTTGCTGTGTGGACCCAGACAAGGCCTTCAACGACAACCTGAGACTAGAGATCACCATGACCCCGGGGGGCAGCACAGGCCACCCAGATCAACATGTCACATCTGCAGCATGGTTCTTGGACACCAACACGGCCTGGGGAGGCAGGCCAGACCCCGGGCATCCTCATGGCCTTTGGTGGTAACATGAACCCAAAACATTAACTCAGACCCTGACTGCAGTAGGGCCATGGACCCAGGCATGGCTCTCAGCTGCAGTTCTGTTCTGGGTATCACCATGACTCTGGCTGGGTGAAGGTCAGTTAAATCGGTAAAGCCCCTGTGCTGGCACAGCCCTCCTTCTCCTGCATGGCCACAGGTAGCAGCCCAGATGCTGGGTGGGCATCCTTGTGGCCTTTGAAGGCAACATGGGTCATGGAAGTCAATATAGACCCAGGCTGCGGTGGGACCAAGGACCCAGACAGGCCCTTACTAGCAGCGTGGGCCCATACTTTACCATGTCCCTGGGTGGCAGGCTGTCTGTCTACCTGTATCAGCCTGTGCCTCATCTCCTTTGCTTCATGCATTCTACCTCTTTCCACAGCATGTGAACCATTCCGCTTGTCTTTCTCTCACATTTCTTCACTACACATTTGCTCATCATAAGGACACCCTCCTACCTGGGCCTACATGTCACTGGGTGGACTCAGGCTGGCCTATTGGTGGCTTCCATCTAACTGAGCCAAGCAGCATTAAGCAGATCTATCCTTTATATTTATTTTGATGAAGCTTAACATACAAATAATAGTATGAAGTCATAGCATTGTTTATTAACTCCCTTACATTATAACATGAATTTTAGTCATTTTAATGTCCATTCTCCTACCCCTTTCTCCCTCTTACACTGGAGGACTTCATGCATCTCTTCCTACTTTCATATATCTTGGTTGGTGGCCCCACTGGGACTATAAGCCCTTCTTGAGTGCAGGTGAGAGGTAGTAGTGGAGCAAGGGCACTTTATTTGTGGTACACCACTGAAGAAAATGGCATTCATCCCCTAACAACCAGTAATTTTCAGGAACTCTTGGGAGGGGTGTGGTCTCATGAGTTTCTTCAACATCCATGAAACATCTAAACTGATAGAATTTTAGGTGTTCCTTTTTCTTTTTCTCTTATATTTGAGTTTATAATAGAATTAATTTTTCTTTCCTTTCTCCCTACAAACATCCTATACAGCCCTGCTGCTCTCATTCACCATCTCTCTTTCAAATCCATGGACTACTCTTTCTCTTTTCTTTCTCTTTCCTTTTCTTTTTTTCAAGACAAGGTTTCTCTGTGTAGTTTTGGAGCCTGTCCTAGAACCAGCCTTTGTAGACCAGGCTAGCCTCGAACTCACAGAAATCTGTCTGCCTCTGTCTCCTGAGTGCTGGGATTAAAGGCATGCGCCACCACCACCTGGCCTTGTGCTACCATTGCCCAGCCTGGACTTCTGTTTTCCTCCTAATAATATTACTGTATGCACAAGTATATTTGTATATACATATACTCAGGTAAAATCATTTGTGGCATAGATCCTTATATTTACAATCTAAGTATAAATATATCAAAAAAAGAACAACAGAGGGGTTACACCAGCAAGAATGCAGTGCATTTTTCCTTTAAAACATATTAAAATCTGGAGCAGGTGCTGCATTGAATAGACAAGCCTTCAGTACTTTGAACTCATGATAAGTAAGTAGAAGTGCATGGACTCAGAGACAATGTACATACAAGAGTGAAATTGATGTGGTGTGACATGAAATCTATAGTGTACAGTCTTGCATATGGTGTGACCTCAGAGCTGGAGAGATGTCAGAAACGCAGAACACAGTCTCCACTTCTGACCCTGAATTGTGTTTTTTTATATTAACAAGATATAGACATTAATATTCAAATCATGATTTAATTTTTTATAAACTAATAGTCATAAATAAATAATGATGTAATGAAGAAAGCTTATCCTTTTGTAGCTACAATTTGAATTTCTAAGAAAAAATTTGCTTCAGGAAAACACGGTCTAAAATAAATTAAAATTTACATAACAATGAACAACTGGATGACTTGAGTCACTCTTAGACACAAAGTTAATTCTATTTTAGTCATTATTGTATATATAAAATCCATTTTTCTAAAGAAGGGTCTTCTGTAACCCACACTGCCCTTGGATTGAGTGTGTAACCAAGGATGAACTCAGACCCTAATTCTCCTGACTTCTCCCAAGTGACTGGGATTACAAGTGGGCATGGCATGCTGAACCTCTGCAGTCACTGAAATTTAATTGTATTCCAGTCAGAAGAAAATTACTTTTCAAACTTGAATAACTTAAACACAAACATGAAGTAGTAACTATGAATATATGTATTAGTTTGTACATATTGTTGAGAAAAGCCTTGTGGTGTGGTAGTTCAATCTGAGTAAGAATAGAAAAGGGAAGGAGGGAAGTTCATGATAGCTCATCCTTGGCATTCATCAAAAATTACAATCTAAAGATAATGGGAAAGGACAGAACATTTATGTTTAAACATATTATGAATATAGTAAATGAGAGGCAGAAGTAAACAGGCATTTTGACCTGCTTAGTGCAGTGTGAGTGGCCTCCTGGGTAATTTTCCTTGTCACCCCTCTTGGGAGTCCCATGGGATTTTTGGCAGCAGGCTTGAAGAAGATGCTGGCGTACATCTTAGAGGGTCAGGTCCGTGGAGCGCTAGAGCAACCTGTACATACGTGTGGGAAGCACAACGGTACTTTTTGTTTTGTTAAAACGCCAGGGTCAGGTAAGATACTGAGACCCTTACAAGGAGGCCCATGAAGTAGACCGCTGAGATCCAGCTGGAGGGTGGGACAAAGGGACAGAGCAAAGCAAGGAGGCACAGGAGTGGGAGGGATGTTCAGAGCGGAAGAACCGCATTGGTAGGTGGAAGGGGACAACCTGTGGTGCTGGAGTAGGCAAGTTTCTTTCCAAGAGACAACATCAAAGAAAGGGGAAGTCAGCAATCATTGTGATTCAAGGCAGTCCTAAAAGTGACATTCACCATGTATATTTGTTTTCAGTTTTCATTTAGCTTTGGGATTGGAGTCATTTCTGTATCAGGAAGAACGCCCTCCAGCAGGTTTAACTCTACATCAGTTCTAGTCTTGGGTATTTAACATGGTTTTCTGTGTCTAACTCTCTCACCCTCAATTAGACAAAAATTAGTTTATTGCAAATTAGTGGCCTATCTTCCCCAGATATTGGATTTGTTTGATGCTCACCGAGATATAGCTTTATATTGTTTCTTTCATTTTCTCTGCCATTTCAGTGGTGGTGTCAGTTTGATAACTGATGCTTCTTATGAAAATAGCTACTTTATAATATTATAGTTATGTGTATATACACACATAGACTTTTATATATACTATTCCATCTTTTCAAAGGTACATTTATTTAATCATATTTATTATTTTTTATTAACTTTTACATTACTTTTCTGGATGAGTTTTTTATTTCTTTTTTGTGTTTTTTTCCATTTTATTTTATTTTAGATAGGCTCTTTCCCTGTGTAGTTCTGGCTGTCCTGGCATTTGCTCTACAGACCAGGCTGGCCTTGGATTCAGGGATCCACATGCATCTGCCTCCTGAGTGCTGGGATTCAAGTCCCAAAGCTGAGCTCTGTCTGGATGAGTTTTTTTAAAAGTTCACCTAATATTGAATTTATTGTTAATGAGTTTATTTTAACATTTTATATTTATTGACTAGTTATTTTGATGTCTATTTAATAGCTTCCTAGTTTTTATGTTGACAACTTGAATAATTAATATTTCTTTCCTAATAAATGCATATTCACTAGGATATCATTAGACTTCCATGCTGAGATGTAGTTTTCTTACAGTTACCCAGTTTAAAAGATAATTTTCCTGAATCACTTATTTTTTCTGGTATTGATAAAATACTGCTTTGGGGGCATTCTATCTTACACCATTATCCTAGTATTATCCTGAGAAAACAAACAGCAAATTGCAATTTTTTGTAAGTTAACTTAGTAGTTTATGTTAGACTATATGAAAATTTATAAAAGATACTGTATTCAAGGAAAGCTGAGGCAGATACAGAAAGAAATATTAAAGTATGAGTAAAAGTATTTTAATAATTGATTGGAAATGGTGCCAGTTAAATAAATGAGACACAACAGTAACATTTTTAAAAGCTGGGCCATTTCTGTGAAAATAATAATTTATAATTCTAGTATATATAATATATTTATATGGAGATTAAAGTTATAGAGGGAAGTTATTAATTATGATAGAATGGTGAAATTCATAACATGTCAGTACTTATGAGAAACCATGTAGATTTTACTCAAAGAACTTTTACTTACATATTTATACTCTGGCAACCAAAATTGGAATTTTAACATTTACCTGAAAATTTTCTTTCTGTAGATGAAATGGAATTTATAAAAATGGGCAAGGTACATTTTAATGCCTTGACAGTAGGCAGAGAATTGATACTAGAAAAAATGTAGGTAAAGCTTCAAAATGGGTTTTGTTGGGAGAATTCAAAAGCAAAACAAAAAGGAAGAAGGACTCTATTGTCTTGAAATAGCCAAAAGAGACTAGTTTCCTCAGAGGATTGGGAGAGAAGCTTTCTATGAAGAATCTTTACCAGTACACACTAAAAATTCGATGGTCACTAAAATGAGCCACTGGATTCATTGGCTTCTGTTGAAAGCGTAACTTGAAACTCTTGGCACAAGACGGAGCATCAATACTGAGGTCACTCCCAGAAAAACTAAGGAGTTCCACACCTGCACAACTTATCTGGGGTTATATCTGGCACATATAAGTCTACACCTAAGGAAGCATAGCAACTGCAGTGTGTCTCTGGAAAGGTACATTTGGAAAGAGTTCATCAGTAGCTTTGTCATCTCAGATGGTATAGACAGACTCCTCCCATGCATTTGTGACATATGAGTGGAAGGTATTATTAGTATCAGATAGAGAAAGTTCATCCATTCTTTTGCCTAATTGTATACTTTGGGAAGAATTACTTAGTTCCCCATCCTTTATATACGTATGAGAGAGGGAGAGGAAAAATTTTACTTCATTGAACAGTTATGATGATTGGACATATACAGATAATAGAACAATAGCCTCTTCCACTTTGTATATGTTCTGGGGAAAACACTTCTCTGGATTTCAAAAATATACTGTGTCATTATTTGTTATAACACAGTCTTTAATTTACCATGCTAAAAATAAGGTCAAGGATGTCTTTCTCCCTCCTTCTTCTCTTTCCTTTCCTCTTTCTTCCCCATTTCTTCCTCTTTCTCCTTCTCTTCCTTTGTCTGTCTTTCCTTATATTCTGCTCTGTTATGCCTTTTTCTCAATTTCTTATTTTTCTTTAAGTATTGTTTTTTTCCTCAAGAGTCAGGCAGAGATTTGTCAAGGTAGTAGTGCAATTATTTAATGATTCAATTTCTGAGATATAATTGCTTCATCTGCAAACTACATGTGGTGGGAGAGAAGCCTACAGTTCCAGGATATCAGTAAATATAAAAATTATTTAATAATTAGCAGTATTGACTAAGCACCAGAGAGATATTTATGTGATAAGCTGTATATGAATTGTGACATCCACTTATCTAATTACCCTTCTCTTTCCAGCCTCCACTATGCTCACCCTCAATAATACCAGTTCCCAGCCTCCAACATTTCTCCTCACTGGTATCCCGGGTCTGAGAGCAGCTCAGGTCTGGATCTCCATTCCCTTTTGTCTCCTGTATGGAATTGCCCTCTTTGGGAACAGTATGATCCTGCTGGTGATCCTTCATGAGCACAGCCTTCATGAGCCGATGTACTATTTCCTCTCTATGCTTTCAGTCACGGACCTGAGCCTGTCTCTGTGCACACTTTCCACTACACTTGGTGTCCTCTGGTTTGATGCGCGAGAGATCAACTTAAACGCTTGCATTGCCCAGATGTTCTTTCTCCATGGGTTTACTTTCATGGAGTCTGGGGTTCTTCTGGCCATGGCCTTTGATCGTTTTGTGGCCATCTGTGATCCGCTAAGATATACCACCATTCTTACCAATGCCAGGATTGCACAGATCGGCATAACCGTACTGGTCAGGAATGTCGCCGTCATGCTGCCAGTTGTGCTCTTTGTCAAGAGGCTCTCCTTCTGCAGATCCTTGGTTCTTTCGCACTCTTACTGCTACCATGTTGATCTTATTCAGCTCTCATGTACAGACAACAGAATCAATAGCATTCTCGGTCTGTTTGCATTGTTCTCCACTACAGGGTTCGACTGCCCTTGTATCTTGTTCTCCTATGTACTGATCATTCGATCTGTGCTCAGCATTGCTTCCTCAGATGAGCGACAGAAAGCCTTCAATACGTGCATCTCCCACATCAGTGCCGTTGCCATCTTCTACATCCCTCTCATCAGCTTGTCTCTTGTACACCGCTATGGCCATTCGGCACCCGCCTTTGTCCACACCATCATGGCCAATGTCTTCCTGCTCATCCCTCCTGTGCTCAACCCTATCATTTACAGTGTGAAGACAAAGCAGATTCAAAAGGCAATTATCAAATTTTACCTCAGAAGCAAAGTCAGATGTCACCAATAATGATCTCAGTAGAAAAGAACATTTACAAATAAACGATTTTATAAAATGGGGTAATTTTACTCAAAGTACCAAACATACTTTTAAGATGTCAAGCTATAAAACTTCTAGGTGGTATGATATTTGCCTACTCAGTTTCTTTGTCAGTAAACTTGTATTAATGCCACTTAAATTATGATTTAATATAACATGAACTAATGTAGGTTAAAACTACTCATACTTATAAATAAGTTATGGTATTAATCTGTGTAAAGTAATAATTCAGATTCTCCATACAATTAAAAAATGAATTTAATGTGTGAAATTGTAGGTGAGTCAGTTGTTCTATTTTTAATGATACAGAAAAATATTTCAATAGGTTTTATATGTTTTACTGAAAACTTTTGGTTTTCTTAGTGCTTCCTAAATTACTACATTATTGGTTAAATCCTAAAATACATACTAGCAATTTGACTTTGAGCCATGTTCGGTGAATCTGTCTTGTCTTTTCTATATGCTAAGAAAATATAGATCGAGGTGAAATCTGAGATTTTTCTCAGATGCTACTTATATTAATCCCAGTTGCATGCTTAAGCAGCTGAAAATTAATCACAGTAGATTGGAAAAGTCATTGAGTTTATTATCAAATAAAAAAATTCCCAGAACTCTATTAATCATTTGCTTTTAACAATTTTATAAAAAAATGGTAGTTCATTTACTTGCTTATTTTGTAAGAAATTAAAGTTTATATGTAAGAGTCATCCAAGGGTCCAAATATTCCTTTGTCTAAAACTTAACTGTATTTATATATGGGCACATTTATTGGGCAAAACATTGGATAATCTTTATCGTATACTGATCTTGACATTGCAATTTATGACATGTAGACCAGGACTCATATGCAGTTGGTTCATCCTGTGTACAGGAGTAAGAGACTGTAATTACCCATTGTGGTGGTTAAGAAACATTCGGTTTCAGTAAAAGCAAGTAGGTAGGGATTTTTGTTTGTTTGTTTCGTGTTTCATTCTTTTTTCTAGTACTTTCAATAGACAGCTTATTTTCTCCTGAGATACTAATAAAACTTCTTTGCTTGCTCAAGCTTTGAGGAGACCTAAGCTGTGATTGGCCAGGGTGCAATGGGGACTGCTTGCTCAATTCTCCTGGGGAAAGATGTCATGTATGAGGTACAACACTGAGGTTTGACTTTAGTGTGTCCTAGAATAGGAAAAGCTAAATTTCTGACACTTTATTATATCTTCCCCTAAAGATCATTCAGCCATTTGTCAAATAGCTCCATCTCCCTTTCCCTTAAATCATCTCTCTGAGGTTTTGCATTGTTTGATCTACATGTTGTAGGTTTTTTTTTCCTACCAAAGGAATCTTTTTAGCTGGATTTTCATTTGGAAAGCCTAATTAACCTTCTTTTTTCCCTCAGGTTTTCTGTGCTGAGAGCAAGGTCCATGATTTTAAGAGCTATTATTTGCAGGTAAAATTGGAAGGCAACATACAAGAGCCACAGTCACCATATAACACATTTCTTGTCTTTTAGCCAAAATTTGCAGGTCAATTATGAGTGAGAGTCTTCCTAATTTAGCCTGCCCTTTCATTCCAAATATTATATTCAGCCTCTGAACACAGGAAATAGAATCTAAGTTACAAATTGCTTATGGTAGTAATAATGTTACTGTAGGGCCCAAATGGGAGAAGACTCGTGTCAAATAAAGGCTAAGACTTAAGATGTTATGTTAGATGCAGTGTCAGAGTCCAGTTTGAAGACAGAAACCACACAACAATTTGAACAGGTATAAGTTGATATAAATAATCATTAATATGGGCAAAGTAGTGAGGAAATGGGCGAATAAGAAAGTTAACCAGAAGTGTACACAATCTAGAGGAAATAGATACCAGGAACAAAGAGGGCTGAGATGGAACTGCCAAGGTGAAGCCCTTCTTCCATTTATGTCTATGAAGTTGTGGAAGTGCCTTATTTTTGACACTTGAAAAAAATATCTGCCTTTCCTATTGCCAGAAAAGTCCTTCCATACAAAGATGCTACCGGGAGAAGGGTGCTGTACCTGAAAGCCGTAGACACTCTCTACATGCGTATTCATCCGTGTCACAGAGAGCTGGTGACACGCCATCTTCTCATCATGACGTTGTGTGCTCAGGTTTCCAGATTCTTAGTTATATGAAGTTACATGTACATACCCAGGCCAGAGTAGATAGAGTAGGAGCTGCCTCAACCAGAGTGCTGCTCATTAGGTATGTGGGTCTTCTGGTTTAGTCATTGGTGTCACATAAGATAGGTAGAGAAGAATGTGGGTGGTTCAGTATTAAAGAGATCTGTACACTGCTGGAAATATTTCTGGAAAAAAAAGTGCAGAACTATCAACTGTATCCAAAGCTTATCTTTTAACATCATCATAGCCAGTTACAAAGAAACTATGTGGAAAACTCTCTTTCTCCCTGTGTTCCTTCATTACCATCAACTGACAAGAACTAACACTGTACCAGATGGTAAAAAAAAAAGTTACTGTGTCCACACCATTGTCATAAAACAGACAAAAGGAACGTGTAACTGAGAATTGGCAAATCAAAATGAGACAGGCACTACTATGAATAACATTGCCTAATCTTGCATATCTATGTGTGCATATTTATCAAATATGTTTGATGATTGTCTAGGTAGGAAATTAAAAAGGGAGTGATTTGCCAGTCAGACTGTATCTCTCCATGGCCAAAGTTTACCTCCCAGCTCCCCAATTTCCTCCACACATCTGGATGAATCATGAATGAGTGCTTGGCAGTGACAGTGGCTGTCTCACGCCCTCAACAGGTGCGCGGTGCAGGTGTATCATGAGGTGTTCTCGTGTTCTTCAGAGATTATCTGGATGATGATTGCATGTGTGTTAGTTACTTTTCTTTTTGCTGTGACTGAACACCTGGCAAGAATCAACCTGAAGTTTTATTTACTCGAGATTCTGATGAGAGTAGTCATCACTAGGGAAGGCATTATGGAAGAAGTGTGAGGTGATTGGTTACATAATGACCACAGCCAGGAAGCAGACAAAGGTGAATGCTGTCACTGAGTCAGCTTCCTAGCCCCCTTTATTGACTCTAGCATCCCACTCAATAAGATATGGTTATCCACATTATGGTTGGACTTCCCCTTCAATTATGGAAACACCGTCATAGGCACACTCAAAACATGCTGCACTAATATCCCTCCTGAGTATCATGTCTTAATGTAATCACACTGACAGTTGAAATTAACGATGGAGGTATGACTGCTACAACAGTGATTGGAAGATGAGGCAAAATGATTTGTTACTGGTGCTCTAGAAATCAGGGATAATGAGATAAACTCGAAGCATGTGGTATGCAGATCTGGTCACATCACCTTGATATATCTGAATCGTTACTCCTGCTGTCATGGTAATCCATGCTTGGTCTTTTTTTGTTATTGTTTTTGATATTGTTAATCTGATATTTTTATTGTTTGAGAATTTTGTAATGCATATAACTGTTCAAATACAGCCCCATTTCCTCCCGTTCAGTTTCTCCCCTATTCTCCCTACTACTTTACCTCTCAATCCTATGTGTTCTTATATTTTCTTTTAAGCCTACTGTGTCCATTTAGTGATGCTACTATTGAATGACTATAGAATCATCTACTGGAGCAAGAATAACCTTTCAAGGGCTGCATCCCTGAAGAAAATTTACTCCTCCTTCCTTAGTAGGTATCAATTGAAAGAAGCTTCTCAGCTAGGGGTGGAACTTCATGAGTCCCTCCCCCATTCAAACTGGGACTTTGTGGGTGGCTTAATCCTGTTCTCTAGTTCCAGGGGATTCAAAGCCCTTTTCTATGTATGTGGTGCACAGACATGCATGAAGGTAAAACACTTTCATGTATAAGAGAAATACATATAAAAGGAAATAAAATAAATAAAAAGCTAGGCAAAGTAGCATGCTTTTGTATTCAAAACCCAGGGATATCGAGACAAGTGGTTTCTAAAATAGCCAGCCTAGGCTCTATAAAGAGTTAGAGCCTCTGAAAAACCCTGTCACATTGTTTATCTTGGTTCATTTGTGGGACTCCTATCAGTAGGTTCAGGACCCATCCCAAACTCTTAAGCTGGCTTTTGGGAACCTGTTCCCCATATTAGGTTGCCTTGCCCAGCCTTAATACAAAAGGAGAAGCTTAGTCTTACCTCAGCTTGATATGTTATGGGAGGACTGCCCTTTTCTGAATAGAAACAGAGGAGGAATGGATAGAGGGAGGGGAGAGGGGGAGGAAAGGGAGGAGAGGTAGGAAGGGAGACTGTAGTTGAGATTCAAAATAAAAGTAAAGAATTAATTAATAAAAAGGGAAAAATCCTGTTATAATGAAAATGGAGAGTGGTACCGAAAAGAATTATAGTCATGGTTCTGTGGTATCCACACACATATGCATACATTTTCACCAGGAGCATTTGCACACACACAAATGGACACGCTTATGTAAAGTGGAAGTGAGAGAATTGCCAGGGGAGAGGCGATGCACGGACTTTGAATGTATGTGTTTTACAAACTTTATGGTTTTACCTTTGTTTTAATATTTTAAATTGTATGTTATCACTGGGGTGAGGAAGTGAGAAAAATGGCTCATATTTAAAAGTAGAAACTACCATCAGTGGATTTCCAAGTGTTTGTAAACTCCACCATATAAAACATTCGTCTGTGAGAAGGTTGAAGCTATAGTGTACAGTGCTGAGACATTTTACCCGCAGGAATTTTTGCCTCTCTGTTTGGTGAAAACGACTTCCTAGTTGAAACACACAGTATTAAATTTAATAGTCTCTCCCATATGTTTGCCAAGTCTTAATGGATCCGAAGGCTGCGTGTTTTATCTGCCTCCTCTCCATTAGTCATCAGAGGAAAGACTTTACTAGAAAACACTTCACCAGTTCTCAAGGGTGTTCTGAAAAAAATATTCCATTAACATTGGTAGGGAAGAAAGCTCAACTATTCTTGTGCAATGACACACAAAAAAGCATGTTTTAAAATACTCTAAGATGATAATTTTGAGTGAAATTAACGTTTAATTGTGTGATCAGAATTTTAAAGACTGTCTTCTGAACTTAAACCTTATTTTCCAAAGAATCTGTTCTTCATTCTGAAATTCATTTTTCTCTGAGATTTAGTAGATTTTAGATATGAGTGACCAAATTTTCAGTTCACTTAATACTCACTGTTAATGTCTCAATAAGTTGAGATTTGGTAGCAATATTGTCAGAAATTTGCAAATTATTGTGCTTCTTAATCAGTTATGTCATCTCTTGTACTCAGGGACCATTAAAGACGTTCCCGTAGTTGTTGGCATCAACATTTTTTGCATGTGTTTGTTGGGTTATTAAAATGCTTTTTTCTCCTACTATCATCAGCTTTATCAGTTAAGGACAATTATTAAAAATTAGGGTTTTAAGTGTTCCTTTAGTATGCAGAATGAAGAATTTAACCAAACAAAATAAAACACACTGTTTTTTAAAGAATAAAACTAGAAACCTACAATGATATATTCCTCCATGTGACTATTAAGAACATTCCTTTGAATTTTTCAAAACTTTCCCCTCTGCATATATTCTCAGTTTCTCAAAGTCCTTCAAGACTTCCCGGTAGTTTTTTGTCATCATTGCTGTTTAGTGTTACGTACTGATGAGTTTCACATCTTTGTATAATTGTGACAGCACAGTTAAGAGACACACAACACTCACTTTGTTTTACCTGGTTTTATATTTATTGATATAAATAATGACTTTACATAGGCTTTTTAGACATATTTTAGTTTTGAAGAAAACATTTCTATAAAGAGATTCCAAGATGGGAAAAATATATGAACTCTCATCTGCTTAAGAAATATTTTTAATCTCTTTTCAAATTATCTGTCAAATTAATGTTTTCAACTTTAATAATCTGTAGAAGACAGCATTCTTTTAAGTATTCAATGCTTTAATATAGGAAAAATCATACTTGTTTTTCTTATAACAATACCAGGTTAAATAAATATGTATTATTCATAAAAGGTCACCAAACTCTCATTCTTGATAACTTGAAAGTTATCTTCTGGAGGGATGCCAGATACTTTGTAAACGTATAATGACTTATCAACATTTGTCGATTATGTCATTTGATCATTTACCTGGGGCTACTGGGTTCCTTGGCTCAGGGGTCTTTTCTACAGACTCCTCGGGTAACCCTGTCCCTGATCTGTTTGGTTCTGACTCCATAGATGATGGGGTTGAGCATGGGAGGAACCAGCAGGTAGAAATTAGCAAACATGATGTGTACAACTCGGGGGACACGGTGACCAAAGCGGTGAGTGAGGAAGGTGAAAAGGGCTGGAATATAGAAAGCCAAGATAACACAGACATGGGAAGCACATGTACCAAACGCTTTGAGGCGCGCTTCACCTGAGGGCAACCTCAGCACAGCTCTCAGAATCATCACATAAGACACACTGATGACAATTATATCAAAGCCAACCACAGAGAAAGCCACAAAGAGCCCATATCCACGATTGATTTTGGTATCAGCACACACCAACTTGAGCACAGCCATGTGCTCACAGTAGGACTGGGGAATGACCTTGTTGGGACAGAAGGGCATCCTGGAGATCATGAAGCAGAAGGGACTCACCCACAGCAGCCCTCTGACCATCACAGCTGTCCCCAGTTTGACGACTACTGATGTGGTCAGGATGCTGGAATGTTGGAGTGGGAAGCAGATGGCCACGTAGCGGTCCAAGGCCATAGCCGATGAGCACCCCAGACTCCACAGAAGAGAAAGCATGTATGAAGAACACCTGAATGAGGCAGGCATGGTATTCAATCTTATGATCATGAAACCAGAGTATGGCCAGCATTTTAGGTTGTGTGGAGGAGGATAGGACCAGGTCAGTGATAGCCAGCAAGGCCAGAAAGAGATACATGGGCTCATGTAGTGTGTGGTCAATCCGGATTATGTGTAGGATGGTGGCATTCCCAGTCACTGCAACAATATACATGACACAGAATGGAAAGGCAATCCAAAATTGATAATTCTCCAGCCCTGGGATTCCAAGCAAGATGAAGAACAGAGGGTGGGAAGAGTTATACCTTGAAGCCACCATGGGAAGATAGTTACTATTTTCTCAGCAGTGAAGGTAATCTGTTCTCTGTGGATAATAACAATGGAATGAATGTTATTTATTATAAATCTTTTGAATGTTTTTATTGGGGTTTTATCCAAAATGTTAAGTATTAATACAAGCAACTTTGCAGCCTGAAGTGATGTAGCTCATTGCTTTTTATTGACATGTTGATGAGGAGAAGTTTTGGACATATGGACTCTCATATGCTCTCCTTATCAGTATCCTCAGGACAGTAAGTTACACTAGTGGAAATATATCTTGACCAATAATGCTCCAGTCACCTCTGTCTTTCTGTTATTTACAACAGAAGAGGTAATTCGGTCTTGTCCACATGACCACATCCCTCTCATGGAAGACAATACTCCTTAAAAGACCCTGGTTATTTAGGACTGATGACTTAACATTAACTCTAAGTGAAACCTAGAGAAGATTTTGGAGTATAACAGAGCTGACTGACCTAGTGTACTCCTGTAACTAAACACAATATCATAGTTATATGCATCTTCCCAGACTGGAAGTCAGGATATGCTTTCTGTAGAGGTCAATTAAAATATCCCTGCTTCTGTAAGCACTATAGGCTCCATTGCAACTAGTCACTTTAACCTTGAGTACAAAGAGGCCTTGCTCAACTCATCAAAGTGTGTATGTCTATGTGGTCCAATAAGTCTTTATTTTTTTAAAAGCCTACAAACTGTATTTATCCACCAATTGCTGTTTACCAGCCCTGTTCTTTAGTCAGTCTGGAACCCTGTTCTACCTCAGTCACCTCTGTGTCTCATACAGAGTAGGACTTTAATAAACGTTTGTCAAGGGGAAGGACAAAAGAACTCTGTTATTCAGTAGCAACAGACATATTTATTACATAGCAATATTCTACATGTCTCATCATAGCTCACATAACCCTGCTTTGAGCCATACCCACAAGACAGGCTTCTTTATCTTTCTTTTTTATTGATTTTGTTGAGTTACACATTTTTCTCTGCTCCCCCCATTCCTCCCCCCTCCCCTTAACCTGTTCCTATGATCCCCATGCTCCAAATTTACTCAGGAGATCTTGTCTTTTTCTACTTTCCATGTAGATTAGAACCATGTATGTCTCCCTTAGGGTCCTCATTGCTCTCTAGGTTCTCTGGGATTGTGATTTGTAGGCTGGTTTTCTTTGTTTTATGTTTAAAAGCCACTTATGAGTGAGTACATGTGATAATTGTCTATCTGGGTCTGGGTTACCTCATGCAGTATGATGTTTTCTAGCTCCATCCATTTGCCTGCAAATTTCAAGATGTCATTTTTTTTTCTGCTCTGTAGTACTCCATTGTGTAAATGTACCACATTTTCCTCATCCTTTCTTCAGTCAAGGGGCATTTACGTTGTTTCCAGTTTCTTTATCTTTCTAGAAGCTGCCTTGCATAATCATACTTTTGGGGAAAACCTCTCTTTGCTTGTGATGTACATGGGTTAATTCTGCTCTGATGCTACTGTGAACTACAAATTTTCTCAGTGAGCTATATAAGGACTCTCACTTTCCTCTCCCTTGGCCTCTTTCCTCTGCTTACTTTCAGTGAAACTGTGTCTTCTTGATTTAAAAGCTTTAGTTAGCATTCTTCTATAGAAACAAGCTGTTAGCAAGAAATTAGCTTGAATGTTTACCCGTTAGCAAATAATCCTTAGGAACTAACAAACATTTCAGCTTCCCAATCTAGATGGTGCCTAAAACTGAGTTGTTCTTTCCAGAATTACAAATATGCTTAACCTCCTCTAATTTTTCCTAAATTTGTTGTGGTGTGACAGAAATGTAGCTCAGAATTTATAATGCAGACTCTAAGTTGGACATTTTACTGTTTTGAAGAGTTGATAACTATATGTGTGTGTATGAGAATCCACAGGGCTTATGCTGTGTTCTCTTTCCAGGTCACCTCTTCTTATCTCAGAAGTCCTGTTGATCCAGGCTTTCTCCTTTCGGTTTCTGGTCTATGTCAATGTGAGCTCGTTGGGACCTAACCACTGAATATTCCAGCAGTCACTTAAAAAAACTTCCTGGGATGAGACTGGTGAAAACAGTGGGAGAGGTGCTGGCTAAAAGCACAACTTTCCACTGTGCAGGGGTGTCTCTAACTGTTAAAGCATTGCTGCCTTTTGAGAATTTATAATACAAAGCATAAAATCAACTGATTCCAATTCATGCCACCCCCTTCATCTTCACCTCTCCATGAGAAAAATAAAGTCAGAACCATTAAATGATTTATTTACTATCACATACTAAATCTGCATGAGAGAACTCTCTTGCAGTCAGAGCCTTTGGGAGCACATGCTGCTGTCTTCACTTGCAATGTATTATTGGGATTCCCACCCTGGTTGGGCCAAGTAGGAATGGTCTCCTATTGTGACAAAGGCTGATATGAAAAGAATTTGCACAACTGTGTACTGAATTGGGGACACACGTACATGTACATTTGAACCAGGACCCATGCTACTTCACTTGCCTGAAGTCTGTGGGTCAAGTTCCAGCTCATGCTACTCTGGGCTTCTCTGAGATGTGATGCTTTCTCTGAGATGTAATTTCTTCTTAGTATCTGTGGCTCGGTCTTGGAGGTTAGATGCAGGAGTTACTTACTCTGTATGTTTCTGTAGTCTGGTAATCCCCCTCCACACACACACCATTTACATTTACCTATCCGCAAACAATTTCTTTAAAAATCCATTTTGCATCTCTTCTCTTTTGCTAACAAATCCCCCTCAACAATGGACCACCACAGAAAAGACACGCTTGCTGTTCTCTTTTGTTAGCTTAGGATCTGATTTCCTTCCATGGATACCACAGAAAAGCAAAGCCAATCTTGGATTTGAGTGTAGAGTGGGAGTTTAGGTCATTATTACGTGCCTCTTTTTCTTCACCATGCTACACCCTCTGAGTATTATAGAATTCAGTTCCTTTACTACTGTAAATTCCTTTGCCTGTCTCCCTCACACATACTTAAAAAGGAAAGACAAAAATCAAAGACATTTTGTGGACAGTAAACAGGAATTTGACACATCTTGCTTGATGTTCAATGTGAGAAACATTCAACATGGAAACATAATTTACCAAATTACTATTAGCTTTAAGGATCAGAATATACATTTTCTAAGCATATAGAAAAAAGAACAACATAATTTACTGTCCCAAATACACTTTCTTTCTCTAAGTTGTTATTAAATGTATTCTTTTATTTTTCTAATATGATAGATTTCTTACTATCATAATGTATCTTGGTGTAATTGAGTCATCCACTTTGGGATCATGGCTAGCATGATCACACCATGGGTTTCTGACTCAGCTTTTAAATTCTCCACATAAAATCTAACTTGTAAAAAATGTGTAGAATTTGGTGGGGGAAACTTAATTATAATAACTGTGACCCCAAGTTGAGGACAGCTTAGCTTGTATCAAGGAATATGGGATGAATCCAAGGTACCTGTTGGCTCTGTTGGATATCCTTCACTTCACCCGTGCAGGGAAATTCTTGTGTCCTTCAGTCGAAAGCGCTGCTGAAGTTAGTTAAGAGGTGACAGAAAAAACTGGACAAGGTCTTGTTACTGAATAGCTTCAGAGATATGGAAGCTTTGTTTTCTCACCTTAAAGTATCTAATCATTTGGGTAAAGTTTTGATAACTGAGCATGTAACCTTCTTTCAGGCGGGGCTGTGTCTGTTGTAGTCTTCCTACCTTTTTAGGACTTGCTGCAGAGCACAATGGGGATCGTTATCCATTCTTCCCATCACCGAGCGCTGTTTGGCATTCACACACCTCTGGAACTCAAGGTCTCAGGGATATACAGTTCATGGATTTGCCTTCTAGTGTCATGGTAACTCTGTGAGTCCCACAGCTCTCTGGACAGGGCAGATATGCCTATGGCACAAAAATCACATACCCTTTTTCATTTATTGACTAAGCTGAGCATGTCTACAAGCAGTTCTAACAATCCCCTGGGATCCAGCTTTTGGCAGAGACATTAAAATAGGGTTTATTTGAAGGAACATGCCTTGCTTTCTCTTCCCTTTGATAATTCTGTCTCCATTTCTAAGACTCATTGTCTCGTTCTCATCTTGGCTTCCTCTGAGACTAGGTTCCAAAGACAGTGTTAACTCCTAACTTCCCTTTATCTTCTGTGCAAGTGAACATAAAGACTTGAGGTTAGAATACATGTGCAAGAGTTGTTGTATGATTACAAGAGTGTGAGCAATTGTATACACTCATTGTTTAATTAATCTGAGGGTGTATGTGAAATTTGAAAGTTTGTTTGTATTTAATACATGTTGATATGTGTATATGAGGTTTGTTAATAAATATGTAATTAAGGGACTGAATACAAACAACAAATATATATTTATGAAGTTAATGTGCAAGTGTATGAATAATGTGTATTATTGTTTTGTAATACTTATTGGTGTGATAACATCATTTTTATTTAATGGCTATGGGTTACATGTACTTTGTGAATGCATAGGCCTAGTTGATAGTGTGGGATGGCATATCTGTGTGTGTGTGTGTGTGTGTGTGTGTGTGTGTGTGTGTGTTGTGCATGCCAGTAATGTCTCAGTGCTTCAGTGTACACTGTGGTAGCTGTGATTGCAAGGTCTCTCTCTTATGAGGGACTGATGATCCAGAGAAGAAAAGAAATTTCAGCAGAGAATCTACCAGTCCTTCCCGGGCCTTTCTAAGGCTGGAAGGCCCTCCTCATTCAACATGAGTATCCCAAACCAGCACAGGCTCCATCTCTGGTTCTATTTTTTTCTGTCAGGAAATCTTAAGTTAAAAAAAAAAGGTGACAGAATAGTGAGAATAAAGAGTTTACAAACAAAATAAAATCAGAAGGCACACCCCTATAACCCCAGCACTTAGAGGTTGAGGCAGGATGGCTGCCTTTTTTTTGGCATGCATTTAAGTATAACAGGCATTATCTGCCTGGTTTCTTCTCACCAAAACAAGTGTTTTGTTAGTTTTCTCTTCAGCTCCGAATCTGATCAAATTAGCTAGGGAGGAATATTAGTCTACATTCTATCTGTTCAATTCTAGAGGATTCTGGATTGTATTAGCAGTGAAATTAGCAGTCATGCTTCCAGAGAAAACCTATGTGTTCTGACCTGTCATTTATTATGTTTTATTTTTATTCCTCTTACATTAGTATGGCATTTCTTAAGTCCTGTCTCACAGGGAGATTTACCTAGTAATATATCATTGTGGATGTGACTTTTTCATTTGAGATCATCCTGGATGGCCATTACTTTCTCCTCCAATTTGACTATAGTCCTCATGCAAAAGTGGGAACATGAACACAGAGATATACTGATGGGTGCTGCATGGATGAGAGATGGACAAAGAGACATTCCCACTGTTGGGTGCTGTGTTGTTTAAATATGGTCACAGAGACACTCCCACTGTTGGGTGCTGTGCTGTTTCGATATGGACACAGAGACACTCCCATGGTTGGGGTGCTGCATGGATGAGTTGCAAACTCGCTGTGCTGGATCCAAAAGCCAAGGTACCCATGAAGCCAACCGGCAGGCACGTGTGTACAAATTCTCTCTCAGGATCAAGAACAGAAGCCAATCCTACTGACACCTTGATTCTAGACTTCTCCCCTCCTGAACTGGGCTGTAACGGAACCTGCTATGTGAGCTACCTGAAGCTAATTTCTCTGCACTTACTCACCAAAACACATACTGTAACTCAAAAAACTTCACAGGGAAAGTAAAAGATTACTTTTCTATATCTCTATAATTGCATTTCACATTGCAAATACTGCTAATATTGGCTACATATGAAATTGTTATGCTTTAAATATGCTTGTTCATTCCTTGAGAACTTTGTAAAGTGTTCTTTGACCATTCTAATTTCTCTTCACACCCTTCCCCCAGGTCCTCTTTTGCTTCTTCACTCAACTTTCTTGATATTCGCTCTCTTAAAAACAAAACAAAGAAAAATAGAATATAGAATCAAGATTTTAAGCATACAAAATTTAATTACTTATATTCCCTGATATCGCACTTAAGGATATCGGGGAATGCCAGGAATTAGGAAAACTCGTAAGCCATCTTAGAATCTATGTCGAGTGTGGTCTCAGAACAGCAGTATCACCAGACCTCAGACCTCCACTCAGAGCCACTGAAACCAAACTTCTCTGCAAGAAAATACTGTTGCATGGTCCTGAGATAGACCCTACCATTTGATTGTTCTTGTGAGCAGATGGCCATAGTTATTACTGAGATACTGAAAAGAGCTGTGAGCAGACAAGTGAAAGAAAATTTAAATTCTAGAGAATACATAAATAGTAATCCAGGAAGCTGTGATCAAAATTAAACAGAAATTTCTCATAGCTTTGGACAATTGAGTCAGTATGAAAGGCAAGGATCAATTTTCTTTGGATGACCCAGTGATGTTTCTTCCAGTGATTTTTGTGAGCTAGGGTAGTCATAACATGTATTCTCTGCTTAATTGTCTAACTGTGCTTCGGGCATAATTCATTTGCTTTTAAAATGGGAATAGTCTAAATAAAACCAAATATGAAGACAAAGCTATAGATGAAATGTTACTTGATATACCTTCCCCAGGGAGGCATCATGCTGTATTTGACTGAATAGAAAAGGAGGAAGAGGGAACCAAGGAAGCATACGAGCCTGCTGGACTCTACATAGCAGAAAGTGGAACCAAGTCCAAAGGTAGAGAAAACTGAAGCCTGGAATCAGTGGCCATCAGGGAGATGCAAAGCTGCCAGTGTTCCTGCAAGTGAACACTGGTGGAGATGTACACTCTGCGGTGCAGATAAACACTAGTGTAATCATCATGGCAAATGCTATGGAGAGAGCCCTAAAGACTAAACGTAGATCCACCATGGGATCCAGCTCATACAGTGTTGGGCATTCAGTGGAAATGACACCGCTGCACTGCAGAGCTTTGCACTCTCAGGTTGGACTGTTTCTAACAAACAAATAAAATATGGCATTGACTGAAGTGTCTATCCACAGATGAGTGAATGAAGGAAATGCAGCAGCGGGAAGGCGCCTCGTCTGCTGAGTACTAGGTTGGATGTAGATGGACAGTCACTGGGCAGCGGCAAGAAGGTGCCGGGTCTGTTGAGAACTAGGTTGGATGTAGGTGGACGGTCACCATTCCGAAATGTTGGGCTTTATTTGATATGGCAGAAGTATAGTCTTCCAACTGGGCACCAATTCAAAGCTGCACCAAGAATGCAAAACTGCACGAAGAAATGACTATATTGTGAGGGTAGAGTCATAAGCACTAATCTAGTCTATCAAGAGTATTGTTTTGTTTCCTTGTTTGTTTAAAAAAGTCAAAAAATAAGCAACAGTGCTTGGTGAATGTGGGCTCACAACACTCTCCACAAGAACCATAGACCATCAAAATCCCCAGTGCCAGTGACATCCTTTGGATGATTGGTCAGGGTGGTCCAAGGGACCCTCCAAGGGGCCTTGGCTGCCTACTGGGGACTGAGTGTGGGCAGCACGGCTGAAGTCATGACATACTTAGGCCGTGAGACTCAGATTTGAGCAGGGTTTTCTGAATTTCTCTCTCCAGTGGGCCTGTCTCCACAGTAGCCAAATTTATTTATTGTTGTATATGTTTTGGTATGTGTATAGACATAGATAAATTTATTAATATGATTTTTAGTTCATAGGGCAAAATATGTAATAAAAATGGAACATTCTTCAAACTTTCTTATCTATTCACTCACATGTTATTTATGATTTGGGGACTTTTTGTGAATAACCAGAGCAATAATTTTCCATCTTTTAGTTTCCTCTAGATTAGGGTTTCTCAAGTTTGGCTCTATAAACAATTGAGTGGACTAGTTCTTTATTTTGAGGGAAGAATGTACACATTTTAGGGTGTATAATAGCATTCTTGGATTTTACTTTCTAGATTCCTGTAGCGTTCTCTCCCATGTTATGACAACCAAAAAGGACTTCAGACATTACCAAATGAAACTTTGGGAGAAAATTGACACTGTTCTTGCTAGATCATTTTTAAGTGAGAAATGTGTAATGTTTGAGGAATTACGGTAGTGCTGGTTTCAAAATCCTCAACCAAGATAAGCCTTGGTCATGGGCAAAATGAGGATTCATAATTTTGACTGGTGTTCTCATTGGACTATTTCATGCTGGGAAGGCTATTTGAATATCATTAAGTTGTGAATTCGATGAGGGTGCTAAAACAGAAACTGTAAAACTACAGGATAGGAAGAATTTCCACCTTTGATTCGGAATAAGGCAAATGTAAGTTAGTAGGTCCTAGAGATTTAAGATTGTTAGATTAAATTCCTCAGTGTAACATGATGTTTTCTTGTAGAAACTCCATTTATAGAAATTATACCATGAATTATAGAACGTTAAAGGTAAAAAGATTTCTGAGATTACACAATCTAAGGATCAAGGTAACTTTGAAGAAGAGTTCATGCCTGAAAATCCTATGGCCTTCCGCGGGCTAGAGTACTCCTATGTATTTGCATGATTAATGCAGTTGAAAATAACAGTATTTGTCAATGGCAACTCATTTCCTTAGTTATGCAACTTAGCTTGGGAGGGTAACAAGTATGACCTTAGACATAAGTCCTTGGCAAGGCCCATGGGGAGGTGAGAGCGCCATTTCCCTCTGCATGAACTGTTATCCCAAGGACTGGTCAGCAGCTGGCCTACTTAACTTCTTTGGCGTAGAATTCTTATGTTTATTTTTGAGATTATAATATAATTCCAACTATTTTTCCTTCCTTTCTTCCCTCAAAATCCTCCCATGTGCCTCAGCCAGGTACCAGGGATTCCAGAGGTACTACTCCTAGAGTTACACGCAGAGTCAGTTTAAACTACTGTGGACCGAATAACCACTAATGATGAGTAGTTCCTGTTGCTTCCCACATCTCTATACTTAAATATCCAACAAATGTAAGTGGAGGAAAAGTTATTTGGTTTATAGCTCAAGGGATGATACATCCTCACGTGGCTCTCTTTCTAGGCCCATTGTGAGGAGAATTATCATGGTTGTTGGAACGTGTGGTGGAGGAGCTTTATGCTGGACAAGAAGCTGAGAAAATCTGGAAACAGTAAGAGGTCAGAAGAAAATATAGTTCTAGGACTATATCCTCTGTGACCTGTTCCTCCAACTAGATTCCACTGTATAAATATGACAGCCTCCCAAAAACACAATCATATTATGAATACATCCAGGGACAAATCCATCCATCATGTGAGAAATTTCATTAATTGTCTTTGGAGATAAACTCACAGATGCATTTAGAAGTGTGCTGAATTCCCCAGGCAGATCTTACTCCAATTTAATCCAATCAAGTTTATGATCAAGATTAATTATTAATATAGAGATGCAGAATTCAAGAGCAGCCAGGAAAGAATACAAGATTAGGCAAGACAAAGAGACCAGGGCTGTGAACATTCTGAGTAGGACCAATAGCAATGGCCTGGAAAGATGTGAGTGCTTTAAAACTATGCAGTGGCAGCGGTAGCAAATCAACCTGTCAACAGCATCGACCACACTGCCGTCATTTGAGACAGTGAGGTAAAATTGACCAACACGGACTAGATAGTAGATTCTCCTAATCAAGGCTTTTTGCTTCTGTTCTGCGTAAAGAATGTCCACATATTCTACTGACTCTCTTAATAGTTCTTAAATCATGCTAAATTGAGGAAAACGTCTTCAAAAAAGTCCTCAGTGACAAAAGCTGCTTCCTGTTTCCTTCACTTCTTCTACACTGTGCCCTGTTTCCAGTCTTTACCAGCTAACTCCTTCTGTGTGGATTCAAGCTTCTCTTTCTCTACCATAATGTGAACTGCTCAGCGTCCCTGTGAAGGAACATGCACTTATGCATGTCATTTCCTTTATAGTTCCTTGACTGGTGATAGCTAGCATCAGAGATGTCCTGCCTTCACTGTGCTTTGGGGGACATCCTTACATGCTGGCAGCTGTAAAGCTCTGGCAGGTGGCTTTGGGTGCTTGAGTTTTCTGAGGTTGTGAGTCCATGGGTCTGGGAGATGCTCTGTAAGAACCGTCAGAGTGCAAGCATACAGGACGTAGTGTATTTTATGTTTATGATTCAGACAGATAATTGTAAAGATTTGACCGTTTGTTTATATGATTTTTATTTTGCTCATTTGAGTGAAAGAAATAGAATATCACTCTTCATTCTGAAATTCCCTTTGGCTCATTATCTATCCTCACTGTATTAATTTACAATATCACATCTGTATGTACAAATGTGTTTCATGCAAAATTTTCTATTTTAAGAGTCATCAAATTTTTCTACAAAGGTCAAAATTTAAATGATTTATAATTTTTGATGAATATCACCTCATCATTTCTGTCCAAACTGTTTATTTTTCTTGGTCTCATTTCTTTCTTTACAAATATAAAAAGGTACCTAATTTGCCCAATAGTCAAAGAGCTGACTTTGTTTTCAAACCTCTGTGATAGACCCTTAACCGTTATACAACCTGTGCTGTGAATTACAGCGTATGATGAGCACATTGGATGATACTGTCAATAGCAAAGAATTTCTTCAGTTGTCTGGGTCTGCTCATATAGTACTGTGGCCTGTGTGAACATACTCCCACTTTAGGGAGTGCTTCCACGCTACAAAACACTATGTTTAATTTACTTAATTTGTCTCTTAAGAGATGTAGTTTGAGATGCTGGGAAGATGGTTCTGTCACTTAAGTGTTTTCTGTGAAAGCATGAGGACATAGGTTCAGTTCCGCAGTCCCCAAGTATCATGCTGGGAATTGGGGTATGTGTCTCTAATCCCAGGACTGAGCGGGAGAGCAAGGGAGATTCTTGAAGTTCAATGATCAGCTAGTCTAGCTGAAATGGAGAGTTCCAGGTTCAGTGAGAGACTTTATCTGAAAAAGTAATATGAAAGATGTAGTGATATTTCATTTATATTTTAATAAATAAGGCTTACCTGAAGTTGAGAGAGTAAAACACCCATACTCTCTCATACATACCATACATACCCATACACTGCCATACAGACCAGGCAGTGGTGACACACACCTTTAATCCCAGTAGCTACACTAGTTTGCCATAGAAACCAGGTGGTAGTGGTGCATGCTTTTAATCCCAGCACTAGAGAGGAATATAAAACTGGAAGAGACAGCTCTCACTTGCAGTCTCATTTTGAGATTCCTGAAGGCAGGATCATCATTTTTGGACTGAGGTAGAGGTAAGAACCAGTGGCTGGCTATTTTCTTTTCTGACCTTCAGGTTGAACCCCAGTTTCTGTCTCTGGATTTTTATAAATCGTGCTACAGAAAGACATAGAATACACTTGAAGTATGAGCTCTGGTGTCCATATGCATGAACCTGTACACATGCATATAAGGGAACCTGAACACATACATATACATACATATGAATACAGAAATATATAGGTTTTTGTTGTTTAATGGAGGTAACAAAACATTATTGTACTTTCTAGCTTTAGAGTTATTTAGAAATATATCTGAAAATAGATATCTATATTCAAATAATGTAAAATTCTTAAATAAAAGTATGAAAAACGGTTTAAGTATATTTCATATTTTTAAAAGTTATATTATTTTTAATCTCCTAATCTGAGCTATATTAAATTTAACCCACGTTGTCATTGCAACTGAGATAATTCATGTCAATTATTGATATCACTGTAGGTCCTGGAGCAGCTGAACAATACGCGTACTTGGATGCTTCTCAACCTCAGCAGCTGATGCCTCTTCATTCCTACTTATCGGGATCCCAGGTCTTGAGCATATGCACATTTGGGTCTCCATTCCTATTTACCTCATGTGTCTTTCAGCCTTCCTGGGAAACTGCACTATCTTCTGTGTCATCAGAACGGAGCCTTCTCTGCATGAGTCTGACCTGGACCTGTCTTTCTCCTCCATTCCCATGATGTTTAATTCCATGGGGATTTCTGCTGCTGTGTCCGTTGCCCAGGAAAGCCTACATCCATGGATTCACAGATATGGAGTCTTCATTGCTGCTCATTGTGCCCTTTGTTTGCTCTGTAGCCCTCTGGCACCCGCTGAAATACAGCTCTGTCCTCACAAGCTCCAGAGTTGTGCACACTGGGCTAGTCTCTACTGTTAAAAGCATTCTCCTGGTGCTCCCCTTTCCATTGACTTTAAGGAGACTCAGATACTGCCGCATGCACCTGTTAACACATTCCCGTAGTCCCCATCAGGATGTCATGCAGCTGGCCTGCTCTGACAACAGAGACAATTTTTACTATGGCCTGTTTGTTCCGCTCTGCGTGATGTCAGACCATGTATTCATTGCTGTCCTATGTGTTCATCTTGAAGACTGTGTTGGGTATTGCCCTTCATGGGGAGTGGCTCGAAGCTCTCAATACCTGTGTCTCCCACATCTGTGCTGTGCTTATCTTCTATGTAACTATCAGTACTTTAGCTGCCATGCACCGCTTTGTAAATCATAAGGCTCCATTAGGTATAATTCTGATAGCAGATGCTTTCTTGCTGGTACCACCATTGATGAATCCCATTGTAAAAACTTATCAGATTAGAGTAAAAGCCTTAGAAAAACTGAGTCACGATATTCTCAGAAGCTCCATTTTCTCTACAAGTAGTTACTTTAGAGACAGGACAGTGTTTTATTCTCAAAGGAGATCCACTTACTTCACAGTCCCATAGATTGTTTCAATCAATTAGTACTGTCACTTTTCTGGTCTAAAGGAGGAAGAGACTTTATATTCCATAGAGCCTCTATGAATCCTTTCATTGTTGTTTGAATGGTGGAAGACATCTCTCCTTAGACACAAGAAAGAAGGATAAGAATTTCTACAATCTTCTAAAGAAAACATGGGACATATGGTCTTTCATTGTGCCTGGAAGAAGCCTGAAAGATTCTGGAACTGTTAAACATCTTGTATTTGTCTCTAATTTTGATCCCTCCTCATGTTGCATTAAACCCTTTACAGCATGTCTACATTCATCTGAGTCTGTACTTTGATGTTCAGATGTTGTTGTTGTAGAAAAAGTGTCACCTAGAGCCACTGACTCTACAGAATCAGCACTGCTGCAAGCTTGGGAGTCAATACTCATCTTAGTGAGATCCCAAGTAATTGACATCCCAATTAATGTTTGAGGATTGCAATGTAGGGTGATGTGAAAGAGGAAACTAAAAAAACTGTCATTTGTCCATCCTGATTTATGGTGAAATAAATTTTGGAGGTGTAAATTATGGAAGGGTTTTGGCATTTGGCAGAACCACAGTGAAAGTCAAGGGACAGAAAAGTGGACCTGAGGAGTTGGGGGCCAGTTATAGCTCTAGTTGTGCATACAAATGCTGAATTATGAATTCCCACACAGCAAAGAGGCAGATTATTCACTTTTAAATCTCTTATCAGTAAAGTAACTTTTCTATTGTATATGCCTGTTGGATAGATATCAATTTCCTTGGAAAGATTAAAGTAAATGAAGAAATATTGGTAATTAAGTAGAACAAAAAGACATAAAATTAGGAAGCTGTTATAGTTTAATTTCTTTTGCTATTCTTTGGCTGTGATACAACACTCCAACTAGAAGCAACTTGTGGGAAGAATGTGCTTATTCCTCTTACTCTCTTAGGTCACAGTCTATCACTGAGGGATCACTGAGTAAGGATAGGAGCTCAAGGCAGGAACTTGTAGCACAATGGAAAAATGATGCTTACAAGCTTAATCATAGTCTTGAGCTCAACTGTCTTTCTTGTAGAGTCTAGACATACCTTTCTAGGACTTGTGCTGCCCATGGTGATCTGGGTCATTTCAGAGCAATAATAAGTCAAGACAATCTCTTCTAGATATGAGCACAGGCCAAAATGATCAAGGTGATACTTCAGTTGAGATTTCTTCTACCCTAGTGAATCTAGGTCCTGTAAACTTGGCATTAAGAACTAACCAAGACAAAACAAATAACAAATCTAGAAGTTTCTGTGATGAGAAAAAGCTAGCTTGATTCAGATTAGCAAAGTGTATTCAGAAGGTAATGAAACCCAGGGCCAATGTTTCTCTGGTTCTGCTGAAGTAAGCCAGAATATCATTACCCTGACTCTGTTAAGACTTTCTGCTTTCTACATGTCACTGTAAGAAGCTATTACTACAGGGATAGAGTGAGCCTTGTGAGATACAGGGGTCCTTCCACTGAATTTACTCCACTCTAAAGAAAGCCAAATTATTGAAGCTCATATATACATATGGATGGGAATGGAAAGTTATACTGAGCGAAGCAACTCAGGTCCAAGAGGACAAATGGTGGATGCTCTTTTTATATGTGAATTCTAGCATTGACTGACTAGTTTTGCTTGTTTAACTTGGAGTGTCTGTAGAAGAGGGAAAAATTGGAGGGGATGTTGATGAATTGCTTTATGGGAAGGAAATAAAAGAACATAGGTAGAATGAAAGTGGAGTGAGAGAATCCTGTAGGGAAAATGTTTAAACCGGGAAGGGTTTGGAGACTGAGGGGAGGAGAAGTGTGTATAGGAATGTTAACCAGAGAGAAGGTTGTAAGAACAGGCCATATGGAAACCTACTGTCTTGTATCCTAATTAAAAAATATGAAACATACATTGAAGAGAGGTGCATTGCTTCAGTAGATAATGGTGCTCCCTGAAGCAATGGTTACTATAGAGTATCTTCAGTGCCATAGAGAGAACACTCCTGTAGGAGTCATTGATTAGGAAGGGTCTATAGGCCTCCCAAACAACACAGGCTCTTGCTAGTTCTTTTGTTGCCCATCAGATTAGGTTAAAAGACCATATTGTTGAAAAAATAACATACTTGAGTTGCAAGATATAGAGAAAGTAGGTAGAGAGCTGTCTACTTCCTCCCAGTGGGCTTTAAAGGTTCTAAAAGGTGCTATGGAGGCTTCTCAGGGAGAAAAGACATAAGAAGTTTTATCAGTTATAAGTCATACACACTACAAAAGTGGACAAGGTATGTTCATTTGTACAATAGTGGCACAATTATTACAGGGGCAATCAAACACACTCTGATTGCATTTGAGGCTCATACCACAAAGGGGAACTTGTCTAGTATTATAAAGTTGGGCAGCAACCCATACCACGGAAGTCCATAGGTACAAGGGGGGAAACACACAGCTGTTGTTTAGTTACACTGACAGCATCAAACATTGTTCCACAGCTCTGTGTATACCCACTGGAAAAAAAACTACTCTCAGACTTAACGCAGGAATATTCTCCTTGCAGTGAATGACAGTGAATTTAGAGACCCCATGGTGACCAATATGCTAAGAATAAAGGGTGGCTGAGGGATCAACCCTAAGTAAGACCGTGACACATCCTCTTCTGCACTAAGGGAGAGGGGACATTGAGAAAGGGGGAGATGGGGACAATGCAAGATCCTGAAGACAGGGAGAATGGCTGTGAAATGTCGTCATCTAGGCATGGTCTAGTAGCTGTGATCATGAGTCTACAGCAACTGTGCTTACGTGCAATGGACCTAGACCAGATAGGTCTTGCTAAGAATCAATTAGGAATGCGGAAGGTACTGTCCTACCCGCTACTGCTGAACTATTTTGTTTTATTGCTAGATTCTGACAAAAGGGTAGTCATTGTCTTCAGTTGTGCATTAACTTCAGAGCCAGTCTTCAGTGGTTTGCACCAAATCCATGGTAACATGGATTAAATTCACAAAACAAAGCAGAGATGACTGTGAGAAAAATATTTGTGGGAGAAGGAGGGTAGATGGGTGGAAGGGAGGTAAGAAAAAGTAAGGTTTGTATGTAAAAACAATCAGTATGCATTACATGCTTGTATGAAGTTGCTAAGGAAAAATTTAATTAATCAAAAAATATGCATGCAACTATTTGTGGAATGCAAAGGTCAAAAAACCCATTGTAAACAATAGATGAAAGATAAAATTTGTAAAGGAATGAAATAGTGAAATTGGTGATGTAAAATTATTTTACAGTTGCTTGATAAACAAACTTAAACATAAACAACATAATGGGAAAGATATGAAATTAAGATCATTTACAAATTTGAACTTAAAATATATAAAAATAGAAATTATAAGTGTTTCTTTATAGTAGACTTTTTGTGCATAGGATGCAAATAGAAAAGTTAATAGACATATGAAAGAAATTATTTTTCATTATATGGGAAAGTCAAAATAAAGAGACATAGCTATAAAATAATAAGGATTTAAAGACAAAGTTATAAAATTAATGAGATTTAAAAATACTAAAACAGTCACTTTCAGATATGAAAGAAAACTACATTCTTCTCTAGGGCATAAAATGAGTGCATATGCTCTTTTGTGAAATGGCTATCTACTGAAAATTTGTATTTCCAGTCTTATGGAGCCATTAGCAGTAACCTAGAGAGCACCCTTGCAGAAATACTAATGTAAATACTCATAAGGAGTTACACAGGGATTTTCATTAGAGCACCGTTGGAAGTAGCAGTAAACTGAAGACATCTTTAATGCTTATCAGTAGGAAACAATTGACTAAACTTTTAATCCGTTCAGGCTATTAAATGTTATATAGTCATTTGGCTCAATGAAGTCTGCACTAATTGCCTTAGAGGGATTTCAACCACCAATAAAAGCGGATGAAGGGAGGGAATATGATCATAATATATTACATGCAAAATATCTTCTTTATTAAAAACGCACCAAGGCTCAGTTTAGAGCTTCACAAAATATTCCATGCACCTCTGAAGCCATCATTCTTGTGGATCTGCAAGTCACACTGTCTTCTTATATGTTTGTTATGTAGTATTAGTCATAGTCACTAGATGCACTCACAAGATGGACGGATATCCTCTTGATCTAGACTGATCTGAATTGGTGGCTTTGCTTCAAGTGACAAGTAACAGGCACTTGCCTTAGGGCTACACTTTGCTCAGTTATAGTGATATTTTATTTACATTTTAATAAATAAAGCTTGCCTGAAGCTTAGAGGGTGAAACTAAGCCACTAGGGGCCAGGCAGTGGTGTCACACACCTTTAATCCTAGGATTTGGGGGACAGAGGCAGATGGATCCTTGTGAGTTCAAGGTCACCCTGGGTTACACAAGATTCTTGTAGAAACAGATCCAGGTGGTGGTGGCTCACACCTTTAATCTCAGTAGTAGGCAATCATATGCCTTTAATCCCAGCACTAAAGGAGAATATAAAATGGGTGGAGACAGAGGCTCAGGACTCAGTCTGCAGTCACCCAGCCTTGGTAGAGGTAAGACTTTTCTAGTGGCTTGACTATTTTGCTTTTCTGATATTCAGCTTGAGCCCCAACCTTTGTCTCTGGGTTTTTATTATTCATGCTATACTCAGTTCTGTACCACAACTCATTCTAGAGATCAGGCAGAGGGGGAAGGAAATATTAGAGAAGCTTTTTCCATAGCATAGTAAAGTGAATCCTATTGAAGACTCCTTGCTTCATCACCTTTATTAACACCATATTTAGCAAATTGAGGTATGCATAGAACAGAGAAAATCAAGTGCCCAAGATCAAAACTACAGTGAAAGCAGCTGTGAGAATATATAGCAGTTTTACTTGAAAGTAAAGAGCTGAGAATGGATACATATTATGCACCATCCATAAGTTGTACATACTTGTACAAAAGCATGCACAAACACACATATACACTCATTGTATGTAGTTTTGCTATGTAGCTTATGCAGGCCTTGAGTTTATAGTTCTGCTGCCTCAGTCTTCTAAGTACTTGGATTAGAGGTGTTTACTATCACCCAGGACACTATATTTATTACCATTAACAGCCCAACTATGGCTAACTTTGAATGATGTAAGTTTATGTTTCATTTTTCTGAATCGCAGAGGATTTTAGCCACAAATATACATATATTGAAACTTTGATTAAAATTTTGAAAATGGAATAATGAAAAATATCTGTCTCTTTCCAGGCTGATGAATCATATGTCCTTTTTCTTGGTTTGAATAGCATGAATAAGAGACGTTTGTTCCTCTGAGGATCACTAAGAATACTATTATGAGTGGCAACTCAGGTGAAAAGTCTTTATCCAGCTGTGCAAGAGGCTCATCTTCTCTTTCTTCTCTCGAGCAGCTTTAGATTCTCCACTCTTCTCAGTTGTCTAGTATGCAGTGATGGAACTAACAACCATGTCACATGCTAGGATGACTGTGACAAGCTATAGCATCCAGCTCCTTCTAATGCCGTCGATAGCTATTGCCGCAGTGATGGATCATTTCTTTTCTCTGGAGCTGTTATGTGTTCTTCAGCATGTACATGCACATTTGCAGAAAAAAGTAGCTAATGTGTGTACAGGTATGCATGGACCTACAAGACCAGTCATGCATAGTGAACGGAGTTTTCATCATGGCGGCCTTTGTTTAGGGAACTCCATACCTCAAGCATAGAGGGCACCTTCCCTCACTGAGAACAGCCAACTTTTGTGGGTAGTACCCTTTTGAGAATTTTTTCTCTAATCTCCTTCATCTTGACACTGTAGAGAATTGGGTTTATCAGTGGAGGAAGCAGGAAGTGGACATAGGAAAGAAGAGTATGGGCAGGCTGAGGGAGTGGCAACTTGAATCGGTCAATGAGTGCCAAGAGAATCATGGGAGTGTAGAAGAGGAGCACGGCAGAGAGGTGGGCAGCACACGTTTGACCGGCTTTCCAGCGATCCTCAGTAGACCCCACACCTTGCAATACTCTGCCAATCAGGCCATAGGAGAAGAAAATGAGCAGAGGGTCTAGTGCCATGGCAGACAGTACCACGACCAGGCTGTAGACTGCACCCCATGCTTCTGGGCAGGCGAGGCGAGCCATATCTGGATGCAAGCAGTAAGAATGTGTTAGGACCGGTGGACGGCAATATGGCATATGAGCCAACAGGAATGGCAGGGGTAGATGGAGGCTTAGGCATCGGAAAACAATGGCCATGCCAATCTTGCTAATGACACCATTGGTAAGGAGTGCTGGGTAGTGGAGAGGGCGGCAGATGGCCATTGCCCGATCAAATGCCATGGCAAGCAAGACAGAGGACTCCATAACAGAAAAGACATGCACAAAGAACATCTGTAGGAGACAGGCTGAGGCAGGGACAGCATGAACATCAGCAAAGGCCAGACCTAGCAAGGTCGGCATTAGTACAGTGGCCAAGCCAACATCAGACACACTGAGCAAGAAGAGGAAGAAGTACATTGGGCGATGTAGTGTGGGCTCCAGTGCAATTATGCAGAGGATTGTACCATTACCCATGGCAGAGAGGAGGTAGACAGTGATGAGAGGAATTGTCCACCAGGATGGTGCAGCTTCCAGGCCAGGCAGGCCCACTAACAGAAAAGTAGGGGCCATTGATGTGCTGCTATTTGAGATTTCCTGGGTGGATAATATTGACATAGTTCAGGATCTCTCTGGAACCTAAAAAGTAATTAAGCTTATTTGAACATGGCATGATACTTTTTTGGATTTTATATATATTATAAATATTTGGGATGATACCCTCTACCACAATCTGCCTCTCCCCTCTAGGCATAGGCTCATTCAAATAGTGCATACACGTCCACCCTTGCCCTGTTGCTTGTTTTGTATTGCTATGATTTGTGCTGATATATATTCCTCTAACCCTGTTTCTGTACCTTCTCCTAATTTAATGTTCTTCTTTATTTGACACACGGCCAGGAGAAGATCTATATTAACATGATTATTTCTTTGTTCTCTTCCTAACACAGCCTGTCTTCTGTGTTCCTAAGCAATCACATTTGGTCTCCTTTACCAGTTCTCACTGAAGTCACCAATTACTACTCTGTCCATAAGTTAGACAGTCGTGTACTGTTTTTCATGTTCTTGTGTTGAACCTTTTCATACACTATATTTTGATCATGCTCTTTTCTCTCCCCAACTCCTCTTAGATTCTCCAACCTCCCTACCCACCGAACTCATCTCTCTCCCTCTCTCTTGAAACAAAAACAAAGTCTGAAAATCAGAGCAAACAGAAAAGATCAATAAGAAAAAAAAATCTCGAATAAAAACGAAAAACCCACAAAAATACTACTGAGTTCATTTTGTGTTGGCCAACTAGTCCTGTCCATGTTATCTGACCTGGAGAGAGACTGGAAAATCCAGTGGCACTCCACTGGAGAAAACCGATAAAGTGACTTTTAATGACAGATTGATAAATTATATATTTTCTTAAATGATTTGTTTCTCAAGAAGCCTTGGCTTTCATGATCCCCCACTTCTCAGACTTAGCTTTACAGTTTACTGTCATCCTAGGATGATCTTGAGTCTAAACGTAGGCAAACATTAGAAAAAAGAAAACCACAGGGAGATCTCTCTAAAAATGTACTTATACTTCAGAAAAGACACACCCTTTCTACTTGCCTTGAAAATTATGCTGAGGGAGTCTTAGTTACAGTTTAAAGGGGGATGTTTTAGTTCTCAGTATGGCTAGGAACCAATGCGGCAATCTATCCACACAGATCATGAACCTGTGTGTAGTATCTCTTGGAGTTGTCTAAAACATATTGATTAAAGTGATCAATGAGTTTAACAAACCACAGAATATAAAGGTTACCAGCACTGATCGTGTTTCCTTACATTAGAACTGAAGAAATCTGCTATAAATTAGGAAAGTAATTTTATTTGTGACAGCATTTTAAAAGCATAAGGTGTCTAAAATAAATCAAAGTTTATATTCTGAAACTTACAAAGAAATACTAATGAATTAAAAAGCACCAAAGATTGCAAAGATATTTCTGACTAATAGATCAGAAGATTCAATAGATAAAAGATCAGAAGAACAGGCCAGCAGACCTTTCTGTTGCAACCAGTAAGCCTATCCAAAAAATTTAGATTTAAAAGCTATGAAACATATCATATCAGATCATGGAAAATTCTTATCTTACACTAAATAGAATATATTTAGTCCATAAACTAAAATAGCAACAATTGTAGCAATGCTGAATTAAAACAACCATGCTGGGTATGGTTGTACATAGATGTGATTTCAGTACTTAAGGGGTGGAGATAGAAATTGTGATTTTTGGGGGAACTGAACAACTTAGAAAGACCCCATCTTGATCAAACCAAGCCAAACCAAAGTAATGAAACAAAACAAAGGCAACATTAACTGTATACCATATGTACAGGTAAAATATAAGGGCTGAATGGGACAATGATTTCATTCATCAGAAAATAAGATTTCAGCCTATATTACTAAAAGAAGTTTAGAATCTGGATTATCTAAAGAGCTATAACTAACTAATAAATAGATGGTAAAGCTAATATAGAAGATGGCCATGCACAGCTAGTGATTTTGTAGGGAAAAATGTACAAGTGGTAAGTAAATATATAAAAAAATGAATTTCAGTTTTACTGAAAAAGTCCATATTTTAAAAGACAAAGCATGTTTTTACACATTGTGTAAGATAAAACATATTTTTAAAGGCTGAAAATTTCTACTAGAACAGATGTTAAAAACGACTTTAGGTTGAAGTTTTTCCATTATGGAATTGTGTAGTCCCGCTGGGAGCAATTGGGCAGCCCCTAATGAAATAAACTAATCATTAGTCTAGGCAGTTAAGTTGATGTGTCCGAGGCTTAGGCTTGTGTGACATAAAGAGGTATGGGGGAACGTATTTCTTAGGGGGACCATGTATAAATCTTCTAAAGGGATAAATAGTGGACAAAGACCTTAAGTGAAAGTGTCAATTGAAGACCTAATGCAGAGTTTTAGAAAAAATTCTCAAAATAGTTATGAGTTATGTTGTCATGCATGTTTTTAAAACCTCAAAAATTAGCCAGTACTTCCACATAGCTCAGTTGTATAAGTGCTAGTGAGCAACCTGGGTACATATTCCAGGATCTATTCTGTTTCGATTACTGATAGTTTGGGGGTAAGAAAAAGACAGGAAATAGACTCTGTTCTAGAGTTCTAAGACTGTGGCCTCAGCTCTAATACTTTATTTCCTCTTTGTGTGGCATGATCCCCTGTCAGTCACATTGCTGCTTCTCAGGATTTCACCTTTTCTACTCAGCAACCGTGACATACTGACTTTCCTTTGCCACACCCCAGGCTTTGCTGTTAATTTATCTTTCTTCTTATCCTTCCTGTATATAGTTTTCTATTTCTCATTTGCAACTTGACAGTGTGGCTCTCTCTCCTTGCCTAAGACCCTTGGTTTATCCAATGCTTAGAAAAAAAAAGGCAGAAAGAAAAAAAGGGGCCATGTCCTTACTTTTGTTTGTTTTTGAGACAGTTTCCTTATGTCCCCAGGCTGATCTCTGATTGATGAGTTCCTGTGATCCAGTACCTCATCTTTACAAGCAGCTGGGATTATTGCAAGCATTTGTTGTCAGAGGCCGCTCGCTGTAAGGCTCCTCTGTCTGTTATAAACCCCTTACCAGCTGGATCCAGACCAGTACTGTTAAATCACCTCCATTGTATTTCAAGTTATGCATCTGAACCTTCTGGAATTACTGTGACTGTTTAGATAGGTAGATGTGTCATTGCTTTTTATACCTTCAAATATATTTTCTAAGAGAATGTTCTTCCTCCCTGCATCCTCACACCCCATCTGCATCACAATGCTTCCTCCCTGCATCCTCACACCCCATCTGCATCACAATGCTTCCTCCCTGCATCCTCACACCCCATCTGCATCACAATGCTTCCTCCCTGCATCCTCACACCCCATCTGCACCACAATGCTTCCTCCCTGCATCCTTCACACTCCATCTGCATCACAATGCTTCAGTGCAGACTTTCCTCCCTTTGTTCTCTTTTCTTCACTTCATCCTTGTGTTAGGGAACAGAGTGTGATTTCATCTCTGCCATCCTCCATTAATCACCTTTTATTCTTTGTCTTCTTTATGATGGGTTTTTACCTTCTCAAGAGACGGCTTATTATTTATTGCTGTGAATATTATCCCTTGCATATTTCAACTTCAAATAAAATGTTTCCTAAATCCTCTACATTTCTATGTAGCATTTTATTCACTGTGTTTCTCTGAATTTTTCTTCTGGATTCTGTCTCTATGAAATGTTTCAATTTCCATCTCTTTCTCAAAACATTCCAGCCACTCCCTCCATCCCATTTCCTCACAATATTAGTCTTTCTGTCACTACAGTCCTTTCTAGTTCCCACCATCTCCCCCTGGATGTTGAGATGTCTCTGTATGACATATACTCTAGAGAATGCTTCTGAATGGGCTTGTAATCTGGACAACAGAGGTCCATGTGCACCTCAGAGAATATTCCTTCTTCAGGAATGTGTCAAGTACTGGGTGTGCTTAGTAGAACATAAAGCAAAAGGGAGATTTGAGACTGGTGCCTTCTGAGAAAATCTGTAAGGTTTTTGTGGGCAATTTCAATAGATACATATGAGAACTTCTAAATCAAAATGTTTCATCCTGCCTTGTCAAAAATTGGTCCATACATGCTCTGTTCACATGCAGTGTGTCTATTCACACATCAGTACATACATTCAGTAGGCACTGTGTGTACTCACGTGTAGTGGATAAGCACAGTGCTCACATACATCACACATTTTACAGACATATGCATTCAAACTTAGAAACTTATACGTTCACACACATATACAAATGTAGTTTATATTTTACCAAAAGTTATTGTAGTTTCTACGAATCAAAATAAAACAAAACTGTGTATTCCAACCCATATCACATTCAAGGGGAGAAGTAACAAATATTTGTTTAGTTTCTTAGACAAATAATTCAAATAGTGTATTGATGTTTAAACATGTACTCACATGAAAAGTCCATGTGGAAATAAAAGCAATGGACATACACATATTGCTATCTTATATATGCCCATGGAATAAAATCCTCAGTGCTAATTCCTGGTCACTAACATCTTACCATTTCACACAGGTAGGAAAACACAATTACTCTATGACTCACACATATGCAAATAATAACTTTCATACCTTCACATACATATATGTTCATAGGAACTCTATAAACATTGATTTGCAGAACTCACACATGCAGTATGTATGTATACAAGTATGCACTCATGTTATATTCATATATATGTATACATATATGCATCAACACATGAATGCATGATCTCATAAACACGTTCCTTATGATAGTATTTCAGATCACACAAACCACTGTCATTCTTATTTTATTTCCATATATAATAAATAGCTACATAGACAAGCACATTTTCCCATGAAATTTTGAATTCTGTGGATTTAATTTTAAATAACCATCACAGACAATGAAGACGTTGTTGCTGAAAGACATTTGTAAGTGCCACACAACATTTTCTAGAAGACAAAGGTTTTGTATTTTATGAAGTTAGTTTCCTGTTCCCTGAGACTCAAATGACTGAGATGATTCAGTGATTAGGACAGGACAGTGAGTCATACTGGAGAGTTGATACTGCACAATGAAGATGATTTGCAGACACACCAGAGTGGCAGACACTATGAAAAATTGACAGTAATTTGTATGCCAGGCCTAGCCCTGACATTTAAAAGCTTCGTGAATTTTTTTCCTGACATTTCCCAGACCAGTTGGTTTAGGCAGCATCTTTGGCTACAGCACAGACATCACTCCTTCTTTCTCAAATCTGTAATCCTAGGATGGCTTTAGAGTGTGGGCGACATGATAGAATTTATAGCACCAACTACCCAGGGGATTGTGCAGTCTAGAATAGGCAACAGTTGGGAGCATGCCCTGGAGCGTGAATTTCTCTCCAAAGCAGTGATTGCCCTCCATATCCTGAGAGACTCCCACATGTCTCAGCATTATTTCATAACATAGTAAAAAGATTCCTCAGTACTGAGCACTGTTGGAAGCAAAATAATATTTTAAGTCAGGTAGATTTGAAATATAGATTGAGAAAATATCTATATGAACATAAACAACAAGATAAAAACCAAGAGCTGAGCCATAGCTGAGAAAGGAAACAATCTAAGAATGATAAATACGTAGTCATGTTATAGACTACCATGTATAGATACCATTACTATCATTAGGGTCTAAATGATAACCCTAAGCATTATCAGCCCCAATCTCTGTGGGTGGTTGCATTCATGGAACAGATCTATCATAATATATTACATTTTTTTTCTTATGCTGTGTCTTCTTTAGTGACATCTATGGGATTTGGCTTTTCCCTGAAAGACGTGAAGAACAGAATCCTAGCATATTTCATGGAGGAGGGGGAAGAACTCAGAAAGCAGCTCAGATTCAATTCTCCAAGTTCCTCGAATTTGCCATCCAGGACAATTCCCAGCGATCTGACTAAGCTGCCTCTGCATCGTAAAGCTGTGCACCGGCACTTAGTCCGGGCAGCAACGTCTGCCCTGAATAAATTACATTTGCAAAGTATGCTGTTCAAATTCAGAGCATTTTATCCTCAGGTGTCTAAGACTTTGTTCCCAGTTTGATGCTGGGTGCTGCTTCCCAGGACTTGTCCTTATACATGCTGCTGTATCTGTCTCTGCATTTTACAACACAGTTTAAGATTATTGGGATTCTGAGGCCCCCAGATTCTTTGGGCATTGTGATACATTGCTCCTTCATGGGTATTACTCAATGTATTACCATTTCTCTGTGCTATCGCACACATCCTGATACCTGCAGTCAGCACAAGCCTTGCCACAAACTTCTCCTACTCTGTAAGTGATTTAAATACAAAACCCGTCTTTCTACTTTCTTTTTCTGTAACAGCATCTATCCATCGCACCTGACAGGGCTGAGCTTTTCAGTTCTAGTTCACTTATGTTAAAAAACAAAACAAAACAAAACAAAACAAAAAAACAAAAATTAAAGCAACATTCCATGAAGAGTGTTTTCTTATCTCTTTTTTGAGCTTCCGGGCTCGAAAAAGGTCCATTTGGATTTTTCACACCAATCTCCTCTTGCTCTTTCTCTCTCATTGCCCTGCACCTGTCTCTGTGCCCCTCCCATGTACACCATCACTTGCACCCCTGGCATTGGTCACTCTCCCGCACTCGCTTCTGTCCTTAATAGTTGACTCACCACGCCTGGCTTCTCCCAGCGACCCTCACACACTCCAGACTGCAGCAGACGGCCTCTGCCGTATTCTGTATGTTACGTTGGCTGCACCCAGTCTAGGGGCAAGGGTAGGGTGCCGGGTGAAGGAAAGGCGAGTAGAGGTGTCCAGGCCTGTCTTTGCTGGAGCCCCATGGGGAAGCCTCAGTGAGAAGGCTGTGGTTAGTTACGAGCCCCTTTGTCTCAGCAGAAAGACCATGGTGACCTCTGAATTAGAGCAATAACACAAGGGTCCCTTCATCACTAGCACTCAGCCCTGGTTTTGAAATGGCAGGAGCAGTCCCCTTTCCACCTCAGGCTATTTTGATTCTCATAGACCCAATAGGCCTAGGAGCCCTATCCTCCCCAGAGCTGTCTGTCCTTTGACCATTATCACATTTACCTAGCCTTTTGTTTTCAGATAATGGATAATGAGCCCCAGAGAGTTCCCTGGCTCAGTCCTTGGGGACCCCTACTGGTTTTGTTGCTTCTGGTTTTGACTAATTGCCATTAACACAGTGTGGCACCACATGGTGCTAATGAGACCCAGGTCACAGGTCCAGTCTCCTCAGGGATGGCTTATGCGCGCTTCCTCAAGTTTAGGCTAGAATCAAGGCATGCACTATAGCATGGTGTCAATACCCAGTGTGACTGGATCTCTGCCTCTGCATACATGCAGATTGTTACACACAAAATCATGTTTACCTAAAGTACTCCCGTCGCTCAGCTAGCTTCTCGAAGTCCTTCGAGCCAGTCATGATATTTCTTGTCCTCTCTCCTCTGCACTTGTCACTGGCTCATTGCCCTTCTTGTTTGTAACAGAGGCTCTCTCTCCCAGTGGGTGTGATATGTGGTTACCATGTTGCCAGACATGCCCGTTCCCATCCCTGATCACACCTGTGACACAGTCAGTCTAAATCCCTCGAAGTAGCTTCCATACCCATTGTGTGGAACACCATCAGCTGTTCTTCCTTTACCTGAGACCTCCCAGGAGTACTTTTGTCCCAGGAATTCTTGCCACAGGGCCAAGTAACCAAATCACTGACATATCTCGGCTCCTCTATAACACTCCAATACTTGTTTGCAGGAGATCACACATTAGTCTTTCTGTCCTCAGAACACAACCATGTGTCTCTGGGACCGAGGGACAGCACCCCTCCTACCTCTTCCCTCAGGACCAATCTAACTTGTGCTATGTTTAGGACCTGGAAACCACTTTCAAATTTATCAGTTATACCTTAAGTACTTGGTAAAGGGATCGGTTGGTCTTAGTTCCTCAAACTCTCTTATCCACTCCTCATGCCATCTATGGATCTTTAGTTCTGATTAATAATATAAATACAAAATATTAAAGTCGCAGGATTTTGTATTTTAAGCTGATAACTTTAATTGTATAAAAATTCTGCCCTGTACAACCCGCTCTCACAACCAATGATTTTCTGATGTATTATATAATCATTGATCTAGATTTGTGATTTTTAATGGTCATATTATTTTTAACTGTATATACCAAAATTTTAAGAAAGCCATTTAAAATACTTGTCCAAATTTGCTTTAATGCAAAGTACCTACTTTATTTAACTTCATATTGCTCTGTGTTTTATTCATTTTAACTTGAAGAGATCTGTTAAGTTTCTTCAAAGCAAGTCTTTAGTTTTAGTTTTCTCAGAATACCCTAATTTCTCATTTTCGAAAGACATGAATGCTGAACACATTACTCTTGATTTGCAAGGTTTTGTTGTTCTTATTGTCTTGCTCTTTCTGGACCTTTCCTGTTCAGCATCTGCACTGTTTATTTATAGCAAGAGTTTTTGCTGAAAACCAATCAATTCTCGCCTAATGTGAAAACCCCTCTGAATGGGTTTAGTGACTTCAAGGCATCCCCAAGGCTCCATTTCCTCTTTGAGTCAGACAGTTTCCTTATAAAGGGTTCCAGCATGGTCCTTTTTGGCTTTATCTTAACTGAAGCTATCTGAACCTCTTGGATTGATATGTCCACTTTCTTCCTAACATTTGGGTTATTGTTAATTCAGATCACCCATGTTCTTCGTTCTCTCTCTTGTCCTCTGCAGTCATAACACCACGTGTATTTTATTAACTTATTTGATAGTATTCTATAAATCCATTTAATTATTTACTTACTTCTTATCATTTTTGTAACTCTAAATTAAAGATTCCTAATGACCTGCCTTCAGGTCTGAAAGCTGTTTGCTCTCCCTTCCAAGTCTGTGCTGCAGTGAACTCTTCCTTCCTTCTGTCTATTGTGCACTCCCGGGTCCTCTAATATTCCCTTTTAGTCGATGCATCATTATCCTGATTTTATTTTCCAGTATTTTTATTTGTTTTTGTTTAGGCAGTTTATATATTATATGTCTTTAAGATTTCAGGAGTTTTATTTTTTGATTCCTTTATTGAGTTGTTTCTTTACATGTCTTGTAATTTTTTTGTACTCCTTGTAATTTTTTCTGCTAATATTTGACCCTTCGAGAAAATATTCTACTTTTCTGGTTTTTTCATGCTCGCTTCCTCCAGGGCAATTTCCTCTGATACTATTGTAACCCATCAATCATAAGTCTAGACAGCTTCTTAGACTCTCTCAAATCTTTTACCAGTCTCATGTCCCCCCTACTGTCTGCTAGCGGTACCGCAGCTACAATGCCCAGAGAGCAGTGCTTAACTCCTGCGTCCAGGACCTCCAAGCTACAGGTTGCTCTGTGCATAAAACATGTTGCAGTTTACAGTAGGAATTGGGGAAATCATGGAAATGTAGAAGTTTATAAAAATTATATTTAACTTTTTGTGTTTATAGTATACTCATATATGTACATGTGGGTACACAATGCATGTATATATGTATGTATGTGTGTGATGAAAGTTTTCTACATGTAGTCACAGCTGTTAGTTGTTCCTGATCATAATGACCATGTCATACCCAGTAGATAGCGCTTCATCACCCCTCTTCCCATTCTCTGTCTCTTACAGCCTTTGTGTCTTCTCTCTGTGATGTTCTCTAGGCTTCGCAGGAGGTCCAGGGTGGGCCACCTCTCAGTTTCACCAGAAATGAGGATTTGCATAAAAAGACCTCTCTGTCAATGCTGGAAACAGCACTAGCTCACAGATTATACCTCTCAGCATAGTTTGAAATACGAATTCTCTGTAGCATTTTTTACAATTGAATAAAATTAGGGTCAACTCCTCAATATTTTATAGATATTAATAATTGCATCTAGAGCATATTAGAAAAGACAATGAAACAGAAACAGGCAAAAATGATTTGGGAAAAGTGTGTAAAATTGGAAAGAACTGTACTGCTTGGCTCCCAGGACTCTGTAAGACCATAGTAGCTAGGGGAATGTGAAAGAAATAGACACATAGATCAGGATGCAGAACAGAGTGTAGTGATGTTTCCTTTGTATTTTAATAAATAAATCTTGTCTGAAGACCAGAGGCAAAGCGAAAGCCACTAGAAGTTAGGTAATGGTGACACACATCTTTAACCCCAGGATTTGGAAAACAGAGGCAGATGGATCTCTGTGAGTTCAAGGCTACTCTGGGCTACATAAGAAACAAATCCAGGTGGAGGTGGCCTACACCTTCAATTTCAGTATTAGGGAATCGCGCCTTTAATCCCAGCACAAGAAGGAATATAAAATGGGAGGAGAGAGAGGCTTAGTTTGCTCAGTTTTACTGTTGCCCAGCCTTGGTAGAGGTCAAGCTTCTCTAGTGGCTTGACTGCTTTGCTTTTCTGGTTTTCAGGTTAAACCCAATGTCGGTTTCAGACTTTTTATTAATCGTGCTTTACAGAGAATCTGGAAAGATCCACAGAATATATTTTGACAAGAGAAAAACAGCAAAATAATGCAGAAAGCAATAATATGTTATTAAATAGTTAAAGCAGATCTGACATTTTATACAAAAACTGATTTAAGAGGGTCATAAATCAAAAATATAAAAATAAAATCTGTAAAACTTCTAGATTTATGCACGGTGTATAAATAAAAGCAGGCTCAACATTACTCAGTTTAAGGAAATATAAAACAAAATTGACATGAAATTATATTATATAACTCTATGTGAATGTAGGAAAACTGGAATACTCTGACATTGAGATAGACATGCAAAATGATATAAGACTTTTATAAAGCACTTTAAATTTTTTATAAAACTAGATATACTAAACATTTTTATAGATAATTTTTTGTAATTATTTAATCAAGAAAAATATAAATTTATATACCTATAACACTTACACAAGTGCTTTAGAAATGATATGCATAACTAATTATCCTTTAATTGTTGAAGGAATGATCAGAAAATTTTTGTGCATGGGATGTCAATTAACAATAGTTTGGATACATAAAAACTCATGGTAAGGGAAGGAATCCAGCTACAAAAGGTCACACAGCATGCATTTTGATTTATGTGATATTTTAGGTGAAAAAACAGTTAAAGAATAGTTATGGGCAGTCTTCTTCCAGGCTGCACCCAAATCCTCGCTGTTCAATTGATGCTCTCCTGCCAAGACCCATTCCGTTGCTCAAGCCCAGGTACCTGAACATCTTTCCTGTGGTCAGCCCTCCCCTGCAACCCCAGCAGACTACATAGCCACAGTGCAGACAACACCAGTTGGAGAAACATGCACAGGAATTAGCCACACTGGTTGGAAAAAAAGATGAGTAAATCTTGGTGTAAGAATACAGTCAACAACTGAAAAAGCAATACCGCACCATCAGAGCCCAGTGATCTGACAACAGCAAGACCTGAAGATTCCAACGCAACCAAAACAGAAAAAAACTTAAAAATTACTTTATGAAAATGATAGAGGTTCTTAAAGAGGAAATGAAAAATTCTCTTAAAGAAGATGAGGAAAAGACAAAAAAAAAGGAAAAGAAATCAATAAACCCATTAAAGAAAGCCAAGAAAAGCAATCAAACAGGTGACAGAAATGGTTCAAGGCTTGGAAACTGTAATAGAAACAATAAAGAAAACACAAACCAAAGGAATTCTGGGAATGGAAAATGTGGGAAAGTGAACAGGAACAGATGCAAGTATCATCAACAGAATACAAGAGATGGAAGAGATAATCTCTGGTGTTGAACATATGATGAAGGAAATAGATTCATCAGTCAAAGAAAATGTTAAATCCAATAAATTCTTGATGCGAAATATCCAGAAAATACGGAACACCATGAAAAGATCAAACGTAGGAATAATAGGGATAGAAGAAGAAGAATCCCAGCTCAAGGACATAGAAAACACATTCAGCAAACTCAGAGATGAAAACTTTCCCAACCTAAAGAAGGACATACCTATGAAAGTATAAGAAGCTTACAGAACACCAAATAGACTGGGCCAAAAAAAATCCCCTCACCATATAATAATTAAAACACTAAATATACAGAAAAAAACCTGACTTTTAAGAGCTGCAAAGGAAAAAAGCCAAATAACATATGAAGGTAGACCTATCAGAATTACATCTGACTTCTCAATGGAGACTCTGAAATCAGGAAGGTCCTAGACAGACATTTTATAGACGTTAAGGGACCATGGATACTGGCCCAGATTACTGTACTTAGAAAAACTTTCAATCAGCATAGATGGAGAAAACAAGATATTTTATGACAAAACTAGATTGAAACAATGCCTATGCACAAATATAGTACTACAGAAAGTACTAGGTGAAAAACTCCAACTACCTCAGTTACACCCACAAAAGCTCAAGCAATAGGGCTGGAGAGATGGCTTAGAGGTTAAGAGCACTGACTGCTCTTCCAGAGGTCCTGAGTTGAATTTCCAGCAACCACATGGTGAGTCACAGCCATCTGTAATGAGATCTGGTGCCCTCTTCTGGCCGCAAGCATACAGACAGACAGAACACTATATACATAATAAATAAATAAATAAATAAATAAATAAATAAATAAATAAATAAACTTTAAAAAAAAGAAAAAAGAAATCTATAAGAAAACTCAAGCAATAGATAATCTCACAATAGCAAAACTCAAAGAAGGGAAACACACACACTACTATCACCACCACCCAACCACCCAAACCAAAAATTAACAGGAATTAATCATCGTTGGTTAATGACATCTCTTAATATCAATGGACTCAGTCTACCTATAAAAAGACACAGGTTAATATAATGGATCCATGACCAAGATCTATCCTTCTGCTGTACACAAGAAATACACCTCAACTTCAAAGACAGACATTACCTAGGAGGAAAGGGTTGGGAAAAGATTTTTCAATCAAATGATCCTAAGAAGCAAGCCAGTGTAGCTACTCTAATATTTAACAAAATAGACTTCAAACTAATATTAATCAAAAAAGATGGAGAAGGACATTTCATATTCATCAGTGGAATTTGATGAACATCCATCAAGATGAAATTTCAATTATGAACATCTATGCCCCAAATACAAGGTCACCCACATTTGTAAATGAAACATTACTAAATCTTAAATCACATATAAAATCACACACATTAATAGTGGGAGACTTCAACACCCTACTCTCATCAATGGACAGATCTACCAGACAGAAACTTAACAGAGAAATAAGGGAACTAACAGATTCTTTTTTTCTATAAAGAAGCTAAAGACTTCCTAGAATTGAATGAAAATGAATGCACAACATACCCAAACTTATGGGACACTGGGAAAGCAGTACTAAGAGAAAAATTCATAGCACTATGTCTACATAAAGAACTTGGAGAAATCTCACATATGCAACTTAGCAGCACACCTGAAAGTTTTCAAACAAAAAGAAGCAAACTCACCTGGGAAGCATAGGTGGCAGGAAATAATCAAACTCAGGGCTGAAATTGATAAAATTAAAACAAAAAGAGCAATACAAAGTATCAATGAAACAAAGAGTTGATTCTTTGAGAAAATCAACAAGAAAGACAAACTCTTATCAAAACCAATTGGAAGGCAGAGAGAGAACTTCCAAATTAACAAAATCAGAAATGAAAAGGGGGGCATAACAACAAACTCTGAGAAAATCCAGAGAGCCATTAGGTCATATTACAAAAATCTATACTTCACAAAATTGGGAAATCTAAAAGAAATAAACAACTTTTTTGACAGGTACCACACATGAAAATTAAACTAGGATCAGATGAACAATTTAAACAGACCTCTGACCTCTAAGGAAATAGAAACAGTGATTAAAAGTCTCCCAGCCAAAACAAGTCCAGGGCCATTTGGTTTCAGTGCAAAAGTCTATCAGAATTCCAAAGAAGAGCTAATACCAATACTCCTCAAAATTTTCTACAAAATAGAAACAAAAGGAATACTGCCAAATTCTTTCTGTGGGTTCACAGTTACCATGATACACAAACCAAACAAAGATGCAAGAAAAAAAAGAGAATTACAGACCAATATCCCTCATGAACATTGATGCAAAAATACCCAGCAAAATACTGACAAAGGAAATCTAGGAACACATCAAAGAAAACATCCACAATGGTCAAGTAGGCTTCATCTCAGAGATGCTAGGATAGTTCAGCATATGAAAATCTATCAATATTGTTTACCATATAAACAAACAAAAAATACCACATGATCATCTTATTAGAGACTGAAAAAGTCTTTGACAAAATCCAGTACTCCTTCATGATAAAGTTTCTGGAAAGAAAAGTGATACAAGGAACATAGCTAAACACAATAAATGTAATATACAGCAAGCCAATGGCCAACATCAAATTAAATGGAGAGAAACTCAGAGCAAATACACTAAAATCAGGAAGATAAAGCTATCCACTCTCTCCATATCTATTCAATACTGTTTTTGAGGTTTTAGCTAGAGCAAAAAGGCAACAAAAGGAGATCAAGGGGATACAAATAGGAAAGGAAGAAGTTAAACTCTCACTATTTTCAGATGAGATGATAGTATACATAAGTGACCTCAAAATTCTACCAGGGAACTCCTACAGCTTATAAACACCTTTAGTAATGTGGCTGCATACAAGATTAGCTAAAAAAAAAAAAATCAGTAGCACACCTGTCTACAAATGATAAATGGACCAAGAAAGAAATAAGAGGAACAACACCCTTTACAATAGCCACAAATAACATAAAATATCCTGGGGTAACTCAAACCAAACAAGTGAAAGACCTATATAATAAGAATTTTAAGTCTTTAAAGAAATAAATTGAAGATGCCAGAAATGGAAAGATCTCTCATGCTCTTGGATTGGTAGGATTAACATACTGAAAATGTCAATCTTACCAACAGCAATCTACAGATTCAATTCAATCCCCATCAAAATCCCAACACAATTCTTCACAGACCTTGAAAGAACAATACTCAACTTCATATGGAAAAAAACAAAATACCCAGGAAAGCTTAAACAATTTTGTACAATAAAGGAACTTCTGGAGGTATCATCATGCCTGATGTCAAGCACTGCTACAAAGCTATAGTAATAAAAACAGTTTGGTATCGGCATAAAAATAGACAAGTGAATCAATGGAATTGAATTGAAGACCCTAACATAAACCCACACACATATGAGCACCAGATTTTTGACAAAGAAGCCAAAAAATAGACAAGGGAAGAAGAGACAGCATCTTCAACAAATGGTGCTGGCATAACTGGATGGTGATATCTAGAAGAGTGCAAATAGATCATATCTATCACCATGCAGAAAATTCAAATCCAAGTGGATCAAAGACCTCAACATAAATTCAGCTATACTGAATCTGATAGAATAGAAAGTGAGACATAACCTTGAAGGCATTTGCATAGGAGACTACTTACTGAATATAACGCCAGTAGCACAGACACTGAAATTGATAATTAATAAATTGGACCTTCTGTAACTGAAAAGCTTTTGTACATTTTTAATAAGACAAAATGGCAGCCCCAGATTGGTGAAAGTTCTTCACCAGCTCTGCATCTGACAGAGGAATGATATCCTGCTGGAGAACAGCTTCGGCAAGTATACCAGGGTAAGGGCATGGGGATTAGAAAAGTAAATAAAGAGAATGAAGATGTGAGTGGAAATCACAATATAGGAACAGGATAGTACTGGGAAGGAGTTATAGTGAATACTGAAATTCCCATGTTTAATTTTCCACATATTTTCACTCCCCAATACAACAGGAGTGAGAAAGCAAAAGAAGACTGCTATAACATGATACAAAGGACAACTAGAATAGTTACTTGTCCCAATACTAGAGACATCAAGCCATTAATTCTTGAGAAAAGTATTCTGTTGTTTAGGCAATGAACCTACCCTAGACCAAGTATCCTGAAGGCAGTCACTTCCTTGACCAAACCTCCTAATTCAAAAGAAGGAGCAAAAGTATGCTTTAATTCTCTGATCTTTGGTCAGAATGAAGTGGATCTACCTATTTGGGCCAACACAAAGCAACCAAACCCTAGGTCAGGGTGTGTAGCCACACTTGGTGCCAACAACTTTGAACAAGCTAAGACTCTCTGATCTTTAGACAAGGTGGAAATAGGCTAACAGTTTTGGGCCTACACAATATCCAAAATATTTAAAGAACTCACGGAACTATACATCAAAATACCAAATAATGTCATTTAAAAATGAGGTACAGACTTAAACCTAGAATTCTCAAAAGCAGAAATCTTGAATGACTGAGATGCACTTAAAGAAGTGTTCAACATCCTTAGCTATCAGGGAAATGCAACTCGAAATATCTCTGAGACACCATTGGTGTGGGAGGTCCTTCTGTGTGTTGCTTCCATTGGTTAATGAATAAAGAAACTGCCTTGGCCTGTTGATAGGACAGAACTTAGGTAGGTGAGGAAAAGTAAATGGCATGCTGGGAGAAAAGAGGTATATTTAAGAAGCTGCCATGGAGCCAAAGTAAGACATGCTGAATCTTTGCTGGTAAGCCACTGCCACAGATTAACAGAAACCGGTTAAACTAAGATGTAAAAGTTAGCCAATAAGAAGGTAGAGCTAATGGGCCAAGCAGCAATTTAATTAATACAGTTCCTGTGTGATTATTTTGGTTCTGGATGGCCAGGATGAGCAAGAAGTTCCTTCTTTGCAACCTTTGCTCCTTTCTTACACCTGCTAGATGGCCAAGATCAAAGGCTAATGACAACCTATGTTAGAAAGAATGATGTGGGAGTCCCTTCTGTGTGCTGGGATTACCATTAATGAATAAAGAAACTGCTTTGGACCTATAGCAAGGCAGAACTTAGGTAGGCAGGGAAAGCTAGGCTGAATGCTGGGAGGAAGAGGGGCAGAGTCAGGGAATGCCATGAAGCTTTTGCCAGAGATAGACATGCTATAACTTTGCTGGTAGGCCATGAACTCATGGTGATGAACAGATTAATGAAGATGGGTTAAATTAAGTAAGAATTAGCCAATAAGAAGCTAGAGCTAATAGACCAAGCAGTGATTTAATTAATATAGTTTCTGTGTGATTATTTCAGGTCTAAGCTAGCTGGGCAGCCTGGATGAACAAGCGGGCCCTCTCCCTACAAGAGAATATGGAATAAGGGGGACACTCCTTCACTGCTGGTGAAAGTGCAAACTTGTACAGTCACTATAGGAATCAGTATGGAGGTTTCTCAGAAAATTGGGAATCAATCTACTTCAAGACCATTCTTGAGCATAATACTCAAAGGAAACTCAATCATGCCACAAGGACACTTATTCAACTATGTTCATAGTAGTATTGTCACAACAGCCAGAACCTGAAAACAACCTCGATGCCCCTCAACCATAGAATGGATAAAGAAAATATGATACATCTACACAAAGGAATGTTACTCAGTGGGAAAAAACAATGACATAATGAAATTCGGAGGCAAATGGATGGAAGTAGAAAAAGAAATCACCCTGAGTGAGGTAACCCAGACCCAGAAAGCAAACATTGTATGTACGCACTCATAAGTGGATATTAGATACAAAGCAAAGGATAATCAGGCTACAATCCTCAGTCCCAGAGAAGCTAGGTAACATGGCTAGGTAGCAAGGAGGACCCTAAGAGTGATGCATGGATCTCGCTGGGAAAAGAAAATATATGAGATATCATCAATAAACTGGGGGCAGGGGGAGTAGAGGGGAGGGAAACTCCCAGAAATCCAAAAGGATGACCTCAGCTAAGACTCCTAGCAATAGTGGAGAGGGTGCCTGATTGTCACCATGGAGCCTTCATCCAGTACCTGGTGGAAGTAGTTGCAGAGATCCAAAGCAAGCACTTGGCCGAGCTCTGGGTTTCTGGGAATTTCCCTAGCACCAGGTTTCTTCCTAATCCCATAATGACTCTCTCTATCATGATATCTCTTTCATTGCTCTCTCCCTCTGTGCCTCCCCAAACACAGCCTTCTCATCCCCCCTTCCACCCTCTCTCCCAGTGTATCTAGGAGGAAATCTCTCTAATCTTTTAATGTAGACCCTTTGTGCTATAAACTTTTCTTTTAGCCCAGATTTCATTGTGTCCCATAAGTATGGGTATGATGTGTATTCCTTTGCATTCAATTCTGGGAAAGGTTTGATTTCTAGCTTTATTTCTGTCTTGACCCGTTTTTTCCATTCAGTGGAGAGCTATTCACTGAGCTTGTAGACTTCCTGCTGTTTCTGTTGTTGTTGACATCCAACTTTAATTTGTAGTGTTCTCATAGGATGCCAAGAATTATTTTAAATTTCTTCTGTATGTTGAGATTGGCTCTGTGTCTGAGTATGGGTCATTTTTGGAGAAAGTTCCATGAGGTACTGAGAAGAACGTATATTAGTTTGCGTTTGGGTGAAATGTTCTCAGTGTCTGAGATTCTTTCTTCCATCGCTTGTATTCTCTTGGTGAAGCTTGCCTCTGTGGTGCTGTTTACATTCCCAAATTTTCATTTCCAAGGTTCCCTCAGTTTTGTGCCACATTTATCACAGCACATCTTGCAGACAGACAAATTGTGAGTCAAAGGTTTTGTGGCTGGTTCGGTGTTCCAGTCCCTCTAATGGAAGTCTTGCCTGCAGAAGGTTACAGAAGACAGCAGGTTCAATCTCCATATCTTCCATTACTAGGAATCTTCACTAGGGTTGCCCTCATGGATTCCTGGGAGTTTCCATTGCACTAAATTTCTACCCCACCTGTGAAATGCCCCCAATTCCAGTCAGCTCTTTCAGGGCTCTATTTCCCCACACCCCACTTGATTCCCCCTGTTCCCGTTCCCACTTGTCCCTAGTCCACTCCAAGTCTGTTCTATTTTCCCTTCCCATGGAGATCCTTGTGTCCTCCCTTGATCCCTCCTTGCTACTTAGTCTCTCTCGGTCTGTGGATTGTAGATAATTATCCTTTATTTTTACATGTAATCTCCACTTATAAGTAAATACATACCATGTTTGTCTTTCTGGGCTGGGTTACCTCATTCAGGATTATTTTTTCTAGTTCCATCCATTTGCCTACAAATTTCATGGTGTCATTACAAAAACAATTGAGTAAATGTACCTCATTTTTTTATCCATTCTTTTGTTGAGGGACATCTAGGTTAGAACTTGTGTGAGTGGCCAACCAATGACTGGTCCAACATAAGAGCCATGCCATGAGAGTGAGCCCATGACTGGCACTTCCTGGATGTTCAGGGATCAGTGACCAGAGAGCCCAGGGACTTAAGATAGAACCAAACACAAACTGACAAAAAAACCAATGAAATGATTTTTGACTTCTCCCATACATATAGCCCAGAACCTAGTATAATCTTCAACAGGGAGGTTTCATCCAGCAGTTGATGAAAGCAGATGCAGACCCACAGCCAGACATTAGGAAGAGCTCAGGGAATCCTGTGTAAGAGGGCAAGGAAGGATTGTAGGAGCCAGTGGGGTCAAGGACACCACAAGAAAAAGACCCACAGAATCAACTAACCAGAGCCTATAGGAACTGTAGCTTGGTGTTCTTATGGGGCACCTAACAGTGGGAATCAGGGACTGTCTCTGATTCTTGCCTGTGTTTGGGACCCTTTTCCTCCTGTGATGTTGCCTCTTCTAGCTGTAATATGAGGGAGGGAATGTGCCTAGTTTTATTGCAACATGATATGCCATGTTTGGCTGATATCCCTGAGATGCCTGATCTTTTCTGAAGGGAAATGGAGGAGGAATTGATCTGGGAAAGAGAAGAGGTAGGGGGAAGGGACTGGAAGGAGAAGAGGGAGTGGAAACTGTAGTTGAGATGTAATATATGGGAGAAGAATAAATTAAAAAAGAAAAGAGAAATCCCTCAGTGTGCGTTGTCTTTACTGCCTCTTTCCACTTTCAGGTCTTGGACTGGTCTAATCCTTTCCTTCTAACTTTGTTTTTTCTTTTCTTGGTTCTTTTTAAGGGATTTATTCATTTCCTCCAATTTTTGTGTTTTCTTGGGTTTTTAAAAAGAGGTTTATTTATATTCTTCAATTTTTTTGTTTGTGTTTTCCTGGATTTCTTTAAGGTATTTATTTCCTTCTTAAGGACCACTATTGTCATCATATATTTTCCTTGTGCTTCATTTATGCTGGAATACTCATGGCCTGCCGTAGTAGGATAGCTGGGCTCCAGTGGAGACGTACTGCTCTGGATGTCATTGATTGTTTTTACACTAGCAACCAGGAATCTGGGCTTGGCATGACTGTAGGTCTCGGTGTTGATTTCTGGATTTGTTTTTGTTGAGTGTGTGTTTTGTTTCTTGTTTTCTGTTTCTTCTGTAGATTTTTGAAGAGTGTGATGGCTATGTGCTGCCTGTTCTACTGATCTGCTCAGCTGCTGTGATGGCTGGGATACAGGGACTAGTAGGTAAAGGAGGTTAGAAGGGGATGGCCGCCTAAATGCCCCTCGACTGAAGAGTGGATAATGAAAATGTGGTACAATTACACAATGGAGTACTACACAGCAGAAAAAAGTAACGACATCTTGAATTTTGCAGGAAAATGGATGAAGCTAGAAATCATTATTATGGTTGAAGTAACCCAGATACAGAAAGACAGTTATCACATGTACTCACTCATAAGTGATTTTTAAACATAAAGCAAAAAAAAAAATCCTACAAACCACAATCCCAGGGAACTTAGACAACAATGAGGACACTAAGAGAGACTTATATAAACCTAATCTACATGGAAAATAGAAAAAGACAAGATTGCCTGAGTAAATTGGGAGTATGAGGACTTTGGGAGAAGGTTGAAGGGGGAGGGGAGCAGAGAAAAATGTAGAGCTCAATAAAAATCAATAAAAAAAGAAGGGAGTGGCCTGTGCTATCCACAGAGATGTGGGCATGAGGGAATAGAGACTGATTGGGTTTTTTTCTGACAGGCATGTCCTAACAGTGGGTACTTCCTAGAGTTGGAGGCTGGGACACAGCAATGAGGGAGGGAGATTAGAAGACAGCCCCTGGGGTTCCCAGGAGATATGGGAGGGGGAAAGGGAGGCTGCAGCTGGGAATCTGCTGTAACACTATGGCTGAGACTGGGAGATTGGGTCTAGAGCAATGACTCTTAATCTTCTAATGCTATAACCCTTCAATATTGCTCCACATGTTGTGGTGACCCCCAAATATAAAATTTTGTTCATTTCTACTTCATAACGGTAAATTTGCTGCTGTAATCTGAAGTAATCCCTGTGAAAGGGTCATTCAGTCTCCAAGGGGTTGTGACTCACAGGTTTAGAACCTTTGGTCTCTGGGAATAGAGAAAGAGGAGAAAGTCTGTGGGTAGCCTACCTCTTCTTGTTTATAGAAGTAGATCATGATACTAACAGCAGATTTTGTTTTCAACTGAGTTAACAAATAGAATAATAAATGGTCAGTAAAATACTGGTGGATAGAAAACTGTGTTTTTATTAATCAATATATTAAAATAAAATGATGTGGTGATATTTGTTGACGTTTTATACTGGTGCTGATATGGCATGACAGAAAGATAACAGAAATTAGAGTCCATAGAGATGCACTTGATTGACTTAGATAAGTAATAAAATAACATTGGTTAAGCATTTAAAATAAATTACAATGATTCAATTATACCAACCCTTATGTGGTTGAAATGAGAAAAACTGATCAGCAACACAGCTGTACTGCAAGATAGTGTCTTTACTAAGAGCACTGGGATGCAGATGCTACAGCAGGGCAGCGTTCTTCTTCATGTTCCTAGCTTGATAATCATACTGCCTCATGATTCTGTGATGCAGAGAACTTGAGTCTGGAAACTCAACATTCTGAGGGACTCTGGGATCCTGAGAATGTATGCATCAATGCTGAACAAATCTGGAACTAACATGCAGATAGAACAGTAGGTGTGCAGCTGGGCTCAGTGCATGACCTTCATTTTTGGTCATCATTTCTTTCTGCCCTTTAAGATCTCAGGACCAAGAATACACTTTGGTCAAAAAAAGGACAACTCTGTTATTGTTGTACTGTGTTATTTCTGCAATTAATTCCTATAAATTCACCAAGTCTGGGCCAATTTCTTAAGTGATCTTTTATGAAGAAAAAAACAATCTACTAACCAAGTTTATAAATACCCATTTATATGAATGACTAAACTATGAATAAATTCAACAAATAATATTATAGAGGACATTATTTATTATGATTGGTGTTGATATGTTAGTCTTTTTTTTACTGTTATCTGAAGTGATTAATTGTATATTGTAGGATTCATTCTCTCTTGATTGATGAAGACATTGGTCAGTGATTTCCCAAGTATCTTCTTGCTTGCCTTTTGTAAGGATCATGACTTATGACTAGATTTACATGGGTATAAATGACTGAAAAAATGAAGGTGAAAAATAAGAAAAAATGAGAAAATCTTTATAACCGGATTTTTTCATATGGGGTAATAGTAAAAGTGCTTTTCTTTGAATTTTTAAAAAAAACTTGGATGCATTTTGGGATAAATAAAAGTGAATACCATTTGTTCATTACATGGAAATCATGAGATGTCTACACTAGCCATGGAAAGATGTCATGGGGTAGCAGTCAGGTTCTGGAACTCCCCGACCTTCTTCCTTAGTAGTTCCATCAGCATTATCTCATTTTTTAAAGATCTAAGTTGCTAAGAGTGGTTTAGTCGCCCTAGAGAGATCTCTAATTTGGAAGCCCAGGGGATCTGCAAGAGTCTCCATGGCACAGTAAAGGGAAGACTGTTGGTGTGTGCCAGTACATAAAAATCCTAACGGTGTCATGGCAAGTTTTGCCAGGTGAACCTCCACTGTGCTGTTTAACATCTTATTCTAGTTAGGGTTCACTCAAGAGTCAGGTAAGTGTGAGAGAAAAACAGGAAGATAAATCTGGTCATGGGAAGGAGATTTAAGATACCTCTATAGAAGCATCCTTGAGAGTTCCATTTATCTATCTCTCTTAGCTTTGATTTCTCAACGAGAACAGCCAGTATTTTGTGTATTCTCTTTCCTATTCACATCTACTTGTTTTCTTTCTCACTCACATCTGCATTCAGGGTAAGGTGAAACTGACCTTCTGTAATCTAGTGGTATAGACCATCTTCCAGAGCGAACACACTGACTTTGAAGCAATGGATTTCAGCCATGGAGTTAATGTTGGCAGAAGATAAATGTCACCAAATGGATTATATTGTGCTTATTTCTATATTTGGAAATTTTTATTCTTGTGGTGGGCATTCACAGTTTATATCAAGTGAGGGTGGTTATAATTAATCTGTGGGAAGGGTTTTATTTTATTCTTATTTCTTCAATCTTATCTGCCCTTTATACATCTAGAAAAATGAAAAATAAATTTCTCCTTTTAATTTCAATCCTCATTGTAGTATATTTTCAAACAATACCCAGGAATGCCTAGAATCCCAGAAGTTACTTACTACTTTATAGAAAATTAAAGTTCATTTTTGTGGCTCCTCTACTAACATAAAGCATTCCATCTGCTTCTTCGATCTATGTGCAGATGAACCTAAAGGACTAGTGGAGCCTAAGGTGTCTGTGCAGAATGTTTACATGGCCTGGTGCCTCTTCCACTAAATCACCCTTGACAAAGCTATGGGTCCAACAGCACAATCTTCAGAGAATACAGTTGCATTCCATATGTTTTCTAAATCTTAGGTAATTTAGATAAATAGAAAATCTTGAGGATTCTTGTCAAAAGAGTACCTGTCAAAAGTTGCAGTGACTGTGACTTCTCTGAATCTGTGATTCCTCCTGGCCCTTAACTGTAATTCCCAACAAGGCTTTGGAGATCCTTACCTCTTATTTTTATGGAAGTTTTGGTCCTAAATGAATGAAAGAATGATATCAATTAATAAATCACTAAGTGCTTCACTTTCTGTCTCTACTGTTCTTGTAATTTCTGTTTTCTTTCCCCTCCTTTTCTTTCACCCTGCTTACCCCACTTTTCTTTGCTCACCTCTTAAAGTTCTTTTATCATCACTCTGTATCACAGGCATTTGTCTGATAAGAATTTTCACTCTCACAAGGCACTCAGGCTCTTCTGGCTGAGAAGCAAACCATGAATATATATATATATATATATATGCATATATTTATATATAAATATATACATTTACCTATATATATTATATATATTATAGGTAATATAAGCATAAATGACAGATTTCCATTAAGGTGACCATGCCTCTCCCCCATTGAAGGTGTGTTACTGTGTTACTTGGTAAACATGCCTTAGAAATAGAAAACTATAATATGATATGATCTTTAGGGGAGACCCATTGTTTCCTGTATTGATAGCTTACTGTGGGAAAGATTTTGCTCTTGCTTCCACAATCATGGTTTAGTCTGCCTTTTGCTGATATCTCAACAATTTAGAAGAGACAAATATGTTCATTTTAATGTTTGATAAGGCTAAAGTATTTGGATTCAGGACAAATCTGTGCTTACATCCAGACTCTGAAGAATGAAGAAATGTTGTGCTTTGAGTGGAAACATACAAATATGAACTAGGTGCTTTAAGAGCCCTGAGTCCAAGGAGGGAGGCTGGTGGGAGTGGCAATCGTTGTGACAAATTGGAATTTCATAGTTTATACTGCCATCATTAGAATTGTCCTCTGTAATTATCCTCGGTCAGTCACAGGCACTGTATAGCACCAGGTGTGATTCACATAGAGATTGCTCAGGGGGATCTAGGGTCTGAATGTGTGTTTCTCAGTTCCTTAGTAAACTTGAATTTAATCAGTTAATAAAGAAAACTGTGTCTTATGGTTGAAAGATTTTCAAGGAGGATGTTCTACCTCCTCAGCTGCTGATTAGTCGACATAAACAATATTGATGAGGAAGAAAGGATAGGAAAGAGGAAATTTTTGCTTTATAGATTAGTAGTATACTGCGTTCTTAAGCTAACTCTGGGTGATGTATTCCTGAGTGAGTCATTTTTCCATGGACTATTAGAAATGTCTTCAAACAGGATCTTCCTTAGAGTGGTAATTTCCGGGACAACACACTCACACTCATGAAGAAATAAAAAGGCTGCACTCTTAGGGAGGTCAGATTGTAACACATCAATAAACCCCACCATTTATTTTTAGGAAACAGCTTTTCAGTGTTCTCAAAGTTTCTCTCCATGCCTGTATGTTGGCTTCATGGCAGACCATAATCACTCCCAATTCCAGCACCCTTACTTTGTCTTAACTGGAATCCCCGGACTTGAACAGAAGTACTATTGGATGGCATTCCCACTGGGTGTCATATATGTCACTGCTCTCCTTGGCAATGGCATTATCATCTCTACAATCAAATCCGAGTCATCTCTGCACATTCCTATGTACTACTTTCTGTGTATGCTGGCGTTTGCGGATATGGGGCTCACCCTTTGTACTCTGCCCTCTATGCTCGGCATATTCTGGTTTAACTACAAATTCATCACTTTTGATGGTTGTCTTACTCAGATGTACTTTATTCACACCTTCTCAGCCATCGAGTCAGGAGTGCTAGTCGCAATGGCCATTGATCGTCTTATAGCCATCTGGAGTCCTCTCAGGTACGGCACCATTTTAACCAATGGTGTGGTCTGTAAAATAGGGATACTCATCTTGTCAAGAGCAGTCTGTGTGGTCTTCCCTGTGCCTTTCCTCATCAAGAGGCTTCCGTTTTATCGCTCCAACATCCTTTCTCACTCCTTCTGCCTCCATCAAGATGTCATGCGCCTTGCCTGTGCCAGCACGCGTGTCAACAGTCTCTATGGCCTCATAGCTGTCATCTTTACCAAGGGTTCAGACTCCCTCTCCATCCTCTTCTCCTATGTGTTCATACTCCGCACGGTGATGGCCATTGCCTCCGGGGAGGGCCGGCTGAAGGCTCTCAACACTTGTGTTTCACATATCTGTGCTGTACTCATTTTCTATGTGCCATTGATTGGGGTATCAGTCATCCATCGCTTTGGGAAGCACTTGTCGCCACTGACTCATGCCCTTATGGCCAATGCCTACCTTCTTGTCCCCCCTGTGCTAAACCCCATCGTTTATACTGTCAAGACCAAGGAGATACGAAAAAAGATTATCCAGATATTTGTTAGAACCAAAATTACTTCAGAGGGTTAAAACTTACCAGTTTGAGAAATAGTTCTGTAAAAACTTAAATCTAACTATGAAAATAAAGGATGGTTATTTTTTAAAGTTTTCTGTGTAAGTTGAATTATGAAAAGACATACTTTCCTGCTCAGAAAATAGATACATTATTTTGCTGTGCCAAATTGTCTTTTACTTAATACAGAAAAGGTAACATACACATGAACTGTATTTCTCTATAAACATTCAGTTAATACTTGCTATACACTAGATGAAAGCAGGGACTATTACTAATTCTATTTTGAAAATAATTTATTGGTCAAAAATAAGACAAAGTTTGTTGCCTTTTAAGCTATAGTTACTGTAATAAATTTTATCTAACATAGTAATTTAAGGAATTTCTGTTACTGATTATTTGCATGAATGCAGTAGATGAAAAAAATTATTAAATAATAAGAGAAAAGGAAGAACACTATTAAATAAATTTTGAAACAGAAAATGGCCAAATTTTATAATTAAGGATATAAATGTAAATCAAAGTACAGTTCTATTGCACAACATTTGGTAACCATTTGAGGGTGTCTTTTCCTAGCTGTCCTGGCTGAGCTGGATGGCACCAGGACTTATGTTAATTTTCTTTAGGTATAGTTTTGGGTATTGAATATGGAAACAATATTTCTTGGTATCTATAGTAATTGTGAACTAAATGGAACAACAAATTTAATAAGAAGCCATTATTAGTGCTATTTGTGAGCTACAAAGTACTATGCAAAAATAAGAAGCTTTCAAGAACATTGAACACCATGGAAGATAAGAACCTTCATAGACTACTAAGTAAAAGGCACAGTGCTAGATAATTTTTCACGTTAGCTCATCTGAGGATCATGGCATGTCTCTCAGGCAGGCATTAATTCCAAGAGAAAAAAACAAGTCACAAAGTGATTTATTTTGTTGGCCATGTGAACTTTCCCAAGAATATTGAGAGTCATGGTAGACAGAGAGATATTATTTAAAGGTTAGCTGAGATGTATATTTTTGAATATATATATTTTATATAATATGAATATTTTGAGTATTTTGAATAAAGGTTTCATTGTACATGTTGAGTAATAATTGGATTGTTCTGTGTGAACAGTGTTTGGAAGGCTGTAAATTGAATGAAAAAGAAGTCATTAAAAAGAAGCTTGGTTATCATCTAGTTTCCCGAGTTCTTTAAATACTTTGAATATTAGTTCTCTATCGATTATAGAGTTAATAAAAAATTTTTCTCATTTTCTAGGTTACTGCAGTGTCAAAATGATGATTTCTTTTTTGCTTTGTTGAAACTTTTCAGTTTCCTTAGGTCCCATTAATTATTTGCTGATCTTAGTGCCTGTGCTAACAGTGTTCTTTTCAGAAAGTCTCCTATGCCAATGAGTTCAAGAATATTCCCCACTTTTTCTTCTGTCAGGCTCAGCATATCTGCTTTATTTTGAGGTAATTGATCCATTTGGAGGTGAGTTTTGCACAGGGTGATAAGTATGGCTCTATTTGCATTCTTCTACACACAATGATCTAGTTTGACTAGCATCGTTTGTTGAAGATGTTTTTTTTTTTTCCAGTGTATATTCATGGCGTCTTTATCAAAAGTCAGGTGACCATAGGTAAGGGTTTTCAATTCAGTTTTATCAGTCAGTGTGTTTGTTTTTGTACGACTATCATGCTGGTTTTATTACTACACCTTTGGAGTATAACTTGAAATCGGGAATGGTGAGACCTCCAGCAGTTCCTTTGTTGTTCAGCACTGTTTCAGCTATCTTTGCTTTTCTGGTTTTCCATATGAAGCTAAGAACTGACCTTCCAAGATCTGTGAAAATTTGTGTTGGGATTTTGATGGCGGTTTCATTGAATCTGTAGATTGCTATTGGTAGGTTGGCTATTTTTACTATATTAATCCTATCCATCCATGAGCATGGAAGATCTTTCTATCTCCTGATATCTTCTTTAACGTTTTCTTCAAAGACTTGAAGTTTTTTAATCACATAACTCTTCCACTTGCTTGGTTAAAGTTACCCCAAGATATTTCATGTTATTGTGAAAGGTGTGTTGTCTCCCTGATTTCTTTGTTAATCCATTTGCCATTTGTATGTAGGAGAGATACTGATTTCTGTAAGTTACTTTTGTATTCAGCTACTTTGCTGGAAGCATTTATCAGCTGTAGGAGTTCCCTAGTGGAATTTTTAGGGTCACTTATTCATTCTATCATAACATCTGAAAACAAATATAAGTTAGCTTCCTTCTTTACAATTTATATACTCTTGATCTCCTTCAATTATCTTGTGCTCTAGCTAAGACTTCAAGAACTATATTAAATAGGTATGGAGAGAGTGAACAACCTTGTCTTATCCTTAATTTTAGTGGAATTGCTTTGAGTTTATCTTTATTTAATTTGACTTTTATCATAACTAGGTGTTGGATTTTGTCAAGGCCTACTACTACTCTAATGATATGATCGTGTCTTTTTTCCAAGTTTGTTTATATGTTGGATTACATTTATTGATTTATGTGTGTTGAACCCGCAACTGTGGGATAAAGCCTCCTTGTCCATAATTGTAGCTACCAAGGTTTTTCCCTTCTCCTGGCGATTTGCAGGGTCGTGTGACCTCCGGCTTCCTGGAGACTCTGCACTAGCTCTGGCTTGAGGGGATAACTTAGCAAGAACCTGGTTCTCTTTGTTATGGTGATTCCACTTGTATTCAAGGTCTTAGCAGTGGGCCAATAGCCTGCCTCCCCTAGCTGACCCTGCCCGAGGGGCCGGGAAGCTCTAATCTTCTCCTGCTCCTGGATGGGAGGAGGCTTTGCATTTTCGATCCTTCTAGCCCACTGGTATATATACCCGACTTGAGTTTAATAAAGTGGCCATTTACTCTGGTAAATGAGCAAAGGTCTCTTTTGTGTGTGTGTCTCTTTTCCAACCCTCAGGACAATCGTCCATTCTCGTGGGCTCGAGTTTGGGAAAGCGCACAGCCTGAACCGGGTGTGGGTATCCATTGGGAAGTGCAGACTCTTACAGATGGCGTCCTCGAGTGGGCTTTAAAGAAGGATTGAAGAGTCGCGTCCTGCCGTCAGTGGATCCACCACGAGAACCCCAAAGAGAGGTGAGGGCCCCCCCCACGATCCGGAATCTGGCCAGTTTTTGTAATGTGCAATTGTGCACGGGTGATAAGGGGGTGAACAGGTTGAACAGTTTGATTTTTAGGAAAATGGGTGCTGATATGTCCACTCCAGAGCTAGAAGGGCAGTTAGCAGATCAGCTACTGCAGCTCGTGGAAAAGCTAGGCACCAGGATCAAAGGTGACACAGCACAAGGGATCATCAAGGTAATTTCAGAGCTCAGTCCTTGGTTTTCTCTAACAAGGAACCTCAATATCGAGGACTGGGAACAAGTTAGGGCTGATTTACGTGTTGCACAGAGAGAACGGGGAGCTAAAGCAGTCCCCCTAGCGATCTATTCGCTATGGCGTCTTATCAGAGATGCCCTCCTTAGTGAAGATGTTTTAGTGAAGGAACAGTTAGAGGTTTTAAACAAAACCCTTGAGGAAATTCAGAAAGTAGAATCTGTGAGCTCTATCAGGAGTTTTGAGGATCAAGAAGTCAAAAGCATTGATAATTTAGATGAAGAAGAAAAAATATTAGAAGGCGAAATCGCACTTCTAACCAAACAGCTAGAGAAGGAGGAAGGCGGGGCCACTAGCAGAGATGCCCCCATTAGGCCCCCTCCGCAAAGAGCATTTTCTGCTACCCTAAACCGCTGTGCTACAGCTTTCGCCCCTGTAAATCTGGAGGCGGGAGCTCAAGAGTTTTCAAACAGGCCTGATAATCTCGGTAGAAATAGATTGGTCTATCCTACTGAAGGAACTCTTGGCCAGCAAGTACTTAGTGTCAGACAACCTGACTCCCTGACCTTTAAAATGGTCAAGCAATTAAAGGAGGCGGTTGTTGCTTATGGTGCTCGCGCTTCCTTCACTGTAACATTGCTGGAGTCCTTCCTTAAGTTCAACCTTACGCCCAGCGATTGGATACAACTTTGCAAAGCCTGTCTCTCTGGGGGTGAATTTTTACTGTGGAGAGGTGATTTGCGAAGGATTTGCAAGGAATCTGCGGGGCTTAATGCCGCCTACGCCAGTTTCTCCCAGCATGACCTCGATGTGTTACTTACAGGGGGTCAATATTCTGATCTCACAGTGCAAACCACTTACGATCCCGCAGTTTGCGCTCTAGTGGCAACAGCGGCAATAAAGGCCTGGGCATCTCTACCAGTTGAAGGAACAGGAGAACTACTCTCAAAAATTGTACAGGGGCCTACAGAGTCTTATTCTGCATTTATAAACCGCCTCTTAGAGGTGGGCAGCCGTACTCTTGGGGATATTAATTCTTACTTGCCAGCAATAAAGCTATTAGCCTATGAAAATGCTAACAGGTCTTGCCAGGAAGTTTTGCGCCTGCATAGAAACAAGGACCTGGATGATTTTATTCATCTGTGCAGAGTCATAGTTCCTCCTACTGTGGTGGGACAGGTGGTCACTTCTGCCCCTAGGGAGGTTGCAGCCCAAACTGGATCAAAAAATTGCTTCTGTGTCTCGAGTCCAGATTCAGCTTCTGGCTATTCAGGCATTGCTTTGGGCCAGGTCTGTTCCCATATACGTGGGACATTTGAGGGCACATAGCAATCTTCCTGGCCCCCTGAGTGAAGGCAATGCCTTGGCTGATGAACTCACTCGCCAGGTTTATACAGTTAGTCAAGAATCTTATGAAGCTGCTAAGAAAGCTCATGATCGCTTTCATCTCAATGCTGGGTCTTTGAGATTTCATTATAAAATATCTCTGGAGCAAGCCACTGATAATGTTAAGAAGTGCCCTCTATGTGTAGAACTTTTAACTGTTCCCCATTTGGGAATTAACCCGCGTGGGCTGGCTCCCAACCATTCATGGCAGATGGATGTTACCCATGTTCCTTCTTTTGGACGTTTGCAGTATGCTCACGTAACTGTGGACACGTATTCACACCTTATCTTTGCCTCAGCTCATACAGGAGAAAAATTACGGGATGTTAAAAGCCACTGCCTGCAGGCTTTTGCCTACATGGGGGGTCCCTATATCTCTCAAAATGGACAACAGACCAGCCTATACCAGTGCTGGTTTTGCTAAGTTCTGCCAGGAGTTTCATATTTCTCACAAAACCGGTATACCCCATAACCCCCAGGGGCAGGCGGTCGTAGAGAGGACCCACTGCACTCTTTTTTTTTTGAAAGTAATTTTATTAAATTATAAAAAGTTTCCATTTATGCCCCTCTTCCCAACGCCCTCCCTCTCCTCCTCCCTCTTTGTCCCTAAGGGCAGTCAGGGTTTCCTGCCCTGTGGGAAGTTCAAGTTCCTCCCCGCTCCCTCCAGGTCCAGGAAGGTGAGTATCCAAACAGACTGGATCCCAAAAATCCAGTATATGCAGAGGAAACTAGTCCCAGTGTCATTGTCAATGGCTTCTCAGAAAGACTCTAGGCCAGCCACATTCAGAGAATCCGGCCACATTCAGAGAATCTGGTTGGATCACGTGCTCGTTCAGTCGCAGTCCAACTGGTCTTGGTAAACTCTCATTAGATCCGTCCCCTTGTATCAGTGGGTGATAGCATCCCTCGCAGTCCTTCGTCATTTTCTTCCTCCTTCTGCTCCTCATTTGGATCTTGGGGTGCTCAGTCCTGTGCTCCAATGTGGGTCTCCGTCTGTATCGCCATCCAACGCCAGATGAAGGATCTATGGTGATAAGCAAAATATTCATCAGTATGGTTATGGGCCAAGGTCGGTTCAGGCACCCTCTCCTCTGTCCAGAGAACAATCTGGGGATCTCTCCTTGGACCTGGGATCCCATATATAATCAAGTTTCCTGTAAACTCTAAAATGACTCCCTTAGTTGAAATATATTCTTCCCTGATCCCATATTCATCCTTCCTCCTTTCCCCCTATCCCGGTCAACCGAGCTTTCTCCATTCCTCCCCTGCTCCCTTCTCTCTAACCCTCTCCCCTTCCAATAACCCTCCCACCCCCCCATGCACCCAAGGTTACCTGGGACTCTTGACTATTTCCTACCTCCTGGCGGATAGCTAAATAATCTTCATCAGGTTCGTCTTCTTATTTAGCTTCTCTAGGATCACGAATAATAGGCTCAAAGACCTTTAATTATGGTTAGAATCCACTTATGAGTGAATACATACCATGTTCCTCTTTTTGGGTCTGGCTTACCTCACTCAGTAAAGCGTTTTCTATGTCCATCCATTTGCATGCAAAATTCAAGATGTCATTATTTTTTACCGCTGAGTAAAACTCTAATGTGTATATGTTCCACACCTTTTTTAACCATTCTTCTATTGAGGGGCACCTAGGCTGTTTCCAGGTTCTGGCTATTACAAATAGTGCTGCTATGAACATAGTTGAACAAACACTTTTGTAGTATGTTCGGGAATCTCTAGGGTATATTCCCAAGAGAGGAATTGCTGGGTCCTGAGGGAGGTTGACTCCCAGTTTCCTGAGAAACCGCCACACTGATTTCCACAGTGGCTGCACAAGTTTGCATTCCCACCAACAATGTTCCCCTCATTCCACATCCTCTCCAGCATAGGCTATCATTGGTGTTTTTGACTTTAGCTATTCTGACAGGTGTAAGATGGTATCTCAAAGTGGTTTTGATTTGCATTTCCCTGATCGCTAAGGAGGTTGAGCATGACCTTAAGTGTCTTCTGGCCATTCGAAGTTCATCTGTTGAGAATTCTCTGTTCAGATCAGTACCCATTGTTTAATTGGGTTAATTAGAGTTTTAGTGTCTAGTTTCTTGAGTTCTTTGTATATTTTGGAGATCAGACCTTTGTCTGATGAGGGGTTGGTGAAGATCTTCTCCCAGTCAGAAGGCAGCCTTTTTGTCTTACTGACAGTGTCCTTTGCTTTACAGAAACTTCTCAGTTTCAGCAGGTCCCATTTATTCATTGTTTCTCTTATTGTCTGTGCTACTGGGGTCCTACTTAGGAAGTGGCCTCCTGTGCCTATATCTTGTAGACTACTTCCCAATTTCTCTTCTATCAGGTTCAAAGTGGACAGATTGATGTTGATGTCTTTAATCCATTTGGACTTGAGTTTTGTGCATGGTGATAGATATGGATCTATTTTCATTCTTCTACAGGTTGACATTCAGTTATGCCAGCACCATTTGTTAAAGACGCTTTCCTTCTTCCATTGTATACCTTTAGCTCCCTTGTCAAAAATTAGGTGTTCATAGGTTTGAGGGTTAGTATCTGGGTCTTCTATTCGATTCCATAGGTCAACTTCTCTGTTCTTATGCCAATACCAAGCTATTTTCAATACTGTAGCTCTATAATAGAGTTTGAAGTCAGGGATAGTAATGCCTCCAGAAGTTCTTTTATTGTATAAGATTGTTTTGGCTATCCTGGGTTTTTTGTTTTTCCATATAAACTTGATTATTGTTCTCTCAAGGTCTGTGAAGAAGTTTGATGGGATTTTGATGGGGATTGCATTGAATCTGTAGATTGCTTTTGGTAGAATTGCCATTTTTACTATGTTGATTCTCCCAATCCAAGAGCAGGGGAGGTCTTTCCATTTTCTGGTATCCTCCTCAATTTATCTTTTCAAAGGCTTAAAGTTCTTGTCAAATAGGTCTTTCACATCCTTGGTTAGAGTAACCCCAAGATATTTTATGGTGTTTGTGGCTATCGTGAAAGGTGATGTTTCTCTGATTTCCCTCTCTGCTTCTTTATCCTTTGTGTATAGGAGTGCCACTGATTTTTTGAAGTTGATCTTGTATCCTGCCACGTTACTAAAGGCGTTTATCAGCTGTAGGAGTTCTTTGGTAGAGTTTTTGGGGTCGCTTATGTACACTATCATATCGTCAGCAAATAACTAAAGTTTAACTTCATCCTTTCCAATTCGAATCCCCTTGATCCCCTTATGTTGTCTTATTGCTATTGCTAGAACTTCAAGCACTATATTGAAGAGGTATGGAGAGAGTGAACAGCCTTGTCGTGTTCCTGATGTTAGTGGAAAGGCTTTGAGTTTCTCTCCATTCAATTTGATGTTAGCTGTCGGCTTGCTGTATATTGCTTTTATTATATTTAGGTATGATCCTTGTATCCCCAGTCTCTCCAACACCTTTATCATAAATAGGTGTTGAATTTTGTCAAACGCTTTTTCAGCATCCAATGAAATGATCATATGGTTTTTTTCTTTCAGTTTATTGATTCAATACCTCCAATAGATCTCTCAGTTCTCTGTTTGGTTTCTGTCTGATTGACCAGTCCATTGGTGAGAGAGGAGTGTTGAAGTCTCCTACTATTAGTGTGTGTGGTTTGATGACCGCCTTGAGTTCTAGAAGAGTTTCTTTTACATATGTGGGTGCCTTTATATTAGGAGCATAGATATTCAGGATTGAGACTTCCTCCTGATGAATTGTTCCAGTTATGAGTATGAAATGTCCATCTCCATTTCTTCTGATTGATTTTAGTTTGAAGCCGATTTTGTTAGATATTAGAATGGCCACGCCCGCTTGTTTCTTAGGTCCATTTGCTTGGAAAACCTTTTCCCAACCCTTTACTCTGAGTAGGTGTCTGTCTTTGTGGTTGAGGTGTGTTTCTTGTAAACAGCAGAATGTTGGATCCTGTTTTCGTATCCAATCTCTAAGTCTGTGCCTCTTTATAGGTGAACTGATGGTGCAGGAGAATTATCTGTATTCTGTCAATCATATTTTAATAAAACGCTGATTGGCCAGGCAGGCAGTATAGGCGGGAAAGCCAGACAGGAAGTAGGGGTGGAGCAAAGAGACTGGGAGTATTCTGGAAGCAGAAACTCTCTCAGCACTCCTGCGCAGATAACTGAAGAAGCAACATGTAAGCTGCCCCTGCTGGAAAAGGTACTGAGCCATTATGGCTAACATAGATGAGAATAATGGGTTAATATAAGTTATAAGAGTTAACAAGAAGCCTGACCTAATGAGCCAATCAGTTTATAACCTTATGGAGTCCTGTGTGTAATTTCTCTTTGGGATTTGCCGGCTGTTGGGGTACCGGGCGGGACGGAAATCCCAACAAGCCGGCCCTCATGTTACAAACTGAGTCCATTGATATTAAGTGATATTAATGACCAGTGGTTGTTGACTCCGGTCATTTTTTTTTTTTTTTTTTTTTTTTTTTTAGGTAGTAGAGTGTATGTGTTTTTCTTCTTTGATTTGTGCTTGTGAATGGTCGCTAGATGTTCGAGTTATTGTAGGCCGTGTTGGGAATGTTGGATTCCTACGGTAGTGATTTTCCTTCTAATATTCTCTGTAAGGCTGGATTAGTAGCTACGTATTGTTTAAATTTGTTTTTATCCTGGAATATTTTGTTTTCTCCGTTGATAGTGAACAATAGCTTGGCTGGGTATAGTAGTCTGGGTTTGCATCCATGGTCTCTTAGTTTCTGCAGTACCTCTATCCAGGATCTTCTGGCTTTCATGGTTTCCATAGAGAAATCCGGTGTAAGCCTGATAGGTTTACTTTTATAAGTTACTTGACCTTTTTCCTTTGCAGCTCTTAAAATTTTTTCTTTAATATTTATGTTTTGTGTTTTGATTATTATATGGCGAGGGGATGTTTTTTTCTGATCCAGTCTATTCGGTGTTCTGTATGCTTCTTGAACCTTCATAGGAATATCGTTCTTTAGGATGGGAAAGTTTTCTTCTATAATTTTGTTGAGTATATTTTCTGGACCTTTGAAATGCAATTCTTCTCCTTCTTCTACTCCTATTATTCTTAGATTTGGTTTTTTTTATTGTGTCCCACAGTTCCTGAATGTTTTGTGATGAGAATTTGTTGGATTTGCTGTTTTCTTTGGTCAGAGTGTTTAATTTCTCTATGGTGTCCTCAGAGTCTGAGATTCTTTCTTCTATCTCTTGTATTCTATTGGTTAAGCTTGTTTCTGAAGTCTCTGTTCGTTTACCCAGATTTTCCATAGCCAGCCGGCCCTCGGTTTGTGATTTCTTCATTGACTCCATTTCAGTTTTCAAATCTTTAACTGTTTCTATTACCTGTTTGATTGTTTTTTCTTGGTTTCCCAGAATTTCATTTACGGATTTACTCATTTCTTCAAACTTTTTGGTATATTTCTCTTCCATTTCTTTACTCATTTCCTCAATTTTTTTGTTATACTTATCTTCCATTTCTTTACGGCAGATTTTCACCTCCTGTTTAAGTTCCTCTATTATTTTCATAAAGAAGCGCTTAGAGTCAATATCTTCTATTTCTTCTGGAGTAGGGTGTTCAATTCTTCTAGTTTCGAGCTCCCTGGATTCTGGCGATGTCATGTTGCCTTTCAGGTTGTTGGAGGAATTCTTGCATTGGCACCTGCCCATCTCCCCCACTCTGGATGAAACTCCTCAGCACTTTCTGGATAGAACTCCTCAGCACTCTCTGGGTAGGACTTCACAGCACTCTCTGGATAGAGCTCCTCAGCCCTCTCTGGGAAGAACTCCTCAGCAGGGCAACAGGGCTAGCTGGTCTTCCCAGGACCCGGGAGACAAAGGGCCCGCAGCAGTGGGGGGAGGGGAGGGGTCCCTTGGAACACTGAAGACCCTGACGCAGAAGCTGAGGGGGGAAGGGCTGTGCTCCCTTCCCGGACAGGCAGGCAGGCTGCCCAGGCTAGCACCCACTCAGCTCTCTGGGAAGAGCGCCTCAGCAGTGCAACAGGGCTAGCTGGTCTTTCCAGGACCCGGGAGGCAAAGGGCCTGCAGCAGTGGGGGGGAGGGGAGGGGTCCCTTGGAACACTGAAGACCCTGCTGCAGAAGCTGGGGGGGCTGTGCTCTGTTCCTGGGCAGGCAGGCTGCCCAGGTGAGCACCCACTCACCTCTCTGGGAAGAACTCCTCAGCAGGGCAACAGGGCTAGCTGGTCTTCCCAGGACCCACGAGACCGACCCACCGCACTCTTAAGGCTTATCTGCACAAAACTAAAAGGGGGGATTACAGTTCTACCCCCAGAGAGCATCTATCTTTCATTTTATACATTTTAAACTTTCTGACTGTAAATGCTGGCTCCCGTACGGCGGCTGAGAATCATTGGCAGCCTAGCTCCCCCAGGAAGCCCTTAGTGAAGTGGAAAAATCTGGCAAACGGCACTTGGTGTGGTCCGGACCGGGTCTTAATTTGGGGCAGAGGGGCGGTTTGCATATTTCCACAGGATGCAGAGCTCCCGATCTGGGTCCCTGAACGTCTGGTGCGGACCGTGGATTCCTCTGTTCAGAAACCTGAGGACGAGGCGAGATCTAGAGATCCCACGGACATGACGGCAGAGGCGGCAGCGGAGTTGGCAGATTCCTGAGAGATGATCCAGCGCCTGATTTTATCCCTTTCCCAGCTTTCTGTCTCTCTGCCTGATCTGTCCCTTTCAGCCAAGGCTGCTTGACCCCCTGAGGGGAAAACTGGTATTTCCCCTGCCCTGATAGCAGCTTTGGATGCTCAAGGCTAAAACCTTGCCAGATACATAGAATTACCATACTATTCTAGTATCTAAATTCACAATTGGACGTTGTAGTCAATCTTTACAACTGGGTGTGGATTTTAACCTCTGCTGGTCACAGGTTAAGATTTTGCTGCTTTTTCTTGGACCCCGGAATACAAAATTGCTAATTGGCTCTAATTTAGTTTGGCTAGTCATACCAGGGGTCCCATTTGCCGGTGCTGTAGCCGTACCCAAGGGCGCTATACTGAGCCAACGTTTCAGATATTGTGCAAGCACTGTCTCTTCCAGGAATGCTTATGCATGCATACGCTGGAGTGTCTTCTCCTGGCCAGTGGCTTCAGGTCTGCCACGGCCTGGCCCTAGTAGGCGTTTGCCTTGGAATATCTTTCAGCAAAATCTAGCTGGACTCAATGTATGACTAATAACCAAAGACGGGTAAGGATTGAATGGGAGGAGACTCTGACCTAAGACAGAAAGGTATTTTGACCTGGAATACTTTTTCCAAGACGGGTAAAGAATCTGCCTGGCCATCACCACCTAAGACAAGGTGCTAGTCATCATATTTTATATAAAAAGGGAGACTTGTAGCTACCAAGGTTTTTCCCTTCTCCTGGCGATTTGCAGGGCCGTGTGACCTCCGGCTTCCTGGAGACTCTGCACTAGCTCTGGCTTGAGGGGATAACTTAGCAAGAACCTGGTTCTCTTTGTTATGGTGATTCCACTTGTATTCAAGGTCTTAGCAGTGGGCCAATAGCCTGCCTCCCCTAGCTGACCCTGCCCGAGGGGCCGGGAAGCTTTAATCTTCTTCTCCTGCTCCTGGATGGGAGGAGGCTTTGCATTTTCGATCCTTCTAGCCCACTGGTATATATACCCGACTTGAGTTTAATAAAGTGGCCATTTACTCTGGTAAATGAGCAAAGGTCTCTTTTGTGTGTGTGTCTCTTTTCCAACCCTCAGGACAATCGTCCATTCTCGTGGGCTCGAGTTTGGGAAAGCGCACAGCCTGAACCGGGTGTGGGTATCCATTGGGAAGTGCAGACTCTTACACATAATAGACAATCTTTTTAATGTATTCTTGGAACCAGTTTGTAAGTATGTTATTGAGAATTTTCCAACTATGTTCATAAGGGAAATGGGTTTATAATATCTCTTCTTTGCTGTGTATTTTTGTGATTTGAGTATCAGGATACTGCTCCTTAAGTTTCTTTTTTGTGGAATGATTTGAGGAATATAATATTGTCATTAACACTTCTTTGAAAGTCTGATAGAATTATGTGCTAAAACTATCTGGACTTGGGCTTTTTTTGTTTGGGAGGCTTTTCCTGACTACTTTTATTTCACTGGGGTTTTTAGGTCTGTTTAAATTTCTTACCTGGTCTTGATTTAACTTTGGTAAGTGGTATTCAACATGAAAATTACACATTTATTTTGGATTTTCCAATTTGGTGGAGTACAGGTTTTTAAAGTATGTCTTTATGATTCTCTGAATTTCTTCAGTGTTTGTTGTTTTTTCCCCCTTTCATTTCTAATTTTTAAAATTTAGACATTCTCTCTCCACCTTTTAGTTAATTTTGGCAGGGGTTTGTCAATCTTATTGATTTTCTCAAATAATCAACTTGTTTCATTGACTCTTTGTATTCTTCTTTCTATTTTATTGATTTCAGTACTGAGTTTGATTATTTCTTACCATTTACTCTTTTTGAATATGATTTACACTTTGAGTTCCATAATTTTGATTACATTATATATGTATTTTCACTCAATTCTAGAAAGTCTTTAATTTCTGTCTTGACTCATTTTTCACACAATATTGGTATGTGAGGGTCAATATGAGATTTAAGCTGTAATAGTGTTTCTTTTACAAACACGGGTACCCTTGTGTTGGAGGCACAGATATTAAAAATTGTAATGTCCTCATTATAGATTTTTCTTTGATGAGTATTTAGTGTACTTTCTCATCTCTTCTGAATAGTTTTACTTTGATAGTAAAACAGTTGCTTCTTAGGCCCATTTTTCTTGGAATATCTTTTTTATCCTTTAACCTCAAGGTGATGTCTATCATTAATGTTAAGCCGTGTTTCTGGTTGCATCCATTCTGTTAGTCTGTGTCTTTTTATTGGGGAGTACATACTGCTGATATTAAAAGATGCTGATGAACAGTTTGTTTGTTCCTGTTACTTTTTTTTGTTGATGATGATGATGATGATGATGTATGTGTGTGCGTGCGTGTGCGTGCACGTGTGTGTGTGTGTGTGTTTTCTTTTGTTTTGATTACCTGGTCTGGGATTATTTATTCCCAGTTTACTTGTTTGTATTTAACCTCTTTAGGTTAAAATTTTTCTTTCAGTACCTTCTGTATGGATACATTTGTAGATAGAAATTACTTTGTTGCAAGGAGAGGCCTGCTTGTTTGTCCCAGTCACCCAGACAGCTTACACCAAAAAGAACCACACAGAAACTGTATTAATTAAATCACTGCTTGGCCCATTAGTTCTAGCTTCTTATTGGCTAACTCTTATATTACTTTAGCCCATTTCTGTTAATCTGTGTATTGTCATGTAGCAGTGACTTATCAGGTAAAATTCCCAGGTCTGTCTCTGGTGGATACATGGTGTCTCTCTACTCTGCTTTCTTCCTCCTAGAATTCAGTTCTGTCTTCTTTGTCTTTCTAAGTTTTGCCCTATCAGGCCAAAATATTTCTTTATTAACCAATAAAAGCAACCCAAAGACAAAAGGACCTCCTACACCATTACTTAAATGTGGTTTTGTTATAAGATGTCTTATTTTCTCATCCTATTGTCATAGAATGTTTCATTGGGTTTAGTATTCTGAATTGATATCTGTGGTTTCTTAAAATATGTTGACTATCTGTCCAGGTCCTTCTGGCCATTAGAGTGTCCATTGAGAAGTTAAATGTAATTCTAATAGATTTTCCTTTAACTATTACTTGGTCTTTCCCTCCTTGCTTTCTTTGTTTATTGTTTTGATTGGTATGTGGTGAGGGGACTTTTTTTTTATTAGTTCAGTCTATTTTGTATTCTGTATGCTTCTTGTACTTAGATAGACATCTTCTTCTTCTTCAGGTTAGGGATATTTTTTTAATGAGTTTATTGAACATATTTTCTGTCCCTTTGACCTGGATTTCCTCTTCTTCCTCTATTTCCATTATTTTTAGATTTGGTCTTTTCATGGTGTCACAGATCTCCTGGATGTTTTGTGCCAGGAGTATTTTAGATTTAACATTTCCTTTGACCAATGTATCCATTTCTTCTATCATGTCTTCAATGCCATATCCATTATTCTGTTAGGCTTGCCTATGTGGTTTCTGTTCAGTTCCTAAATTTTTTATTTTCAGATTTTCCTCGGTTGGGTTTTCTTTATTGACTCTGTTTACATTTCAGGTTTTAAACTGTTTTATTCATGTCCTTCCAGTGTTTGCGTTCTTTAAGGGTTCATTCATTTCCTCTTTAAGAATCTCTATCATATTCATAAAGGCTCTTTGAAGGTCTTTTCTTGTGACTAAGCTGTATTAGAATACTTGTCTTGCTGTGGTAGGATTGTTTGTCTCATGGAGACATATTGTCCCAACTGCTATTGATTTTGTTATTTTTTTATTGATTATGTTTTTATGTTAGTGTCTAGGCATCTGGAATTTGGAAGATTGTAATTCTAGGTGTTGATATCTTGTCTTGTCTTTGCTGGGTGAGTGGGTGTTTTGTTTCCGTTTCCTCTCTGGTTCTCAAGAGTGTGGTGACTGTGTGTTGTCTGGTAGGAAATTATTCTGGGATCTTGATTGGTGTGTCTAGTAGGGATTCAAGGTGAAATTTCTTTTTCTGGATTTGAGAGCCTAGGAATGGAGTTTCTGAATTTAGGAATGTGGATGAACTGGTGGTGTGCTGAGTTTGTGCACAGCAGAAAGCAGAATAGGGCCTTACACCGGGGTCTACTTATTCTCCTGATAATGGAACACCGAGTGAGGAGAGGCCACAGCAGAATGTCTTCTATGGAGCTCAGAATAAGACTGTGAGATTGGACTTTGAGGAATGCAGGGAGAGGTGGAGATTTTCAGTTTGCCTACCTACTTCCTTAGCTGGATTAGCCTGTGGGTTCCAAGGGAGTGTCTTCTGGAGTTGGGGGCTGGGGTAAAGCAAGCAGTAGGGGGATGGAGGGTAGAAGAGGGAGCCCTGAGGGATCCACTGGAAATGGGGCATGGGGAAAAGGTGGCCACCCTTGGTTGTCTGCTGTAGAGCTGGGGATGAGAATGGGGTGCTAGATTTGGAGCAGCCGGGGGAAAAGTAAAGAATCTATGGGTAGCTTAACTGCTTCTCTGGTCAGAGTCAGAAATCTGTAATAATTACCGAGAGAGGGAGAGAGAGAGAGAGAGAGAGAGAGAGAGAGAGAGAGAAGTTTCTCTTGTGTATCTCTCTGGGAGAGACACTCACACTCACTAGCTTGTGGCTATAAGGATAAAAATGTAGGTGACACTTCAGTACTACGTTCATTTGTCAGAATAACAGTACTAGGCCCTCACCTGGAGCCTGTGTTCAAACAGCCTCAGCCTTAGGTGGTTTTTTTTTTTAACCAGATATATAGGTTTTATCTTGTGGAGTAGGCTTTATATCCAGCAAGATTGGTTACTCCCCTAACAATAATGGCCCCACTCTGACCTGACACAACAGAAAGATTTAAGCCTCTGCTTGGTAGAGTAGTATATGGATTAAAACTCATAGTGAGTGGATTCAGTTTTATTGAATGATCTGACATATCCAAAGAAGAAAATTCAACACTATTTCAATGTTCTTCTAAGTGTCTCAGTCTCACAAGAGAGAAAGGAATGCTAATATCAGGAAGTATGAAGTACTGATAGATTCTGTTAAAATAAAGGGTGATTTGGTCCAGGACATGGCAACATAAAAATACAGCTTTGAAAGATGAGGTAAATAAATGCAAGTAAATTTCTATTATTTTTTTCTCTTAGATCAATGGAGTAAAATAATTTCTGACATTTTCTTTGAGGCTTGTTTCCCACTCATATTGCATCAATATTGAGTCCTTGCTTAAAGTAGAATAATGTTTAATAATCTCCATACACATACAATCAAAATCTTTGTGAATCAGGCATTGTTAGATAAATTTGGTGCCATCATAAACTCAACACTTCAGGATTACCCTTAACTGACTCTGCCTAGTTTATCTAGTTGAGGTGAAGCTATTGCCTAAAGCTTCAGCAGTGTGACTGCTCTTGCTTCTCTGCCATTTATCGTAGGGCCAGAAGGTCCTTTTTCTCTTTGGAATATGCTTGTGAGTCCTGGAAACCCTGAGGCATGGGCCAAATCTCAGCTCACAGATTTCAGGGCAGTAGCTCGGCATTTGAATCCAGCTATGCCACTTAGAAGTGGCATGACCTGACAAGTTACTGCTCTGGATCTCATTTTCTTCTGTAGAAAATGCTTGTCACAACTCTTTCAAAGACTGTTGAAGAATTCAGTGAGATAACAGGTAAATGATGTAGCTGTATTAGTTAACTACACATCAAATGCAGAATTCTAATATGATCTTGTTTGCATTGGAATCGTCTGAGTGCACTTGTTTACAGAGAAACATTACAGAATTGAGAAGAAAATTGGGTACGTTTCTTTGTATCCTTGGGGTCCAGCATAATTACTGGTATTTCTTAGTGTTAAATACATATTAATTTATGGTTAGATGGCCTAACAAATTAGTTGCCTGATATTGAAGTACTGTTAAAACAGATATTAGCATAAACACAAGAACATGCAGCATATTCTTCTGAAAATGTGAACACTGCGTTTTAAATCTTTCATTTATGTTCAGTATTTCCACTAGACTTACGCAAGTCCTGAAGTGGCTTTATTCTTTCAACTTTTATCAAAACCTCAGTACACAGTAATATTGTCAACAGTCTTGCTAGGTTGAAAGAATTCTGTTTGATTGTATTAAATATGTAAAGGAAATTATATATTTTTAAAGAAAAGGTATGTACTAGGAATAATATGTCTGATTTAATTTTATCACAGAACCCTTTGAAAACATAAATACCTAGACATAAAGGTAATTGAATTGCTGTGTTATGATATTATAGCAATTTTTTATTCAAATATAATATTTCATAACCTAGTTATTCAGTAGCATTGTGGGAATTATTAAATCATTCTTGATGCAACTATTGCTTAACTAATACATCAAATATTACTTAACATTGAAAGAATAAATGATCAAATACCTAACAGAAAGGACAAAGAAAACACTTATAAGTGTAAACAGTAATGATTGGTGCTCATCCCCACTTTTATGGACAAAAGTATAATATCACCAAATTAAATTTAATTTATGATGGCAGATATATAAATACATGCTTTCTAAATTGAATACAACTATGACAAAAATGATGTGTTTTATCTTTGCCTACAGCCTCGTTCACTCCTACACTATATTCTAATCAGATTTTAAAATTTGATTGTATCATAGCTGCTGAAAGTGGAAATATGAATTACTCCAGTGTTAACTTAATTTTTATTTTATTTATGATTCCATTTGACTAGGCTCTGCTCTTTCTCACCTGGAACATTCTCAGGACCCGACCTCTTATCTGTTTCTTCACACTGTACACAATGGGACTCAGCACAGGGGGAGAAGGTAGAGTGCAATAAAATAATTAAAAACGAGAAAAAGGAAGATATGAAGGCAAAGAAGGAAGGTTTTAAGGGTCCCAGAGGGAGTAGGAAAGGGATTTGGGATGTAAATGATGAAGATACAGTGTATATAAAATCTTCAAAGAATAAATAAAAATATCCTTTTAAAATAAAAAAGGGAGTATTTATATCAGCCAAATTTAAAGACAGTGTGAGGAAATAAAGTATACAGTGTCTCTGCGTGGCCCACACAGGAGCTCTACCCCATATCTAGTCCATATCTAGCTTTTGATGTTTTGCAAGATTGCTTGCAAATGAGTTGCAGATTTCTCATTTAGCTCCCATGATCTTTAATTTGTGTTTCTTACTCCAAACCCATCATCTAAACATCTCTGCTGTTTGATTTGCATTCCTTTACTATGACACACCTGCCTCCTCACTCCTTTCTGTGTTCCCTGCTTTCTCTTCCTTCCATCTCACTTTTCAACAGTCTTTCCCCAACGTGCTTGGTCTACCTGGTCCTCGCATCTTACCTGGCTCTGACCTCTGCTCGATCACTGTCCAGTCAAGTATATGTGCACATGGCTCCTGCTTGTCTATAGGAACCAAGAACACAGGGAACACCGTCGCTAGATGTCCTTGGTATAGTAAACTAGGTATGGCAATTAGACATTCCCCAGATGCTTCATACACTATTCTGAAGAAAGTCAAAATAATAGATTAACATCTTCAATTTAGTTACCTTTTCTTTATAATAGTTTTCAGAATCTGATTAATATGTCTTAATTGGCACACTAATGGGATTTAATGGGCTACTTCAACACATGCCATAGTGTATGCTGATTAGGTAAGGGCTGGAAGCAACAACCTTTTACAATTGGTATGGAGGCTTTAAGATGTCTCTCTTCCAGATTTTCACAAAGCAGATAAAATAATATTTTAAGTTATGATCATCCCACTGGGGTGTGGAATATTAATATAGTAGTTTCCTCCCTCTCTTCCTTTTCCATGCAGTCAAACCTATTCCACATTTGAGCTGGCGTCACTCCATCATAACCACGCTGCATTCAGTGGTTAATGTAGCTCTTTGTTTTCTCGTGTCTTCATTTATCTGGAACATAGATATTATAAAGCTTGTGGTGTAGAGGGAGTTATAAACAAGAGACAAAAATGTTTTAAAAAATGCATGAGCAAAGGACAGCTCATGCACTGAGCTAGAAGAAGCTGTATCTCCACACTTTGATGGGTTTGTTTTTATGCCGATGCCATACCCTTTTTATTACTATAGTTCCTTAGTGCAATCTCAGTTTGAGGATGATGATACCTTCCTCAGGTCTTTTGTTATTCAGGATTATTTTTGTTATCCTATGTTTTTTGAATTTTTATATTCCAGGCTGGCCTTGAACTCACAGAGATCCTCCTGCTTCTGCCTCTAAAGTGCTGATATGATATTTTTGTTAGGTTAATCTAACTGATCCATGAGCATGGAAAATCTTCCCATCTTCTGATATCCTTTTTAATTTCTTTCTTCAAAGGCTGGAACTTTTTCATACAAGTCTTTCATTTGTTTGGTTAGAGTATAATATAAACAAGACAGTGTATATTATTTGAGGCTATTGTGAAAGGTGCTGCTTCCCTGATTCCTTTATCAATCCAATTGTAGTTTGCATATAAAAAGCTGTTACTTTATTAAGACAGATGAGACATATTTTTTTATATATTTCCTTTCTTTTCTGGAATCAATATTTTAAGTCTAGTTTGAAATCTCAGTATTTGTGGGGAATCATGCATTTTCACACAAATTGTGACTTTTCCTAATGTGTAATATGTGAAATTATTCATTTCTAGGTTCTTATTGTGACACAACTTTTTATTGTGTATTCATCATGCAAGAAACTATGAAAATGTTTAAAAGAAGCAAAATCCAGGAAAAATTAGTTATTGTAAAGATTATTAATTTATTCGCAGCTATAGAAAGTCAAATTCTAGTCAGAATAAGACTTAAATTGAATGTGTTCTTGCATCTGGAATCAGGGGAGCTAAAGAATGGGTCAGTTGAGAATGAAGCATTGAAACCTTACTTGATGTGGATAAAACAGTTCACTGAAGAGGGTGTCAAAGCTGACCGAGGAAGCGCCAGAACCTTGCAATAAGGTGTGCACCTACATTCCTGCTCTGTAATGTGCTAGCTTTTGCATAAAGTTTGTCAAACCCTCTGTGGTCTTTAATTCCCTCAGATGTGACAAAATGAAGAATACCTCTTGACCCACCAGGCTGATGACAAATGCACATAACAATGTATATAAAGTTATGGTATAGTTTCTGTACTCATCAAATAGTAAGTTGCTTATACTTCTAAGCTTAGTAGAAAGCAGGCATGAGTCGAGTATTATGGATTCTCAGGAAGCGTTCCAGTATTAGAGGAAAGACCAGGTAATTGTTAGTGAGGCATTAGAACCTGTTAGACAAAAGGTGTATTAGCATCATAGAAGAGAGGGACTGCGTTTTCAACCATGTCCTAATTAATCTCTGACATTTAGGGTGCTTCTTTGGCTGATAATCTGTAGCCCAGAGCTGGGTGAAGAGAAATAGATGCAGTTATCTGACACAGGCAGGCTGTTTCTGTAGACATTTATTACAGTCAGCCTCCAGGGCTAGGCCTTTGCTCTCCGCTTTGATAGATGGGGTTTGCTGGAGCCTGAAAGCCATGTGTTAAGTTATGCCTGAGCTGCTTTGGGGGGAACATTTCATATTGATCTCATCATTCTTGTTTTCATCTAGTGTGCTTCAGTAATCAAGATTACTGCAGTCTGGTGACTCTATGAGACTCCCTATATAGTCTCCTCCTTGGCAACTGGTTTATCTCAGCTATGTGAAGAGACTCAAGAGATGTGACCAGGTAAGTGGAGTGTGCATATGGGGAAGGATTGAAGTGAAAAAAATGAAAGAGTTAAAGATGGGAGGAGGGAGATTAAAGAAAACTCAAGAAAAATGGTGAAGAAACAGAGGGATATTGTTAAATACTCATAGAAATTGAGACAAAGAGACAGTACAGGGAGACAATAAAGAAAGAGAAAAGGAGCTAGAAGCCAGAACTCTTTATTGTGATCATAATTATTCTGCAATTGGCATTATTAATCAAAGTTTTCTGTTGTTCCAGATTGTGTATCACTATCTAGCATTGAAAGATGTATGACACACATGCCATAATTATCAAGAAACTCACACCCCAGATTGAAAGAATGGCACTTGCTTATACCAATTTTCAGTTTTATTTCTGCCTTATAATTAAAAATTTAATTCAATGCCCAAGCATTGTGGGACAGTTTTTAGTAGCAAAGGAGAATTTCCAGTTTAGCATGCTCTGGTGCTGTCTAAGTATGTTGTGGATTGTGAAATAAATATAGAGTATTGACAAATGAAATTTCATGTAGTGTCTGAGAACCACGGAGGTTGGGGTCTGTCACTGTTGGTGCTGGAGGCAGTGATTTAAGCCTTTGGATTACTAAAGAATAGAGTGGATCATAACCAAGTCATTGTTTCCTGTCTCTTGTATGGGCCACTGTTACCTCCAGTATGGTTGGTCAGATAGAGACTTGTGCATGCAATTAGAAAGCACTAATCTTTTTTCTGGTTAGTTGTCCATGTAGGGAAAATGAGAATGCTTCTAGAATAGTGTTCAAGTCTTCACAGGGCTCTTTAAAACAGTACTTGCAGTAAGTGAGTTTAAAGTCACATGCTGGATTTCAAAGGAAAGACAGAAATAACAGTGCAAAGGTGTACTAGGGAGAAGAGAACAGAAGCTGGTGGTTTAGCGGGGCTGGGAAGTCACACAGAGAAACAGAAGCAGAGACCAGTGAGGACAACTTACAAATACGAGAGGTGGGCAAAGGAAGACTTACTGGAATTCTTCCAGGTGTAGGAAATGAAGCAAAGAATCGATGATACTAACAGTAGACTGGGAGAGTAGAGAAGAATGTGACCCATGATTCAGGTACAAGGATTCCACTGCACGGCAACATCTCAAAGCATACACTAACAAGGACATCACGCTGTGTGCATCATAGCAGTGTGGCACTGAGGTGCTTCCCTCGTATTCGAGAGCTAGCTCTAGAAAACCTCAGCGAAGGCTTAACAACTCAACACAAAGTTCTATCTATCAGGTTACAATTATGGCTATTGCTATTTTATAGTCTACATTTGTGTGATAGATATCTATACCATTTTATTTCAAGGTAGGATTAATCTTGAAAATAAGATGAGAATAAACCTAAGATAAATAATTTATACAGGGCGAAGACTTATTTAGTCTTATGACGACATCTATGATACTTGACTTGGTTGCTTATATCTGTGGCAAGGCAGTACACCATGTTAAAAGCCCAAGATGAAGAAAAATGGCTCATTTGATGGCAACCATGGGACAGAGAAAGGGAGGAATAGGCAGGGATCAAGCTGCATCCCTCCATGGCATATCCTCCGTGACTAACTTCCTTCAAGTAGATCTCATTATCTAAATTTTCCTAAACTTCTTTATGTCTTATTAATCTAAGTGGATTAATACATACATGATTTCAGAGATTTTTATGATTCAATCAATTTTCAAAAGCTCAACTATAAATAGTGTGTCCTTGGGATCAAGAATTCAGCACACGAGCTTTTGAAGATATTTGGAGTCTAAAATTCGAGAGACAGTTATATATAGAGGGAGCAGAGGCAAGAAAATGAGGCTAGACTCTAACAAGAATGGTTCAAGGTGCTGCAGAAATTAGATTAGGGGTTTTAATTCATATTATGGAGATTTGGGAGTTCTAAACGCAGAATATAGCTGTGTAATTTGAGAGAGATGTATAAATGCTTGGGGGATTGCCAAAAGGATCTGATGACACACAGTAGTATTACTTTTTCTTTTCAGAGTATATTTCAACTCGCCATGCTGATCTTCAATAACACTACGTCCTCCTCTTCCGGTTTTCTTCTTACTGCCTTTCCTGGACTGGAACTTGCTCATGTCTGGATCTCCATTCCCGTTTGTGGTCTCTACACCATTGCACTCCTGGGAAACAGTATTATCTTGTTTGCTATTATCATTGAACGGAGTCTCCACAAGCCCATGTACTATTTTCTCTCCATGCTCTCTGTTGTTGACCTGGGTCTGACCATCACAACGCTTCCCACTGTCCTTGGCGTCCTTTGGTTTCATGCCCGGGAGATCAGCATTAACACTTGCCTCATTCAAATGTTCTTTGTGCACAGCTTTTCATTCCTGGAGTCGTCAGTGTTGGTGGCTATGGCCTTTGACCGCTACCTAGCCATCTGCAGCCCTCTGAAGTACGCTACTTTCCTCACTGACACCATGAGCTGGGTGATTGGACTGATCATCTGCATAAGACAAGTTCTTTTCATGTTTCCCTCAATTATAGTTGTGAACAGTGTGTCCTTCCAGGGAGGCCAAGAGCTTTCCCACCCATTTTGTTTCCATCCAGACGTGATCAAATTCACATACACCAACCCCTGGATCAGTAGTTTTTGGGGAATGTTTCTTCAGCTCTACCTGAATGGTACTGATTTGCTGTTCATTCTTTTCTCCTACATCTTGATCCTTCGTACTGTTCTGAGCATTGTGGCCCCCAAAAAGCAGCAGAAAGCTCTCAGCACATGTGTCTGCCACATCTGTGCTGTGACTATTTTCTATGTGCCAATGATCACACTGTCTTTGGCACACCGTCTCTTCAGTTCTACCCCCAGAGTGATCTGTAGTGTTTTGGCCAATATGTATCTACTCCTGCCTCCTGTGCTGAATCCAATCATTTACAGCTTGAAGACCAAGGTTATTCGACGGGCCATATACCGGCTGCTCCGAATCAAGAGCTCAAGGGACTATAGCGTGAGGAGCCTCAGAGAAAGGTGGGAAAGAAGGAGACAATTTTCTAGTACATGAATTAAGGTTGAAAGGGAAGATGATTGGTTAGTGTTATCTCCAGGCATTATGATTAATAAGCAAATCCCAACTGAGTTACAGGAGAAAGACCATATAACCTTGAGTTTATGAGCGTTTTAAAAAACACATTTCAAAGTCAGTTTGTGAGCAAATGTGTAAAATGATGATGCTTGAAACACTTATATGGACTCTCATATGCAGAATGATATTTTCCTAACCCATGAGGTGGCACCATAAGTAGACACACCTGCTGTTAAGTCTGAAGACCTGGATTTGATCCCCTGGACCCACCCTGGGGAGAAGATAACTGACTCCCGAAAATTGCTCTCTTACCCGGGTCAACACCATGGCACATATGCGTGTGTGCTCATGCGTGCACACACACACATACACACAATGTGACTAAAAACCACTCAAAATCCTTTTGGTGGAATTGCTATCTCACTGTAAAGCAGGAATAGTTAGAGCAGAACAAATGACAATGTTGATATTTTTGTGTTTTACTAAATAAGCGCTTCTTTTTTCTCACTGAGGTTCGCATTCTCCAGAGTGAGGAGGAAGCTTTTTTCTCCCACTCCTGCTGGTGAGAAGAAAGATCACTCATATGTACAAAGACACAGACATAGACACATGTAATTAAAGAGTCTAGAAAAGGCTTGAATGCTGTTTGCCATTCAAATCAGAGTCCTGTTTCCTTGCACGAACACTCTTCTTTTCTTAACCCGTTTAATTTTCTTAGCAAACGCGATGCCTTTCCTATTTAAATTGCTTATATATTTCCCTTTAGTACAACACATCAAGTTACGTACTGCCTTTGATTGCTGCTGCATGGCCCAGACATGTCAGGATGGTTCTTACTCTCTAGCTCTTCTTCAGTGCATCCAGACACTAGCCTTTGGAAGTGTTTGCTGGTTATACTTGGCTGTTTCCATCCCCCACTGCTCTAGACACAGCAGTGCTACACAGTGACTGCAGTCTTGCTTAATTCTGGCATCTTGAGATCACCTTAATTAAGGATATTTGTTTTGTAACAAAATAGCCTTTGGTGTGGTGTTGGACATTAGAATTTTCTAAAATCTTCTTCCACTTATGGAATGAGAAAACTTTATTTCCACCTAGAATAATCCATGTCTGAACACAGGAAAACAACAGATAGTCTGATCTGAGCCACCTGATTCTTTGAAAAGCAAAGAACACGAGCCCTAAACTCTGGTGTCTGAGTTTTCCAGAGCCCTCCACAGTGCTACAGAAACACTGGTGGAGAGGGACTCTGATTTGCTTACTCACTGTATCTATCTTTTCAGATAAGCACTGCCAAGCAATAGTCACATTACTCATGGCTAAAATTAATATGTATTAGTTCCCTTTAAGCAACACATTCAAGCGCGTTAGCTATTCCAGCAGGTTCATGTTCCATCAGAATAAGTCATTTATTACTCATGTATGTGTACTTAAAGTTTCCACATTCCGTCAGTAAACTTAATTATTAATTTAGTGCTCTTTCCACAAGGCTGTGAGAACTTTGATATCAAGACTTTACCTTTAGGTAATCCCTAACATTTAATTTAGTGAACATCACTTAGTTAATACTGTGTGGCAAATATATAAACATAATTTATGTTACTAGTTGCTATGTTCAATACTTCAGTAATTCTCTAAATAAGTTTTCACCAACATGTATCTGATATTACCATCCATTATATTCTTAGACTCTTAGACATTTAAATCTTAATTTTAGAAGGAAATATAATTATTGAAAGTCCAATATAGTGTCTAAAGTTGCATACTTTGGATTTATGAATTCTGGGCTTAGATTCAAAGACTAAATACTTTAGAAATATAGGTATTCAAAAAGTTTTTTAGATCAATTTTTAATGCTGTAACTTCTTACTGTAGAACAGGAGTGATGATGACTCTTCCCCTTTCACATGCTCACACCGAGTCCTGGAGCTCACACCGTAGACCTGGTTGGCCTTGAACTCACAGAGCTCCACCTGCCTCTGTTTCCCAAGTGCCGGGATTAAAGGCATGTGCCAACACCACCCAGCTCAGTTTATGATCATAATCTAAATAAAATTTAGTTATCTCAACATATTTTATGTCCTTGTGAGGAAATATCAAACCTGCACTTACTAGACTTAGATTGCTATTTGCCTTTTCAGTGTTGTTTCACTGGTCAGTCTATTTTGTAACATGCTGTGATATTTCTCAGTGTGTTAAACTTTATAGGATTTAATAACATATTGAAGTTTTTTTTTGCTTGTTCTCCTCATTGATTTATTAAGGAAACACAGAAGTTTTAGCTGGATTGACAGTGAGGGGAAACCTGCATAGGACCAAACTAGGCCCTCTGAATGTGGATGTATGTGGTTGGGGAAGACCGAGGGGCAGTGAGACAAGGATTTATCCCTACTGCTTGAGCTGACTTTGGAGCCCATTCTCTTTGGAGGGATACCAGCTTGGCCTAAATATAGAGGGGAGGACCTTGGTCCTGCCTCAAAGTGATGTGCTAGACTTTGTTGACTCCCCACAGAAAGTCTTGCCCTCTCTGAGGAGTGGATGGGGGGTGGTGTGGAGGGGAGGAGTGGGACTGGAATAGGCATGTAAAATAAGAAAAGATCGTTTAAAATAAATTAATTAATAATAAAAATAAATAAATGTCATCAAATAAACTCAGCATCTATTTGTTATTATTGTTTATTCACTGATACACTTCTGTAAATTCAGTTTTAGAATTCCTTGGGCAAATTCTAAAAGAATTAATATTGTAAGCTTGATAGGAAATGTATGGAATCTATAAAAAGACTGAGAGGAAAAGATTTTTTTAAGTCTATTTACTCTTTTAGTGCAAAAATATTCTACTTGATAAGGATTTGAATTTCTGAATTCAGATAAAAGATTAAGAGAGGCATAAATATTCTTTTTTGATTTTTTATGGCAATATCACTTCTATATAGTATAATAGAACATGAATTTTTTTAGGAACAAATTCATTGAGTTTAAGATTAATCTATCTGTCTCTCAATTGTACCAATATGGATTTTTTAATATGAGTGTGGTGGTTCAGGCCTGTTATCCCTACTATAAGAATGTAGAATTAGAGATATAACAGTTAGAGGCTGACCTGAGTTACATGGTGAAATCAAGGTCATCTTGAGCACACACTGTAGCCAAGCCTTAGAAAAGTAAGGTCTGAGAATGTAGTTGGTGGGGGAACATTCACCCATCACCCAAAAGACCGTCAGTTTGATCCCCACAACAATTTGTGAAGAATTAAATCTTTTCTGCATATGTGTTTCTTTCTCAATCTGATTATGATTTTAGCCAATCATTGGAGATACAGTAGTAAATATAACCTGTCTAATTTTTTAATTGAGACAAAACACAAATTAAAAAGTTGAAACTAAATATTCTAAACTAGAGAATATTTGGAGCCACTAAGAAACAATTGAGAATTGTAGCCTAGCCTAGGAAGAGGCGCAAAAGGTTTGGCTCCAGGTGATCCAGGTAATGTCAGTCATGTTCAGATACCCAACAATAAGAACTCCAGCAAACTGCTTTGGGGCATAATACCAGGAATATTTAACCATTAGAAAATAACTTTGTTAAAATTGCTCTTTAGAACAAAAATTATTTGCAATTCTACTTAAATAGCAAAACATTAAAATTTGTTGACAATTATTTTCTTCTAATTTATATACAATTTTTCAAAGTATTGAATTATCTTGGATATTTTTAACTTTGTGTAGCAGTGAATAAACATAAATAAAGATAGAATGGGAAACAAAATTATTTGAGATAGAGACCCAATCATCTTTAGTTAGCTTCTTATCTTGTTCAAATATGGAACCATGGATATGTGTATCTCACACAGACACACACATGATCTTTTACTACTAACATATGAATACTTTTGATCATTTGAAAACTATTTCTAGCTCATTAGGTGCACTTGACTACATCGTAACTTGAAATACAAAATATTAAAACCCTACAAAATCTTTTAGCTTATTACAGGTATTTTGGATCAGTTAATGAAAATTCCAGGTGTTTTAAAAATGCCATATTCTTTACATCTTTTCTAACTCTTACCAATAATGTAGTCCTTTTTCTTTATCCTAATTTTGGCTATTACTGATAGCAACTCAAAAATAATGTAGAGAAAAATGTTTTTCTTTATTTCTTAAAGAATAATATATTGGGAATACAAAAAATAATCTGAAATAAAATCTTAAATTGAAATAATAGCATCTTATAATTCTCAATTATTCTGATATTCATTATTTTCAAAGGGACAGTTAATAAAGCCAAAATATCATACAAGTGAGTTTCAATCATATTGTAAAACTGTTCCAGACAAACCTGTCAATTCTCACATTAAGTTTTATGTTCACATAGTATTAATTATAAAAAAATGATGAAGGAAGCCTTACCCTCTCTGAGGAGTGAATGAGGGATTGGTATGTAAAATTTCAATTAAATAATAAATAATAAAAGATGATTAAAAAAGATGATGATGCATCTCTAGTTAGACCACCTTGAATTCATCTGATTTTGGTAGCTAGGGAGATTGAGTCTGCTTCAAATCTGAGAGAATGGTGTTGATGAATTCTTGACAATCCTTTGCTTAAAAAAAATTATCTTCTTGGTGATTTTGACTAAACTGACTCAGGTTCCTACCCCCATCACGTGTTCACTTTAGACCCAGTTTTCCTAGAGCCTTTTCACATATTTGCCATGTCTTTGGACAGTATCTGAGGCGGCACTAGCAAGTAGATGTCAGCAATGATGATCATGGCCATGGGTGCCGTGTGCTTACCAAAGTGATGCAAGGATGCTAAAGCAATGGTGTGGGAGACACAGGTACTGAGGGCCTTGGGGCGCTTTTTTTGGGATCCAATTCCTGTCACAGTCTTCAGGATGAGCACATAGGAGACAGCAATGAACACACTGCCTAACATCATACAGAGTGCAACAAAGAAACCGGGAAAAAAGTTGACTGTGTTGTCAGAGCAGGTCAGCTTCCTGACATTTTGATGGGGACAGGAAGGGTGAGAAAGAAGGCTTTTCCTGCAATAGTCCAGTCTGTTAAGAGTGAAATGAAACAGGAGCACAAGGAGTATGCTTTTAGTGAGAAACACCAATCCCGCTTTGGCAACTCTAGCACTGGTGGGAATAAAGCTGTACCTCAGAGGGTTGTGTATGGCCAAATTGTGGTCAAAAGACACACAAGACCAGGAGCACTGAGGACTCCATGTCTGTGAAGCCATGGGTAAAGAATTCGTGAGCATAGCAGGCATTTGGGGAGATTCCCGTGGCTTTGAACACAAAGATCTGGAACGTGGTGGGCAGGGAGGAGAGGGACAGACCTAAGTCAGAGGTGGCAAGCTCAGAACAGGGGTGTATGGAGCTAGGGTTCTGATCCGGTCACAAAGAGATTGGCACAGTTGCCAAGATGGCTACGAGGTACATGAGGCAGATGGGAATGGAGATCCACACATGAACATGCTCCAGGCCTGGGATTCGAAACAGGAAGAAGGCAGTGATCTCGATTTCTGAAGAACTGAGAATGGACATGGTGGAAGTTTTCAGAAGCTTCTACTTAGAGACTTGAATTGACACTTCCATCATGAGCTTGTGGTACTTATTTCCCCTGTTTTAGCACGTATGCTTGAGAGACAGAGAAATTGTAGTTAAAAACAAATGACAGCTATTTTTTAAGTAAGCTGGGAGAGAGCTGGTTCATGCTAATTGACAATAAGCACATAATCACTGCCTCAGCCAATCCCATGGCTCCATTGTACATTCAGGGGAAAACGTATACAGAGAAATAACTTGCAACTTTATTTCCTTTGCCATATTGAGCCTTGTTTATTTCCAGTGAAGAATTATACACAATCAGGGTAGACTCTGGGATAATTCATTTTCTTCTGCTTGGGACATAGAGATCCTGGAGGGAGGAAGAAGAGATGGGAAGAGTGAGAGAGATGAATAGATAGATAAGTGAATAGGTAAATAAGTATATAGACAGACATGATGAACACTATCAACCTCTAATTGTAATGAGAATTCCTCTTTGTTGTAGAATAGCATATACAAGAAAGTCATGTCGTATACTATGTCTGTGTCCTAGGGTGGTAAATTACTGCATATATTCTCATCTTTCAAAGGCATAGAAAATTTAGTGAGTTTCAAGTTTAGAAACAAGATATCAAGAAGGAAGAGAGTGATGTCAGTACTCAGATTATTTTCTGATACCCAATAAGACAAGAAAATCCATTCAGATGCAGAATATTTTCAAAGACAGCTGAATTAACAACACATTTCTGAGATATTTTCTTTGTTGATTTCAGCAAGGAAAATGAATATCCAACAGATACAGAACATTTTAATACTTATTTTTGGTCTAAAGAATGTAAGGGCCTCTTTACATTTTTAGGTCTTCTTATAGAACTCATCAAAACTACAAGCCAATCACAAGCTTTTGGATTGTCCTGTTGTGGGATATGCAGCTACACTGTGAACCCCAAGTTTGTACTTGTATTAATTAAATAAAATCAAGCTTTGTTCAGGGAGTGTAGCCAGCAGCTAGTTGACCTTAATTTGCCATAAGAGTCTGAAGGAACAAGGAATATGGATAGAGAGATGCATAGGAAAAAGTAGGGCAGGAACTTGGAGTTTCCAGCTTCTTTTTTGTTTGGGATGAGTGAGAGCTATGTTTCTTGTTGGGTCTCAAGTCAAAAGGGAAGGCCAGCTCTTTGCTTCTTGGCCTCTCTGATCTAGAAGCTTTTCACCCCCACATCTGTCTTCTGAGTCTTTGCTGGTAGATAGAATGACAGAGACGTAGTTGAAACTTACATATAATGGTTGCATTAGAGTAGGTTGTGGGACTGGACGTATCTCCAGGCTGAGGCCTGAGAACGTCCTGACTGCTGACTGAGGCCCAGAGATGGTAATGAAAACATCAGGAGATTAATGTGCAGTTGATAAGTCGATAGAAAAACATCATTGTTCCTTCTTCTTAATGAGTCACTGAATACAAACTCTCTTCTAGTAGATCTGAACTACCTTCCCAAAAGGATGAAGCAGTGGGTAAGCCATGATCTGGTTATTATCCACTCCCTCTCCCCTAAAATGGTCCTTTCCGGACAGTGTAACAAGCTCTTCAGCAACTGCAGCGGAAGGAGCTCAGGAGTGACTTGCTTCTGAAAGTCTTTGCTCTTCATCCCTCCCAGCAGTGCACCTATACCCCAGCTGCTACTTATAGTGTTACTATATTACAGCACCTCAACCATTTTGTGATTGTGCCAATGAGGTTGCTTAAAGAAGAGCTGCTACTTCAATGATTGTGACGTTTTCACGATTGAGCCCAGTTTATGGCAAATAGTACATATATGATTATGTTGAATAGGACACATCTCATCTTATTAAATAGTACACATCCCATCTAATTGAATACCTAAATGATACTGACTTTCACTTCTTCGTAATTACCTGACTCTGAGTAGGTGAAGATCAATGATCATTTTCATGAGTTAAGAATTAGCCTAAATTCTTATATATAAAGTGTTAAAATAAATCAGTTTGTATATATGCATATACATATATACAAAACACATGAAATAGATAAATATGAAAATCCTAGGATTGTTAATTAGTTTATCTTATCATATGAAACATGTAAATAAATGAGTGGGTAAACAATACTATTATTTGTGTTTTCCCAGATACTAAATCTTGGAGAGAAGAGACTGTTGGAGAGTGGAGTTGTTGGATCCTAAAGTTCATGATGCTGTAGCACATGTGAGCTTCTCTGAATCTAGTATCTCATTCTGTCTTCCCATCAAGGCATTATTTCTGATGCAAAATTTTGAAAACTGAAGCCAAAGATCCACCAATTTCTCAACATCTCATGAATCTATATGAGGATAATATTCTGTTTAAATTTGAGCTTTGTCAATTATGTCCTAATTTCCCTTCCATCTTAGTTAATATACTAAAATTGCTTAAGCTGCAATGTATTCTGTTTCTGGATACATAAATATTGATGTTGCTATAGAGAATGTGGCAAGAAAGGCTGTTGTCTTGAACTTTATTATGAACAAGTTATACATCCTCCTCCCGAGTTATGTTAGTCAGTACACATCATTTCAATATAATTTCTGATTAAATGGGTCAAATAATGTAGCACCAGTTGGGATTATTGGTAGCAAAACCCACCAAGCAGTGCCTACTCTGAATCAGTGAGACAAAGGCATGAAATAAATTTCTGCCTAGGGAAATCAGGGGTGAGCAAGTAAGACAAGGACTGGACTTTAGTGTTCTGAGAGGGTAGAAAAGAGTGAGTAGATGTTTTGAAAACACACATACACACACATGTAGAGAGACACATAGAGAGACTAAGAGACAGGTGGAGCTCAGTCAGTTCAAGGCCATCCTGGTCTACAGAACAAGTTTCAGGACAGCCAGGGCTATTACATATAGAAAACCTGTCTCAAAAAAAAAAAAAAGAAAGAGTAGGCAGAGTCCTACTTTAATCCAACATATACCAAGCTTCTTATCATCCATATTTATAATCAGAATGCTCCAGAATATTTTTTTTCAAATACTGTGCCTGATAATGAAAAAAATGTGAATGTTTGAAAAAGAAAACCTGGCATTCTTAAAAGAATATCTCAAATTTTGCTATTAACAAGAATTAAAACTCAGGTAGGTTTTCTCTTAGATGGTGCCTTGAGTTCTTTACACCTATCCTTTTTAGTTATAGAAGAACCTCTTTGAAGCAAATGCTATCATTTACCCTTCTACTAACTAGAAAGAAGATACCTAGCAACAGGCTCACAACTGCAGCTCCACCTTGGGTCTCCCTTTTGCTCTGCTGAAGACTCAGTACTTTCCTATGCTGCTTCTGTTATAACTGTTTACAGCTCATAGGCATCACTAGTGTTCCTGCCCCAAAGTTTTTTCTCCAATAACTTGAAACTATAAAACCATCTGACTTGCCATTTCTTCCAGTAAGAAAGCTTTTCTCTGTAACTCCAGTGTAGCAATCAGGATTCTGTTTTGACAAACTGAATTTTGTATTTGGGGATGTCTGCCTTCCTATCTTTCTTAGGAAAATGAATTTTATCCTTTTGTAGATGAACTTTCCTATTTCCCAGTACCTACACTATACATAGTTATGCATGCAGCCATCATTTTGTCTAACTGGGCCTGAGTAACTGGATTATACTGGAGGTGATCTCTCTGCATAGCTGAAGTGACTATGGTTCGTATCAAGGAACTGCTAAAAGGAATTTATTTCTTCTCTGTTTGATTCTCATCAAAAGAATCAAAAGTTAACTTTTCTAACTTCAAGTTAAACTCAGGCACACAGCTCAAGGCAAGGCCTATTCCTTTAATTTTATGTTTGTGTTTGATTTTTTTTTGTTTTATTTACCTCTGAGCTATTTCTATACTAAATCTTTGAAGCTTCTGCTCTAGTCATTCTTATTTGCAGACTCCTTTGATTTCTGGTTCTTGGGATTGTTGTTTTTGTTTCAAATATGACACAGGCTTTTAAGCCATATTCTAACACAATGTGTTGTTATGACCACTCAACCAAAATGTGATGTTATGATCACTCAACCAAACAGCAAAACAAATGAACTTCTCAGTTTGGTGTCCCAGATCTGCCAGCCCAGTCTCTTATCTATACATTGCAGATATCTGGAGGTATATCTGGGATTTGCTCTCATGGGACACCTATTACATCAACTTCTTGACCCTCTAGAAATAAATGATTTCTTTGACCAATAGACTAGGACAGAGTAACTGGAAATAAAATGACAAAACTATGTCCACTTAATTTTGTCAAAGGAGGCAAAAGTACTGAGTGGAAAAAATAGAGCCACTGAACAAACGGTGCTGGCATAACTAATTGTCTACTTGAAGAAGAATGAAATTAGATTTTTATCTTTCACTTTGTATAAAAATCGATTGCAAATGGATCAAAGACCTAAGTTTAAAAGCAGAAACACTGAAACTTCTAGTAGAATGAAATACAAAGTTGGGAATACTCTTCAAGGCTTTGGGGTTGACGAGAACTTTCTAAACAGATTGCTAGCAGCACAAAGACTAACCCCAAGTATCGAAATATGAAACCACCCGGAAATGAAAAGTTTCTGCACAATACTGAAACTATCACCAGAGCAAGCAACCCACAGAATAGAAAAAAAAAATCTTTACCAGCTACAGTTCAGACAAGGGGCTAATATCCAGAATTTACAAAGAATTGCAGAAATTAAATACCAGGAAGTAAAAGCATAAGTCAATAACTAGACAAATTAATTAAATTGACAGTTTTCAAAAAGAGAAAAAGAAAAAAATAAACACAGATTACCAATAACTATTTTACAAGTGTTCAATATTCATAGTCATCAAAGGAAAGCAAATGAATACTTCTTTGAGAGACTACCCCATCCCAGTCAGAATGACGGCCATCAACAAATGGCAGCAAATGGCTGAGAGGATTTGAGGAAAGAGAACACTTGTTCACTCTTGGTATGGGTACAAATTAATATAACCATTGTAGGAATCAGATCGGAGAGTTCTCAAAATTAAAATAAGACACAGATAATTCACTCCTGGGCATATACACAGAGAAGTTCACACCCTACCACAGAGGTATCTGCACAGAGGTATCCATGTTTATTGTGTGATATTCACTATAGAAAGGATATGGAGCTGCTACGGACCGGCTCAGGGGAGCCACTCAGACCGTGAGGGAATCAGGGCGAAGGATGGAAGATTTCAGGATACGGCGGAGGAATTTGACAGACAGCCACTCTCAATGTATTTTGAAAATGCTGCTGTGTTTTACTTATTCAGTGTGAGGTTTTTATATTATTACAAACAAAGAACTTGGCAAAGGCATACATCATCAGATCATAAAAAAAGGCATAGAATAGTTTACAAAAAGAATCTTTGAAAATGCTTTGACTTGGGCAAAAGGACTTTCGCCCAGTCTGTACCAGGCGGCTGGCAGGGCTAAGTGACCTTGTGCTCAGAATATCTTGGGGTGTGAGAGGAGAAGGCCACTATCTTCCTGGGAAAACTTTCTGCTAGGAAATTTTAGACATGATCTCAAACTTGTCTGAATCTGGTTTCATACCATAAATCTCAAATTTCTTCCCTCCCCGACTCTCAGGGTCAGATGTTGTAATTAGCCTAGGTTTGTTCTGGCCATAATGAAGGCTGCATAGGCCTCCTGCACGCAATTCTCAGGCAAACATCTAGTGTTGCTGCAGCTGTTTTCCTACAGAAGGCTTCTAAGGTTTCTCCTGATAAGAGCAACTCCTTTTGCTCCACATCATTAAGGAATTATTTTAACGATGACGTCCCTATTTCCAGAACTGGCTATTTCTTTAAAGGCTTTAATGAATAGGGGTGCAAAACTCAAAAGTGTCCTCAGCAGTCTTGTTTGTATCCACAACTGCCTGGAATAGTCTGATCTGTTAGCAATATGCAAGGATCACAAAGAACACACAGACAAGGGAAAAGACAGACATATAGCACCAAGTACAGTCAGGTCGAGTCAGTACAAATGGCAACTCAGGTAGCATTACACCACAACTGGTTGCCAAGGGACAGCCCAGGACTCAACTCCGAGAAGCGCGGATCCTGATCCTTCCGGCAATATTTGCCCATCCAGTCAGCATTTTTGCTACACTGGCGAGGCAGCCGTGGATGTAGCATGGAGCCAACTTTGTTGTTCATCATATGGTGAATGAGTAATGAAAATGTGGTTCACATAAGGACATGCTCAACTATGTTCATAGCAGCATTGTTTGTCATACCAGAAACTGGAAACAACCTAATGTCCCTAAATGGATAAGGAAATGTGGTACATTTACACAATGGAGTACTACACAGCAGAAAAAATAGCAACATCTTGAAATATGCAGGCAAATGGATGGAGCTAGAAAACATCATATTGAGTGAGGTAATCCAGACTCAGAAAGACAAATATCATATATTCTTATTTAAAAGTGCTTTTTAGACATAAAATAAAGAAAACCAGCCTACAAATCACAATCCCAGAGAACCTAGACAACAATGAGGACCCTAAGAGAGACATACATAGATCTAATCTACATGGGAAGTAGAAAAAGACAAGACCTGCTGAGTAAATTGGGAGCATGGGTCCCATGGGAGAGGGTTGAAGGGGAGGAGAAAGGAAGGGAGGAGAGAAAAGAAAAGTATATAGCTCAATAAAATCAATAAAAAGAAAAAAATATGAAATATTGAAGGAGCATAAAAGAGGCAGCTGAAGTAAGCACACACCTATAATCCCTACACTCAGCAACCAATGCAGGGAGGTCATGAGTACAAGGCCAACTTGGGTGCAGAGTGAGACCCAGTCCAGAGGGAGGGAGGGAGAGAGATTGAATGAAATGACAAAACAACAAAAGACAGGAGAGTAAAAATGACAAATGATGCATCTTATCAGTAATACCAACATGCTCAAAAACAGGCTATAAAACCAAACTTATTTAAAATAGTGGTCATATAATTGTATTTCAAGATATCAGCAAATCGATATGTATTATGATTATGCAGCAGTTACTTTGAAATTTACAAGAAAATCACCAAAACATGGATGAGGGTGTGGTTCAGCCAATGTTTTCACATTAAAAAAAATAAATAAAAAGAATATGTGGTACATATATAAAATAGAATATTACTCAACTCTGAAGAAAGATGAAGCCACATAATTTATAGGAAAACTATGAACTTAGGATCTGTATTAAGTGAGGTCACACAGTCTCAGAAAGAAGAAAACCTCATATTCTTCCTCATATATGAATCCTGCTCTATAGTGTGTGTGTGTGTGTGTGTGTGTGTGTGTGTGTGTGATAGAGAGAGAAAGAGATATGTAGTATACATTTAAGCAAATGCACATGTAGGTGCACTATGACATAAAGAAAGGAGAACAAGAAAGGATAAATATTAAGTGACAAGGGAGCACCTAATTTTTGAATAGTAATGAATAAACACATAAGCTATAGAAGAAGCTATAGATCTAATTATTTTCCTGGGTTTAGTTCTGTCATGGATTTTTCATTTTTTAGGTGGTGGATAAGCGCATAAAATATCTTTGATAGTGAAGTATAAAATCTGAGATCATGATCCCCTTCAGAATGTTCTAACAAGTTCATTGAAATCGGTAGAGTTTGGATCTGGTTAATTTTCATGTATGATTTTTATTGGTAAATTATTTATAATAAAATTTTAATGAATATTTAAAAAGAAATAGCCCAAACTTAAATGTTTATAGGCAATTAAGCATTTCTAGAGACGATGGGCTCAGGAGACCCCATTCATCTTTGAGATCTGTAGACAGGTGGCAGGCACTGGGGAAAGAACAGATATTTTGTTCAAAGATATAACCACTTGCAAGTTACCCATATGCCTTTAAATAAATCCTCACCCTTGCTCCTGTGAGCAACTTTAATTCAGGCCATTGGGCTGTTTAAAATAAAACGATATGAAGGTAGAAGTGTTGAGAAGAGAAAGGAGATTAGTGGGAATAAAAGGTCTCAAAAGGAAGTATCAAGTGCGGGTGACTAGGCTAAAAGTACATTATATACATGGATGAAATGTCATAATGAAGCTCATTATTATATATTATTAATATACTTAGAAAACAAATATTCCAACATGATTACTGAAATTTGCTATGATGGCTGCCTACAGCAATTTTCTCTCTTTGTCCTTTTAATTTATATATAAACATTACCATCGTCTTCGTGCTGCCTCATAGTTCTCAGTGACTTTTCTTTACTCAGCATAAACTCTTACAGTCTTGATCAAAGCATTAGGAAACTATGGCGGAAGCCCAAAGTGCCCATCAAATAGACTATAAGAAATATAGTAAGCAGTATAAGAGGGATGTAATTCTGAGATGTCTGGGGAGAGATAGCTAATTAGGTGTGCCTTGCTGTTTGCCAACAGCTCTGTGAATTATCGGAAAATCATTGCGTGCTTGTAAAGTGGTTGCAGTATTTGATCCTTGTGTATCACTTCTTATTTTTTGAATGATGGAACCATTCTGAAGGAAAGTCCAGTTGTCTGGCTTGGAATTAGAGTTAGAATATTTGATTAAACGAAGTTCACTATTTTAATTATATTTCCAGACCTATGTGAATGTCATTTTAATTCTCACTGCTTAACTTTCACATATGTAACCATCCAGTTGTTAACCTGTCCTTAGTTCCTCCTGAGACCCGGAAACCAAGGAGTTAACCTGCAACCCACCATGTTCTTCATAAGTGCACTGACAGGTTCCCCCAGGACTTTCCTGTTCTCCCAGTGGTCTGTACTCCAGAACAAACAGGAGAGACTGATCTAGATAAGGCCAAGGACAAAGCAGAGGCTCTCGCTCTCGCCTTTCAGAGAAGGGAGCTTCTAGTTCTGGTAAGGACAAGAAGTCAATTATTCCATTGAAAACTAAAAATTAAGACTCTGTTTAACACCTTATATCTGAATAAATAATTATGGAAGTAAGAGGAAGCAACTTTGGCCTATGTCTGTGTGGGAATATTTATGTGAATAAGTGTATTGTGTGATTTGTAAGTTTATACATGTGTGCATATGTGTTTGTGTGTATTGGTGTGCATGTATGCATGTGTGTGTGTGTGTGTGTGTGTGTGTTAGATGGTATGATGGTCAAGTAGCAAGGTTAATTACCAGAATATTTAGCAATATTCTGACACTCATAATATCTCATTTACTTGATAAAATTTAAATAAAAGTAACCCTTATGGTCAATGAAAACAGCAGCATCTGCACAGTCAAATATGTAATGTCATAAAGAAAGGCCAGTCATTTTTTTCTTGAAATGTTTGTGAAAATAAGTGCTATTGCTGATTATCTGCATTGTGTTAGAGACCACATAACACTGCTGTGATACCTCTGAGAAGAAATTCTTATGTACAACATTCAAGGTACAGGATAATACATTGGGTGTCTTAGATTTATAGAAATAAGTTGACTGACTGAGCTTTATGTCCAGATATTCATGCAACTCATCTGAGCTCTTATTTCTTAATGAAACTATAGACTTTCTAAGTGCTCTGGGAAATGCTTGATTATGTATCATCCTTCATCTTTCTGGGAACCTCCAACATCCATTAAACTAATCTTCTTCCAACTCTCTGTTTCTAATGCAGGATACTCTCAAAAATCTTGCAACTCCTAAGGTTCTGTGAGATTCAAATTTGTATTTTGTGCATTTTTCCCATCTTTGATGATCTCATTTGTTCTCACAGTCCCAGATACCAACGCCTCTTAATCTAGTGTTTGGGGGGCTGTAAAATTATTTTATAGCAGTCCTGAAGTATAAGAATTTATTAAATGAAGGTTAATTAACATGTCCTTGTTGCTCTGGCCTTTCCTTGGTTCTTCCTCACTGTTTTATAATTATATATATATGAAACCAGTGTGTAAACAATGTTAATATTTAAAAATAGTTGTAAAATGTTATAAATTTAGATGTGTCTTTGATTCTTCACAAATATCTATAACATAAAAATATACATAGATTAGATAAAATTTACTGATATAAAATGAGGCTCAGATCAGTCAGATAGAATAAATAAATTAATACCAATTAAAGTTGTGGCAATTATGCTTGAACCACTTTCTTATTTTCATTCTTATAAAATTCCTAATGTATTTATTCATGTATATTATGTGCATAATGAAAACTTACCTCTTAAGAGTAAGACATTAATTACTTAAACTTGCTTTCTAGAAGTTATTGCTTTCCAAGCTATTTTCAGTGATCAATGAGCATTTTAGTAGACTATTGTTTCAGACTTTCTTCTGTGAAATTCAGGGATTTGTTGTAAAGCTAACATGGAAGTTATTTAAGATTGTGTGCGGAAAGCAGTGCAAAGGATTCTGAAAATTTTTTAAACTGATATAACAAAACAGTTGAATTGTTAGCAATTTAGAAAAGTTGTGATTTTGTTGCATTGGAGGATATAAGCAGGAAGGACTTATAGTAACTTTGGAAGAATGCTCTAGCTGCTTATGCTAAATACACATATGCTTTAATGCAACGTATAGAACTCATTTCTGTAAAACTGAATATCACCTAAAAGAATGATTGCTTTTTTTCTCACATGGTTTCAGATATAGTTAATAAGCTTCTAGTCCTCCACATCCACATGTCTGTTCTTAACAACTCCGAAGTCAAGCATTTTCTTCTAATTGGGATCCCAGGACTGGAATATGCTCATACATGGATCTCCATCCCCATCTTCCTCATGTACCTCATTGCCATCACGGGTAACTGCATTATCGTTTTTGTCATCAAGACAGAGCCCTCCCTTCATGAGCCCATGTATTATTTCCTTACCATGTTGGCTGTCTCTGATATGGGCTTGTCCTTCTCTTCCCTTCCTACCATGTTTAGGATCTTCTTTCTCAATGCTATGGGAATCTCACCCAATGCCTGCTTTGCTCAAGAGTTCTTTATCCATGGGTTCACTGTCATGGAATCCTCTGTGCTTCTAATTATGTCTTTGGACCGCTTTCTTGCCATACACAATCCCTTAAGATACAGTTCTATCCTCACCGGCAGCAGAGTTGCTAAGATGGGACTAATGCTAGCCTTCAGGAGCACAGCTTTAGTGCTTCCGTTTCCTTTCACTCTAAGGAGATTGAAATACTGTCAGAAGAATCTCCTCTCTCATTCATACTGCCTTCATCAGGATGTCATGAAACTGGCCTGCACTGATAACAAGGTCAATTTCATCTATGGCTTCTTTGTGGCTCTCTGTACCATGCTGGACTTTGCCTTGATTGTTGTATCTTACCTGCTGATCTTAAAGACAGTCCTCAGCATTGCCTCTCTGGCAGAAAGACTCAAGGCCCTAAATACCTGCGTCTCCCACATCTGTGCTGTGCTTATCTTCTATGTGCCCATCATCACCCTGGCTGCCATCCATCGCTTTGCCAAGCACAAAAGCCCCCTAGTTGTAATCCTTATTGCAGATATGTTCTTGTTGGTGCCACCCCTGATGAACCCCATTGTGTACTGCATAAAGACTCGGCAAATCAGGGAGAAGGTCTTGGGAAAGATGGTTAACTTATGTATGAGATAGGACTTGATGATATAAGTAATAGATTATCTGCCAGTGGGTACTTACTGGTACTCAGTGTCATAGTGGTTATAATCTAGTTAGGGATTCAAGCAGGACACCAAAGTTCTGTGAAGCATAGAATGTGGAGTTGTGAACATTCTGAATAAGGGTAGAGGAAACCATGGAGAGATACGGCATGATTTAGAGAGGCTTAACTAACATTTGAAAAGGAGTTTAAATAGAAACTTTTATGTGATTGAACTGTTAAATCAGTCTTTAAAGAATTTTTAAGATTTTAGTAGACATGTTATAGTTCAATTAATATTTATAAAATATTTCTGTAGTGCATAATATTTGTACCATAAAGGAAAGCAAATTAGCAGAACACATGGTACTAATTTGGCAAACATTGAGAGAGTTTTGGGTGAAATAATAGATAGGAGTTTAGGAGTATCTAAAAAGAGTTGAACCTAAATACATCTGAAAGTCTTTTGGGCTGAAGGACAGCAACATGTCTGAACCATGTTCAAGATAAACTGAATCTGGGAGAGACAAGGAGATTAACACTTTGCCTGCTGTGACGTGTTAGTTCCAGAATGGTAGAGAGAGCAGAAGGATGTAGTTTTTGCTGCTGTTAGTTTGTTCTCATTTTGGTTGTTATAAAATAAACATGTAACTTATATAAAATTGACACATTCCAGAAAGTGCCTAAGAAATCATTTTTAACCCTGTGGTGTTACTGTTTAGTCTTTTATGTCAGAGTATGTGTGCCTTTCTCAAAATAAATGTAGTTCTTAAAAATAAGATTTCTACAGCCCACAGAATTTGGTACCAATACACACCTTCATCAAAATTTATTTATTAATGTTTTTCATGAAATAAGAACTATTTTAAGGAATGATTAAAAGGTTGATTCTGTACTTGAAAGTTCAGTTGGAAGGAAAGCTAGATGTTAAGATTGTCATGAAATTCTATCTAGGGTGCTGAGGCCACAATTTTGCTATGAACTCACACAAACTTTCAAAGATGCTAGAAGTTTAGATGATGGGTCTAAATTCTTTTGAGAATTTGTCTTGGGTGACTGAATATTAAATATAGTATCTGAGAGAAATCTTGAAACATGAGGCTGGGGTGCTGCTTACCAGTTACTAATGAAAATTAGCTTGGGTCCCTTTTGGAAGACAACAACAACACTTTTGTGTAGATGTGGATGTAAGCTTGTATACACGGTTCAGTCTTCAAACTATGAAGACCCTCCTTTACTGAGGGGCATCTCTAATGTGCTTCTTCACTCATTGATGCCTATTGCTATGTTCTTAGTTCATACTCAATTAGTCTTCATTTTAAATCTTAAAATAGTTCTCAGTAATTTGTACCGCAACGGCTTGTATCCACACAGTCATTTCTATCATTTACGGATGTTTTTCTCTTCTCTATGCTAACACTGTCTGCCTTGCTCTTCTGCACAGCAGCATAAATGCCCCTCACTGCTAGTTAATTTGCTCCTTAGCCTCTTCTTGTAGTAAACTCTGCCATGTTATATTTGTTTTCTCTTACTTCATAACAAGACATCATACATTAAATGGTCAAATACAATAGACATGCTTTCATCCTTTAGTCTCTTAGTTCAAAATACTCACATGAGTCTAATAAGGTTAAAATCAAAAATTAGCAAGCCCATATTTCTTTCTGAGCTCCCTGAAAATAGTATCTTTCCTCACCCTTCTCAGCTTCTAGAAATCACCTGCATTTTAGGGCTCACAGATCTTCCCTCCCTCCTTGAAACAAACAACATCTCATCTCAACATGCACTCAAAACAGTCCATAGCCATGTTTTCAACACTGGTCACTGTCAGAAAACATTCTAAGAATTTGTGCTCATCAAAATAATATCCTACTCTCAATAGCTGTAGCTGTAATTATATCTGCAGAGCATCAGCATACTCACAATTCAGGAGCTAGAGTGCTGAAAACATTGGAGAGTGTGTTTTTCTGCTTACTATAAGTGTTTTTCCTTGGCTTATTTTTCTTTCTTTCATTCTGTAAAAGGGAATCATGGGAATGATTAAAACTTACACTAAAAATGGATTAGTGAATTTTTGAAAATCATGATAATGGCAATAAATTCATATTAACACACATGACACCTTTCAGAAAGAAGGGACAATAAAATGAAACTAAGACAATTTATTGAAAGGGGGCTATTAAACATTTTTTAACATAGTGCATTAATTTTCCAATTCAGTAGAAGAAAGATGGAAGAAAGATCAAATATTACACATGTGTTTAATCTATTGCAATAGTACATGTCCTATATCATTTGGAAAAACCCTGAGTGTGAGTGTGACTGATTGCAAAAGAAACTTTAAATAAATCCAAATCATCTTAATACTGTTACAGAAATAACTGCGATTTCAGAAACTGCCAGAAATTGTCTATAAACCACCCAGGAATACCATAAAACACTTTCATCTTCTATGTGAATCCAAAGCTTATGAAAGAAATGAAAGAGTGATGGCGTATGAACAGGAGAGACTTCAGCCTCCTCCCTTAAGACAGTCCACACGCTTCTGTCAGGGTAGAGCACTGCCCGTCCGCCCAGTCATGCGTCTATGGCAGGTCTGGTTTGGAAGCTGAACCGAATAGGGGCTGTCAAGGTGATTCTGAGCCACAGGCAGGACTTAAGGCACCACACCTTCACACAACATGTTTTTGCCTGCACGTACTGTCACAAGCTGAATAGGCCCTCCCATTGCTCCCAGACAGGTGAGAATGACTTCTTCCAATTGCTTAGATATATTTTCCAAGTCATGCTTATTACAAACCAGTTAGCTATATACAAACTAGGAATGAATTCCATGTTGAGTTAAAGGAATAATGTAGGGGCTTAGGATATGCTCCACTCCTTCTATCCTCTCTGCTTCCTTCACCTTCAGTTTTCCTTCTAGGAACCATAGAGATCCTTGTACATGGCTTAATAAAGAACAATATTCCTCCATAATGATGTGAAAATTCTTAATGTCAACTTTTCAACTAAATTCATCATGTTTACCTGGAAGACATAATCATTTACCTATGCTGCTATTTTACCCTTTGCTCCCAACCAGAACCCTCTATTTCCCGGATTGTTACAATAACCTCCCGTTTCCTCCCAAAGGTTATTCTTTATGTATCATATTCATGACAGCAGTTTTCAGTGATTTCCCAACTCATTGTGATTGAAATTCAAAATGTGTCCATGACTTATTTGCATCATAAGGAAACAGCATCTCTCTTCCTTTCCTGCTATGCTCTTCCTCCTAATGGTGCTATATACAGTGGTATTCTTGACACAAACCCATTCGAACTTCAGATTTGCCACATAGTCTTCTTGCCATCTGAAACCCTCTCCCCTTCATCAATAGCCTCATGCCACATGCCACATATCCTTGAAATATTTCCTTCTCAGTGAAACTTTCCTTGGCCCTTATAAAACTGCAACCTTCCAGGGCCAGTCTTACCCTTCTTTTCCATATAAGATTTTCTGTCTCTACCATAGTATGCTTTTTCTTCATTTTCATATTTGCTGATGGCCTAACGCTACGAGAAGTTCACAAGGGCAGAGTTTTGTCTGCTCTGTCCACTGTTCTGTTCCTAAATCCAGGGAAACTGGTTGGTAGGAGTAGCCACTCAATGTATACCAAACCTATACTCCTTCAAGTGCTGATCCATGAGTTCCTGGCCGTAGCTCAATATGTCCTCCCCATCTCATTTTACCACTTTTCCTTATTTTGTCTTTTGTAGTATTAGGAATCACCTAGGGCCTCCCAAGAACTAAGGAGGGACTGCCAGCGAGTTAGAAGTCCAGCCTTGGATAGTTCTTAACAAAAATTACAATAGTACCATTTGTTGCATTTTGGCCTTTTTTTTTTTTAAAAAAAGGGAATTCTTACTTTATTTAGAATATCACTTCTTTTCCATCTTACCTGGATCATATCAACATTATGTACAAGACTCAAGCTAGAGGGCATTCTAAAGGAAAAAAGTGCCAGATCCACTCATTTACAAATGTCACTCTGGAAGTTCAACTCTGGCCCTTTTTCTCAGGGTCATTTCTGGCCTGTCTTGTTTATCACACATTTTCTATGCTATGTTTGATTTTATGCTTCCATAGTTTGTGTTTATCTAATAAATAAAAGAAACTGAAGTTTGTTGCAAGTCAAAGAAATCGGCTAAGAATTTCCTTTGAAACTTTCTTTTCTTTAAGTTTCAAACTTAGCAGTCTCAGTGTGCCCTGATTCTTTTTTCTCTTATTTTTCTAAGGAAAAAATTATATATATTTAGTATATTATTGTTTTAAATAGTATATACATTGTGAAATAGCTAAATTAAACTAGCATGCATTATCTTCTCTATGTTTAGATCTTAAGAACTCTTAAGATCTAAATTTTAGAAATTTGTCCTGTAATTTATGGAAAACAGTTTTGCAAGATGAAAATTGTTAGCTATGTTTTAACAGAAAATTGAACTCAAACCATCTCAACACAATTTTGTCAAATATGCTACTACAATTTACCCAAGTTAAGTAGAAGCTAAAGCCTTCTAAACATGACTGCAACTTATCCGTGTGACTCTTTAATTCATTAAAAGGTATCAGAGGCCAGGACTCTCGGTGTCCTCATGGTACTGGAATTACAAGCCCACACCACAAATATGGAGTTCAATGTTAGAATTACACACAAACCTCAGAAATCTCAGGCTTCCCGTTTCTGTGAAGTTTGTGTGTTTACAGACACCTATGATCTAAACCACTTTGAATGTTCCATCTCATAGTTTTCTATGCACTGATGGTCTTAAGTTCCACACATGATGATGCTTAAAGTACAGCCATAGGCACCGTTGTAGAGTGGTTTTCTCATGCTAGAAAAGATGAGGCCCTGGTGGTGAATGGTGCGGGTGTGGTGACAAGCGTGAGGGAAACAGTAGGTGCTCTTGGCCTTGAAAGGGACCAATCATGAGTGAGATGTGGTTCCACTTTCTGTTTAGCCAGTCTTTGTTTGAAATCTGTGCTATGGACTACTGTGCAGGGGCATGCCGTGCCTGTACTCCCTCTGTGCTCCAAAATCCCCTCCATAGCATCTTATTCAGGCCCATTTCCTCCAAAAATAACTCCAGTCAAGGGTTCCATTAATATGTATTTCTCAGAAAGTTACTTTTAATATCTAGCAATGTTTTGGTATAATCATGATGCACATATGAGAGGGTGTAAGAAACACTTTAATTGGTGCATTTATTTATAACTTTTATGATGTTATCTATGATTGGCCACTTTCCACTTCTCTACCCTTGTCCTCAATCTTCCTAGCTATACAAGGGAACAGCAACAGCAGCAACAACGTTAACAAAAATGCCTGGAGAAATGATTCAGTGGTAAACAGCACTTAACTACTTAATTATGAGAACTTGAATTTGGATCTCACCACCTAACAAGATGGACATCCCGTAAACACCCTAAATGTCAGCTCTGAGGGACCTGATATCCTTTGTATACATAGGAATGAGTGTGTATGTGTGCACATTTACACTTTCACTAATTCTCAGGTAAATAAATAAAAATTAAAAATAAAAATCAATCCAGTTAATTTTCTGGATACACTGTTTCTTGTTCATCTCTACTCAGCTTTGGACATGCTGTTCCAGCAGCGTGGGAGACATTAGCCCCTCCCTCTGCAATCGTCAATGATCCATGTCCCACATGTTTTCTAAGGCTGACTGCTGTCACTCCAAACAAAGATTTCTTTATCCTCTCTTTCCTGAAATATCATCTGATTGAAGATCATGTCTCATTTCTGTTGCTAATCAATCACACTTTACTTTGAGCAACAAAATTAAAAACTGATCCAAAATTTAATTCTTATTCTTAAAATTCTTTTCTTTACTAACATGGGTTCACAGTAGAACTGATTCTGTCACTGATCGCCCACTGGAAAGGCGAGACAGGTAAGGGCTGGGATAGTCTGAATTATTTCCACTCACTGGTGTTGACACTGATTTAACTAACGCTCTTATATGAGCTTTGTAGATGGAACATCTACATGTGATCAGCCCATGGGACTTGGTCTCAGTGTGGTGTCTGGGTTCCACAAGAAGGCTCCAAGCAGAACGTTTACAAATAAAGGTATAAATGAATGAATAGGGGGAGAGAATAGTAGCTTCCACCTCTTAATGTTAAGAATTTCCATTTCTTGTGTGGAAAGTAGGATTAGCCATACTTCTGCTGACATAATGGGGCAATATGATTTACCACACAATATTATACTAATCAACATCCACCTATAAAAAGATAATTTTGTGAGAGATGTGATTTATTCAGTCTTCTATATTTCTTGATTAAACAAAAATTTATCTTCTCTATTTCAAGCCTTGGCAGAAAGAGCAAATTATGAACTGATCTAGTTACAAAAGGCATGAGTTACCCTATCCCGGATCTGTTTGGTCTTGACACTGTAAACAATGGGGTTCATCACAGGAGGGAAGAGAAGATACACAAAGCCCATGACCACTTGCACCAGATGGGGTGCCTGCTTTCCAAAGCGGTGGATTACAGACAAGCCAATCATGGGAGTGTAGAACAGAAGTACAGCACAGATGTGAGAAACACATGTGTTGAGAGCTTTGAGTCTCTCAGCCCGGGAGGCAATGGACAACACTGTGCGCAGGATGAGTGCATAGGAGAAAAGGATGAGCAGGGAGTCCACCCCCACTGTAGAAACAATGACGAACATGCCGTAGATGCTGTTGGCCTTGATGTCGGCACAGGCCAACTTCATCACCTCTTGGTGGAGACAGTAGGAATGTGAGAGGACTAGGGAGCCACAATAAGGAAACCGCTTGAGCATAAAGGGCAATGGGAAAATGAGTGCAACGCTGCGGCCCAGAGAGGCCAGGCCTATTCGGCCAATCACCGTGTGCGTGAGAATGGAAGCATAGTGCAAAGGGCGACAGATGGCCACAAAGCGATCAAAGGCCATAGAGAGAAGCACAGAGGATTCCAAGAAAGACAAGCAGTGGATGAAAAAGAGCTGGGTAAAGCAAGCATCATGACTAATGTCTCGTGCCCCCACCCAAAAGATGCCGAGCACTGTAGGAAGGGTGCAGAGAGACAGACCCAGGTCAGTCAGAGCCAGCATGGACAGGAAGAGGTACATAGGCTCGTGGAGGGAGGGCTCTGTCTTGATGATAAAGAGAATTGTGCAGTTGCCCAGGATGGAAACTAGATACAGGAGGCAGAGTGGGAGGGAGATCCAGATGTGCATGTGTTCCAGCCCGGGGATGCCACTCAGCAAGAAGGTAGAGGACATGCTGCCATTTTCTAGGGGTCCTGGCGTCATTGCAAATGGAGAAATGGGTCAGTTGGAATCTTTCCAAAATTCTGAAATGAATTGTAGAAACGTTAGTGATGGATTGAAACTGGCAAAATCGAAATTCAGAACTAAAAAGATTAGAACCAAATAATTCTAGGACTGTATAGCTCACTCAAGAGATTATTTCAGTCTTTCTGGTTTCCTCTTTTGATTAAGACAGGGTCTCATGTGTACCAGGCTGGCCTCAAACACGCTGTATAGCTGATGATGACATTCAACTCCTCATCTTCCTGCCCCACCACTCCAGCGCTGAAATTATGGGCATGAGCCACCCTCCTCAGTTTATCAACATCTATTTGAAGAAAATAGTTTGCAGCCTCACAGTTTCGATGAGTAACAAAGACGCAGTAGTGAGACTTTATTAGCCTGTGCAACTCCTAAGAGCTGGAGTAGAGACCTTTTGTGTTGATGAAGCTCCTCTCCCTTTCTCTCACTCTGCTCTGGCTTTCAGATCTGCCCTCTTAAACCACGGAGTTTTACTTTTTGAATTATAACATTGTTATGTCCCAGACTAGCTGGTCTTGTCTCTTGAGCTGAGGCAATCCTCCTGCCTTGAGATCTTGAGTATCTGGCTGTTAGGACTGTGCCGCTGTGCCTGTGGAATTTTTCTTATGTGTGGGGAACTGGAAGCGCCTTGGGGAAAGGATTATGAAGCAGAGAAAAGTCAGTTCCTTCCCTTAGTGTTGTGGTATTTTACAATGAAGACCATGGATATTTGGGGGGGGGGGTTACAGTGCCCACCTCCTTGGTTCTAGGAACGTCTTTGCTTTTCCAGAGTAAGTGGTAAGTTTCCTTTCCCACACTTCTGTTGAGCCTGCACCCTCTGAACGCACCTCACACATCTTTCCTGTCAGGTCTTTTACTAAGGTTCCCCCTTTTCTCTGATCTTCTGTTTCCTTCACTTACATTACTATGCTTTCTTTCCTGTATTTTGATGGTTTTATTTCCTGTCTCTTCTCTGTTGCAGTTTCAGCATAGAGGTTATGGTACATACAGTCCTTCACTTGTTTCTGCTCTCTGCTCTTGCTAACATGGAAGTCTCACCAGCTCTAGCTCATAAATCCTGCTCAATTCACAGAACTCTAGATAGACCTGGAGGGTGTGTGGCAGGGTTTGCCAGACTATGCCTGACTTCTACAGTGTGAAACCAGAGTCCTTCACTCAGTCAGCAGCTGGATAAACTATAAATTCAGGAATTTGAGTGATGTGGACCTAGGTTTAAGATATGACTTTATCCCATCTTGCACACTGAGTGTTTAAAGTCTATAGAATAAAATCCAATGATGCTGGTAGACAGAAAAATAACCATATAGGAGTTCAGTCACTGAGCACAGGTCTATTTCCAGTTGGTTCCTTGACTTTTACTGTAGCGATACCCCATTCCTAATGTCGATAAAATATAAGCTTAGGCAGAGTGGGGCTTTGCTTTAATCACCTCTGTGAAATATGACAGGTGATCAATATATTTTCCTTTCTGATTGAAAGTTAACTTTTTTAGTTAATGATTAGTAACTTAGAGAAAGTTACAACTGTTTCTGGGATTATAGAGAAAAATGGGATGGAGCAACACTTTCTTTTGAGTGTGAGTTCTGAATAGCTGTCATGCTTTCCGTTACAGAATGACAAGTTGGAGACAAACAACAGCAGTTAGCATGGAGCAAAGGGTCTAACAGACCTTTACAAATACTGGTTCTTTAAAAAAATTTAAGAAATTGATACCAGATGTATCAGCTTTGGGACCCTGTGCTGAGTTCTCTAGACTTTCCTGCTCCATAATTAGCTCATGTTATTTATCAAAGTGAACTCAAAAGAGTTGCAATAGAAGCTTCCTTGTCATCGACAGCAAACCTTTGACACCCAAAGCTCATCAGGTGAGGACTGTTGAGGTAGGGAGAGTGAGTTTTCTCCAGGAAAATGGCTCCTGTTAGGTGGCCCATTCTCCAACAGATGGCTGGCTCTACATCCATGTATACAAAGACAGCATTGATTAAACTCGATGGACTATGATAGAAAAAAAAAAAACCAAGTGACTGGGAGAAGGATGTGGACACGGCAGTTTGGAGCTGGAGGAGGAGTATGGTTTGAACTAAAACCTTGCAGCCTATTTCTACTTTTTCAAATTAAGACAACTTACAAAACTTTCTAAGATTCCATGGAGATTATTTGTAGACTGTTCTTGGCAAAAATTAGATATTCACCAGGGATTTCTTTCTTCGTCATTCTGTTCTATTTTAACATCAAAAAATACATTGTTTGGTTTTTTTTCTTAGTTGCAAGTTTTATCCAGTTAGAATTCTTAAGTCATTAATTTTTGGAAAATCACATACATGTATATAACGTATTATGATCATATCAAACCCTACATCACATATCTGCCCAGAAAAGCAATGAAACTCAAATCTCTAGAACTAAAATGTTCATAGTGAAAGCTGAAAAGAAAAACTAGATCAGTGAACATTTCCAGGTAGATGTTTAGCAGCCTGGAATGACTAGAGGCTAAATAACAGAGGACATAGAGTTACATCAAAACTTTCCCATTCCTCCCTTCTATTTGTTACCAGCTGAAGCTAGATACACTTCGCAATTAGAAATTGCTCTTTTAATTGTAAGTGGGTATCACTGAATAAAAATCAGCAAAAATGATGAGGGTAGGTTGGAGCAGGGGGAGTAGAAATAAAATAAAATCCAGAAAATGAAGCCAAAATACATTAACTTCAGAGTGAACATCTTTTGGCTGACTTGGGGTTTGGTAGGGATTGAGACTTAGTAAAATAACTCTTAAGAGCTCAAGGAACGACTGTCAGAGTATACACTTCCCAGCGGAGGGAGGGTTTATTGTTCTCCATCATTACCAGAACAGTTGCTATAGGCAAGGTTGGGAGTGGGAATAGATTTAACCTATGACTTGCAGTTTTTCTGCTTGGCAATCTCTTTCTGAATGAAATTTAGCAACTTTGATGATGTCTATTATTGCTACTCTGTAGTCGCTCAGAGAGCAGTTATTTCATGTCACAGGAAAGATTTTCTTCCAGGAGGCCAGTCAGCTTCCTGGACACCTGTACTTTTCTTTCTTAGACAATTCCTTCAGGTGCATTAACTTTGTTTGTAGATGAAGTGGTAGATGCTGAACTCAGAAAAGCTAGTCCATCTCATCTCAGTTTTACTGTCTCAACTTGTCTCTCCTTTCTCATCACTATTTCTGCTAGTACCATATAAAAGGCAACTTCCTGAGCAGGAAGCTGGAGGAATGGAGAAAGCTGTTATTTGCTTTCTGAGAATGCTTTGATATCAGACCTGGGATTCCACACAGTCAGGAAGACTGGTTGCTGCAGCTGTCATATTCAGGAGACATCCTTGCCAGTGTTTTGTGGTCAAAATCAAGGCCAGAGTGAATCTTCCAGGGTCTCTTGGTGCCACAGCTGAACGCTAAACACCTGTCTACTGAACTGAATCATCACAATACCAAGGTTCAGTCCAGAGGCTGCACAGTTCACACCAAGGAAGAAGGAAGCTGAAGCTAGGAGCCATGAGCTTAGAGAGAGACTGGAGATACAGAAATCTCCAACTTTTAGTAACTGAGGTGCCATTGAGACGTTTTCAATTGCTTTTAATCAGCTCCCTACTGAGACTGGACTCTTGGGCCTCATTATCTCAGACTCTGGAAGGGAAAAGAAAGGGAGTTGGGGGCTCTTGTGAGGTAAGCATCTCAGTGTGTCCCAGGCACTTGAACCCAGCCCTACAGGATATGGAGAAGCTTTACACATACTCCACTACTCCAGCAAAGCAGAGTAGGTGCTGCTGGTAATATTTTATTTATGATAGAGCACAGTTCAATTTAAATACATTAGACATGGTGTGTGCTAAGGATAGATGAACACACATGCTATTTATAAAGAAAAGTTTTGCTATAAATGGGCAAAATAGGAGAGGGACTTAACTGAAGAGTGGTAAAGAGTAACAGAGAAGGAGAGTGAGGAAGGAGGGATAAATAACACCAAGGGTCTTTGGAAAGGAAGAAACATTATTTTATAAGCTTGTTTAAAATCACATTATACATATAAAATGGAGTTACTCCACACAGGTGATAATGTCCCACCCAAGAGCATAAACTGACAGATACTCAGTGCCAAAAAAGGGAAGTCTCCCTTTAGTAGTGACTATAGGGTTCCAAGGAATCCCAAACAATATTGCATCCTAGCATGTGACTGTAAGTCCCTGTTGCTGAAGACACCACAAATGTTGGACATAACTTGGAGGAATTGAACTTGCATTGACCTGGAAGACTCTTCCTTGAGGGCTAGCTCTTATGTATAAGAAGATGCTGTGTAAGTTGTCAAAGGAAAAAAGTAATCAGCGGTCTTGCCCAGCAGTAAAGTTTATAAAGCTTTATAAACAAAGTTTATAAACAATGATCACCCCAGAAGATCCTCACAATGGTTCAATAGTGATACTTAAATCCTGGGATTAACCAATAGCTGTCTAATTGGACTATGAGTCTAATCAGTACACAATACTCATCCTGGCACTGTAAAGCTAGCCAACTACCCACGGATGGAGAGGTCAGAGACCCTAGAGAAGAACCTACTACTGCTGTTTTCCTAAATAAATACAGCTTCTCACTCTATTCTAAATATATCCTTATACCTGCATGTAAGTATGGCTATCATCTCTTAACAAAGGAGCTTCTTTTAAAGCAGTTGGAGGCTGCTACATAGATCTATAACTAGAAAAATGCATAGAATAAGTAAATGTGAAGTGTCTAGCCCCAACTTATAATGTAACCCCTACACCCAAGGCTTGGAAGACATTGTGGAAGACAGGGATAGAAAGATTCTAAGAGGCAAAGGTCTTTTTTTTTTTGGTAGATTGTGTCTTCTAGGCCTATCATGGATGCAGAACCCATGAAACATTGATGATATAGTCCACTAGATTTTTGATTGAGCACACTGTTTGTAAGAGGGTGTTATGAAGCCATGTGTGTTCAAATTACAGTCCTGCAGGTGATCTAGACTAGAACTGCCTCTCATGCTTGCACTCATGCAAATGTCTGAGCCTCACCCTTAGCACAGTGAATCAGAAAACTCAACATTAAAGATCATTACAAAGGCTTGGGTGTCTTTATCTTTGTGATTTTCTTTACAAAAAAAAATAGTATCTTCACAATCTTCACATTTAGTCTGGAGTTACTTCCAAACCCAATTGCCTGCTATATTAATTGAAGGATGACATAACTAAAGACTGCAGATTAGGGAACTTTACAGCAGCAGGTTCTTTCCCCACAGTCTGAAAGGTATCAACATCCAAGAATAGAGTGTATACAGCTTGATCTTCCCTTCTGGGTGTGCATGGGTCATCTTCAAACAATAGTCCTTATGTTTCACCCTTTGTATATGCAAACATGGCTTCTCTTTAAGTGTTAAAATCACTTCTTGCAGTACATTATTTATCAGATGTTGGCCCTACGTTATTGACTTCGTTTTATCTCATGACCTTGTGTCTAAATATAGTTCCATAATCAATTCTTGTAAGTTAGAAATGATCCAACCTACAACACTTATTTGTCCTCAATTCTGATAACTATTTTTTATATATTTAACACATTTTATAACAAAAGTATTTTATGTACAATAAAATAATACATTTTATTCTTCACTTCCTGGGACAATACTTTATCAACTCTAAATCTGAGCTCTTGAATAATAAAATTAGTCTTAGAAATATTTTGTCTAAGTTTGAATGCCACATTTTAAAGTGGGAGGGAAAAAAGAAATGGAGATAAAGAGACAGAAAGAAAAAAAAGAGGTGTGATTAATCTTTGATTTACTTTTAACAATCTTAATCAGAAAGAACATAGAGAATAATTTATATTAAAGACAAGCCTATTCTGTCAACTTTAAGTCTCCATGAAGTTTTGTAAGTAAAAAATAGAGTATGATGTGGAGAAACTAGAGTTCATTAAACCTAAAGTGCCAGTTATAAGAAGTACAGCTTTTTAAATAAGGCAGATTTTGGCATGGTTCTAAGCACTATTTTATTAGATATATGTAATATTTATTACAATAGTTGATCTCACTGTTTCTTGTCTCTAAAAGGCTTATGTAATAATTGGAAAGGAAATAATTCCTTTCATGGTTGTAGATGTTGTCAAATAAAAATAATTTGAGAAAATTACAATAAAATTATTGTTTTTTGACATTTTATTACATGAACATTATGACCATTTAAAAATTACAAGCATACTTTTAGTTAGAATTAAGATTAATAACTTCCACTAAAAGATTGAAACGTCAGAGCCATTCAAAACAAGACATGGTAAAAATACTAATAAATTAATTAATTTGAGGAGTAAGAGTCTCCATGTACCTCAAGAGTAGTGTAGAAGGATTAGACATGAAGATTAGTGCCAGAGGCCATAATATGCACAAAGAATTATTCTAGCTCCAGAATTATTAAAAGGAAGAAAAAGAAGTAGCTCCTAGGTACTGCCATGCAGGCACTCTCTGTAAGAACGAAGGAGTGAGAAGAAGGGAAGCAAACATACCACGCATGCAGCAGTGCTGTAAGACCTGTTTTTGGAGTTGACAGCTGTGTCAGAGCTAAGCTCATGTGAAACTGCTGTAGGCAGAGGGCTAGGTGTTTGCTTATTGGTCAGGGAGGACTAATACAAACTTCTGAATCAAAGCTGTCCTATCTATGGAATTCTGATAATTATGAGCATGCAATATATCTCAAATGGTGGGAAGTGATCACTTGATGGTCTTAGGCCTTCATGAGAACTGAAGAAACAGTCAGTATAAATAAAGAAACGCTGACTCCACCAGGCATTCGCAGTAATGACATGATGATTGACCAGAAACAGTTGGGCCACATGAAGAGTGAAATCCATCAGGATGTGTGTTCATAGGAATCTATATTTTTTAAGTGCGTAGGCTCTGCATTTGTTTATGTTGCCACATGTGCTTATGCATACCATGAAAACATAACTACTTTCGTAGTTTTATATTCTGTTGTCTTCCCTACACGTGGAGGGCGAGAACCTAAAACTGATCATGTTTTAAATGTAGTAAACCTTCTTTTACTGTTGCTAGTTTTATTTATTTTCTCTTCATAATGAAATGTTACATCTTTTTGTTTCCATTACAATAGCTTCCTTTATTGCTTCTAGAATTAAGACACTGGACAGAAAGAGATTGTTGAACCAAACCTTTATAGTTCTCATGACTCTAAGTGAAGTTTGTGAAGATGATACTTTGTTCTGTGTCAGAATATAAAATACCATAGTTTATTACTTATTTATCTAGACAAAGGTGATAATAAACAAACTGACACAAACTGGACAGCAACAACATACATACCAAATACAAATAAGCAAGACACAGAAAACATGCAAACATAGAAACAATAAGAACAAAAGCAGTGTGAGTGTGCATGCACACACATGTGCCTGTGCATATAAGAGATATCCTCACGAAAATTCACTACTGTGGATATGGGTTCAGATGTGTGCAAATGAATAAAAATTGTCATGATAATAAGTCAATAAAATGCATCAAAATGTAAATTAAAAAGAACCACTAGTTAAATTCCATAGACAGAGGGGATTGAAGGAGGAAACACGTGTCCGTTTGCACTTTCTCACATTATGAACATCAGTAAACATGGAGAAATATATATTTGCCAAGTTCTGCTAGAGATTTCCATGAATTGCCTCATTAAACCTTTGCAGCATCCCCATGGGAAAGGAAGGGATATTTATTTTTATGCTCTTTCAATTGTGACAACTAAAGAGACAGAGAGGTAGGTAACTCCCTCAATGCCACACAGACTGTCAATTGCACACCTATTTTTTTCCCACAGCATAGGTGAACCTATTTAAAAAAGTGCCCTATATGGCCAAACTTTTTTTTCAATTTAACCTAATTCTACTGAAAACACCTAGGTGACTTTACAAACTCAAACTTCTTGATAATACGCTGGCGTATTTGCTTGGTCTTGATGCTGTAGACAATGGGGTTCATGAGGGGTGGTACTAAAAGATACACGTAAGACATCAGAAGGTGTACAATGCGGGGAAGATGCTCACCAAAACGATGAACAAGGGATAAGCCGATCATGGGGATGTAGAATAGCAGCACCGCACAGATATGAGAGATGCAGGTGTTGAGGGCACGGAGGCGCTCCTGTCGGGAGGCTTTGCCTAGTACAGCATGGAGGATGAGGGTATATGAGAGGAAGATGAGCAGGGAGTCCACACCCACAGTGCAGGCCACAACAAAGAGTCCGTAGATATGATTGACAATAATGCTGGAGCAGGCCAGTTTCATGATCTCCAGATGCAGGCAGTAGGCATGGGCGAGCACATGAGAGCGGCAATAATGAAAGCGCTTAAGTAGAAATGGTAACGGGAGAATGAGGAGTGCACTTCGCAGCACTGAGCTTAGTCCCATCTTCACAATCCTTCTGGGTGTCAGGATGGTAGAATAGCGCAGTGGGTTGCAGATTGCCACGTAACGGTCAAAGGACATAGAGAGCAGAACCGACGACTCCACTAAAGACAAGGTGTGAATGAAGAAGAGCTGAGTAAAGCAGGCAGGGATGCCGATCTCTCTGGCATCAAACCAGAAGATTCCCAGCACGGTGGGCAGTGTGGAGAGGCAGAGACCCAAGTCTGTGAGGGCTAACATGGCCAAGAAATAGTACATGGGCTCATGGAGGGTGGCGTCTGTTCGAATGACATGGAGAATGGTAAGATTCCCTAAAATCACTGTCAAGTAGATGGAGAAGAAGGGAATGGAGATCCAGCCATGGAGCTCTTCCAGACCTTGAAAGCCTGTCAGAAAGAAAGTGGCCTTTTGGAGACTGCTGTTGTAAAAGATGACCATGGCTTTATAATCTTATATCCGCCAACCTAAGGCATAAAATATAGTCCACATAAATGAGTGACAGTACTGAATCCCCTGTCATCTAAAAGTTCAGGGCTAGGGAGTCAGAACAAATGTGCAGGCAGGGGACTTCATCTGTCATACCCTTTCTACAGTGGCAGAGTGGGGGATCATAGTGGATCTCTATAGTCTATAGATTCTATGAAACTTAGCCTCCAGTGTTGACCTCTCTAATATTCAATGAGATAACCACATATAATACTTTGTGGTGTATTTATCCTTTAGAAATATTTTCTATTTAATAACTGAAGCAATCATAATCACCTCATATGCATGATAAACTCAAACTAAAAGTACCATGAAGGATTATCTACTAGATATGGTGCAGAAAAGGTGAGCAACAACTCTGCACAAAGAACAGAGGAAAAGAGGCCTTAAATCTATTGCCTAGACTCTACTGCCTAGAACTCAGCTCACAGTGGACTATGTGTCTTGGCTAGGATTGATATGACATCTTGGCATAGTTGCCTATAATGGCTGAATAGGATTGCTTTGCTATTTCTTCATAGCCAGTACATTGAAAAGCAGTTGTGTCTTATGCACAGTGTACAGGGACGAGTTACTATCCATCACAGCCAAAGAAAGTTTGAAGTGGTGTTTGCCATGTTATTATACTAGATGCACGCCATTCAGTGACGGCACTAATTCTGCCACAGAAGCTCTATTGTTAGGGGCCAAATGCTGATGAGGGAACAATGACAAAGAGGTCAAATGATCTGGTTAAGTTTCCTGGCCAGGAAAGTACTAAACATAAAATCCAAACCATGATTCCGTCCAGAGTTAATGCTGTTGTTTCTCTGCATTGATGTTGCTGCTGCACAGAAAATTAGTTGTACAAGAACCAAGCAGTTCAAAATAAATTTAGTGCACAGTGAATTCTCTATTTTGGATGTGTCTGCGTGGCAATTGGCAATTTATATCATAATAGTAAATGAACCAATACATAAAGTAATAGTGAGGAAACACATTTGCTAGATGCAGTTAAGTCTGGGGCACATTGAATGCAAGATTGAAAAGGGATTCTAGAATTTCTAGAAGAATTAATGGAAATATCTAGAATTTTATCTATCTATCTATCTATCTGTCTATCTACCTATCTATATTTCTGTCTATATTTCTCTCTCTCTCTCTTTCTGTGTGTGTGTGTGTGTGTGTGTATGTGTGTGTGTATGCTTGGTTTGAGTGAGAGTGTATACTATAGGGCAGCTGCCATCTGTATGGAAAAATTGGTAGGAGATACAATGTGGAAAGCAGAGTTTGGGGCTTATGTTATAGCTCTGGAAGTGCTAAAATAAAGAAGGTACATAAGATTAGATTAATTTTATTAATGGATATAATAGAGAATCACAAGGAAAAATGAGACAATATAAATAAGATCTGGTTACTGCCAGTAATTGTATAAAAGATAAAGAAGGTTGTTTTAAAAATATTCTAGTGTGAAGTCCATAGTGACTCACAGAAGGTTTTCATAAATTGGAGATAATTAAAGAACTTGTTCCTGTTGGATTTTGGAGATTAAGAGAAAAGTTAACATTCTTTATGATTTTTTTCATTAAAAAAATCTATAGGTATGATGTCAGAAGCATTTTAAGGAAAAAGTATAGAAAGTTAATGATAGTCTTACTTTCTTTCAAAACTCTTCTTTTTTGTAATGCAGAAGAGCATGAAAAATAATTAAAAACATATAATTCTCTCTCCATCTTTGTCACCCGTAATGTAAATTAAAAGAAGCAATAATGGAAACGTCAATTTGATAATAACCCATTATTTTATGATTCTTAAAGAAAAAGAGGATCACTATAAGAAAGAAGAAAAGCTAGGGTCAATAGCATGAATTCAAGGGAGAAGTGAAGCCTTCGGGAGGGAGGAGATGAGGAGCAGACAAATGAATAGGGGATTTGGAGAGTCTAGTGCCAGTAGCTGGACCATGGTGCAAAATCATCCTGAGAATGGGAATGCGGACCAGGAGAGAAAATAGCCAAATGGAAATCTGCCACCAGTTAGAAAGGGATGTACAGATTCCCAGTGAAGTTTGTTCTCATCCACTTGACTCCAGTTCATTTCAGAGTCTGAGAAATAAGGGCTATTAAAGGCCATCTTCATCATCCCTCCGTCTTCAGACACAGAGGGTGTTTCACCCAAGGCATTCTATTCTAGTATGATATTGATTTCCAAACATTTTTCCTTGCATCTTTTATTTTTGTCATTATTTATATTCAATTGTGCCGAGGGAGAGCAGGAAACAGAAAAAGGAGAGGAAATCTTGGCTCACACCAGAAGGACAGGTTGGCTTCAACCTGGAGCTCTCAACTCTGGCACAGGCATGGAACCTAGTTACAGACTTGCTGCACAAATTTTTAAGAAGATGAGGAAGATGGGACAGAGTAGAAATAAAAAGGAATAATTCTTAGTGCTGGTCACTGTCACTTCAGATCAGTGGGTCAGCTGATTCCTCTAACTCACTCCTACAAAGGGATGTCATCCAAGTCTGTAACAGAACCTGCCCCTCTAAACTGAATTCTTTGTATCGTTATATGCAAATATATCAATTTTTAAATTAATGAAGCATTTTATCATTAATTATAGTACTTTTTTGGCTTTTGCTGTTGTCATCGATCTTTAGTGATGTCACATAACAGAGTTTTTGTTATTTTCCTTTGACTAACACAGTCCTCTCTGGTTTCCAGCATTCTCATTCTCTTACCGAATGTGAAGTGGACAGAGCTGTTAACTAATGACAGGCTTCCTTTCTACCTAGGGAGCTAGGACACAGCAGGAGCAGGTGATGTGTACAAGGCTGTCTGTGTTAGTGCTCTCTTTCTCTCTCTCTTCTTCATCCCTGCTCCTCTCCTATTCTGCTCTTCCTCTGCCTCCTCTCATTCATTCCTTTTCATTCTTTCCTCCTTAGTATCTACCATTTACAACATTAAAGAACTACAAAATTTCTCCCAAGGAATATCATAACCTAGTGTGGAGCTTGAATACTCCAAGTCGTTACAAAATTCACTGTAGTCATTAACTATCATAATATGAGTTTAAATAAGAATGATATCAATTACACTTGCAATTTTTAATGATCAAAGAACTACATTCTGACAAAAAGAGCAATGAGAGATTAAGTAGAAAAGTGAACATTCCTTTTATAAAAACATTCACAGTAGCTAAGAAAGGACTATGCCTCTAAGTTTCCTGTTCCCATGTTCACCCATCAAAACCTTGATGGTGTGGGGACATGGCTAGGAGGCAAAGTTCAGTATATCATCTAGGAGTGCAGTTTTCTCTTCTCCTAACTGCTCCATGTGACTCTGCTTGTAACGTACCTGAGCAGTAATAGCTGGTGAGAAAAGGACTTGGATGGCATGCTTCAATTCAAACCTCTAATTCAATGGCAGATTAGCTACAAGAATAGTAAGCAGTTTCTGTTTGAAATGCCTGGTCCTTTTAAAGTGTCCGAAGCTTCTTCTCAGGGGACTCAGCTGTCACTAACAAGTCCCCAAACAGCTCTCATGCTGTTAACAGAGCACTCAGGGAGGGGACCGGAGTCAGTATCAACAGAAGAGGCCAATGTTGAGAAGATCACGTTAGAACAACTTCAAGATTTGATACTGACAGTGAAAGCAAGACCCTCTGAGAACAAGAGTCTTATATTTAGAAAACACTCCTCTTTTTGCTAGTATATTTTGATTCCATCAAACATTCTTCTATGTCCTGGCATCAACTGGCAGGATTCTAGGTGAGTGATTGTAGACTGAAGCCCACACTGCACAGACTATGTGCTGGAGAGACCCACTTGTGTCCCTCCCTTCTCATACCAGACAATCAGATTAGCATGACTTTTGCAATAATATTTTGCAAAATTAATGAATTTAACAGGAATAAAGGAGTCTGGAGCTGAAGCTGATGGATGAGCTGATACAAAACGCTTTAACTCTCTATATCAAAAGGAGTTGCTGATAAAGAACTCTGCCGGGCCTGGAATGTGTGGGAATCATCCATCCCACATAATTGCTTTTCATTCTTTTTCAAAGTGGAGGTTCATTAAGACTCCAGTTTCTTACAACCAGACTCAACACATCATCATCAATAGCAATAACAGCAGCTGCAGCAGCAACAACAGTCTGTTTTTAGTGACAATCACAGCAATGATAGCTGCCATTTACTGGGAGATTAAATTGCTAGGCCCAGTATAAGATATTTTAAAACAAACTGTTAATTTAATTCTCATAACAACCCTGGTTATTATTTAGTATTATTTGTATCTTAGGGAAAATGAAACAGAAACAGAACAACCAAACTTAACTAGGTTTATACTTCCTGAAAGAGGCACTCCTGTCGTTGGAGAGTTAGTCTATGTTGGGTCCAGGGGGATCACGCAAAGATGAGAACACCACCAAGTCTAATAAACCAGAAGCAAACTTTATTCCAGAAACCAGATCCTTGGAAAACCAGAAGCAAACTTAAAAAAACAAAACAAACAAAAAAACACTGCAGGGCACAGAAGCTTATCAGCTAGCTGAGACCACAGCCAGAGATGGTGTTTGTTAGGCTGTGGCAAAAGGTCGGTTTCTGAACCACTTTTTATAGTAGGGGCACCAAGCATTATCTCTGAACAAAGGAATTTTTACGATCTTGCCCTGACCTTGTGGGTCAGTCAGCATAGGCCCTAAGGAGGGGAGTGAGTTTTAACGTCAATGGCTAACTAGGCAGCTATCATGAAATATATTTTAGAGTAGATTAGAGCGAAAGTAACTAATTGCAAGAAAACAGATGTCTTTAGCAATTAGTCAGAAAAGGGACTGCTAGTAATACCAGAAGGTCAATAAATTAACTGATTCTTAGGCTGAGAACTTAGGAGATAGCAGAAAGCTTTTCACACTATCTCAAGGTAAAACTCAGATACAGACTGCCATACTTTACAATCTCCATTACCAGAGATCATTAGTCAAATCTGTGTTTATACCTTGTCCAGTGTGTCTCCTGACACCTCCAGGCAATGTATACTGAAGCCCCTTGCCTCCCCGTTAATGGTACCAGTTTTCCATAACAGAGACAGTGCCTAACCCAGAGTTCAGTATCTCTGTCTCCTAAAGGTTAACTCAGTTCACATCTGTCATTTATCAAAGATGGCCAGAACACTACTCTCAATTTGCAGGAAGAAGCGCTGGCCTTGAAAATAAAAGAGTCAGTTGTAAAAATGAAATGACCTAAGCTAATAGAGGCTTCCCAGGCATCTGAGAAAATAGCTCACTGTGAATGACTGATCTGTGATCTGCTGAGAAAGCTGCTGATAGTCTGTTCTCATTCTCCTAGACTTATAACTTTATACATTTTTTTATTTTTACATTTTTATTTTTTGGAATCTATATTTTTATTTTCTTATTTTTAGACTCTTCAGTCTGCATGACAAACGCCTCTGCTAAAGATAACAGTGACCTCTTATCTTTCTCTATGTTAGATTTTCTTTTGGAAAACTATATAATTGACCTAGCTCCATGCTGTGGAACAATGGTCTTTTATCCTGTCACTTGTATTATTTTTAATAAAATGCTGATTGGCCAGTAGTCAGGCAGGAAGTAGGTAGAGGTGGGGTAACCAGGCAGGAAGTAGAGGTGGGGTGATTAGAACAGAAGAATTCTGGGAAGAGGAAAGATTTGGTCGGTAATTGTCACCCAGACAGAATGGAAGCAAGATGAGAATGCCTTGCTGATGAAAGGTACCAAGCCACGTGGCTAACACAGAATAATGGGTTAATGTAAGATGCAAGAATTAGTTTATAAGAAGCCTGAGCTAATAGAACAACCAGTTTATAATTAATGTAGTCCTCCATGTGTTTCTTTGGGACTGAAAGGCTGTGGGACCAGGTGAGACAGAAACTTCTGTCAACTATTCCATTCAGGAAAACAGATTTTTTTAAAAAATAATTTGGGCTATAACACATGATTGTAACATGGAGGGGCCTGCTTGTTGGGGTATCTGTCCCACCTGGTACCCCACAGGTGGCAAGCCTCAAAGAAAATCACACAGAGGACTCCGTAAGATTATAAACTGATTGACCCATTAGCTCAGGCTTCTTGCTAACTCTTATAAGTTAAATTAACCCATTATTTTTATCTATGTTAGCCACATGACTCAGTACCTTTCTCTGCAGGGCAGCTTAAATCTTGCCTCTTTGGTGGTCTGGGCAGAACTGCAGAGGGAACTTCCTGCTTCCCAGAATACTCCCATTCTCTTTGCTCCACCTCTACTTCCTGTCTGGTTTTCTCACCTGTACTTCCTGCCTGGTCAATCAGCGTTTATTCAAAATAAACAGATTGACAGAATACAGACAATTCTCCTGCACCCGTTTGGAGAGAAAAAACTGTGCCCATATTTCCAAATATTGTTTATAAATGTTCTTTTACATTTAAAGGGGGATAGGATATAGATAAGGATAATTTGCACTGGTATGGATTTTAAGGTCAATTTTGTTATATGTATATGTATTTTTGAACTTGATTAAGCTATTGTGATTGTGTAGATCATTTAAAAATGTAATGTATAATTAGAAAACATAGGTTGTTAATGGATAATCATCAATATTAGTCAAGCTTGTAGTCATGTTAATTAGATTTTCTAGATATATAGAGATATATTTCATTAGACAGGCATTCTTCATATCTTTCAAAGACTACAGAATATGGCATTTAATGTTTTAATAACTGAGGGCTTTTTATGACAATGAGACACGTCTGCTCCTGGCAGCACCAGCTACTTCAAGAGGAAGATGGGCATTGAAGAGGCTTCTTATGGAGTTTGTTAGCCATTTGGGCAAGAAAATGCTCTTGCCTGGACTGTTGAATAAACTGGACACAAAGAACCAGCAGAGAGAGAATTGCTGAACTTGCCTAAAGGTGAGATGGTCTTTTGGGGTTTCTGATTCATGAGTCTGTGAGACATTCTGCAGGACACAGCAGATAGTGACTGAACTGTCTTTGAAATTTCCTGCTTTATGGAAATGTCTGTTGGATACTATGGACCTGTAGGCAGAAGATGGATGCCCCAATGGTACAGGAAATCTTTGGGTGACTGTACAGGTAGCAAGATGTCTGTCATTTCTAGAGTTTTGGAAGTTGCTTACTTCTTCTTTACTTAGGTAATATTATATCCTTATTGTGTCTTTGATGGAGTTGAAGAATAGATAGATAGTTATAGTTTTCCTTAGTTATGATAAAAGATAAAGTAGATATAAATATTGTAACTATAATTCTTGCTTGATACCTGTTTTGTTATATGTAATTTTACTAAGTAAAAATGAAAACTTTCTTTTTTGTTTAAACAGAAAAAGGGGAAATGATGTAGGAGAATCATCTGTCTATGTGTTACTTTCATTGGTTAATAAAGAAACTGCCTTGGCTTTTTGATAGGGCAGGATTTAAGTAGGTGGAGTAGACCAAACAGAATGCTGGGAGAAAGAAGCAGAGTCAGGCAGACACCATGATTTCCCTTCCTGAAATGGATGCTGGCTAGACTCATGCCGGTAAGCCACAACCTTGTGGTGGCGTACGGATTATTAGATATGGGTTAATTAAGATGTGAGAGTTAGTCACGAAGAGGCTAGATATAATGGACCAGGCAGTGTTTCAATGAATACAGTTTCCGTGTAATTACTTTGGTAAAGCTAGCCAGGAGCCAGGTGGCCAGACGTAGCCCGCTGCTCCTTTTACACATGATATCTAAGGATTATTTGGGTTTTAATGGTGCAGTATTAGTGATAAAAGAGTACCATAAAATAAGAAAGTGGGAATGAATTAAAACCTCAGGGTCACCTGTATCCTACCAATGAATTCATTTTCTGAAACTGAGGGACCCAGAATGAAGATAACCAGGTCATCCATTGGTCAGGAACTGATCTACTGAAAGAATAGAGAAGTGAACCATTCCTTTGGCATATAAAACCTCCCCATTCCCCTGTTACACAGTATAGACAGAACTGATTGAAGCTAATGAGGCCCCATGTTAATGGGCAGTAGATGGAGTGGTCATAAAGCCAAGTAGCTGTGGATAAAACTCTTGTCCCTGATTGCCGGGAAGATGTGATGAGAAGGTTAATGAAGGCGAAACAAAAGCTGAGCTCGATGTGAATGTTTCCTTCTGAGACTATCAGAACAGAGATTATGTGCACCTCTCACCCAAGATGTGTAAGAGGGGAACTCTGGACTAGGTGAGGAATGGAGCCAATCCGTGCATGACAAAGAGACCAGCTTCCCAGGGAGTACTCCTTTGGTCTCTCTGTGATGCCTGGCTCTATTCCTCACTATGCCAAAAAAATATAATAAGATAAAACAAAAATTATAACATTGAAGTTCGACAAGACCAATAAAAGGAAAAGACCCCAGGAGAAGGCATAGAAATCAGAAACTACTTGGTTTGCACGCAGACTCGGGAATCCCATAAAAACACTAGCAGGAAGTCTTAATATAAACTAAGAGGACCTGGTATAGAGCTGTGCAGGTCCTATGAATGCTATTTCAGTTCCTGTGAACTTAAATGAACTTTAGCAATGTTGATTTAGAGGGCCTTATTTATTTTGGGTGTCCTCCATCCCTTCTGGCTCTTAAATTCTTCCTGCCTCTTCTTCTGGGGTGTTCCTATGCTCTGAGGGAAGGATTTGATGGAGACATCCCATTTAGGGTTGAGTGTTCTGAGGTCTCTTACTCTCTGTGTAGTGTCTGGATGTGTGTCTCTACTTGTTTTCATCTGGTACAGGAAGAAGCTTCTCTGATGATAGCTGAACAAGGCACCAATCTATGAGTATAGCAGAATACCTTTAGGAGTCACTTCAACACTATTTTTTTAGAACAGTATTATTTGATTTTACTCTAGTTCTGACTTGTCTCAGACTCTTGGCCACCCGAGCAGTGCTGAGTATGGGTTCCATCTCATAGAATGGTCCTCATGTCAAATCAGATATTGGTTGATTACTCCCATAAACTTTGTGCCATCATTGCCCTAGCATATCTTGCAGGTAGAACATTGTTATAGATAAAGGGTTTGTGGCTCACTTGGTGTTTACTTTCTCTTTTGATCATGTACAGAGTACCTTTCTATACTGAATAGGCTGGAATATAGTGGTGAAAGCACCAGCTAGACATTTCCATGTTCAGGGAGTTGTACAGGTACAAGTGGTGTGGACCATATAGCGACCATTGCTGCTTTACAAAGTTCCAGCATTTCAATATCCCAGCCCACACTTCTCCAACACCTTTTTACTTTCATTTTTCGTGGTTCTCAGTATCAATGCCTTTCCCTTTGGGGAATTTTGTTTGGGCTTTGGTAAAGGACAAAAATGTGTGCAACGTTGGCCTCCCTGAACAAAATAATTCTTTTGAAAAAAAAAATCCCTGTCACTGTGGAATCAGGAATTCCAATATACCCCCTACTTACACCAAGAACAGGAAAGTTAGAGATTTAATAGACACACTTGATCCCAAGGAAGAAATGCCTACAATTCAGATCCTCAGCCTGAGTCCACTAAGGGTAAGAGCTCGTTAATAAACACAGAGAAATCAGAATGGTATGGTATAATGGGAAAAGAGTAAGTAAGACATCAGGACCTTCCCTTTTGGGAACTTTATGAGGTGAATATGCCTGTATAGTAAGACTAAGACACTGTAGTGTAGTGTCTGCTCCTCAGGAGACCTTTACCAAGGAAAAAGTCCTTTTCCATTTGAATAAGGCTCTCTATTTCCTTGGGGGTTTGAGGAAAATTCCTGCCTGATAAAACTGTCACTCTTCTTATCTCTAACAAAAGGAATTTGTGACCCCTTCATTAACATATGACTAGTGCCTATTGTCTAGGTCAAGGCTGGCATCCTCAATCCCTGATTTCAAGCTACCCCGCCCCAGAAGCAGGTCTTTGGCCCAGTGGTGTTATGTTCAGTACTGGGGTCTTGTGTCAGTTTGTGGAGAGTGCTGCACACTCTTGGCAACAGCCTTGGTTGTTTCCCCAGAGAACCTATTGGGTGCCTTTGGCTAGGTGTTCTGAGCAGCAACTGTCTAAGAGGAAAAATGCAAAAGGAATGTCAGAGTCAAAGTAGTAGGAGCCTGTGGAACACTGATTTCTAGGCCTGCTGTTAGAGTTGCGCTCTTGAATTCACACAACATATGCACAAGTGGGGGTCTTCAACTTCTTACCCCTGAGAGCGAAAATGCTCACAAGGGTCTACCTCTCCATGAGGATTTACAGATGGTTATTGGTTGGTAGGATAAGGAGAGCATTTATAAACAACTTTCATGAAACTAATCAGGCTACATTTGTGTGTGCACTCACACACACACCACCACCACCACCACCACCACCAAAAATGACATGAAAGTGAAAAAAAAAAAGACATCTAGTTGGGGAAAAGGAAGGGGAGTTTCAGGAGTGGGAAGATAAGAGAAGACAATGAGGGTGAATGTTAGCTAAACAGAGCATGTGAAATTATAACATGTCATAATGAGACGTATTACTAGATATAATAAATGCATGCTAATAAAAACATTAAAAATACCGTCAGAAACAGTATGGTACCCTTTTCTCCCAAGCAAAGGACCAATTAACCTATTTAGTAAACTTGCATATGTTTTAGCCTTTGTCTCATGGTTTGAGGTTAGTAAGAAGGAAGTGTTTTGCTGGGAAAAAGTGGTACATTCCAAAGATGTATGGGTAAAAGTATTTGCTTATTATAGAGCAAATTGTTCCCTGAGAAGGGCTCTGTATAGGTAGGTGAGCATCTCACTGTCTTGTTATGTATTAAATTTCACCATGTCTGTTCTCTTTCTTGTAATACACAGAAATACATATCACATGTTTTTGTTTTGTTTCTTGAATTTTTCTTCCCTCATCTCTGCTGTCTAGATGTGAGCAAGCCACCTTATCTCTTCAAGTAACCAGTATTAACAGGTAAGAAACTACATTTAAAATGGGACAGTGCAGGTGGGTATTCATCAATCTAGAAACAAATACTAATAGCTTCCTCAGGCCCTTGACAAAGGTGGTCAATATAGCCTTTGGTTGAGAACTTTTCTAGAATTGTATCTTTTATAATTGTATTAGGAGATTTGTAGAGTGATATATTAGTTCATGAAACTCCTCATATTAAAGTTTGTGGTTTCCCAAATAACTCAGGATCACAGATATCTCTCTCTCTGCCTCTCTCTCCCTCTCTTTTCTGCAAATATTTTAATATATGTTTGAGATAGTCTGTTTGGTTTAAGGTGCCATGCATCATTTGGGCTTTAGTTCATTTGATAGTTAAACCATATAAGGAAAAGTATGAGACTCTTTAGCACAAAGCAAGGCTACAAAAGGAAATCAAGTTTTGTATGAGAACCATCTTGGGAGATTCTCTGTACGTTTGACACTATGTGGCAAAAAAAGTATCAACAATCAGTTTCATTTCCTTAAAGGATGAAGCATGAGTATGCACAGTAGAATAGGAGGGAACCTGGAAAGAGATTGGTTGCTCTGCACGCTTTACTCATAGCCTCTTACTTCCTCAATCACTGAGAGGAAAGAGATATCTTAACAGAGAGAGCTGTTACGGAGTTAGGGAGAAACCTGGTGCTAGGGACATTCCCAGGAACCCACAAGGTGATCCCAGCTAAGAAGTGCAGCAATAGTGGAGAAGGTGTCTGAACTGCCTACTGTTAAGAATATTTTCTACCAGAGTCTCTCCATTGGCGCAAAGAATTCCAATCAGACCAGATAAAGACAAATTAAATGCCCGAATTTAATAGATGGTGGACTTCAGGATGGCCAGGAGTATGGCAGGGGGAAGACAGATGGAGCACACTCGCAAAGCCAAAACCGCCCAGCGTGTTCCTTCTCCGGGCAGCTGCCCAAATACCCTGTGGGAGGGGTCAGCACTTGGCAGTCTGGGAGTTGGAGTTCAAGTGCTTGGCAGGCTGGGAGTTGGAGTCCGGACCAACACCTTGGCCTGTAATCAGATTGGTCACTATCATAATTGTCATCATAGAGCAATCATCCAGTAACTGAAGGAACCAGATGCATAGATCCACAGCCAAGCACCAAGTCGAGCTCTGAGAATCTAGTAGAAGAGAGGGAGGAGGGATTATCTGAGCAAAGAGGGTCAAGATCAGGATGAGGAAATCAACAGAGAACTGAACCACGCTCATGGGAACTCACTAACTCTACATGGAGAGCTTTGAAGCCTGCATGGAACTGAACTAGGCCCTATGCATTTGGGAGACAGTTGTGTAGCTTGGTCTGTTTGAGGAATCCCTGGTAGTGGGACTAGGATCTATCCCTGGTGCATGAACTGACTTTTTGGAGCCCATTTTCTATTGTGGGATGTCTTGCTGAGCCTGGATTCAGGGGAAAGGGGCTTAGTCCTGCCACAACTTAATGTACCTAATGTACCAGGCTTTGTAGGCTCACCATGGGAGGCCTTACACTTTTAGAGAAGTGTGGGGGAGGGGTACTAGAAAAGGAAGCTGGAGGGTGGGGCAGCAGGAGGAGAAATGGGAGGGGGAATTGTGACTGGTATGTAAAATAAGTAAAAATAAATAAAAAGATCTTTAAGATAAGTAAATAATAAAATAAAAACGAAAGGATACTTTTGGTGATTGTCTGAAACAGACATGTAGACATAGAATTATGTATAAAGAGTACATGAATGAGTCACAAGAAAAGTATTTGTTTTTGTTGTAAAAATGTGTATCTTTCCAATAAACACTAATAATGCTTATACAGAGTATTAGAAGGGGAAATATGAAGATATATAGGGAAAAGCTAAATATTTGGAATGAGCATTTCAATGGAGTGGGAGAAAGAACTTTGGAGGATTCTGTGAATGGTAGCCTAATGTTTACTAAGTTTTCACTAATTTATTTATTCAAAAGATATTTGAGTGTATAGTACAGACAATTTCTGTGGTAACAACTCATCTGGAACTCATATTCTGTCACTGAATAATTATCTAGAATATTATAGAAAATATGTTAGGCCATCAGAAATGAGTGGAGAACAAGAACCAAATCTAGCAGTCAAGAAAGGATATGTAATCTTTATGTCTGCATTTATAGTACAAGATCACACTGAAGTGGTCTGGTATCTTAAAGACTATTGACTGAGGAGTTTCTACACTTCCCCCTTTTGTCTAAATAAGAGAGTTCTAAACCTAATAAAAAACTATATATAATAAGAACTAATATTAAATATAAAAATAGAATTACGACCAGCATAAACAATATCAAGCAAAAAAATATGCTAAATGTTATCCTAAGAAGTCTAAATCCTGTATTAGAAATGACTTGACTAAGTCATGAGAGGACTATGACTATCTAATCTTCAACCCCATTGAAGACCTGAGAAGGGAAGTAATATTTCATAAGTAAACAGGAAGTGCAATCAAGCAACTTCCTGAAGGCAGATGTCACAAAATAATCCCACACTAGTTCAGAATTATGAATAATAAAGTATTATTTATTTAGGGGAAACTTACAGATAACTGTTCTAGATAACAGTCCTCTGCATGAACAGGAAACAGGAACAGATTCTAGCACTCAGAAGTGAGAGCCAGAAACAAGAGAACAAGCACATGTTTTATAGCTGCATTTATAGTATAAAAGACCTTGCCCAAGTGGGCTGGTATCTTAAATGTTATTGGCTTAAGGAGTGGAATATGTTCTCACAGCACCTCCCCCTTTTGTTTAAATAAGAGAGTTCCAAACCCAATTCAAAACTATATACACAAGGAACAGATATCAAGTATAATTAGAATTACAACCAGCATAAACAATATTAAGCAAGGAACATATGCTAAATGTTTTAATAAACATTCTATTCTAAGGAATCTAAGTCTTGTATAGGAAATGGCTTGGCTAGTGCATAAGAGGACAGTAATTATGACTATCTAATCTTTAATCCCATTGAAGTCTTGAGAAGGGAGATAATATTACTTGAACAGGCAGGAAGTACAATCAATCAGCTCCCAAAGCAAGCAATATATGGCAGAGACAATCAGCTACCTTAGCAATCACCCAAAGACTCATTTGCAATGCTGAAGCAACCAACTTTGGCTATGGCCTAGCATGACTGACAGGCCATTTTCAGAGGCAGGAAAATTTTTAGAACCATCTTACCCTGTCTTGGCAAGATTTGACAATTTTTTCCTTGTGTCCTGCTTATTCATTTCCAGATATCATGCACTTTGTCAGTGCTTGAGGTATAGGCAGTTCCTTGCCCAAAAGTCAATTGTGCCAAGAAGAAAACAAACTTCAAGTGGAGTGGCTTTGGTGCTCAACATTCTCTCTGGAATAGATTGGTGCTGTCAGGAGCAGTCATGTCTCATATCAGCAGAACCCTAAGTTATTTAAATGCCATGTTCTACAGATCATTGAAGTGGTTGAAGATTACCTATCTAGACAGAATACAATCTCTATGTATATAAAAAAATCTAATTGATCTGACTGTATGTACAACAAACATGAATAATGATTGACCTATAATATTTAATACCTGTATAAATTAAAGATGAAGACTTCATGAGAAATATAATCTCTATGTATCTAAAGAACCTGATTATTCTAACTATGACAAACATGACTATTGACCTATAATTCTTAATACCTATATAGCTTAAAGACTAAGACTTCATATTACAATATTAAACAATCTTTAAACAACTGTGCAGCAAATGAGGACAATGACAAAAATGTAAACAATGTTTATATATCTTGATCACAGGTAGAAAATATATAGTGCAATATAATAAATATATCCTAAAATTTTGTATTAGTAAGCAAAATGACTTAAGCAGAGGTAGAAGCATTCATGCATATAATATGACAGAATAACTTTGCATAGATATACAAATATTATAAATAGAAATACAAGCATATTCAATATAGCAAATATAATTTGAAATTGTATCAATATACAAGAATCTATACCAATGCAAATTGTCTATAAATAATAGCTCATAAGTATTTACTCTATTACTCACTATTATTAGTGTGAGTAGCTAATACTAATCTACCTATTATCCTATTCATTTTCCCTTTTATTTTTCAAAGGAGATCCCTGAGCCTACAAAATTTCCACTCCAACCCCCAACCCTAAATCAGTTATAATCATCCCATAATTGATGTCCCTAACCCTGAAAACAAACTTTTTTGGGAGAGGAGATGTCGTCTTCTAGAATTACTTCTAGATATCTTGGGGGTGATGTTCTTTCTATGGGATACTGTAAAATATAAGTGATGGTTAATTTTCCAGATTACTGTCTAATATAATTGGGAATAGTCTGATTATTTGCTAGGATTTTTCTAAAGTTCTTATTTGAAGCTCTGGCCACAACATTGTAAAAATGTACACCATTTCAACTAACTATGTTGTAATCATTTTGAGTAGCTGGTACTCAAAATCAGTCTTAAAATAGTGCTCTCAGCATCATGATGGCATGTCAACCAGGTGAAATTGTTGTGGGGCCCCATTTTCTTCCTGGAAACTTCAAAGATTACTTCAGGAAAATTTATTGTCCATTGTGAATTTTTTTTAAATATTTATTTATTTATTATGTATACAATATTCTGTCTGTGTGTATGCCTACAGGCCAGAAGAGGGCATCAGACCTCATTACAGATGGTTGTGAGCCACCATGTGGTTGCTGGGAATTGAACTCAGGACCTTTGGAAGAGCAGGCAATGCTCTTAACCTCTGAGCCATCTCTCCAGCCCCCCATTGTGAAAATTTTATCTTTAAAATTAAACTTAATGTTAAACTTAAATTAAATTTAACTCAAATGTTATAAATATAGACATAAATTTAATGAAAGGTATGATAGAGACAAAAATAGGTCTGGAGAGAAGTAAAATTTTTCTTTATTTTTTTCTGTTTCATACCATATGGTTGCTGACATGAGAAATTCTGAATTTTTCTTTTAACAATTTACTTGAAATTAGAGAAGATAGCCATTGTCCAAATCCAAATCCAGCTCTTTCCTTTTTTTTTAAAGTAGAGATACATACATGTTTAGGTAATGAAATTTTGCCTTGCTGATGGTATACCATCATAAGTCAGATTTCTCTTTGCTTGGTGATTCTTTCTGGATAGTTATCTTTTCTCTTTTAGGCATCTAGATGAGCAAGGTCTCTCAATATTTTGAAGATGAGTATTTCCTGCAAAGACAAGAACAGAATCCTGCCCCAACCCTTATGAGGTTTCCTTATCACCTGTATGGTTGTCACCTCTGTAGATGAACTGACATTTCTCTTTCTCAAGTGGTTTCTCTTTTTCAAAGTGAATATTTATTAATTTTTTTGGTATCCTTGGCTTTTCTTCTCCTGTGGAAGCAAGAGTAAAACCATTTCCCCAATGTAGCACATTTAGTTTCCATTGCGAGATCAACATATCCTTGATATGCACCAACTGATTTAATTCAGAAGTTTTTTTTTCTATTATCCAATGTCTTTCTGCAGGCATTTTTCCTTTCTCACTAGTGTTAAGAAAATACAAAATTAATAAAGCATTATGCAATTCATTTCTGGGGGTATTTTCTGTCCCTTTTATTTATTTAACATATTCTTTATAGTTAGATTTGATCTTTCTATAACCGCCTGACCTGTAGGATTGTTTGGTATACCTGTAATATGCTTTATATTATAATAAGAAAAATCTGTTTTATTTTCTTAAAGACATGTGCTGGACCATTATCTGTCTTTATTTGTGCAGGTATACCCATAATGACCACAACTTCTAATAAATGCATGATCACTGAATCAGCCTTTTCTGAGCTCAAAGCAGTTGTCCATTGAAAACCTGAGTAAGTGTCAATGGTGTGGTATACATATTTTAATTTTCCAAAATCTGCAAAGTGGAATACATCCATCTGCTATATTTAATTCCTTTTTATACCCTTTTGGGTTACTAACTACAGGCATCAGTGTTTGGTTATAGATAGAGCAAGTAGGACAATTCTTTATAATCTCCTTAGCTTTTCCCCATGTAATTGAAAACTTGTTCTTTAAACCTTTGCTATTGACATGATGTTTCTTATGAAATTCTGAAGCCTTCAGCAAATTTCTAATCAATAATAGATCAAATTCTGCATTACTTTGTGCTAGAGACCTATCAAATTCTTATGGGATCAGATGTGTGTTATGTGTATGGGACAAAGCCTATTCCTGATTATATCTTAAACCCTAATGAATAATAAAGTCAATTCTGCATCATTTGATATAAATTTAGTGGTTTCAATATGCAAAACAACTCTAATTTCATATTGTGAATCAGTAACTATATTGAGAAGTTCTTTAAAAATCTCTTAGTATAATGAGAATAGCATATAATTCTGTCTTTTGTACAGAAGTATAATGGCTATTCTACGTTACTTAAATCTTCTGATTTGTAACTTGCCTTTCCTGATTTATTTGTATCAGTATATTATATATGGGCTCCAGTTATTGGTGTATCATGCACAATGGAGGGAGAATCCAAGTAGTTCTCTTTATACAGATAATTCTACTGCTTTTGGGATAATTGCTATTAATCTCTCCTAAAAATAGCACAAGCTCTTTGCCAGGCTTCATTGTCTTCTGATAGTGTTTTAATTTCATCAGTAGCAAAAGGCACTACAATCTCTTCTTGGGCCTATTCCTGCTAGTTGACAAAGTCTCAATTTTTTTCTTATAATTAATTCAGAGACTTTTCCCAAAAAGTTTTTAATCTTTTACTCAGTTTATATGGTAAAAAGATCACTTCTAAGAAAATATTTTCCCTCTGCATTAAAATTTCTGTAGGGGAAATTCTGGAGGGCAATATGATTAAAATGCAGTTAAGATTTGGATCCTCCTGATCCACATGTGCCTCCTGTAACTTTTCTTCAAACAAAGTTAATACTTTCTCAGCATCAGTTGTTAATTTTCTAGGACTATTTAAGTCCTTGTCACCCTTCAAGGTTTTGTTTAAGTGAATTATTACATCAGGTGTTATTTCAACAATGGGTCATAGATCAGAAATGTCTCCTAGCAGACTTTGAAAGTCATTACAAGTCTGCAATCAGTCTCCCCTAATTTGAGCTTTTTTTTGTTCTAATTTTCTGTAAACCTATTTTATAACTTAGGTAATTGATAGAATCTCCTCTGTATTTTTTCAGAAACAATTTATAATTCCCATTTAGGCAAAACTTTCTTTACTTCTTCAAACATTCTTTCTAAATTATGTGCATTTGAATCAGATAGCAAAATGTCATCCATGTAATGGTAAATTTTAGATTTAGGAAATTGTTTATATATTATTTTCAATGGCTGACTTACAAAGTATTGGCACAGGGTGGCACTATTGAGCATTCCCTGTGGGAGGACAGTCACTGATATCTCCTAGTAGGCTGAGAATTTTTTCTGTTCTTTTCTTGTAATGGTATAGTGAAGAAACAATCTTTTAAATCGATGACTACAAAAGGCCATTCTTTAGGTAATCGGAAGGCAAAGGAATTCCAGATTGTAGAAGGCCCATAGGTTGAGTTACCTTGTTGACAGCTCTTAGATCTGTCACCATTCTTCATTTTCCAGAATTCTTTTTAACAACAAACACAGGAGAATTCCAAGAGTTGATTGATTCTTCAATATGCAATATGGTGAGCATCTAGATGCTTCTGTACTAGCTGTTTTAAAGCCTGCAGTTTGCCTTTTGTTAAAGGCCATTGTTTACAACATATTGGTTTCTCACTTAACCATTTTAAAGGTAGGGCATTGGTAACTCTGAAGGTTTGCTAGTTGTTTTGTGCTATTTTACAACCTGAATGGCTGGTGATTTTTTTTTTTTTTTGTAGAACCTTATAATATCCTTCCTAGAAAGAAACATGAGTTTCTGGAACTGCAGAAATGTTAATCTTTGTATTCCGTTGCTGTAGCAGCAGGTCACAATCCTATAAATTCACTGCAATATTAGCCATATAGGGCCTCAACCTTCCTCTCTGTACTTTTGACCCTAGGCATTAAACCCATCTTTTACTTTACTTCACTTGAGATTGGCTTCCAGTTCCTAGGAATTGAACATCCACCTCTTGAAGAAGTCAGTTTAGATGCAAAGGTTCTGGAGTAATGATAGTCACATTCACACCCATGACTAGTAATCTCTCAATTACAATGTTATTTATATACTATCTTATCATTGATCTTTGATCATTTATAGAAGTCTGCCAAAATGTACAATTCCTATTGGAATTTTTTTATTCATTCTCTATATTTAGTCCATTATCTAGAAAAATATGTTTTTTTTTAAATTTTTACTGCAGGTACTGGATTTTTTGTTTTCTTGGTGAGAAATGTTTTCTACAATGACAGGGAATGACTGGACTACATTTGACCTGGGGGCCTGTGAGAGGACCTCCAAGGAATTTCACTATGTTATCAGGTTTCTTTGTTTGTCTTTTGTTTATCTACATCATTGGTCCAATGGTGACCTTTGCTACATCTTCTACATAATCCAGAAGATTGAGACCTTCTATTTTTGTCATTCCCAGAGGAGACATTATTTCTCGGAATGCCTTCTCAGATGTCCAATTCTACCAAAATTAAAACATTTGGAATTTAGGTGTCTCCTCATACCTTTGGAAATTGTTTCTTCTACCCAAGTCTCAGTAATATTGTCAAATGTCTCTATGCTCATTATATGCAGGATCCATTCATTCATTGGTTCTGATCCAACCTTTAAAGGCCCAAGTGTTGAAAGGGGGCTGCTTGCTGTTTCCTGAAATAATCACACAGAAACTGTATTAATTAAATTGTTGCTTGGCCTATTAACTATAGCTTCTTATTGGCTAACTCTTACATATTAATTTAACCTGTATCCATTAATCTGTGTATTGCCACGTGGCAGTGTCTTACTGGCAAAGTTTTGGCATGCCTGACTCTGGCGACAGCTCCATGGCTTCTCCTTCACTCTGTACTCCTTTCTCCCAGTATTCAGTTTAGTTTTCCCTGCCTAGCTCTGTTTCCCTATAGCTCTGCTATAGGTCCAAAGCAGTTCCTATATTAAGCAGTGATATTCACAGCATACAGAGAAAAATCCCACATTATCTCCCCCTTTCTGTTTAAATAAAAAGGATGGTTTTTAACTTTAACAAAGAAAAATTACATATAACAAAACAGGTATCAAGCAAGAATTATAGTTACTAAACTGAATGATGGGAATACAGTTTCTATGTGATTATTTTGGGGCTGAGCAACTGGGAGCCAACAAGTGGCCTTCTACAATACCCAAGTATCTTTTTGCATTTTAAGATGGCATTATCAAAAGTCAGAGATTCAATAAGTACTCATCTAACTTCTGGGTCTGTTACTCCTATTTGTACAGCCTTGTTAATCTTTGTAAAATGTCACTAAAGGGTTCTCTTTGGCTTATTTAGCCCTAGTATATAATTCAGTTCTTTTTCTTAGTTCTTGAATCTTGTCCTAAGCATTTGGCTGCTGTGTGGCATAGGAAAATAAAGAGCTTGATCCTCTGGGTCAGCATAAGTGCCATCACCAAGACTTTGATTTTGGGAAGCCTCAAATCCTTTTACTATTCCCCATTGTTCTAAAATTTTGCCTCTTCTCCCCAGAAGCATTTCCACAGTTGTTGTAGCTTGTCTTCCAGGTCTACTGAAACTAACTGAAGGCAATCTTGTGTGGTAGCCTTATTTCTTGTAATCCACATTTTTACTCTCTTCATAACAAATGGTGAATGCAAGATATAAGATACTACTGCCTACTTAATATCTTTTAGATTGTTTATACCTATAGGTTTCCATCTATATTCTTCAGGTCATTTTGAGAACTTAGTACTTTATGATTTGTCAGAGGTGATTTCAGGGTAAGAAGCTAAAACCCTTGACAAGTCATCTCTGACTCTGACAGGTATTGGTGATGCTAAGTCCTGCCCTTTTACCTTCTCTCATACCACTGTCTTTTATAAAGCCTGACTCTTTTGACCTGTGAATATTTCTAATGCTTTCTTTGGCTCACTTAACCTCTTGTCCTCATTCGGCACATATGCTTCCAAGGTATGAAAAATTTCAATTAAGGATAACTTCTTTCCTTGGATATTATTTGAATGGCATGCAGATTGCCATCCTGAAGAGATACTCTATCTGCTAAGTTATTGCAAATTTTTTTAACAGATTTTGATTGTCAATTTCAACAGTATGAATTCTTTCAGATAATTTCTCAGAACTCTTTGACATGGATTACATTTTGTCTGTCAAATTAATGTTGTCCTTTTCAATGGTATTAATTTTCATCTAACTTTTGATTTTGATGGTACTAATCTTGTCAGCTGTTCATTATTAGTCTGTAAAAACTATATAATTTCTAAAAGTGCCTGATTCTTAGCTCTATTATCAAACCATGTTCTTAAGGAAACCAAAGGTAAGTCCCAATATCCAATAAATTGATGTATCAGAAAAACCATCTAAGCCTTGCAGAATATTATCCACAGTATAAGCAAAAAGGTTACTAAATTTCTGGGTGGTAATATTGTCTGTAATTATATGGCTTTCAAATTTATTTATTTATTAATCAAATAAACTTTCCTTTGTTATAAGATTACAGTAAGTTGTTTTAGATGTAATAATCTTTATTGGCCATCAGGTGTCACGACTGCAGCAATGTAGCAGAGAAATGTGACCAGCAGTGGCATGAACAGAGGTAGAAACATGCTCTTAATTTGTTACCATATTTGTCAGTATTTAAGCAAGCACCTACCGGACTGTTCCAGTAATGCCAGCACCATTTCCAAAAGTTACTTTTTAGTCAAATCAATCATAGAAACATAGAGTCAGCTTGACGGTATGTAAATTTCCTTTCTTAAGGTTTGTTTTTACAGCTTTATTATATTTTAAAAAGTTCCCTTCAAAGTTTCACTTTATTCTTCTCTTCTTTTTCTAGAACACTCAGAAAGTATTACAATTTAAAATAAAATTCATTTTCTTCTTCCCTTAATAAAGCCTTGTCTTTCACACCTCATACTTTTCTTCCTTCAGAAGACCTCACGCTCACTTTGCATGCTTTTGCTTTACTTTAAAATGCATTTAATTACAATAGAATTACATCACTCCCACCTTCCTTTCCTCAGTCCAGAATCTCCCAGGTATCATCCCTTGAATCCCTCCAACAACTGTCACCACCCCATTTCCTTTGGACTTTGTGGCAGGGTCTCCTGTATCTACTCATGCTGGCCTTGCACTTGCTGTCCAGACCAGGATAACCTTGGACTCCTGATTTCCTGTTTCTGCCTCCCGAGTGGGAGTACTGGACTCTAGGTGTATACCACCACACCAGGTAACATGGGACCGGGGATCAAACTCAAGGCTTCTTACAGGTTACAAAAGAACAGTACATGTGAGATACATGCACAGACCCCTTGTATACCTATGATATTGAGTTATCATATTACTATTTTTGCTAGTTCCATTTCGATATATTGATTACACTTCTTAACCATCAGAGACACTCTTTTTTTCAGAGAAACATAGGAAGAATACAATTAGAAATGGTCATGAATCAGTTTAAAATACCTTAGAAAATTCATCTGATAATTTTATATTTGATAGAGACATCTGATTCTTCTTACCATAACTTTTAAGTGAGACATAGACACATCTACCTATATAGTTTTGTCTATCATATGAGAAATAAGCTTGCTAAAAGTGCATAAAATTAAAGTAATTCACTGTGGAATGTGTTCCCATCTAGATATTTAGTAAACATCTGTTTATTTGATAACATAATTTGAAAGCTGCAAGACACTAAAAACATTTGGAAACTATTTGAGTCATGTAAATTAAGTCACTAATTTTAGCCATGATCTCAGGTAATTTCCTGTTATCTGCTTTTATTGTGCATACATGTTAGGCAAACTTTACAATCCCAAAGTAGTTAAGTACAAAGGATTTGTTTGGGTATGAAGCTTGGGTGATTATTTAATATTAGGCAATAGTTAGTATTAAGTAACCCCTTTACTCCTCTTATATTCATGCATTCACTTTAGGCTGAATTGCTAGTGCTATGTACAAAATGTCTTACTCAATTTGTATAGGCCTTTATTTATTTCTAAGTAAAAAGGAATAGAATTCATTTATTGTATTTGAATTAATTTTGTAATGATGGCTAGAGGTAGACAATATTACTCATGTATACCACACATAAATACATATATATATATTTATATAGACACAGAAGGAAATTTTATACATTTTTATATTGAGTAAAAATTGTAATAAAAAACTTACTAGTTTATAAAAAAGTTGTATCTTTAATTTATTATACTTTATTCTTGAATTCAAATTATATTTTTGAGGAAATGGGACAAAATGAGTTTACTGACTTTTAAAAGAGTAAAATATAGATTTTAAGTTTTATAAAATTGATATATAATTTTGAGATAGGGTTTTAAGTAACCTAGCCTGACTTTAAAGACACTGTAGAGACAGGATGATGATGAACTCTTGATTTTTCTTCTCCTGAGTGCTGAGATTAGAGAGTGTACCATCATGCTTGACTGTAATGATACTGTTTAATCAAGCTTGTAGAGATACTTTTAAGGTTTTTGTCTCTATGCATAATCAAATGGAGATTTGAACTACCTTTTAGGTGATGTTTGAGAAGATATCTGTTTGATTGCTTACAAAGCTAATGTGGATAAGTACTCAGTTTCAATTAGCTGGTGTCTTTAATGATCAGATGGGCATTTTTGTTTTGGTTGTAGAGAGGCATGAGCCTCTTGTGGGTTCCGGAGAGCTTAGTGTTATAATATTCCAGTAGTGACAGCTGATGGGCCAAGGTGGGGAGGAAAATGTGTCAGAGATGGACAAAGGGGAGGATGGAGTCAGATCAGGAGTAGCACAGGGAAGGACTAAAGGGAACTGAAGGGAAATTTATAGCTAAAGGAGGAAGGAAGAACAGACAAGTGGGAAGGAGTGTCACAAGGGTGACAGTGTAGGTAGTGGTGAGATTCCCTAAGGAGGCCACTGAAGGTTCAGATTATTTCCCACAAATGTATGAAAATGACAAGGGTCAGCAGAGTTCATGAGCCACATTGCGAACAAAGGGTCAAAAAGATGTGTAAACAAAGCCTATCCAGACTGCCCTGGGATGATAAGGGTCAGTTGAAGAGCAAGGAAATCCTCACAAGGGGAAACTAACTAATCCTATCATCAAAGTTGGAGGACTAAAATTGTACAATGTAAAGATGAGAACGGAAGTGGAAAGTGGAGGCATAGTTGGGAAGAGGGTTTAAGTGAGGCCGAGCAATCTGCTCAAGCGTCTTCTCCATTGTGTGTAAAGGTCATAGAGATCTGAAGACAGACAGCTGCCTGTCCAGAGCTTGGACCAGATGATTATATTTGATGTTCAGAAAGGAAGTGTTTAAGAAATTAAAACAAGTGACTAAAAATAACTTCTCCTGTCAAAGAATTTATTCTTAATGTTTGCTTTAGTGATTTCATATGTAAATTTGTTATTTTCCAATTAATTTTGGTTTATGAGCTGTATAGTTAAATTTTTAATTCCCAAGACAGTATCTTGAGAATGACTAGTTTAAATGAAGAGACTATCTTCATCATGTTTTATCACCAACCCATATTTCTTACGAATGTATATTGTTAGTTTTCAAATAAACATATTAAATATTCCTTTAAGGATGAAAACTTTTGGGATACCATAGTTAAGACAGATAATTCTATTTTGGTAAAAGTAGAAATAAATTTTATGCTTACATTAATGTCTCAGTCTTAAATATTAAATCAAGAAATTTACAAGGTTGATTCTTTGATACTGGTAAAGACGTGGAAAGATGATTCTGAAAAGTTAACATACAGAGTGAATCATTACTGATTCATTCTTCTTGGTTTTCTGATTTAATTTTCATGAGATTAAACATATTTGTCATTTTTGTTTTTGACACAGTTTCTCTAGTATCACATTTCTTATCTGTTGGCTCTTCACACAGTATATAATGGGATTCATCACTGGAGGCACAAGCAGGAAAATGTCAGCCATGAGGATCTTGGTTATAGGAGGACTGTGTTTGGCAAAACGGGAGACAACAGAGAGGGAGATGACAGGGACATAGAAGATGAGCACAGCAGAGATGTGGGAGACACAGGTGCTGAGGACCTTGAGCCTTTCCCTTTGGGATGCAATGCCCAATACTGCTCTCAGGATCAGAGCGTAGGACAAGAAAATACATGTTATGTCCAGGATACCCGAGAGAGCCACAAATAAACCATAGATGGCATTAAACTTGTTGTCTGAGCAGGCCAGCTTCATCACATCCTGGTGGAGGCAGTAGGAATGTGACAACAGATTCTTCTTGCAGTATCTTAGACGCTTTAGAGTTACAGGAAGCGGCAGGATCAACAAAACATTCTTGAGAGCAAAAGCAAGCCCGATTTGCAGAACCCTGGCACTTGTAAGGATGGAAGTGTATCTCAGAGGGTTACAGATGGCAACAAAGCGGTCAAAGGACATAATGAGAAGTACAGATGACTCCATAGCTGAGAATTCATGAATGAAAAACTCCTGGGCAAAACACACATTGGGAGAAATTTCTGGAGAACTGAACAAAAAAACCTTAAGCATGGTAGGGAGGGAGGAAATGGATAGTCCTAGGTCAGAGAGAGCTAACATGGAGAGGAAATAATACATGGGTTCATGCAGTGAAGGCTCTGATCTTATAAAAAAGAGGATAGTGCAGTTGCCGAGGATGGCTGCAGTGTACAGGAGGCATATGGGGATGGAGATCCAAATGTGTGCAGATTCCATCCCTGGGAACCCAACCAAGTAGAAAGCAGGAATTTCAGTAACAGAGACGTTGAGAATAGACATGCTAACATGGCATGTGTAGGAATCAAGACGAGCAACTCCAAAGATGTGTGTTGTGGTGCTGAGTATAGAATAACTTAAATGCCTGACTTTGTCGTATTGAAACCTTTAAGGTGCTGTTAAACCAAGAGATAAAGGAAGATGTCCTTAGAAATGTATGCAACATGAAGGGAAAAAGTTCAGAAAAACTATAGGAGTATGTATCAGTATCCAAATATGCAGTACGTATCAGTATCTACATGAACATAGCAGAACAAGTCAGTTGACAAATCTTAATGATCACTACATGAAGGAACGCTCTTAAGTTTTTTTCTGATTTAAGTCCATTTTTCCCCTCTATTCTTTTCTCTTATACATCATTGCTTTCTGAGACAGATAGATTCTCGAGTGATTCTGTGCTTATTGTTGTTTATTACACACATACAGGTTACAAACCAATCTTCCAACAGGCATGTCTCAATTGATTCATTGGGTACTTGTGTTCCTTTGCTGTTGTTATTGGGTACTAGTAGCCTGGGTTAGCACAGTCTCTTCACCATTGCTATGCTGCCCTTCAATGTGCAGTGCTTAGTTGGAGATGTATATCTCAATGAATTCTTTTTGATGTTGAACATTTTCAATGATTGGTCTTGTGTTCTTCAACTTTTAATATTGTCAGTCACCACATTAAGCACGCTTTTAGAATGCCTTCTTCATTGAATTTTATTAGACATTTCATTTTAATTACTAATTATATTTTTTCTTTTTAAGGAGTATGTATTTCTGTATATTAACTATATAAAACATTTAGTTTCATTGTAATATTACAATGCACATTTGTAACTTCTCATTTATTCATGTTGAATTTTTTGTTACATTTTGAAGTTTATTTTTAAATGTGTGTTATTATAATATAGTTACAACATATCTTTATTCCCTTTCTTCCCTTCAAACACTTTCTTATTTCAAAATTCATGGCTTTTATTTCACTAATTATATATATATGTATATATATATGTGTATATATATATATGTGTGTATATATATATATACACATATATATACATTTGGATGGTTTGTCATATTTACTAATTCTTTTAAAATTTGTGCTTGATTTCTAATTTATCATAGCTATTAAGCAATATAATTACTCTTGTTTTCCTTTAAAAGTGAATTATTTTTAAGTCACCATGCTATTTTGTTTACATTTACCAATCTATTTATTATTTTCCGTTCAATTTGTTGTCATCCTCTCATGTTATTTATAATTTTAATATTTATTGTTAGATAATAGTCATATACATTTATGGGACAATATGATATTTTGGTGTACATATACAATGTGAAATTATTGTTTCTTCAAAGAAATTATATAGCTGAAAAATTTCGTTGTTGTAATTAATGCTTTGTGTCTCCCTTATTCAATGACCCAGATCTATTAATTATCTTAGTACTTACGTCTGTTGTGTGGCTGGTGTACTCCAATTACCAAGACATGCTTCTGATGCCGATATGAAAAAAGAAAAATGTTAGTGGAAAGCTGAAGATGTGTTGCAAAAGGAGCCTGTAAGGGGTGTTTTCTGCTTACTTGCTTCATAGGGCTAAGTAGAATTACTTGAAATTTTGGTTTGTAATTGTTGTTTTTATTTGTTTATTCAGGATAGATCCCTCCAAGGTTGTTTAATGCTAATTTTGTTGAGGTAAATGAAATATATCCAGGGATGTAGTTTTTTTTTTTTTTAACTCTTAGAGTCCCTGTCCCACCACGCTCATCTACAGACAGGCCAGGTCTCACTCCTTCAGTTCCCACCCCCCCGAATGTACCTGTCTTTCCTGCTGAAAAAGAGATCTTGTTCCTTGTCCAATGCCTTTTAGTTGTTCTCCAGAAACGGTACTGCCAAAGTTAATAGTTAACCTAGTTAGTCTTGGTATTCTTTGGGGCACGCGTTGACTGACTTGCAAGGTCTTAATTTTCTAACCGTTAGGTCTTTTAATGCTGCTTGAGGTCTGGTTTTAAATTCTTCTACAACAAACCCAACTAGAATCTTTTAGTTTATATCAACTCTCTTACTACAATAAAAGTACATGTTTAATAGCCAATCTAGAAATACAGTGCAAGAACATTTTTACTTGTCGTTATCAACATCCTTATATTCTAATGACAAAATCCCCATTTCTGCTTACTTGGTCCATATGGCTAAAATTCACAGTTAAAATTCTGAATTTCATTAGAATATGTTTTATGTTTCCAGAACGTCTATTTATTTTGCTGTAAAAAGCATACATTTTAGAAATTTTATTGGAAGCTAGAATGCTACTAGCTCTACCTTACTTCAGAAGAGCTTTCAGCATTAACTCTTGCTCGCGGAGTTGTAGGGAAAACAGCTACAGTAAGAGACAGAGAAGGTTTTCAGAGTGGGGTTAGCCTGAAGTGCAGCATTAAATTGAAGTTAAACATGAGATCTACTACATTCTTTATACTAATAGTGAAATGATGTTAACGAAGTCAATTCTGTATCATGGGAAGTTTTTCAAATCTTTTGTATACTCGCTTCTATATGGAAGTGAGGATTAAATGGTAACACTTATAGTTGGATAAGGGTAAGCTGCTCTTCTTGGCACTCCTGACTGATGAGGTCTGCAAAAGGAACATTATGGTTTTCAGGCACTTACCAAAGTGTGAACCACCTGGCCTGCACTTCAAGACTAAACAGTGTTGAGCCATGATACAGTTACAGCAGTCTTGATGTCAGTCACATTCTGAAAGGCTGATTATATCTCTTTCTCTCTGACGCCCTTTAGTAGATTTAAGGCCCTAGGGATGATGTTACCCTACTCTATACTCAGAGGGAATGAAATGCTCATCAGCCCCTCATACAGTTAAAAGTCCATTGAAGAAAGGTTTGGTTCATTTCCCAGTGTGAATGTGATTTTAATGCTTATGATTAAATATCTGTGAAGCCACCTCTACCTCATTGAACAAAATTATTTATTTATTTTTGTCTTTACTTTCAGATGCTTCTAGAGAGCTGGCCACAGATAGTTTTGTTTGTGTGACTATAACTGAGAGCATTCATTTTTGCTTCTTTATGATTAATGTAACTTTCTCTTTAAAGTACCAAATACTGGCTTTCTTTAAATCATAAAGGGCCCTCAAATTTCTTTTTGGAGACCAGTCAATATACAACATTGCCCAATTATATTTTATATGTTTACAGGAGTGTATTAAAAATCTTATGTATGTGTATGTGGGTGTGCACTTCTCTCTTTCTCTTTCTCTCTCTCTCTTTGTGTGTGTGTTTGTGTGTGTGTGTGTGTGTGTATGTGTGTGTCCACTGAAACTGGAAGAGGGACTCATCGCCTCTAGAGCTGGAATAACTGGTGGCCTTGTGAGCTTCCCCGCTTGGATGCTGTGAGCCAAACTCTAGTTCTCCGGTATAGCAGCTATTGCTCTTAATCACTGAGCCATCTTTCTAGCCTTCATTTAAAAAATACTTCCTAAATTTTGTGTTCAGGGAAGTGTTATACAGATTTAATAAATTAACCTTTTATTATGACTTGATTATCAGAGAATTTTTCCTGTGATATCTTGGTAATGATATTCTTATTCCAGTTTTGACTCCCTGTAAATTGAACAGTGGAATTACTGAGTGCAGAAGCTGATTGAGAGTGTTCTTTGAAGTTAAGAGTCTATGAGAGTAAGAAAGAAACAGCTACCTGACAATCTGAATTCACTCAGTTACAACAAAGTCACAGTCAATGCTGCAGAGCACTTTGGTGTTAATAAGACCCTCCTTCAGCATAGTCTGGAAGTGAAGAAAGGCCCTGAGAATTTTTCATGACCATTGACAAATCATTGCACTTGTTTCTCCTTCAGAAAAGGCATTTAGTCTTGGTTTTTGTGGTGCAGTGTAGATAAACGAAGCCCTCATCAATGTTTTGAGTAAGACCTGTCTCCTATAATCCCCACTGGAGAAGTGATGCTAACCTGGCATGCCAGGGCAATAGATGGGTGATACATTGCTATTCACCACCTAGTGCATGGGCCAGTGATAAATTACAGCAAGCTTCTCCAGGCTTCACACACAAGGTCCCTGCAGTGAGGGTGACAGGAGGACTGTTAGCACAGCATTCTACACTGCTGTGTGCTTCAGTTGTCCTGACTTTATCACTGCCACCTGAATCTTCTCGGAATTTTACACAGCCCTTAAACAGCATTTTGCTTTGCCATCATACACTTTACAAACTGAGGCTTTGCCTTTGTCCATTACTGACAATACTGAGTAAGAGCATTCAAGCATTAGGACATAAGATTTCTGTAGCAACAACATATCCGGACTCATCTGCATTGTCAGAATTAGTATCACTGACTTTAATGGAATCTAGGTTTAGAAACATTTAACTATTTTTTTTTTTGGTTTGTTTGCTGACATATCAGAAAGACACAATTCGACCTCTACCTCAAAGTTTAAAGGGATATTTGACCTCTGGTGAAATTTTTACATCCCTGCAACTAGAACCTCTAAACACATAGTGGCAGGAAAAATTGGAATGAAAACATATATCCCACACATGGTAGATGGAGGTGAAGCTTAGCAAGGACAGCAGGGGTTCCATCACAGAGTAGTAGTTTTATTAAGTTGTACCCTGGAAAATATCATATCATTCTTTCAGGAAGCATCACTGAGGCAATGATTCTGTTTTAACATCACATCCGATCGCCCTGTCACACCAGAGGCATCTAGGTCCCAGTTACTAAGCTCTAGGACTCTGGTCATGCTACACAGCTTCCTGGGAGGACTGGAAACAATGGGAACAGCAAAGATTTCTAATGAGCTTAAATTTTTATCTGATAAATTTTGGCTTCAGATTAATACATAATTTCCAAATTTAAAGATTATTCTAACCATACTTCTATTTTTTACTGTGCATTCATGTAAAATGGTATGCTCAGCATTAATGATTATGAAATAAAATACTCACCAACTATGAAAAATATTGAGTAGTTTCCATGTCTTGCAGCATCAGTCGCTCAAGCATTAATTATTTATATAAATAATGAGCTCTTTACGTGTAAGCTTTCTTTCATTTTTAATGCACAGCAAACTTGTTTATACATATAATTTTAAAGGGAAATTTCCTTATGTTTTACTCATCAGTAAATTTCTAATTTTTATACTTATTTTATATTCCTATACACACAGCATCACATTAAGGCTTCTCAGGTTAAATGCAGTTTCAAGTAGAAGCTTTGAAGGCTTCCTGTTCTAGGTAAGAGCAAGCGAAAACTTGTAGCATCCATCAATTATACTTTCTTTGCTGGAACTTAGATGCCCTGTTGAGATTTGATGCTATGTGAGCTTCAGTCATGCTTCATGGATAGGTAAGTGACAGTTAGGTATGAGTAACTTACAATTGCACAGCATGCATGAAAGCCTGTGTGGATTTGTGAATGCACACATTCCCACTTCATTTCAGAGACTAGAAATAGTTGATAGCTAATAAAGCTAATATTTCTATTATCAGAGAGACTGAATTGTAGACATAGGTAAATGTCTACAATAGACAAAACAAGTTTATTCTGCCAAGACCAGGGTCTCAGGAAGGAAAATTTGGGCTTCTGATACATGAGAGAAAAATCCTAATGGAAGGCTTTTCGTCTTCCCAAACTCAGTAGTAGGAGTTGGTCCTTATTTTCTTTTCCTCAGTCCTGGGAAATGATGCCTATTTCACAGTCTATCAAGTCAATCTATGTCCTTCTTAGGATTTCTTTCCTAAGTACTTCATGTTACAATCACTACAATTAGACATAACTGTAGTGGTTAATAGACACACAATTAGTCAAGGTACTGGGAATAAGTGTTCATATGGTTCTCAGAGAAGAATAAGTTATTTTTTCTCATATATTCTCCTTCTGTGGGCTCAGACAACATCAAGGAAGAGGAGGGCAAGAGTAAGTCTGTCTTTAAGACCTTTGTACTCATGTGCTTATGTGAGCTGTGGTTGTCGCTCCAAGATCTGTACAAGATTCAGTAGGAATTCTAGCAAGGAGGAAGATGGGCTCATTAGCTTCTATTCCTAGTTGAAGAGCTATTAACTTTTGAAGGCTGCTACAGATGAACAGTTTTCTCCAGGGGTGTGTGCCTTGATAGTCTGACAACACTCCAAACCTGTGTGCATATACACAGCACTAATTAGACTCAGAGGGTAATAAATAAAAGTTAAAAAAAAAACAAAGAAACAATGATGCTGGTAGGGTATGTGGGTAGACTTGGGAGAATTTGGATTGGTGGGAATTAGAAATGAATCGGATAAAAAATGTTGTGGACATGAACAAAATTCTCAAAATATTTAAACACACACATACATTTTATATATTATATTAAAAACAGAATGGACATAAAAACCTTTACTTATTATGGAAAAGGACGATATCTTGATACTACTTTGGATAGTAAAATGTCATGAGGATATCAAATAAATACTAAAATGAATATAAAAACATATATTCCTAGACAACAGGAAGTTAAAAAGAACCAAGGCCATAAGCTGACAATCCAAATAGTCCTAGACATGTTTAAACTACAGTTTTAAATATGTCTTTCTATAAATAGTTTGAAAACTGACAAAAAGGAAACCTGGTTTATGAGTAATGATTAAATATAAAACTTAGAGTGAAAATATTTCAGATAGTTGTTTAATAAAGAAGTCACAAAATATGTGTAAAATATCGTGAGTTGGAGATAGAAATGACTCCTAAGTTATTTTGAGCTCAACGTGATTTAAAACAGAACATAGCAAGCTAGTGGTGCATTTTGAATGAGAAAAGCTCTCTGTGGTTCCCATGTTTAAACATTTTATCTCTAGCTGATAGTGTTGCTTGGGAGAATTGTAGAACTTTTAGGGGGTGGAGCCTTGTTAGGGGAGTAGGTCACTGTGGGTGAACCTTGAGGTTCTGCAGTTTGGCTCCACTTTTCCATCACTCTGTGTTCCGACTGTGTGTGAGATGTACTTTGTTACCCAACCTCTCCTGTCATCACGTTTCTGCCTGCCATGATGGACTGTAGCTCCTTTTAAACTGTGAGCCAAAGGGAATCCTCCTTTTATCAAGTAGGTTTGTTTGTCAGAGCAACGAGACAAAGGACTAATATGCACAGAAGGAAAGAAACATCTCAGGCCAGTCTCTTGCTCACTAACTGAATAACAAAGGGAATCACCATGATCGTATAACCGTGAATCCCAACAGTTAGAAAGTAGGCTTATGAAATTTGGCATCTGATCTTTTAGACTATTTTATTATGAACAGAGGAAGGGGACATATCTTCTGATTGATGAAGTTATGAAAAGCCTAGGGAACATATTTTATAATAAAATATTGAAATTTTTTATAGTATATAGAGGAAAAAGTAATGTTTTGTATTGTTTTACATTACATTGCACTGAAGATCTTAGCTAATTCAATAAGAAAAAATATAATAAACGATACAAGACAGAAATCAGGACAACATGAAGCTGGCATTATCTGGGGGATTTGAGTCACTTAAGAGAGCCTACCAATTGGTTGTGTAGTACCAAAGGATGGGCCCTCAAAGCATACACACAAGTAACATTTTATGTCTGATAAGATTATATTTAGAAATTATATATTTATATATTCCTAATATGTATATAGTATATACTCCTAACACACACACACATACACACACACACACACACACACACACACACACACACACACTACATGTTCCTGAAATGACAGTGAAATAAAAGGCCATAAATTTGAAGGAAGGAGAACTTGGAGGGGTATGTGGGAAGATGTGGAAGTAGAAAAAGAAAGAGAGAAATGTAATTATAGCCTCAAAAATAAAGGTGGGTTGGGCAAATAAGAACAGACATGAAGAAATCCAAAGAATCATTATATCATCCTTTCAAAACTTGTATTCTACATTATTGGGAAATCTGAAAGAAATTAATAGATACCATTTAATAAGTTAAATTAATACCAGCTAAGCAATTTAAATTAAGGAAATAAAAAGTCATTAAAAGTCACACAACTGATAGAAAACAAACAAACAACAACAACAACAAAACAATGACCAGAGGGTTTAAGCTCAGAATTTCACCAGATTTTCAAAAAAGACCTAATACTCCTCAAATTATTCCATGAAAAAGAAACAAATGAACAATGTCAAATTCATTTTATGAGGCCACAATCACTCTGACACCCAAATCACATAATGATTAAAGAAAGAAAGAGAATCACAGACCAATTTTCATTACAAACATGGATGTGAAAATACTCAATAAAATACTTGCAAACTGAATCCAAAGACAAACTAAAAAGATTATTCACCATGACCAAGCAGGCTTCAGTCCAGAGATGCAGGAATGGTTCAACATATGAAAATAGTCAATATAATTCATGATATAAAAAACTGAAATAGAAAAAAATACCAAAACCACAATCTCATTAGATACTAAAAAGGCCTATGTCATAATCCAACATCTTTTCATAATAATGTCCTAGAAACTACAGGGATGAAAATAACATACTTCAACATACTAAAAGCAATTCAGAGCAAGCCTACAATCAACATCAAAATTAAAAGAAGAGAAATTCAAAGCAACTCCCCTAAAATCAGGAACAATATAAGAATGTCCACTTTCTCCATTTCTATTCAATAAAGTACTTGAAGTTCTAGCTAATGTAATAAGACAACAAAAGGATATCAAGGAATACATATTGGAAATGAAGGAGTCAAAGTATTGCTATCCACAGAAAATATGATAGTATACGTAAGTAACCTCTAAAATTATACCAGGGAACTCCTATGGCTGATGAACACCTTTAGTGAAATGGCTGGATACAAGGTAGAATAATAGACCACCTATATACAAATGACAAATTTACTAAGAAAAAAATCAGGGGAATAGCACCATTCATAAAAGCCACAAAGAAATAACATTATTTTGAGTAACCCTAACCAAACAAAATCAAATGAAAGACATGTATGTATGATTAAAATAAAAACCTTCAATCCCTTGAAGAAAGAGATTTAGGATGTTAGGAAAGATCTTCATGCTCATGGATGGTAGAATTAACATAATAAACATGACCATCTTATAAGTAACAATCTACAGATTCAATGCAATTCCCATCAAAATTCTAACACCATCCTTTACAGACCTTTAAAGGACAATACTCAAATTCATATGGGGAAAAACCCAGGAAGGTTAAAACAATTCAGAACAATAAAAGAACTTCCAGAGGGATCATCATTGCTGATTTCAAGCTGTACTACAGAGCTATAACAACAACAACAACAACAACAATAATAATAAGCCCTGCTGTGGGCACTCTTTCTGCTCCTTCAGCCAAGAGCCTTTAAGATACCAGCCCACTTGGGCATGTTCTTTTATACTATAAATGCAGTTGTAAAGCCTGTGCTCACTTTCTTGTTTCTGGCTCTCACTTCCAGCTACCAAACTCTGTCCCTGTTCCCTGTTCATGCAGAGAACTGTGATCTAGTACAGTGATCTGTAAGTCTCCCTTAAATAAACAACCCTTTATTATGTGTAATTCTGAACTAGTGTGGGATTATTTTGTAACTTCCACCATCATCTGATGCTCAAACATGGGGACCAGTTCACACTTTCTGGGATCACCAGCCATGTGGCCCATTAGGCACTGACTCTCTTGCCCTTGGCTTTAGTCATCCCTGAGACACAACAGGCTGCTACTCAGTGCCCCCAGCTTGCAACTCACACACTGCCTCTCTGTGTTACATACCAGCCCACACACTGCTGCCTGTGATCCCAGCAGTGTACACAATCCATAACTTACACTGATGAAAACCTTTTTTTTTTCTCCTGAGCTCCAACTCTTGGACTTGTTTGATCACCTTAATAACTGTTCTTAATTTGTTAAACAAAGCATATTTTTCAATACCTAAGTAAGCTACATGTGCTATTTGCTGCTGCTAGTGTTTCTTGGCCATGAGGCTGCAACTGCAACACCTGCTGACTGATTATTACACTTACTCCAATTCATTGTAACTACTTTACGACAGGTAAGATCTGAAAAACTACAAAAAATGACTAATAACATCCAGGAGTTTACTAATTATTTTGGTTATACCATGGAAGGTATTGTGCAAGATTTATGCTATTTTCCTTCCCTTTATTTGATTCTAGAAATTAGCTTTGTTTTTAATATTATCTCATTTAAAAAGTGGTTCATTACTGTGGAGATTCAGCATCAATTTGACAAAATTATCTGAAAGAATTTGTATGGTTGAATCTATTGGAATCTGTTGAAAAGTTATGATATGTCCAAGGATGGCACATTATCTTTACTGGGCAAGTTTCATACCTTAGAATAGAGTACTGGACAAGAGATTCAGACTTTTAAAAAGGCAGTAGTAAAAAGATTTGAAAAAATTGAGAAATTTATTGAAATTGATGAGTAAGGACAGAAGGTACAAGGACAGGATTTAGCATCATCAGTACATGCCAGACCCTGGGATGACTTGCACAGAGTTTCAACTGCATATCCAGTAATTTCCACAGAAAGACCATCTATCACAAAGTGCCCTAAGGTATTCAAAAAATATACTTGGGAAGCAATACATATGAGCAATCTAAAAGAAATAAAGCAAGCAATAGTTTCTTATGAGCTACAGTCACCTTTTGTCAGGAAAATGGTGAAAATGTGGGCTTCACTCACTATGGCTACCCCACATGATTGGCTTCAGTTAATCTCAGTGGTCCTAGGAAATGAAACTCAGCTGCTTTGGAAGTATTATTTGAGAGAAGAGGCAGAAAACTTAGAGCAACAGGGGAAAGCAAAAGGATTTGAGACTTCCCAAGATCAAATTCTTGGTGAGGGTCATTACTGTGATCCTCAGGAACAGGCTCACTATGATGGCCACATCTTGTCTCTGTGCAGCACAGCAGCCTTAAATGCTTGAAACAGTATTCAGGAACTAGAAAAGATGATTGAGTTATATATTAAGGTTAAACAGGGCCAGAGAGAACCCTTTACTGACTTCTTACAAATATTACCTAAGGCTGTACAATTAGGGGTGACAGACCCTGAAGCTAGATGTGGACTAATTGAATCTTTGGCTTTTGAAAATGACAACTTAGAAAATAAGAAGATCCTTGGGTCTTTAAGGTTAGATCAGCACCCATAGATGAATGGATCTTGCATACAATGAATGTTGAAACATTTGACTAGTACTGAAGCTTTGGTAGGAGAAGTGATTTCTAATGGTACAAGGAGAAACCAAAATGCCAAATGTTTTAATTGTGGAAGAATATGACATCTAATAAGGGATTGTAGACAAGGAATTCCTAGGAATAATGTTTCCTCTAGGAATGACAAGAATAGGGGGGCTCAGCCTTCTGGTATTTGTAGGAGGTGTGGCAAAGACTGACATTGGACTAATTAATGCAGGTTGATACCACCAGGAAACTCCTTGGGGAACTCTTGTTGGCCCCAATGTCAAACAAGGCCAAATCATTCCCAGATACTGTGGAGAACAGATCTCATCAGGGGAATTAAATAATTCAGTACCTACTGTAAAAAAAACATACTGTTCTGTGTGATGGAATAGACCAAGAGGATTAGTCAAAAACTCCAATAGGAAATAGGAAACATATATTTTTGCAGACTTCTATATGATCAAAGCTAAGAGTACATATAAATGATATTGTAAACTGAGGGATTACTAGACACAGGTACGGGTGTGACTATCATTATTCCAGAATCTTGGCATTCAGACTGGCCTCTTCAAGAGGCAAATATTCAATTCCTAAAAATTGGAACCCCATGTTAAGTAAAACAAAGGATGAGGTGGGCTGAATGCATAGGTCCAGAAGGACAGAAAGGAAGGCTGAAGCCATATGTAGCTAATATTGGAGTGTATCTATGGGATTGTAACTTATTGCAGCAATGGAATACCCAGGTTAACATTTCTGCAGTCCCTAAAACTCATGTTTCTGGGAATAATATTATAAAATATAAACAAAGGTCACCAGCCTTCAGGCTGTAGAAGAACACAAAGCAACTAGCAAACCTGCAGAGGTACTAATAGCCTTGCCTTTAAAATGGTTAACTGAGAAATCTATATGGGTAAAACAATGGCCTTTAATGAAAGACAAATTTCAGATGTTAGAAGAGCTGGTACAGGAGCAATTAGGTGCTCAGTATATTGAAGAATTATCTAGCCCTTGAAATTCTCCTGTATTTTTTGTTAAAAAGAAATCTGGAAAATGGAGAATGGTGACAGATTTAAGAGCTGTCAGCAAGGTAATTCAACCTATGGGCACTCTACAGTCTGGAATTCCTCTGCCTTCTCTATTACCAAAAGAATGGCCTCTTATAGTTATTTATTTAAAGGATGATTTCGTCACTATACCTTTACAAGAAAAATTTGCTTTCATAGTGCCTACTTATAATAATTCTCAACCTACTAAGAGGCACCAGTGGGCCATATTCCCACAGGGAATGCTCAATAGCCACACCCTGTGCTAATACTTTGTAAGTCAGCAATCGGAAATAATATTCATGCAATTTCCTAAGTCAATAATTTACCATTACTTGGACGACATTTTGTTATCTAACTCAAATGCAGATACTTTAGAAAGAATGTTTGAAAAAATATAAAAAGTTCTACCTAAATGGGGATTACAAATTGCTCCAGAGAAAATACAAGAGGAGATTCTGTCAATTACCTAGGTTACAAAGTAGGTTTACAGAAAATTAGAATTCAAAAGGCACAAATTAGGAGAGACTGATTGTAGACTCTTGATGACTTTCAAAGTTTTTTATGAGATATTTCCAGTCTATGACTGGCTGTTGGGATAACACCTGACATTTAAACAAAACCTTAGATGGTGACAAAGACTTAAATAGTCCCAGAGAATTAACAGCTGAAGCAAAAAGAGAATTGATGGTCACTAAAGAGAAATTACAGGCGGCACATATGGATAGGGTAAATACAAATGTTTTAAATTATTTTTTATTTATTTTTATTTTTTATTTTTTTAATTTTTATTTTTTTTATTAATTTATAAAAGTTTCCACTTCCGCCCCTCCTCCCAATACCCTCCCATTCCCCCCACTCACTCTCCTCCTCCCTCTCCAGCCCTAAGAGCAGTCAGTGTTTCCTGCCCTGTGGGAAGTTCAAGTGCCTCCCCCCTCCCTCCAGGTCTAGGAAGGTGAGCATTCAAACTGACTAGAATCCCAAAAATCCAGAACATGCAGAGGAAGCAAGTCCCAGTGCCATTATCAATGGCTTCTCAGAAAGTCCCCATGCCAGTCACATTCAGAGAATCGGGTTTGATCACATGCTCGTTCAGTCCCAGTCTAGCTGGCCTTGGTGAACTCTCATTAGATCAGTCCCCTTGTATCAGTGGGTGAACGCACTCCTCACAGTCCTGCCTTTCTTGTTCATGTTCTCCCTCCTTCTGCTCCTCATTTGGACCTTGGGGGCTCAGTCCAGTGCTCCAATGTGGGTCTCTGTCTCTATCTCCATTCATCATCGGGTGAAGGTTCCCTCTGATCCTGCCTTCCTTGTTCACGTTCTCCCTCCTTCTGCTTCTCATTTGGACCTAGGGAGTTAAGTCCAGTGTTCCAATGTGTGTCTCTGTCTCTATCTCCATTCATCGCCAGATGAAGGTTCTATGGTGATATGCAAAATATTCATCAGTGTGGTTATCGGCCAAGGCCAGTTCAGGCACCCTCTCCTCTGTTGTCCAGGGAACAATCTGGGGATCTCTCCTTGGATCTGGGAACCCCTGTAGAATCAAGTCTCTTGTAAACACTAAAATGGCTCCCTTAGTTGAAATATATACTTCCCGGTTCCCATATTTATCCTTACTTCCTCCGCCATCCCAATCCCCCAAGCTTTCCCCAATCCCCTACTCCCTTCTCTCTAGCCTTCTCCCCTTCCATCCACTCCCGCCCCTGTGCACCCGATGTTGCCTGGCACTTTTGTCTACTTCCAATATCCAGGAGGAAAACTACATGATTTTCTTCAGGTTCACCTTCTTATTTAGCTTCTCTAGGATCACGAATAATAGGCGCAAAGACCATTAATTATGGCTAGAATCCACATATGAGTGAGTACATACCATATTCCTCTATTTGGGTCTGGGTTATCTCACTCAGTGAAGCGTTTTCTATTTCCATCCATTTGCATGCAAAATTCAAGATGTCATTGTTTTTTACCGCTGAGTAAAACTCTAATGTATATATGTTCCACACCTTCTTTAACCATTCTTCTATTGAGGGGCACCTAGGTTGTTTCCATGTTCTGGCTATTACAAATAGTGCTGCTATGAACATAGTTGAACAAATGCTTTTGTGGTATGATAGGGCATCTCTTGGGTATATTCCCAAGAGTGGAATTGCTGGGTCTTGAGGAAGGTTGACTCCCAGTTTCCTGAGAAACTGACACACTGATTTCCACAGTGGCTGCACAAGTTTGCTTTCCCACCAACAACGGATGAGAGTTCCCCTCACTCCACATCCTCTCCAGCATAGGCTATCATTGGTGTTTTTTAGTTTAGCTAATTTGACCAGTGTAAAATGGTATCTCATTGTAAGAGTCTGCACTTCCCAATGGATACCCACACCCGGTTCAGGCTGTGCACTTTCCCAAACTCGAGCCCACGAGAATGGACGATTGTCCTGAGGGTTGGAAAAGAGACACACACAAAAGAGACCTTTGCTCATTTACCAGAGTAAATGGCAACTTTATTAAACTCAAGTCGGGTATATATACCAGTGGGCTAGAAGGATCGAAACTGCAAGGCCTCCTCCCATCCAGGAGCAGGAGGAGAAGATTAAAGCTTCCCGGCCCCTCGGGCAGGGTCAGCTAGGGAGCCAGGCTATGGGCCCATTGCTAAGACCTTGAATACAAGTGGAATCACCATAACAAAGAGAACCAGGTTCTTGCTAAGTTATCCCCTCAAGCCAGAGCTAGTGCAGAGTCTCCAGGGAGCCGGAGGTCACATGGCCCTGCGAATCGCCAGGAGAGAAGGGAAAAACCTTGGCAGCTACAAGTTTCCCTTTTTATATAAAATATGATGACTAGCACCTTGTCTTAGGTGGTGATGGCCAGGCAGATTCTTTACCCATCGTGGAAAAATTATTCCAGGTCAAAATACCTTTCTGTCTTAGGTCAGAGTCTCCTCCCATTCAATCCTTACCCATCTTTGGTTACTAGTCATACACAGAATCCAGCCACATTTATGCTAAAAGATACTCCAAGGCAAACGCCTACTAGGGCCAGGCCGTGGTGGACCTGAAGACACTGACCAGGAGAAGACACTCCAGCGTATGCATGCATAAGCATTCCTGGAAGAGACAGTGCTAGCACAATATCTGAAACGTTGGCTCAGAATAGCGCTCTTGCGTAGGGCTACAGCACCGGCAAATGGGACCCCTGGTATAACTAGCCAAACTAAATTAGAGCCAATTAGCAATTTTGTATTCCGGGGTCCGAGAAAAAGCAGCAAAATCTTAACCTGTGACCAGCAGAGGTTAAAATCCACACCCAGTTTTAAAGATTGACTACAACGTCCAATTATGAATTTAGATACTTTGAATAGTATGGTAATTATGTGTATCTGGCAAGGTTTTAGCCTTGAGCACCCAAAGCTGCTATCAGGGCAGGGGAAGTAGCTGTTTTCCCCTCAGGGGGTCAAGCAGCCTTGGCTGAAAGGGACAGATCAGGCAGAGAGGCAGAAAGCTGGGAAAGGGGTAAAATCAGGCGCTGGATCATCTCTCAGGAATCTGCCAACTCCGCTGCCGCCTCTGCCGCCGTGTCCGTGGGATCTCTTGACCTCGCCTCATCCTCAGCTTTCTGAACAGAGGAATCCACGGTCAACAACAGACGTTCAGGGACGGGGTGCTTTGCATCCTGTGAAAACACACAAACCACTCCTCTTCCCCAAATCAGACCTGGTCCGGACCATGTACATCAGTACATGACCTGGACCTTGTCAGACGCTAGTTGAGGCCAATCCTGCCTGCGTGCGCCATTGAAATTGGCTCCCCTCGTCAGTCTCTGGGAGCAATGTGCTTTGCTGTTTAGGATCTAAACTACAACCAAGCAGATCTTGGACATACAGAGATCTGTAGGTCTCTGTCTCCAAGGAGCAAATTCTATTGGCCTCACCATTGCGGCAGACCTTTGTATTAGCTGAGTAGCCAACCTCAAAACATTATTAGAGTCAGCTCCGCCTGGAACTTTTCCAGGGGCAGAAAATAATTATCTGATCCAGTACGTGAGCATTTACATAACTGGACAGAATTATCAAAATTATCTTTATGGGGGCACATTGCCTCCCGCCAACATTAGAGAAATAATTAATAGGATCGACATATCTGGCTACAGATATGGAAATCTTTGTCAGTCATCAATCCGTATAAAAAATATAAGGACTCCATAAATTAGTCCTCCAAATATGCAATAAACCTAAACTGAAAACTCTCAATAGACAAACTTAAAATGACTGAAAGACATTTAAAAAATCCTCAATTATAATATCTTTAATCATTGGAGAAGTGTGAATCAAAATAACTCTTGACTCTATCTTATCCCTAAGACACAATTAAGATCAAATACTGTTCATAACTTTTACTTAAGAGAAACTCCTCCACCACTGGTGGAAATGCAAACTGGCATAGTTTGGATTTTAGAAAATTAGGCAACAAACCATCCCAAGATTTAGCTAACCTCTTTTGGGTCTGTAAAACCTTTGAAACTATCAGTCTCCACTTAAAACTGTTGAAGCTGTGCTGCACAGCAGGGGGCAGGACACAGACCCACTCCCTCCGGCTGCAAACTGTCACCTGAGATTTGGTGGGCGGATTTTAACTATTCTTTGTACCATCAAGGCCTGGCTATTGTCGCTTTTTTCGGCCGCCTAGCACTCTCTTTATTATCTGTTTGCTCAGGTGCCGCCACAACCGGCATAGCGCCCAGTCCTAGGTCCCTGCGGCCCGCCGCTCACTGGCTGCCTTGGGCGAGGGAGCCGTGCAACTGCCTTTCTGCGTCTGGTCAGCGCGGATGTGCCTCCCGGACGAGTTTGCACCCGTGGCTGAGTGTACTGGCACACCGCTGTGTTTACCCTCCTTGGCCTGTCTGTAATGGCCCCGCCACTCACAGGCAGGGCCTGGCGGCTGCCTGCGCTTCTCCCTGCACCATACAGCTGCCTGTTTCTCTGTTTTAAGTGCACCTTGCAGAACCACAGCCACAGTGAGTGACCAAGTGCGGTCCTGTGACCCGCATTCAAACATTCATGGGAGCTTTCTAGTCTCCCTGAAAGACAAGCTCTGTGAAGCTTTTGTTTGTTACTCAAAAACTCTTAATAGAACTTACAAATATATTTTTAATCCTCTCTCAGCCCGAGGCCCGCACTTCCATGGGCCCTTGGCTAGTTACTTTGCTAGTCGCCAGTTACATTGGCTCTGTTGCCTTGGGAACGGATTCCCGCTGGGAACTAACTGCGCCCAGCCTGTGCTCTTAGGCAAAAATTAAGATTCCCTGCATGTGAGAGTCAGGGACTGAGTTTTAAGTTATTCTAAACAGTCTCTAGTGCAGTGTCATCTTATCCTGGTGCCTAGTCTCTTTATGAAATTTAGCAGCTGATTTGCCCACTGGCCTTCAGCTCTGGATCAGACCTTTCAGCACCCATATTCCTAAAAATCAAACTGTTCAACCTATTCACCCCCTTATCACCCATGCACAATTGCACATCACAAAACTGGCCAGATTCCGGATCGTGGGGGGGCCCTCACCTCTATTGGGGGTTCTCGTGGTGGATCCACTGACAACAGGACGCAACTCTTCAATTCTTCTTTAAAGCCCACCCAGAGACGCCATCTGTAAGAGTCTGCACTTCCCAATGACTACCCACACCCGGTTCAGGCTGCGCACTTTCCCAAACTCGAGCCCACGAGAATGGACGATTGTCCTGAGGGTTGGAAAAGAGACACACACAAAAGAGACCTTTGCTCATTTACCAGAGTAAATGGCAACTTTATTAAACTCAAGTCGGGTATATATACCAGTGGGCTAGAAGGATCGAAATTGCAAGGCCTCCTCCCATCCAGGAGCAGGAGGAGAAGATTAAAGCTTCCCGGCCCCTCGGGCAGGGTCAGCTAGGGAACCAGGCTATGGGCCCATTGCTAAGACCTTGAATACAAGTGGAATCAAAATAACAAAGAGAACCAGGTTCTTGCTAAGTTATCCCCTCAAGCCAGAGCTAGTGCAGAGTCTCCAGGGAGCCGGAGGTCACACGGTCCTGCGAATCGCCAGGAGAGAAGGGAAAAACCTTGGCAGCTACATCTCATAGGTGTTTTGATTTGCATTTCTCTGATCGCGAAGGATGTTGAGCATGACCTTAAGTGACTTTTGGCCATTCGAAGTTCATCTGTTGTGAATTCTCTGTTCAGATCAGTACCCCCATTTTTTAATTGGGTTAATTAGAGTTTTAGTGTCTAGTTTCTTGAGTTCTTTATATATTTTGGAGATCAGACCTTTGTCTGATGAGGGGTTGGTGAAGATCTTTTCCCAGTCGGAAGGTAGCCTTTTTGTCTTACTGACAGTGTCCTTTACTTTACAGAAGCTTCTCTGTTTCAGGAGGTTCCATTTATTCATTGATTCTCTTATTGTCTGTGCTACTGGGGTTCTACCTAGGAAGTGGTCTTCTGTGCCTATGTCTTGTAGACTACCTCCCACTTTCTCTTCTATCAGGTTCAACGTGGTCAGGTTAATGTTGAAGTCTTTAATCCATTTGTACTTAATTTTTGTGCATGGTGATAGATATGGATCTACTTTCATTCTTCTACAGGTTGACATCCAGTTATGCCAGCAGCAATTGTTAAAGATGCTTTCCTCCTTCCATTGCATACCTTTAGCTCCCTTGTCAAAAATCAAGTGTTCATAGGTTTGTGGGTTAATATCTGGGTCTTCTATTCGATTCCATAGGTCGACTTCTCTGTTCTTATGCCAATACTAAGCTGTTTTCAATACTGTAGCTGTGTAATAGAGTTTGAAGTCAGGGATGGTTATACCTTCAGAAGTTCCCTTATTATATAAGATTGTTTTGGCTATCCTGTGTTTTTTGTTTTTCCATATAAAGTTGATTATTGTTCTCTCAAGGTCTGTGAAGAATTTTGATGGGGATTGCATTGTATCTATAGATTGCTTTTGGTACAATTGCCATTTTAACTATGTTGATCCTCTCAATCCAAGAGCAGGGGAGATCTTTCCATTTTCTGGTATTCTCTTCAATTTCTTTCTTCAAAGACTTAAAGTTCTTGTCAAATAGGTCTTTCACTTCCTTGGTTAGAGTTACCCCAAGATATTTTATGCTATTTGTGGCTATCGTGAAAGGTGAAGTTTCTCTGATTTCCCTCCCTGCTTCTTTATCCTTTGTGTATAGGAGGGCAAGTGATTTTTTTGGAGTTGCTCTTGTACCCTGCCACATTACTAAAGGTGTTTATCAGCTGTAGGAGTTCTTTGGTAGCTGTTTTGGGGTTGCTTATGTATACTATCATACCATCTGCAAATAACGAGAGTTTAACTTCTTTCTTTCCAATTCGAATCCCATTGATCCCCTTACGTTGCCGTATTGCTATTGCTAGAACTTCAAGCACCCTATTGAAGAAGTATGGGGAGAGTGGACAGCCTTGTCGTGTTCCTGATTTCAATGGAATGGCTTTGAGTTTCTCTCCATTTAGTTTTATGTTAGCTGTCGGCTTACTGTAAATAGCTTTTATTATATTTAGGTATGATCCTTGTATCCCCAATCTCTTCAACACTTTTATCATGAAGGGATGTTGAATTTTGTCAAATGCTTTTTCAGCATCCAATGAAATGATCATATGGTTTTTTTTCTTTCAGTTTATTTATATGATGCATTACATTGATAGATTTGTGTATGTTGAACCAGCCCTGCATCTCTGGGATGAAGCCTACTTGATCATAATGGATAATTTTTCTAATGTGTTCTTGGATTCGGTTTGCCAGGATTTTGTTGAGAATTTTTGCATTGATGTTCATGAGTGAGATTGGCCTGTAATTCTCTTTCTTGTTTGTGTCTTTGTGTGGTTTTGGTATCAGGGTAACTGTAGCTTCATAAAAAGAATTTGGCAATGACTCTTCTGTTTCTATATTGTGAAATACATTAAGGAGTATAGGTATTAGCACTTCTTGGAAGTTCTGGTAGAATTCTGCATTGAAACCATCTGATCCTGGGCTGTTTTTGGTGGGGAGGTTTTTAATAACAGCTTCTAATTCTTCGTGACTAAGAGGTCTATTTAGATTGTTTACCTGGTCTTGATTTAACTTTGGTAAATGGTACTTACCTAAAAACCAATCCATTTCTTGTACATTTTTCAACTTTGTGGCATATAAACTTTTGTAGTAAGATCTAGTGATTCTCGGAATTTCCTCTATGTCTGTTGTTATGTCCCCCTTTTCATTTCTGATCTTATTAATTTGAGTGTTCTCTCTCTGCCGTTTGATTAGTTTGGCTAGTGGTTTGTCAATCTTGTTGATTTTCTCCAAGAACCAACTTTTTGCTTTGTTGATTCTTTGGATTGTTCTCTGTGTTTCTATTTTATTGATTTCAGCCCTCAGTCTGATCATTTCCAGTCTTCTACTCTTCCTGGGAGAGTCTGCTTCTTTTTTTCTAGAGCTTTCAGGTGTGCTGTTAAGTCTCCAATGTGTGCTTTCTTCATTTTCTTTAATTGGGCACTTAGTGCTATGAACTTTCCTTTTAGCACTGCTTTCATTGTGTCCCATAGGTTTGAGTATGTTGTGTCTTTATTTTCGTTAAATTCAAGGAAGATTTTAATTTCTTTCTTTATTTCTTCCTTGACCCAGGGGTGATTCAGTAGTTTACTGTTCAGCTTCCATGAGTTTGTAGGCTTTCTGGTTTTAGAATTGTTATTGAATTTTAACTTTATTCCGTGGTGATTCGACAAGACACAGGTGGTTACTAATATTTTTTTTGTATCTGTGGAAGTTTGCTTTGCTACTGAGTATGTGGTCAATTTTCGAGAAGGTTTCATGAGCTGCAGAGAAGAAGGTATATTCTTTCCTATTTGGGTGGAATATTCTATAGATGGCTGTTAAGTCCATTTGATTCATTACCTCTATTAATTCTCTTATTTCTCTGTTGTGCTGTCTGATTGACCTGTCCATTGGTGAGAGAGGAGTGTTGAAGTCTCCTACTATTAGTGTGTGCGGTTTGATGACTGCCTTGAGTTCTATAAGTTTTTCTTTTACATAAGTGGGTGCTTTTATATTAGGGGCATAGATATTCATAATTGAGACTTCCTCCTGATGAATTGTTCTTGTTATGAGTATAAAATGTCCATCTCCATCTCTTCTGATTGATTTTAGTTTGAAGTCAATTTTGTTGGAAATTAGAATGGCCACACCTGCTTGTTTCTTAGGTTCATTTGCTTGAAAAACCTTTTCCCAACCCTTTACTCTGAGTAGATGTCTGTCTTTGTGGTTGAGGTGTGTTTCTTGTAAACAGCAGAATGTTGGATCCTGTTTTTGTATCCAATCTCTTAGTCTGTGCCTTTTTATAGGTGAGTTGAGTCCATTAATATTAAGTGATATTAATGACCAGAGGTTGTTGACTCCGATTATTATATTTTATTTATTTATTTATTTATTTATTTATTTTTGTTTAGTAGAGTTTGTATGTTTCCCTTCTTTGAGTTGTGCTTGTGAAGGGTCGCTAGATGTCTGAGTTATTGTAGGCAGTGTTGTCTCTGATGGATGCCTTGGGTTGTGATTTTCTTTCTATTACTTTCTGTAAGGCTGGATTTGTGGCTACAAATTGTTTAAATTTGTTTTTATCCTGGAATATTTTGTTTTCTCCATTGATAGTGAATGATAGCTTGGCTGGGTATAGTAGTCTGGGTTTGCATCCATGGTCTCTTAATGTCTGCAGTACCTCTTTCCAGGACCTTCTGGCTTTCATGGTTTCCATAGAGAAGTCCGGTGTAAGTATGATAGCTTTACCTTTATAAGTTACTTGACCTTTTTCCTTTGCAGCTTTTACTATTCTTTCTTTAATCTGTATGTTTTGTGTTTTGATTACTATATGGCGAGGGGATGGTTTTCTTTGATCAAGTCTATTCAGTCTTCTGTATGCTTCTTGAACCTTAATAGGAATATCATTCTTTAGGTTGGGAAAGTTTTCTATTATAATTTTGTTGAATATATTTTCTGGGCCTTTGATCTGCAGTTCTCCTTCTTCAATCCCTATTATTCTTAGATTTGTTTTTTATATTGTGTCCCAGATTTCTTGAATGTTTTGTGAGGAGAATTTGTTGGATTTGCTGTTTTCTTTGATCAGAGCATCTTTTTTTCTCTATGGTATCTTCAGCATCTGAGATTCATTCTTCCATCTCCTGTATTCTATTGGTTATGCTTGATTCTGTAGTCTCTGTTCATTTACCTAGATTTTCCATATCCAGCCGGCCCTCGGTTTGTGTTTTCTTCATTGACTCCATTTCAGTTTTCAATTCTTGAACTGATTCCATTACCTGTTTGATTGTTGTTTCTTGGTTTCCCAGTGTATCATTCACGGATTTACTCATCTTTTCAAACTTTTTGTTATACTTCTCATCCATTTCTTTACTCATCTCTTCAAACTTTTTGTTATACTTCTCATCCATTTCTTTACTCATCTCTTCAAACTTTTTGTTGTACTTCTCATCCAATTCTTTAAGGGAGTTATTCATAGCCTGTTTAAGGGACTCTATTGCTTTCATAATGGCACTTTTTTCCCACTTCTTCTGGATTAAGATGTTCAAGTCCTTCTATTGTAGGGTCGTTGGGATCTGGTGTTTTTATGTCGTTTTTCAGATTGTTGGAGGAGTTCTTGCCTTGGCATCTGCCCATCTCTTCCTTCAAATGCTCTCTATTGAATCTTCTGATACTGGGTCAGGTTCCCTAGTTGGGCAGGGACTTCACTGACAGAAGGCCTACCTTTCCTCAGGCAGGCTATTGAAACACAGGCACACCCTCCTGCAGGGTTGCGATAACAGCCCAGGCCCAGTGCGCAAGGCAGCTGAGCTGGGGAAATCCCCTCCTCCGATGAATGTCTGCTAGAATTTCAGTGCCCCTTGCTGGCCAGGAATGTCACTGAGCTGACACAGGGCCCACCTGTCCTCAGGCAGGCTATCAAAACACAGGAACTGCCTCCTGCCGGGTTGCACTCACAGCCCAGGCCCAGCATGCAAGGCATCTGAGCTGGGGAGATCTTATGGCCCCAGGGAGGAAGGGAGGAAGAGAGGAAGGTGCACCTGGATAAAAGCTGGGATGGGAGGCAGGAGCCACTACTGCAGGGTGACCAGGGAGTCAAGGGGGTCAGGGAAACTCTGAATTCCTCCTTGCTGGGCTTCTGCCACAGGCCAGGAGCAAACTCACCCCTCCTCCAATGGATGTCTGCTAGAAGATCAGTGCCCCTTGCTGGCCAGGAATCAGTAAATACAAATCTTAATTGTATTCTAGTTATATTGCCTTCTAGAATTTTCCTTATAAGAATTTTAATGCAGGGGGAAGATATTATCTTAGAATGGATATTTTTACTACATAAACAAAGTAAAAAATTAAAAACTTACTGGAAAAAGTCTCTGAATTATGTATAAAAGGAAATATGAGACTTTGTCAACTAGCAGGTATAGGCCCAGCAGAGATTATGGTGCCTTTTAGTGCTGATGGAATGAAAAAAAATATTGGAAGACAAGGAATCCTGGCAAAGAGCTTGTGCTAATTTTTTTGGAGAAATTAGTAGAAATTATTCTAAAAGTGATAGAATTAACCTTATAGAGAGAACTACTTGGATTCTTAACTGAATTGTACTTGATACACAAATAACTGGAGCCCATTTTATACAGATTTAAATAAATCAGGGAAGGCAAGTTACAAAACAGAAGAATTAAGTAAGGTGGAATAAAGTCCTTATAATTCTGTCCAAAATGTAGAATTATATACGCTATTCTCATGGTACTAAGGGATTTTTCAGAACCTCTCAATATAGTTATTGATTTGCAATATGCAAAAAGAGTTGTCTTGCACATTGAAACTGCTGAATTTATAATAGATGATACAGAATTGACTTCATTATTCATTCAGGTTCAAATTTTAATCAGGAATAGATTGTCCCATATATATAACACAATCTAATCCCTTATGGGTCTACCAGGTCCTTTAGCACAAGGTAATGCAGAAATTGATCTATTATTGATTGGAAGTGTGCTGAAGGCCTCAGAATTACACTAAAAATACCATGTCAATAGCAAAGGATTAAAGAAAGAATTTTCTATTACATGGCAACAAACTAAGGAGATTATAAGGAGATGTACATCTTTCTCTTTCTATAATCAACACCATTAACAGCAGGAAGTAACCCAAAGGGTACTCAAAGGAATGAAATCTAGCAGGTGAATGTGTTCCACTTTACAAAATTTGGAATATTAAAATATGTAACCACACCATTGACAGTTACTCAGATTTTTAATGGGCAACTGCCTTGAGCTCAGAAAAGACTGATTCAGTAATCACACATTTATTAGAAGTTATAGTCATCATGGGTATCCCTGCACAAATAAAGACAGTCCAGCATATGTGTCTAAGAAAATGAAACAGGTTTTTTTTGCTTATTATGATATATTGATATATAGCATATTACAGGTATACCAAATCATCCTACAGGTCAGGCAGTTACAGAAAGTCAAATCAAACTATAAAAGGATATACCCAGAAACAGATTGCATAATGTTTTATTAATCTTGAATTTTCTTCATGCTAATGAGAAATGAACAATAGCAACAGAGAGAAATTAGATAATAGAAAAAACTTCTGAAATAAATCACCCAGTATATTTTAAGGATGTGCTGACCTCACAATGGAAATCAGGAAATATGCCACTTTGGGGAAGGGGTTTTGCTCTTGTTTCCACAGCAGAAGAAAAGCTATGAATACCATCAAAATTCAAAAAGAGAAAACTCTGGAGAAAGATAAATGGCAGCTCATCCACAGAGTTGAAAAATCATACAGATTTTAAGAAAACCCCATAATGGTTGGGCAGGGTTCTGTTCTTGTCTATGCAAGAGAATATTCATCTTCAAAGAGTGGAGAGACTTTGGACACATAGATTCCTAAAGATAAAAAGATAGCTATCCCGAAAGAATCCACAAAGAAAGAGAAATATGTCTTACGATGTATTTACTGCAAGGTAAAATTTGATTATTTGGACACATACATATCTCTACTTAAAAATAAGAGCTGGCTTTGGAGTTGGACAATGGCTATCCTCTAAATTCAAGCATGTTGTTAAAAAACATTCAGAATTTCTGTCTCAAGTCAGGAGTCATCTGGTATGGGACAGAAAGAAGAGAGATTTTAAGGAAATATTTTACTTTTCTCCATACCCATTTTGTTTATAGCATATCTTTTGTTGAATATATGTCTATATGAATAATGCTTAAGCTTTCTGCAATGAACAGTAGGTTTTCCTGCAGTAATCTTTGAAACTTCTAGGAAGAAGATAAGGCCCCACAAAATGACTCCACCTGGTTGATATGATGTATGATGCTGATAGTGCTATTATGAGACCAGTTTTTGGGTACCAGCTGTGGAAATGGTACTCCTTGTTACAACATTCTGGCCATAACTCCAAGCAAGAACTTCAAAACAAACAAACAAAAAGATCCCATCAACTAGTCAGAGACCATTTGCAATTATACAAAACAACAATCTTGAAACTTAACCATCATTTTACTTTTACAGGATTCCATTGAAAAAACATAGCCCCTAAGACAGATGGAAGCTATTCTAGAAAGCCCCATCCCCTCTCTCAACAAAGTTTGTCCTCATGGTTAGAGATACTATTTAGGGGTTGATTATTACTTGCATAGGATATGGGTTGGGGTGGAAATTATGTAGTCCTAGAGATCTCAAAAAAGGGAAGATTGTATGGGATAATAGGTAATTTAGTGTGAACTTATTCACAATAATAATAATAATAATAATAATAATAATAATAATAATAATGAACAATAGAGTGAGTACTTGTGAGCTATTATTTATGGACAATTTACACTGATATAGTTTCTTGTATATTGATACAAGTTAAAATTATATTTGTTATTACTGTTTACAATATTTGTATACCTATGCAAAGTTATTTTGTCATATTATATGCATGCATGTTTCTACCTCTGTTTAAGACATTTTGTATATTGATACAGTTTTAAGATACATTTATCATATTACATTATATAGTTTTACCTCTGATTAAGATATTTATAATTGTTTACATTTTGATGTCATTGTCCTTTATTACTGCACAGTTGTTTAAAGACTGCTTAGTATTCTAATATGAAGTCTTAATATTTAAATTATATAGATATTAAGTATCATTTGTCAATAGTCATTCATGTCTGTCATACTTATAATTAGACTGATCCAGTTCTTTAGATACATAGAGATTGTATTCTGAATAGATAGGTAACCTTCAACCATTTCAGTAATTATGAACTAGTGTGGGATTGTTTTGTAACTTCCATCATCAAACCCCCACAGGGTATTGCCACAAAAATAGGCAAATTCATCAATCAAATCAAATAAAACCCCAGAGATAAATCAATACACCCATGTACACCTGATTTCTGATAAAGAAGTCAAAAATACACAATAGAAAAAGAAATAATCTTCAAAAATGGTGCCATCGAACTAAATGTTTTCAAGTTCAAGAATACAAATAGATTCATATTAAATATCCTGTACAAAGGTATTTGAATACATACAAGTAAAATTATACCAACTAAACAGGGATATATCTTGGGATGTATATGTATACATCAAACACTTATTCGTACAGTAACAGTAATAGAAAAAGAGTCCATGAATTTGAAAGAAAGATGTTGAAAAAGAACAACCAGGGTTGTATAGAATGTTTGTGGGGTGGGGAGAAAAATGTTGTAATTACATTACAAACTCAAAAATAAGAGAAAATAAAAATACTTAAAATTCTATCGGTTTAATTTTATCATGAATGGTGAAAGGGGTCACAAAATCTAAGCCCTCCCAAAAGCTATTGAGAGTTAATGGGTGTTAGGGGATGGGTACCATTTTGTCAGTTGTGTAGTCACAGATAAGGTGCCATTGCTCAACTAAATTACCTCCCACCTGTACTCTGTGGGTCACAGAATAAAATATATGAAAGTAGGAGGGGAATGTGTGAAGTGCTCCAATGCAAGAAGAGGAATGGGGGAGGACAACAGGAATAAAAATAACTAAAATCAATGTTATAATGTAAGGAACTATCAGTTAAAAATATTATGAGCTCATGCGATGATTTGTATGATAAGCTGTATGAAAAATGAATATAAGGGTATTGGTACAATCATTATTCTAGGACTCCTATGACAAAGACTCACAGCTTAGTGGCTTAGTCAGAGAAACCCCTTTTCATAGACCCAAGGGACTCAGACTCATTATCAGTGTGTTAGTAGATATGATTCATTTTCTTGGTTTTGTGGGAGAATCTCTTGTGTGCTCTTCTAGCTTCTGATAGTTTGATGGAAACATGAATTTCTAGGGGCAACACCTGAATCTCTGTCTTGTTGATGAGGCTCATATTTCTCTCTCTCTGTTGTTTTTTATTTAGATAAGGACTTAATCATACTCTTCTAGTACTACTTAATCATACTCTATCTAACCACCATTGTCATTTTGACTCTGTTTCAAAATAATGCCACATACGTAACTAGGCACATACATTCACAAATTTTGTGAATTCTCTAACCATGAACATATGAAATAAAAGCGTTACTTTAATCACATACTTACTTAAAGCAAACAATTATCAACACTTCTGCATATATACACATATACTCACATATATGCCAATACCTTTCATGTTTATAGGCATACCTCTCATAGTCCCAGATAAATAGATGCAAAGTATCAATGAGCTTTCATGGTTAGCATAATATGCCTAAATGAGGGCTATAAATACTTTAACAGAAAATGTAAGCATAAACACAAGCTCATTTATGTAATCCAAGAACACACTTAAATATGTCTTTGTTCTTGTACACAGACAAGAGGGGAATGTTAGGGGTTAATGCTTCCACCTTTAGCTTCTAGTCTCAGAGGGAGTCGTTGTAAATATAAGACAGTGGATACAGAAAGAAGGAAAGAACCAGTGCTTGGGAATCAGATAGACCACACAACTCTCTAAATGGACCTTGACCTGATGTTTCTACACAAGGCTGAATCCCAGGGGGTTGTCAGAACTTTTATAGTTATAGTCAGCTTGTTCAAAGATATAGCAGATCTCAGGAGGAGTTATTCCTTTCTTCTCAGGCATCCTTTCCTTTTCAAAAATCAGTGGGAGACGTGGATTCTTCATATCAAGAAGGCAAAGTCACATACTATATTAAAGTCCTGATTGGATGGGAACACCCCATCTAGAAATCCAATCTGAGTCACAATCTGAGATGGGACGAAGTATCATGGCATCCACTGTATCAGACCTAGAAAGGTAGGAAGATGCCCTCCAGACATAAGTTCTCCAGCAGCAGACTGATTCTGAACTTCCCATGTTCTACACTTAGGTTCAGATATTCCAGTCAGAATCAAATTTTCATTACCCTTTCTGTAATGTTTGACAAACAATAACTTATTTCACCCTCTATTGTGAGGGATTAAAGAGTATGATGATAATAGTTACATTCTATAAACTTAAGAATAATATATGTTGTTGAAGAATAGAAGAAGGTGGAATATTGGCCAAGAAGGACACTATGTGTACATTTTCTCTTGTCCGAGGAATGCATAATCCATCTCTCAAACAAAAGCAACTGACAAATTGTTCTCTTCATAGTGAAATTCTTTCACATGCAGAAAAAATTGACAAAGGATCAGCAAGCTTCCTGTCCATTAAGCACAGCTGTACTTGTAAATATTCATGTGTTCAGTTACTAAGATCGAAAGTGAAACAGAGGGCATTTCTAAATAAGAGGGCCATAGATTCCAGAGAGTATGAAGGAAAAAATTCAGGGAGAAACAGACATCTGATGAGGAACACAGCTCCATTTCAAACGTAGTTCTGAAATCTTTTTTGTTAGTTTGTTGTTCCTCAACAATATGAACACTGAGTGTATAAAGTCAGATCAGACAGAATGGAATGAGAAAGACTGAGACATGTCTCTTTACATAGGAATTCGTGGTCTCTAAAAAAATTCAAATAGAGGGGAAGAGGAAAACTGGATTTCCAATTAAACCATGCTACATGGTGGAGGGTATCTTATTTCCTAACTGTATGAAATAAGTGTGTCTTTACTAAGGCTATCTAGAAGAAGCCAATAAGAATGTAATCTCAAGACTGTCATGTGATATATTCCTAAAATACCAGTATTATGGCATATTAGGCCAGCTATGCTATGTAGTATGAAGGAAGGGAGAATGGAGAGAGAAGAGAAAGAAGAGAAGAGAAGGAAGGGAGGAAGGAGGGAAGGAGAGAAAGAAAGAAAAAAAGAAGAAAGAATATAGAGAAAGCAATACATTCCCAGAGACACTAAAATCTCAACCTAGATCTTGGTCCAGGGAAGTAACAACAATCCTAAGTATAAATTCTCTAATTTAATATATTTTCTAAGCATTCTACATATCAGCTATTGTCATAACTGATCAATAATGTTTTCTGACTTATCTGGAGCAGGATTCTCAACTACTTATTGCCAGCAATGACAGTATTGTGTACCTCTAGAAGCCCTGGTCCAAGAGTCATGTACTACGACAAGGATTTTATTATGTGACCATAACATATCATTCAATGACTCAGCTCTTACTGTTTCTCATAGTAAATGATGACAGAGAAATTTTACATAAGTTAGAAAAATTTACATAAGTTAAATTTTAAGGAGCTTTCATGAAGAGTCTCAAAATTCAACTCCCTCATAGTTAATCAGAAGTAACTATGTACATGGGAAAGCTCAGTATTTAGCACCTAATCCAGTGCCTGGGGGTGAGAATAAAGATGATCTAAATATGATTGCTTAAATCACTCTTAATGTTAGTGACTGTACCTATCAAGTGAGAGTGACGAACTGGACAGGTAAGGCTGAAGCCCCTGTTTTAAACAGAAAATGTAGTACTCTTTGAGGGGATTGAATCTGGTAAAAGGAAGCAAGGGAGATGTCCTCAGTCCCAGACAATGTATCTGAATTGTCACTGGGGAGTTCATTGGAGTATTTGTCTCGGCAATCTCATGATTATTCGCCAGGAAAGTTGGTAGACTTTCTGGTGTAGAGAAGACTTCCAATATCTGAGCACATTCCTTTCAACCGTTATGAAGGATGGTGACTAAGGTGACAGAAACTTATTTCAAACTTTGAAGAAACCTGTTTAGGATTCTTAATGCTTATAAAATGAAGCATTTGTTAGTTTGCAAAGATTTGTTAAGCGAGTCTATAAGGACACTCCACCTGAAGGTTTCTGTTATGAAAGAGGTAAAAATTGAGACTCTCAAACCCAAGCACAAGGCAGCAAAGACGAAGTGAAAAGATGTTGGGTAAGAACCAAGTTATTATCGTACCTCTTAGGTGTTTTTGTTTTGAGTGTGTGTGTGTGTGTGTGTGTGTGTGTGCCTGTGTGTTAGTGTGTGCATGTGTGTTTGTGTGTGTGGCGGGGGGCAAGTTATTTTCTTCGGAGAGCTCAGACATAAAAAAGCCAAGCAATACTAAAGCAAGAAAGCAAGTACAGATACAAGCTGCCACTCAAAAACCTTCCCTATTGCTTCTAGTATGAGAAATGACTATAACTCTAAGGAGCATTCTTAAAGCAGTGTTTTGGGAATTCCATCAGGAAAGTTTCCAGTTGGGGATATTGTTAATAAGTCTGTTGCATCTGAATAATAGTCTGTATTAGTTATTTTCCTCACCATATATTTATCTTATTTCTCTTTATCAAGAATAGAGGTGGTAAGCTGAGTGACAGGTTTAAAGTCATCTTCACTGGGACATCCCTGAATAAAGTACAGTCTTTAAATCAAATCCATGTTATAGTTTGCTTTTTATAAGCAAGTCTGTGTTGGAATATAGCTGAAGACATGCAGTAACATGTGGCCCATGCCTACTTTTACACTTTAACCGAGAAAGGCATGAATTTAAAGAAAGATGAATCAATCACAAAGCATAAGATATTCATGCACTAAGATTTTCATTAAATATAATATTATAATTTCAAACTTCACAGATGCTGTATACTTTTCTTTGGTCATGAACCAGAAAATAATTGTCTTAATTATTCAAATATATTGGGAGAATATATTACTATGCTCCTTTAATTCATTCTTGCCTCCTGCCCTGAGCTACCGCTGCTCAAATGATTCAACACAGAGACAAATGGGCCTGTGAGGAAGGCAGACCAAGTCATTTGATAAATGGAAGATGGCAAGGTTTAATGTAGCTGATTTGTCACAGGAGTTTGCCCTTAGTGGATTCTACTTCTGAGAATACTTTTTCTTTAGGAAATAATTACCCCTGAACCTGAAATATTCTAATATCATTTTGAGTGTTGCAGATACTAATAAAATATTAAGTAGCATAATTTTATGTTACAAAATATTATTTATTATAAAAGACGATTTTATTACAACTGATTATCGAATTTAATCATAATATTACACAAGTGCAAATAATCATCCTTGCTTTGGCTGTTATTATTCTCAGAGAGCAGATTAATTTCACTACACAGAAAATATAACCTAATCTTTCATGTTGGCTTCAAGGAACAGCTCTTCTCATTCTACGTTCTTCATCTTGCTTGGAATCCCAGGGCTGGAGAATTGTCAATTTTGGGTTGCCTTTCCATTCTGTGTCATGTATATTGTGGCAGTGACTGGGAATGTCACCATTCTACACATAATTCGGATTTACCACACACTTCATGAGCCCATGTATCTCTTCCTGGCTATGCTGGCTACCACTGACCTGGTCCTATCCTCCTCCACACAACCTAAAATGCTGGCCATACTCTGGTTTCAAGATCATAAGATTGAATACCATGCCTGCCTCATTCAGGTGTTCTTCATACATGCTTTCTCTTCTGTGGAGTCTGGGGTGCTCATGGCTATGGCCTTGGACCGCTACGTGGCCATCTGCTTCCCACTCCGACATTCCAGCATCCTGACCACATCGGTAGTCGTCAAACTGGGGACAGCTGTGATGGTCAGAGGGCTGCTGTGGGTGAGCCCCTTCTGCTTCATGATCTCCAGGATGCCCTTCTGTCCCAACAAGGTCATTCCCCAGTCCTACTGTGAGCATATGGCTGTGCTCAAGTTGGTGTGTGCTGATACCAAAATCAATCGTGGATATGGGCTTTTTGTGGCTTTCTCTGTGGTTGGCTTTGATATAATTGTCATCAGTGTGTCTTATGTGATGATTCTGAGAGCTGTGCTGAGGTTGCCCTCAGGTGAAGCGCGCCTCAAAGCATTTGGTACATGTGCTTCTCATATTGGTGTCATCTTGGCCTTATATATTCCAGCCCTTTTCACCTTTCTCACCCACCGATTTGGCCACCATGTGCCCCGTGTTGTGCACATCATGTTTGCTAATGTCTACCTGCTGGTTCCTCCCATGCTCAACCCCATCATCTATGGAGTCAGAACCAAACAGATCAGGGACAGGGTTATCCGAGGATGTTGTAGAAAAGGCCCTTGAACCAGGGATCACAGCACCCATGCTTCAGTTACCCACACTGATGTACCCACAGAGATGAGGAACAGTTCCCAGGTTCTCACCTACCATTGCAAAGCCATCCCTGTGGCTTACGTGCACAATGAAAATTTTCCAGAACAAGAAAGAATGAATTTCATGGTAACCACAACTAGAGATCTGAGAGATATGATGCATTATACAGAAATAGTTAATGTATACTCTTCATAAAAGAATATTTTACAAAAACTTCATTTACTGATATTGTCAGTTCTATGTTCAAATTGATATTACCCCATATATCTCAATTTTTTTTTGGAAAAGGCAAAGTCACTGTGAATATTTATGAAAAAGTTTAATTATAGTTATTTTTACAATGTTTTTTTATTCATGTCAGAACTTTTGCCCCTTAGACTATGTCATTGATTTCAAAATTTGGAAACTTTTCACTCATTAAGTCAGTAATTATTTTACCAGATTGTCATGGTTTAAATAGACAGTCATACAGTTTTAAAGAAGGCAGACATTTCATCACAGTTAAAAATATACACATTTCTGCCATGTGGTAATCTCTTCAGTATAAACTATCCTTCTAAAATTGATATACATTTAAAGTCCTGCTTGAATACTGATATATAAAATAAATAGGGAACATACTAAACATCCTGAGCAACTGAGTGTCTGTTACATGCCAATAACAGGGCATCATGGACTCCGAGGCAGGAACATTTGAGATCAGTCTGGACTATATAGTAAAACTTTATCTCAATAAAATAAAACAAAAGAAGAGAGGAGGGAAAAAAGAGGTAAGGAGGCAGAAGGAGGGGAAGAGACGAGGGAAATGGAAGGAGAGAAGAAAATGAGGGGAAGAGGAAAATGAATGAAACCATGGGAAGAAATGCAATTTAATACTAAGTGCTATTTTATTTATTATAGGATGTAAAGAATTACTGATATACTATTAAGTTTTAGGGAAAATAAATTTAATTTCCTTAATTCTCAATGCTAGTTAGAATACACATGATTATGTGCTTATTTAATAAAAAACTCCTAAATGCTAAAAATATCCACTGTTATTCAAAAGGCTTATTACCTTCTAGTTTTCCTTCTCACAATAGTAGTTTTCAAAAGTTATCTTTAGTTCTTGAAGTTTAATTATGTTTTTAAAATAATTAAGATAAGGTTCACATAATCCTGATATGTAGACATACAAAAGAGGTATATAAAATAAACATTTCACTAATAATAAATTACAAAGATATTTATTTTAAAACAGCTTTTTGATATATATGCAATTTTGCTACTGATTAAAGACAAGAGAATTTTTACATTCTAATGAAGGACACTTGGTTCAATTTTTGGCATTACTGAAAGTCAATGGGAACTGATGGCACCCATGAAGGAACATTATGTCATTGGGTGTGACATTTCATTGGGAGTCCCAGCTCATTATTTCTCTTGGTCTTTAAGCTGACATGAAATGAACAGGCCTCCAGCAGATCCTCTTACCATGATGAATTGGCTCAAAGCAACACAACCAAGTGAGAAGGACCTCACCCCCTGTATCTTCTTGCCAAAGTAGGACTTTCTTCTTTAGTTTTATCTCAGGTAACTTGTTACAATGATAAAAACCTGATGAGAATAAAGCAATCTCCCTCCCTTCCTCCCCACCTCTCTCTGCTTCTTTGTCTCTCTGTCTCTCTGTCTCTGTCTCTGTCTCTGTCTCTCTCTCACACACACACATACACACACTAAGGAATTTTAGGTGTGCATTATTTCTCTATGTAGCCTGAAGTCTAGAGGATAGGGATTCATTCTCAAGTGGCAGGAAATACCAGACTGACTATTCAAAAGTGAGGATAGTATATTGATCAGTGATAATGTATTGAGTATCCGTAGATGTGGTGAAAATAGACTATGCATTGGACTCATATTTTATCTTCTAGTTAGGAGAAATAGATGTGAAAACAATACAAATGTAATACACGTGGTCCCACTCATAGAGTGAGAGAACTTTTACTCTGGCAGTAGAGTAAAATAAGTGAAAAATTATAACAGAAACCCAGAAATGTTATGTAAAATAATAGCCACTTGAAAATTATAACTATTCCAGGTCTTATAGAAAGTAGTTTTAATTCATCAGATATGTAAAAGTGAGAAGGACATGTGTCAGCATTTGCAAAGACATGAGCCATGGGCGTTCCAAACGAAAGAGTAAAAGCGGTTACAGACTGACTGCAAAGCCTAACACAGTGGCTGTGTTCTGAGGAACTTGGGTTAAGTTTACACGATAAGAAGAGATTCCTCACTGTTTCCACCAAGAAATCCTGAGCGAGGGCAGAAGAGGCATCATGACGGAATTCTTCAGAAACCTTAAATTCCAGGAAAAGGAAAAGAAATTCTTAAAAGGGATCTGAATTTTGTCAAGCAATCTGTCTGTTTTCCTTTTCCAGGCAGATCTGCGTATGTTTTTCTTAGGGTTCACCTTGTTACTTAGCTTCTTTAGGCTCAAAACCCTTTGCTTTACAGCTAGTATCCATTTGTGAGTAAGTATATACCATGTTCATCTTTCTGGGTCTGGGTACCTCACTCAGAATGCTTTTTCCCAGTTCCATCCATTTACATGCAAATTTCAAGATGTCATTGATTTTTACTGCCAAGTAGTACTCTAATGTTTAAATGTGCCACATTTTCTTTACCCATTCTTCGGTTGAGGGATATTTCTTTTAAGCATCCTTCTTCATCTGGTGTCAAAGTGGAGGATTTATACTCTCCACCCTACAAGGTGGACAGACTAAAGGCCTAACCGGTTCACAGCCCAGAAAGTCTCCCAACCCTGCCCACTTGGCTTGATTTTAACTAAGCAGTTTTTTTGTTGTTTTTTTGTTTTTTTTTTTTTTTTGTAAAACTCCCACCACAGCAGAACTAATTGTGTGCTGCGACTTGGAAATTTCCCAAAGCTTGTGAACATCTGCTCCCCACTGCTGCATTCCTAGCTGCATGGCAACTTGTGCAGCTTCCTGTTTGTGCTCCTTGTTCATGAGTTCTGGACTTCTTGCTTCATATATGGAATTGATTTAATTGCTTTTAATTTGTCAAGCAAAGCATATTTCTCAGTATTTAACCAGTACCAAGGTGGGAGACTAAAGCAGCTCAGGACCATCCATGTTGCTACCAGTTGCCTTGCTGCTAGTTGTGACTCTTCAACCACAACAGCTACTGTACAGTAAAGATTATTATACCTAAAACAACTTACTGGATCTCATAACAGGTAATTAATTAATCAATAAACTTGAAAGTTATATAATGGCAGACTACATTAACATTAGAACTTTTAGTAACTTTCTTGCTAATACTATGGATTGTATTCTGCAAGGCTTATATGGTGATACATCCATTTATAGGATATTGGGACTCAGTTTTTTTCTTCATATTATATACTTAAAAAACAATTTGATAACAGAGCTAAGAATTAGGTACTTTTACAAATGATAGTCTTTACAGACTAATAATGAACAGCTAGCTAACCAGATTAATACCATTGAAAATAAAAAGTTACCTGAAAAATATTAGTACTATTGAAAAGGGTAACATCAATTTGACAGACAAAATTGAATCCATATCTAAGGGTACTGAGAAATTATCTGAGTTTATACCACTGAATTTGATAATCAAAATTTGTTAAGAAGTTATGATAAGTTAGCAGATAGAGTATCTCTCCAGGACGGCTATCTGCATGCTATTCAAGTAATGTTCTCGGATGAGGTGTTATCTTTAAAAGAAAAACTTTAGACCGTGAAATCACATGTGCAGAATGAGAACCAGAGGCAAGGTGACTCAATGAAATTGATAGAAATATATACTGGCCAGGAGATTCAGGCTTTGCAAAATACAATAGTAAAAATATTTGAAATGATTCAGGAAATTATTGGAGCTGATGAACAAGGAAAGAAGGCATAAGGACAGGATTCAACATCACCAGTAGCTGTCAAAGATGACTTACCCAGGGCTTTAGCTTCCTACCTGTAATCTACTCTGACAAAGCATCAGCTTCTAAAGGCCCAAAAGGATCCAAAGAAGGTAGATGGATACCTATAGGAATAAATGATCTAAAAGGAATTAAACAAGCTGTCATAACTTATGCCTTGCATTCCACATTTGTTAGGGAGATGATAAAGACATGGGCTTCTAGCATTAAGACTACATCACATGACTGACTTCAGTTAGTTTCAACAGTCCTGGATGATGAACCTCAATTGATATTTAAATGCTATTTCGGGGATGAGGCAAAAATTTTAGAGCAACAGAAAAATCAAAAGGACTTGAGACTTCCCAAGATCAGATTCTTGCTGAGGGCACTTATGCTGACCCACAGGTTCAAGGTCTTTACAATGAACAATTTTTGTCCCTATGCCACAAAGCAGCCTTAAATGCTTGAGACAAGATTTAAGAAATAGGAAAACAAATTGAATCATATACCAGGGTTAAACAGGATCAGAGAGAACCTTTTAGTGACTCTTTCAAAGATTAACTAAGTCTGTACAAATAGGAGTAACAGACCCAGATGTTAGACAAGCACTAATTGAATCTCTGGCTTTTGAAAATATAACTTAGAATGCAAAAGTATACTTGGGTCTTTAAAAGTTAGATCAGCACCTATGGATGAATGGATCCTGCATATAATGAATTATAATTCTGAATTTTTGGTAGGAGAAACAATTTCCACAGGAATGAGGAGACAGCAAAATGCCAAATGTTTTAATTGTGGTAGAATAGAACATCTGAGAAGGGATTGTAGACAAGGAATTCCTAAGAATAATATTTCCTCTGGGAATGGCAGGACTAGGAGGACTCTGCCTTCAGGTATATGTAGAAGGTGTGGCAAAGGCTGACATTGGGCCAATGAATACAGATCAACAAAAGACAGACAAGGCAACCTGATACCATCAAGAAACTCCTTGAGGGTCTTCTCAAAGGCCCCCCAAGCCAAAAGTGGTCCAGTCATTCCCAGTCACTGTGGAGGACATGTCTCACTGGGAAAATCAAAAAAAATCCAGAGCCTTCTGTAAAAGACCATACTGCTCTGCATGATGGAATAAACATGGAGGATAAACCAAAAATTCCAATAGGAAATAAGAAATGTATATTCTGGCAGACTTCTATAAATGATCAAAGACCAAAGCTAAGAGAGTGTATAAATTAAATTGTAATTGTTTGGTTCAATAGACATAGGTTCAGATGTGAATCTTGTCATCCAAATTGGCTTCTTCAAGAGGCAGATGTTCAATTTAATTTAAGTAAATTTAATTGAATTTATTTAAAATTGAATTAATTTAAAATTAATTTCAATTTAAGTAAATCTAATTACTAAGAATTAAAATCATATCTCAAGTTAAACAAAACATGAAATGAGTTGACTTCATAGGACCAGAACATCAGAGAGGGAAGCTGAGGCCATATGTGGCTAATATTGCAGTGAATTTATGGGGTTGTGATCTGCTGCAGCAATGGAATAACCAGGTTAACATTCTTGCAGTCCCAGGAACTCATAATTCTGGGAAGAATATTATAAGTTACTATAAACAATGATCACCAGCCATTCAGGCTGTACAAGAACATAAAGCAACTAGCAAACCTTTAGAGGTACCAACAGCCCTACCTTTAAAATGGTTAACTGAGAAACCAATATGGGTTAAACAGTGGCTTCTAACTGAAAAGAAACTGCAGGCTTTAGAAAAGCTGGTACAAGAGCAACTAGACGGTCACCATAGTGAAGAATCATCCAGCCCTTGAAATTTTCCTGTATTAGTTGTTAAAAAAAAGAATGGTGACAGATCTAAGAGCTGTCAAAAAGGTAATTCAACCTTTGGGCCCTCTAAAATCTGGAATTCCTCTGCATTCTTTATTACCAAAAGGATGGCCTCTTAGAGTTATTGATTTAAAAGATTGTTTCTTCACTATACCTTTACAAGAAAAGGACATAGAAAAATTTGTCTTCACAGTGCCTACTTATAATAATTCTCAGCCTAATAGGAGATACCAGTGGACCATCCTTCCACAGGGAATGCTCAATATCCCACCATAAGCCAATACTTTGTAAGTCAGCCATTGATTTCAGATGTAAAAAAATTCCTAAATCTATAATTTACCATTACATGGATGACATTATGCTATCTGATTCAAACATTGACACTTTAGAAAGAATGTTTGAAGAAGTAAAGAAAGTTTTTCCAAAATGGGGATTACAAATTACTCCTGAAAAAATACAGAGAGGAGATTCTGTCAATTATATAGGTTATAAAATTGGATTACAAAAATTTAGAACATAAAAGGCACAAATTAGGAAATACCAGTTGTAGCACTCTTTTGGAGGTAGAACCTGACTGGATGAAGTCAGTCACTGGAGTTAATGTCCTTCAATGGTCCCTTCCTGTTTTTCCCTCTTTTTTTCCTACTCACTATTTGTTAAGATGCTATTCTCCACCAAATGCTCCTTTAGCTTCACTCTAGGTCCTCAATAACAGAGTGAACTGAGCAAGAACCAAATAAATCCTCACTATCTTAAGGTATTTTTTCATAATTATGTCACTTTGATAGAACACTAAAGAGCACACAGCTTACTGAATGGTTCAACTCCATCTTATTTTCTTCTATTTCCTGATGCCCTATGTTCTAGTGACAGCTATCCCACTCTACTGAAGACTGTTTATCTTATCATAACCACTTCTGACCACAAGAAATGAGAATGCTCATTGCTTCTTCATCCTTACCTTAGGAGAAAGATAAAATACACAAATTGATCAGCTTGTTTCCTCACTGCATGATCAGTTGAAATTACCCAACAAGGTATTGTAGCAACCAATTTGCCCAGGAGACTGAATGAGAGAATGTTTATAATATAGTTTATCTTAATTATATGGTTAACAATTAATGAAATGCTAGAGGCTGGGCAATAAGATAGTATTGTATTAGGGTCCTTCATAACTTTTCCTTTATTAGAGAAAAACTGTCACTTGAGGACATAATTCCACATTTTTTTCCAGTATTTTCTTTGTAAAATATATGTCTTTGTGACCTGGGTGCACTTGTATGTAAGTATTACACAGTTACAAAACATAAGCATATGAGTGAATTCACTATCATGCTTTACTCTCAGATTCAAGAGATTCTTCTATTTTTCTTCTCTTATTCTTTAATCAAAAACATCAAATATCACAATATATAGAATAAATGTTTTTGCACTGAGACATAATAAACATCAGAAGAAAAACATATACTAATTTCCCTGATCTAATAATGGCACCTTGTATACACATGTTACAGTATCACATTGAGTACCTTTGTTAAGTACAACTATAACCTATCACACTTTGTTGCTGAAGACACAACATATCTGAGTTATAGAACAGAGAGAAGTTAATGGGGTATTGATCTGAGAGCTTCATTCCTCCTGTCTAGTTTTATTTTATCTAGAAGATGCTAGGCATAATCTTACTCATCTGGGAACTCTATAAGTCATAACAATGATTATCTTTGCAAAATATGTCTTCTGTTGAAATAAAGGCTCAAATGTTGTGGAACTAAGTGACCATTTTCTGATCAGATTTAAGGTCCTTTTAACTAGATAGAGTTCATGCCTGGGAATATTACTGGGGCCAAGAACCTGTGGCTAGATTTGCCATAGGCCCTAGGGATGAACCTACTGTTATTCTGCTAAGTGGTTAAATAGTGTTAAAATGAGTTCTGATGCTTATTGCTATACCTGTAGATCTGTACATCCATCAACTCACATCAGAGAAGTTCCTGTTTGCAGTAGATGGCAATTAATACAGAGACCCATACCTGGTTAGTATTCAGAGAATAAGAGATCATGGAGTATTAAGTCCTAAATGGGCAATCTAGAGAGCAGCCTTCCCCACAAGACTCAGGGATCAGCACAGATGATAGAGTGGAAGCACTGCATGAATCAGAGATGATGACTGATAACTACATGGAAATGGGGTTTATTCAAACACAATAGTACACATATGAACTCACAGTGGTGTAGCATAATGCTCAAGAAACAGAGCACATCAATACGGAGAGCCAACTATTTATGAATGCTTTGATTTCCTTTATCATTCTGTACTCCTGGGGACCACTGTTTATTCATTTGAGATGATAGTTTAACTCCTTTGGGGAGTCAACGGTGGTACCTTCCATTTTTATACAAGCTGTTTCTTCTTGTCAGTTTCCCCAGAGAGATACACATCTTACATATAATCTCACAGTTCAGTTGAAACTTACTATAAAGGCCATAGGTCCCTTGACAGCCTGTTCTATGTCTGCTAGCAAAGACGTAGGAAGTTACTGTTCCCACACAGCCCTAGGAAGATAGATAAGGATGCTCACTGTGTTGTCTTTGTATTTTGCTTATTGCCTAAACACAAATATTCAAAAGACTTACAGATAATTAAGGTGATAGTATACTCTACCCTACCCTTGGGGATCCATATAATATTATCAAGCAGTTTGTAGCTATATATTGTATTTCTCTCAGATATAGTTGCAACTCATGAAATTAGATATTTAACAAAAGAAAAATGTCACGAGAATGATACAGTACACATTACAAGATATTTACTAGGGTAAAGCAAATTTCGTGCTCAATTTGATTGAAAACCTTAGCAAGGTAAGTAACATTGCTACTATTTGATCTTTAGTCATCCTATAAATTAATTAAATAATTTATAATTTTGAATGAACAGGACTCTAAAAAACACTTATGCCTGTGCAACCATCTGCCTGTCTAATTCTATCTTCTACCTTGTCCTCAAACTAACATCCACCACTCATACTATTTGGAGAGGAGCAAATCTACATTCATGATTCCCTGGGAGAACGGTAGCTACTGAGGGAAGACTCCCTGGAATGGCTTCCACCAGTCTACCAAGTTGACACAGCCTAGTGTCAATGAAAATGCTAACCTCATCTTCCTGGGATCTGTTTGCTCTCTTTACTGTGCTCAATCCCATGATGCTTTCAGACTCAAGTATCAGTTGAACTCTCTCCTTTAGATAAAATTCACCACCATCTACTGGACCTATAACTGCAGTTTATAAATTTGCATATTTATCTAAATTCTCTCTTTTTCATAACACATCTGTACCTCTCACAGCCTCCTTCAGTCCCAATCTGTGTCTGTCATTGCCCTAATTGCTACATTTCTGAAAATGAAATAACCTACACTACCACATTTCTACTCCCACTCCCTAAGCCCTGCTGCAGAGCATCAGTTTCAGATAGCAAGTGCACCTGTTTTCCTACCAGATCACTAACATACTCTGAACTGAACTCGAATGCTTTAATACACACTAAACTTGGCAGCTCATGCAGTTCAGCTCTGTTATCAACATGAAGACGGGGAAGCCATTGCCTCTTTGTTTTGATGGTTCTCATAAATCATTCAGACTTCCCATGGCTTAGAAGATATGACCCTTCCCTTAAACTTTCACAGTACTCTGTCTTCATTAATTTTCTTTTAATAACCTGTTCTCTATTCCGTGTGATTAAAATGATCGATTTCTAGAGATCTAAGTCTGGAGTGTCACACAGGCAGAACCATGCTAAATGCACGAGCATATTCACGTAGGTTTCTCTTGCTCACTTTATACACAGCATTTTTGAATCCAATGCACTTCTTTTTCTGTGTTCTAGGAACTGAGTCTCCCACACTGAAACATTCCTATTTTCTACATTCCCAGAAAAGACTATCTGTGCACATAATCTGGTGGAATTTAAAAGTATGTGAATATAAAACAAATTATAAGTGTGTAGAATTATGTGAACATATTTTCTCGTTTTAAGGAAAAAAAATCATTGTCTTTCCTAAATGTTTGTAGTTATAATTGCTAGATTAATACATTTTAGTTTTTTGGATAAAGGAATTTATTTCCTGGAGTGGTTATTTTTAATCAGAAAACTGTCTAAACACTTTTTAAGACACTAAAGTTTGTTACTTATTTGGATGTGAGTATTGTAAAGTCAAATGCTACAAATGCAGGATAACACAGAATTCCTGAGCAACTTCACATTGGAATCACCAACTTTCTTGTTGACTGGCATTCCTGGCCTAGAGTCTGCTCATGCCTGGATCTCCATCCCCTTCTGCTGCCTTTATGCCACCGCCCTCTCTGGGAACAGCATGATCCTCTTTATCATTGTGACCCAGCAGAGTCTGCACGAACCTATGTACTATTTCCTCTCCATGCTCTCAGCCACTGACCTGGGTTTGACTATTTCTACAATGTCAACCACCTTGAGGATCCTGTGGTTTCGTGCAAATGAAATCAGTCTAGACTGGTGCATTGTTCAGATGTTTTTTCTTCACGGGTTCACATGTATAGAATCTGGGGTGCTAGTGGCTATGGCTTTTGACCGTTACGTAGCAATCTGTAATCCTCTTAGATACACAACAATTCTTACTAATTCTAGGATCATTCAGATGGGTTTCCTAGTGATTCTGCGTGCTATAGTGTTAGTGGTTCCCCTACTTTTGCTCCTTAAGCCTGTTTCTTTCTGTAGAGTGATTACCCTCTCCCATTCCTACTGCTATCATCCAGATGTGATTAAGTTAGCATGTTCAGACACTCGGGCCAACAGCATTTGTGGATTAGTTGAGGTCATTCTGACCATAGGGTTAGACATTTCATGCATTATCTTATCTTATATATTGATCATTCGTTCTGTCCTTACTATTGCCTCCTCTGGAGAACGGTCCAAGGTCTTCAGCACCTGCGTGTCCCACATTGGAGCAGTTGCTATTCTCTACATCCCTATGTTTAGCCTGTCCCTGGTGCATCGCTATGGTCAGTCAGCCCCCAAAGTAGTCCGTTCGATGATGGGCAATGTTTACCTTATTTCACCCCCTGTGCTCAACCCCATCATCTATAGTTTAAAAACAAAACAAATCCGAAAGGCTATTCTTAGTTTGCTCCATACAAAATAAACAGAGATTGCTCTTAACTTCTGTAAAACCTGGTGTGATTTTCTAGCTACAAAAGCAACTGCGGTTGGAGAATCCCCGTTAGATGTGGCAGTTTCCAAGGTGATTTTTATATATAGCAATTTTTACTAAGTATTTAGATGCTTTCTGTTTAAAAGACAAATATTCAATGCTTTCCCACAAATTTTATAGTCTGATAGGGAAATGTAAATAGTAATGATGAAGAAATAAAACTATTACTCAGAATAACTGACATTTCCTGATAGTTTTTTCTGTTTTCAACTAATGACCCACAGGACGTCTTCTACCTGTTCTTCAAAACAGCCGAGTGAGATATATACCATTATTTACAACACAATTAAAATATGCACTATTGGTTAAATGAAGGTCTAGATTCATTTAGGCCACACATCTAACATGGAGCAGAGTTTATATCTTAATCTATGATTCCCACATCCTAGACTCTGTGCTCTGTATTACACACTTTGCCAAATGTACCCAGGGGAGATGCTACTTGGTCAGAAGTATAATATGGAATACCAAAATTCCTTGACTCATTTCTAAATGTTTCATAGCTTTTTCAAAACTGTTTTACTTCATTGCCTTCATAGCAATATAAATTATTGAAAAGAACATATAGTTTAGATAAGTCATTATCAAGTGGCAGTCATAAAAAGTTTAAAGAATTAGGAATATTTCTTTTTTTATTTGATGAATGGAATAGAAATCAGTTTCAAAAGAGATCATCAAATAAAATGCAAGGATCTTAGAGCAGATGGTATTGGTTTGTTTCTAAATAATTTATTAGGAAATTTATATTATGAAAATTTATATAAGGAAAATGATTCATTAAGAATTTAATATAATCTGTGTTATCTGGGTCAAAAGAAAATAAAACTCAAAGTAAACACACTCACATTAATTTCAGCAAAATTTCATGTTCTGTGAATGTCAATGACTTATAAGACTTCCTTACCAACCAATAAGCAAAAGTTGAAGTTGAGTGTTGATTCTCTGCTGAGAAGCAATTTGTACAGAGTTAGACACAAAATATTTACTTCCTAAAAAGGGATTCAGGAAAGTTTTTGGATTTAGGAGACAACGAAAAGCTTAAACTCTCTGACACACAGAGGGAACTAGAGATGCAAACAGTATGACGATATATATGATGGATGTCACAAGCAACCACAAAAGCTCGACACCAGTTTGGTGGATCCAGTGCATGTCAGCTTGCAAACCCATTTTCTCTACTTTTTTCCAACTATGGACTCATTAATGACATTCCTCCTCAAGATTCATCAGCACACATGTAAGATAGGTGTACTTTACTGTGTTTGCCCTTTCATGGAGTAAGAGAAGTTAAAGGATCAATAAACATACACAATTTTATTCAATAAAGTTTTCAATTTGTGTGTGAAACATGAACATGTGGAAAAAATTAAAATAATGTACTTAATAATATTGTGGCTGATAACTCAAAAGCAGTATTTCACCCAGTTTGCCTTGTAATCTGAAATGTAAGGATTTCCAAAGATGGATTATGAAGATATTTTGGAAGTAATTTGTGAAAGAATGTAAGAAGTGTTATGTGTACAATATTCATGAGGTATTAAATATTTTAAAACCAGAGTCATCTGAAATAGGTCTTCTTTTTTTCTTTTCTTTTTATTTTTCTTGAGTGCTACGTTTTTCTCTGTTCCCCTCCCTACTTCTCCCTTCCCCTTCAACCCTCTCCCAAGGTCCCCATGCTTCCAATTTACTCAGGAGATCTTGTTTTTTTCTACTTCCCATGTAGATTAGATCTATGTAAGTCTCTTTGGGTTCCTCATTGTTGTCTTGGTTCTCTTTGATTGTTATTTGTGGGCTGGTTTTATTTTTTTTATGTTTAAAAACCACTTGTGAGTGAGTACATGTGATGATTGTCTTTCTGTGTCTGGGTTACCTCACTCAAAATGTTTTCTACCTCCATCCATTTTCCTGCAAAATTCAAGATAAGGAAAACACAGAGATTCTTCTAAAGTTAGTGAAGTCTGAGTGTTGTTAAAATGCCCACTGTTACTGTCTTAGGTTTGCACTGTTCTAAAATTTTAGCCACAGAAAAATTAGAAAGCTTAACTCTTAGAAAACTCACAGGAGAAACAAGACAAACTAAAGATGTAAGAGGAAAGTCTGTAGAAGTCTCACAGCAGAAACTAACTGTTATATTAGGGTATCCACATAGAAAGATGAAAATAAATCTATTTTCTCTGAAAAATAACCAACTCACAATGGATAAATACCTAATATAAGATCTGAAATGTTGAAACTGATAGAGAAAATATATCAAGATAGAGGCATAAACTGTTTTGAGAAGAATCCACTGTAATAATAAATATAAAGAAACGTGATCACATGAAGTTAGTAAACATCTGTACAGCACACTAAATGCTTGGAAGAATGATGACAGAGGGAAATGTTACAAACTGCACATCACACAGCGGTTGATAGCTAAAGTACATGAAGAAGTACAAATATAAACATTACCACAAATTATAGATGAGCTAATCAAACAGACAGACAACTATCAAAATAAGCACAAATGTCAAATCAATGTCTGTTAGTGTTCTGCATCCTTAACCATCAGAGAAACACCATTTAAAAAACCACCTTCAGATTCCATATTATGCATTCAGATGGTGACCAAGCAAACAAGCAAACAACTCCTAGTTAAAATATGGGGAAAGAGGAATCTGGAGTGACATTTCATTTGTATTTTAATAAATAAAGCTTGCCTGAGAATCAAAAAAATAAAACAACCACACTGGCCAGTCTAAAAGACCAGGCAGCAACGACATACACCTTAAAAAAAAAAAAAAGAAAAAAAAGAAAAGAAACTTTTTTCATTTTACATACCAATCCCAGCTCCCAGTCCCTCCCCTCCTCCTATTCCCTCTACCTTCCTTTCTCCACCCCACCCTCTATCCACTCCTCAGAGAGGTTAAGGTACATTGCTTTGAGGACGGTCCAGGGCCCTCCGTACTATATCTAGGCTGAGTAAGGTATCCATCCAAAGAGAATGGGCTCCCAAAAAGCCAGTACAAGCAATAGGGATAAATCCTGATGCCACAGGATTTATCTGTAGTGGCCCCGCAGTCTGCCCCAGTTATACAACTGTCACCCACATTCAGTGCGACTAGTTTGGACCTATGCTGGTTCTTTCTCTGTCTGGCTGGAGTTGGTGAGCTCCCATTAGCTCAGATAAACTGTTTCAGTGAGTGTCCCCACCATGGTCTTGATCTCTTTGCTCATATTCTCACTCCTCCCACTCTTTAACTGGACTTTGGGAGCTCAGCCCAGTGCTCGGCTGCAGGTCTCTGCATCTGTTTCCATCAGTTGCTGGATGAAGGTTCTATGATGATATTTAATATAGTCATCAATCTGACTACAGGGCAAGGCCAGTTCAGGCACCTTCTCTATTGCTTATGATCTTATCTGGGGTCATCCTTGTGGATTCCTGGGAATTTCTCTAGTGCCAGGTTTCTTGCTAGCCCCATAATGGCTCCTTTAATTAAAATGTCTCTTTCCTTGCTCTTCAACTCTGTCCTTCCTCTATCTGTACTATTCTGTTCCCTCAAGTTCTCCTTCCCCTCTCCTTCTCCTGTCCTCTTCCTAACCCACCCTCCCTTCTTCCCCACCCACATGCTCCCAATTTTGTCAGGAGATCTTATCTATTTTCCCTTCTCAGGGGGATCTATAGATCTTTCTCTTAGGGTTCACCTTGTTACTTAGCTTCTCTCGGGTTGTGGACTATAGGCTTGTGATCCTTCGCTTTATAGCTATTATCCACTTATGAGTGAGTATATACCATGCTCATTTTTCTGGATCTGGGTTACCTCTCTCAGGATGTTGTTTTCCTAGTTCCATCTATTTGCATGCAAATTTCAAGTTGTCATTGTTTTTTTAATGCTGATTAGTACACCATTGTGAAAATGTACCACATTTTCTTATCCATTCTTTGGTTGAGGGACATCTAGGTTGTTTCAGGGTTTTGGCTATTACAAATAATGCTGCTATAAACATAGCTGAAAAAATGTCATTGTAGTATGATTGAACATCCTTTGAGTATATGCCCAAGAGTAGGTTCTGAGGTAGATTGATTCCCAATTTTCTGAGAAACCGCCATACTGATTTCCAGAGTGGTTGAACAAATTTGTATTCTCCACCAACAGTGGAGTAGTAGTCTCCGTACTCCATTTCCCCTCCAGCATAAGCTATCATTACTGTTTTCGATTTTAGCCATTTTAACTGGAGTAAGATGATATCTCAGAGTTATTTTGATTTGCATTTCCCTGATGTCTAAGGATGTCACACATTTCCTTAAGTGTCTTTTGGCCATTTGAGATACCAAGATCAGCACCACATGGCATACCAGTGTAGATCTCTAGACAAAGACCTACAGATATACCAAGACTCCTCCCTTTTTGAAGAAAGATATGCAATAATGATGACTGAGTCAGGGACCTACCAAAGGATGAGCTCCTAATTCATTACCCAATACCAAGTAGTTGTCCCTAAAATCATATAAGACATGTACATATAATAATAACTAATAGATGAGCTCAGCTGGTTATATTTATATGCTTATTTTTTGTGTATATGCACATAAACATAACATTAATACTTAAAGAAAAGGATGCCAAAACTTTGTGAAAGAATGAGGGACTTGGAGGAGATAAAGGAGGAAAAATGATGTAATTATATTTTAAATAAAACATATTTTAAAAATTATAATTTTAAAAGTAAAAAGTAAACATGGCATAAATCCTTTCTGAAGCTCCTCTACTACTACAACTACAACCTGCCGCACATGAAGAAAGGACTAGGAACTGTAGACAGAAATAGGAATGCATCCCAAGGCTGTGGTGCTATGCTCTAAACACAATAATACTCTACATGTTATTCCCCTCTTAGAATCTAGTGAGTCTGAAACTATTGCTAATGTTGTACCCCAGGAGAGCTAAGGAGTATTTAGAGAGATAGAGAAATAACTCTCTCTAAATACTAAATCAAGTCTTTCAGAATCAGAAAACATCTGTAAACAGTGCAGTCTTAACTCTCCTCAGATGAGGGATAAAAATCAAAGAAAGCAGGAGCCAAAACAGAAATACAAGGAAAAGAGAGGAGACAGAGGAAAAGAAGAAATGGAAACATAGAACTATAAGTTGAAAAGACATAAATTTAGATAAAGACCTGGTGTGGGAGAATTGTCTGTAATCTGTCAATCATATTTTAAATAAATGCTGATTGACCAGGCAGGAAGTATAGGCGGGAAAACCAGTCAGGAAGTAGAGGTGATGCAATGAGAACAGGAGAATTCTGGGAAGCAGGAAGCTCCCTCCGCCATTCCTGCCAGACCACTGAAGAAGCAACATGTGAGCTGACAGCTGAAAAAGTACCAAGCCATATGGCTAACATAGATCAGAATAATGGGTTAATATAAAATATAAGAGTTAACAAGAAGCCTGAGCTAATGGGTCAATCAGTTTTATAATTTTATGGAGTCCTCTATATGATTTTCTTTGGGGTATGCTGGCTGTGGGGTGCCGGGTGGGACAGATACACCAACAAGCCGGCCCCTCATGTTACAAAGACCCAAATAGAAATAGCAATAGGAAATAGAACAGAGACGATTAGGACAGTCAAAGTGTAAATGAGCAGAGACAAAGAGGTAGGCACAGAAGTAGAAATAGAAAGAGAAGATAACTTATCTACAGCAGAAAGTTTAATCAGAAAGAAAGAAATACAACTGTTAGTTATTTGGGAAATGGGCTAATGGTGGCTTACTAAAATGTGCTGATGATGAAGTTGCCTAATTCATTAAACTCAGGTAAATATTGATTTTTGATTGTAAATAAGTAGATGGAGTTTTATTACATTATCTATTAATATATGCTTCAAGAGATTAAAGTCATTATAATTAGTAAGTGTATAATTTCAACAGTAGTTTCAGTTTATTAATAACAAGGGACACATTAAGTATCCCTTAGATTAACATCCCCCTTAATCTTTTTTTCCAGCAATTTTTATGTAAACTTGGCACTGGGAAACAGTTTTTGTGTGTGTATATATATATATATATACATACACAAATCTCTCTCTATATATATATATGTATATATATATATTCCATCTATAGCTAAGATGATGGCAAAAAATTCATCTTGTCCTCAGGAAATTTTCTTTAATTATGTGAGGAGGTGAGTGTATGACTCAAGTCTTTTCTCTTTCAACTCTGTCTTTAGTAGTGGTCACTGTTTGAGTGCTTTGCTGATATTTTTCTCTTAGTCGCACTGCTAACAACTTGTACTTGAACCTCAAAGTAAAACAAAGTAATGACCTACAAATAGAATAAAACAAGCCTGGAAAGAGCAACAGCAGAGGGATTGGGCACAAATGGCTAACAAGTCAAATATATTTGTGTACAAACAGAGTAGAGAAACATCAATACAGATAATCAAGGACCTGAAATGGGACAAAATAGGTCAAAGGATGAAACTTGCATAAGTACAGAACTCTAATAGACAGTGTAGGAATTTACAAAGTTGGTGGGAGAGTAGATCCCAAATATCTGAATCACACACCCCCACAGGATGCTATCTACGGAAGGTCTGTTATACACTTGATGTATTATTTTGTATGCCTTAAAAACATGCAACAGAAAAGAATTAAAAATAATATAAAGAAGGATACTGTTGTCATAATCAATTTAGCATATGTACAACCCTGCAACCAAAATTTTTCTAACATTGGAATTGGAACAAAGGCAGTAAGGAGCAGGAGCAAGGCAATTACAAAATTATGATCCACCATATTTCCAGAACTATCTGAGAATTGAAGGAAATGTCTGTATTCAGGTTGAAAGAATTTGCATAGAATTGTGCCTCAGTGTGGAATACGAGAAAATTTCTCACGTGTTTAGAATACTAGCTGTATGTGCGTGTGTGCCCATGTATTTCCATACATTTTTATATTTGTTGTATGTGCTATGTATGTTGATGATAATATCTAGATTTATTCCGTGAAGTCAACTGTAAAACAGGGAATAAAACAAAACTTTCTGAGTGAGGAAAAGGATGAGGCAAAGATTTCAGTAGACATTTTCTTTGTAGGTGTAGAACAGTAGCTATTCTTCTCGTCAAGTGAGCAGATTGCTTTATTTGGGCCCACAGGCCCAGTGAACAAGCAATTTCACTGCTCATGGCTGGACTGGAGAAGTAGAGATGGTTTAACACAGATGGCGAGAAAAACTTGACTTTGGAGAAATTAGAAAAATTTCTATAATGTGAGAGACTATATTGTAGCTTAAATTCTCTTGGGAGGGGCAAGTTATATGACCCAAGCCCTTTGTTGTCACCTGATAGGTGGGAGAGGGAAAAACTAAACATAAATATGAACTTTTAATGACATGTAACTAGGGTAATAAAGCATTACTTCTGGACAGTTGGAGTCCTACTGCAGATTGTTAAGAATGGAAACAGGTTTCCCATTAGGTCAGCAAAGAGTCTGCAGTTAGTTCCAGAGAGGAGGGAGCTGACAGGAGAAATGAGGGTGAAGGAGATCTGTTTCCAGGGTTCCCTTGTGTTCACATAGGTGCTAATGTACCACGTAATAGTTGTATTGACTGTCCTATTAAATGCTATAAGCAGCAATCAGGAAGAGAAAACAGTTAATCAAGAAATCCGAACTACTGGTGGATGCAGCTCATGACAGCCTTCTTGCTTAGTGCATGAAACATCCCAGGTTTGACCTTTATAGACTATGACTTTCCTTCTTTCTGCATCTGGCTATCTCTCAGTGTGTTTCTCACACAGATGTTTATTTATGAACAATTTTATGCACATGTAAAATAAAGAAAACACAACCTAGAAAAACATTCGTATAACGTTTATGATTTTTAAAGAATTTATTTATTTTTATACCTATAATTGTTTTGGTTGCATTTATGTATGTATACTACATTTGTGTCTGGTGCCTGTGAGGGCCAGGAGAGGATATCATCTTCCCTGGGAGTAGAGTTACAGACAGTCATGAGCCAATATGTGGGTGCTGGGAAGTGAGCCTGGGTCTCTTCCAGGATCAGCAAGTGTTTTTATTGCTAAGCCCTCTCTCCAGCCTCCCCTTTATAATTTTCTGATCTCATTGGATGTCACCTGATTAGTTAAGCAAAAGAAACAGGGGTGTGTCAACTGTGTAGGAATTTCTGCATTTCTATAAATTTTCAGAAGAATCATCAGATTTGACTTTTCAGTGGTTTTCCAAACCTTGGATCTAAGCCATGAGCTCTCCCTTAATTTTTTTTGTGACTCCCCTCCAGATTTGAGTGAGTCCCTCTCTGTTCTGTGTTCCTAACATAGTCTGAGTTTTCCAGACCTTACAGAAAGAGATCTTCTCTCTCATTTTCAAACCAATAGTCAATCATTGAAATACAGAGCTAGCTTGGCAGCGCCTAACTTGTCTTTCATAAGTTTCCATTTTACGGATCTATTGTATTTTAAAAAAAAATCCCTTCAAAGTTTTACTTTCTTATTCTGCAACAAGCAAAAGCATTATAATTTAAAATAGAATTTTCTTTGTTGTTGTTTCTTGAACAAAACCACATCTTTCATATTTCATACTTTGCATTTTCAAAACACATTACACTCTCCTTCTATGCTTTTTCTTTCATTAAAATGCTTTAAATATTTCTAAGACAACTTATATATATTGATATAAATTCAATTTATATTTGTTATATTGTGTATGTTCCTATTTCAAAAGTTTACAATATTTGTACATAAATGCAAAATTATTTTGTTTGCTATCTTGAATGTATCTATGCTTCTACCTCTGTTAAGGTACTTTGTACATTGATGTAATTTTAGGATATATTTATCATATTGCACTAAATATTTCTACCTCTGATCAAGATACTTATATATGTTGTTTACATTTCAAGGTCATTGTCCCCTTTTTATACACACCTGTTGAAAGATTGTTTATTTTATAATGTGAAGCTTTAGTCTTTAAGCTATATAAGTATTAAGAATTACAGGTTAATAACCACACATGACTGCCATATTTATAGGTAGGAATGTCAGGTTCTCTAGTTGCACAGAGATGGATAATCTTCAAATGCTTCAAAGAACTGTAGAATATTTAAATAACTCAGGATTCTGTTGATATGAGACACGATTGGTCTTGACAGTACCAATCTATTCCTGAGAGAATATTGGGCAACGAAGACACTCTATGTGGAGATTGTTTTCTTTTTGGCAAAGCTGGCCTTTGGGCAAAGAACTGACCTTGCCTCTGAATTGTAGAAGAAAGATACAAACAAAAATGGCTGCCAAACCTTGTCAAAACAGGGTAGGAGAGTCTTTTGAATCTTCCTGCTTGTGAAACTGGTCTATCAGATAGTCTAGGCCTTAGTCAAAGGGGTTTTTTGCCCGAAAGTTGTAAAAGAGACTGAGTGATTGCTCAGCTGTCTCTATCATTTCTTGCACCTTTTGAAATCTGCTTTCTTGCATTTCCTGTTTACTCAGGTAATATTATTTTCCTTCTCAGACCTTTGAAGACTAGATAGTCATAGCTTCTTTCTTCTCATAACTTAGCTAAGACATTTTAGTGTAAGACTTAGACTGTTCAGTGTAACATGGGGGGGGGCCTGCTTGTTTGTGTTTTCTGTCCTGTCCGGTTCCCACAGCTGTTTAGCCCCAAAAGAAAATCACACAAAGGACTCCGTAAGTTTTAAAGCTGATTGGCTATTAGGTCTAGCCTCTTACTGGCTAACTCTCACATTTTGATTAACCCATTTTTCTGATCTGTGTTAGCCCTGTGGCTCAGTACCTTTTTTCAGTGGGACAGATCACATCCTGCTGCTTCGGTGATCTGGACAGGAGTGGGAGGAATCAACTTCCTCCTCCCCAGAATTCTCCTATTCTCCTTGCATCATTTCCACTTCCTGTCTGGTTTTCCTGCCTACACCTCCTACCTGGTCAATCAGTGCTTTATTTAAAACATGATTGACAGAATGCAGACAATTCTCTCGCACCAGTTCAGTATAGAACAACTATTGAAATAGTCTGTTACTTGCTAATTACCTTAGATTGGACACTTAGCATGTGTTTCTTACTTAATATTGTTCTTGTTGGTTGTATTTCTATTTTTGTGTATGTGTTTGCCTTTTCTTTCTTCTGGATATTACTTGATATTTGTTCTTATTGTACATAATTTTGTATTAGGTTTAGAATCCTCTTATTTAGACAAAATGAGGTGTTGTGAGAATTCATTTTGCTAAAAGCCTTTTGGGTACCTGCCCATTAGGGCTTGGTCTGAGATAGTGTGTGTGAATTGATAAGCAAAAAGGAAGAGCAAGCCTACTCTCTTGGGTAGTAATTGGAGCTCTTTTTGTAGCATCCAGCACCCAAAGAACAGAGGATCATGGCTCAGCCCTTATTGTGACTCATCCCAAAAAAAATATTTGGTATCCTTTATTCCAGGCTCTCATGAATTTCCTTAATTATGCCTACACTTTCCCTCTTTCTTTTTCCCCATCCAGCTCCTCCTAGATTCCATCCCTTGAATTCCTTACATACCCTGTCCCCACCTCATTCCCTTTGGCTTTTGAGATAGGGTCTCCTGTGTTCATTCATGCTCCCACCACACTTGCTATGCAGACAAGGATCATCCTTAACTACTGATCTTCCTACTTCTACCTCCTGAGTGGAAATACTGGGGCTCCAAGTGTACCAGGGATCAAACTCAAGGCTTCTTACAGGTTACACAAGAACAATACTAAGTGAGATACACCCACAGACCACTTTGTATACCTTTGATATATAGTTATTATGTTACTATTTTTGCTAGTTCCATTTCTATATATTGATTATAGTTCTAAAATATGAACAATCATTCTTTTACAGAGAAACACAGGAAGAAGTCACTTAGGAATTGTCATAAATAAGCATTTAATAATGCTTAAAAATTCATTATTGATTATTTTAAATTAATAATGACATCTGAATCTTCTCACAGTTTTTAAGTGAGACATGGATATATTTTAGTTTTGGCTGCTGAATATAAAAGTAAATTTGCTAAAAGTACATAAAATTGAAGTAACAATGTCAGCTATGCTGGGTCGGTAGGCTGAAGATGGATTCCCAAACATCACAGAGAAGCTTTGGGTAACTATCCAGGCAGCCAGAAGTTTCTGTCATTTCTAACAATGTTTGGAAGTTGATTGCTTGCACTTCCTTCTTTGCCAGTTAATATTATTTCCTTCTCAGGTATCTGAGGTAGTTGAAAACTAGATAGTTATAGTTTTCCTTGTTTACCAGACACAGAAAGCAAATTATGATAGAAAGTAAATTAGATACAAGACTTTGGACTCACCAAGATAGGATACATATAGAGTATTTTCTTTGAATTTGTAAAATGCAAATGGTATAGACATTGTTAATGAATTTATTGACGGTATATATTTTATATAGTCCTTGTACTTATAGTATATAGTTTTTCTTGTGGAAATAGAGTGGTCTATAATATTTGTATTTTCATAAACAAATCTTGCCTGAAGCACAGTCACAAAGCTAAGGTCACTAGTAGTCAGGTAATGATAACACACACCTTAGATTTTGGGAGACAGAGGCAGATGGATCTCTGTAAGTTCAACATCACCCTGGGCTACACAAGATCAATACAGACACAAATCCAGGTAGTGGTGCCTCACCTTTAATCCCAGTACTAGGGAGTCATGGATTTAGTCCCAGCACTAGAGGGATTATAACATGAGAGGAGAGACAGGCTAAGTCAGCTTAGTTTTGCAGTCACCCAGCCTTGATAGAGGTATGACTTCTCTAAAGACTTGACTGCCTTGCTTTTCTGATTTTTGAGTTGAACCCCAGTTTCTGTCTTTGGGTTTTTATTATTTGTGCTTCCTAACACACCGTGGAATGTAGCTCTATCTAGATATTTAGTAATTGCTTGTTTATTTTACAACATAATTTCAAGTTTGTAAGTCACTTAAAAGCACTTGGAAACTATTTTAATCATGTAAATTATAACACTAAACCTAGAAATGATCTCAGATAATTTTCTATTAACTGTTTTTATAGTAAATACATGTGAGGCAAGCATTCCAAAAAAGTAGTTAAATGCAAAGGTTTTTTTGTTTTGATATAAAGCTTGATGTGCATGTTTAGTTTTAAGCAATAAATAGTATTAATTAATCATTTTACTGCTCTCATATTCATATGTCCTTATGGTGGTTTACTAGTATTTATAGTCTTGAGCATCCATTTGATTCATTATTGCCTTACAACTAGTAAACAAAATAAAACCAAAGAGAGAAAAAAACTATGTCTGTATCATAATAATTGCAGACAACTTAGGGGACACACCAGTTATTTTGATGAATTTTATTAAACTAGTGTCATTTGCTAAATGGTTATCTAATACAGTCTATTTAGTTTGCATATCTTGGTGAATTGCAGAATATTAAGTTCATGTAGACAGTCTATTTATTTCTAAGTCAATAGGAATAGAATTCATTTATGGAATTTAAATTAATTTTTAGGCTGGTCAGTTATGCATAACATACATAAACACATACATACACAAAGGGAAATCTATAAATATCATTAAACTTTTAGTACTAAGCTAAAAAATTGTAATTCAAAATTTACTAGTTTATATAAAAGTTACATCTCAAATCTTGTCTACTTATACTTTAATCCAAATTGTATTTCTGACAAAAATGAGAGGAACTGAGTATACTAACTTATAAAAGAATAAAACATAAGACTTTAAATTTATATAATATGTGTATATATGTATGTATATAAATGTTTTTGAGACACATTTTCACGGAGCCAAAGCTGGCTTCTAAGACACTATGTAGTGAGGGGGCCATTTTGGACTCTTCAGTCTCCTGCCTCTTCCTCCTGAGTGCTGGAATTATAGGTGTGAACTATTGTTTGTAGCTGTATTTTTAAATCAAGATTGTTGAGAGCACTTTTTAAGAATTTTGGCTCTAATGTATAATTAAATGTAGGTTTTGGACAGCATTAAGGTGATATTTGAGGAAAAGTCCTAAGCTGTCTGATTGCTCCCAAAGCCAATGTTTGTTAAGTATTCAGTTTCAATTAATTTGTATCTTTTTACATCAGTTTTAGTCACTTTTGTTTTGGTTATAAGGCGGCATGAGTCTCTTGAGAGTTGTGGAATATTAATTTAAGAAGTGTTACATTTGTTTATGCTGTGAAACATTTGTTTAATGATGCAAAGATGTGTTGCATCCTTTTATACTGCATTTGTTTAACTCTGTGAAGTTGTGTTACTTTGTTGGATCCCAGGCCTTTCCCGGCTCCTCTAGGCGCTATGCAGGACTGTTAACCCCACCAGTCTTAGCTTCCTGTCACCTCCTCTGCTCGCCCCACCAGCTAGGGGAATTAGCATAGAGAGCTTTATCCTCTATTGACATGGTAATTCCACCTGCAAACAAAGGTTCTCCAGCGGAGCCTGAAAATGTCTGTCACTGTGGCTAACTCAAGCCCCCCCTGCCCTGTTCCTCCTGTCACTGGCGCCAAGAGCTCAACACCTCTATCTCACTCCTGGCTGGGAGGGAGTTCTCATCCTTTGGCCCCCAAGTATTTAAACCTGGAATTCGCTGAATAAAGTTGACATTTACCTTTTGGGCAAATGATCCAGGTCTCTCTGTGTCTGTGTGTCTGTGTTAAACTCCTAGGACATTGTTTCAGGCTCGCAGCTCGATACAGAAAGCGCGACTGTATCGGGGGACAGGGGCTCGCAGAATTTGGGCAGGACATTACTTTGCCTGTATAAAACAACTGATTGGTCTAATAAAAAGCTGAATGGACAACAGTGAGTCAGCAGAAAAGACAGGAAGGGCTAGCAGACAATTAGAGTATGGAGAAGGAGAAATCTGGGAAGAGGAATGGAAGGAAAGAGAAAACGAGGAAAAGAGGACTCCAGGGGCCAGCCACCTAGCCACACATCCAGACATAGAATAAGAAGGAAAGAAAAGATATACAGAAATATAGAAAAATAAAAGCCCAGTGGCAAATAGTAGACAGGTTAGTTTAAATTAAGAAAATCAGGCAAGAAACAAGCCAAGGTAAGACCAGGCATTCTTAAGAAACAGTAAGCCTCCACATGTATTTATTTGAGAACTGGGTGTCAGGCCCCTCAAAGAGTAAAGAATAAAGAGAGGGGAAAAACCCCTACATTTGAGAGTTCTTGTGATTTTAGAATTCTAATATTCTAGTAGTGGCAGAGCTGATGGACCAAGGTGGGGAGGAAAACGTGTCAGAGATGGACAAAGGGGAGGATGGTCAGATCAGGAGCAGCACGGGGAAGGACTAAAGGGAACTGAAGGGAAATCTGTAGCTAAAGGAGGAAGGAAGAACAGACAAGTGGGAAGGAGTGTCGCAAGGGTGACAGTGTAGGTAGTGGTGAGATTCCCTAAGGAGGCCACTGAAGGTTCAGATTATTCCCCATAAATGTATGAAAATGACAAGGGTCAGCAGAGTTCATGAGCCACATTGCGAACAAAGGGTCAAAAAGACGTGTAAACAAAGCCTATCCAGACTGCCCTGGGATGATAAGGATCAGATGAAGAGCAAGGAAATCCTCACAAGGAGAAACTAATGCTATCATCAAAGTTGGAGGACAGAGCCCATTCAAAACCAGGATTCACTCTAGCATGGAAGTAGACATTCTTGCTCAAGCCAGAAAGAAAAGCTTCCACCTCTGCATGAAGCTTCTCAAAAGGAAGCTTGTGTTTTTAGACCAATTGTGTGTGCCTGGGATGCTAACACAACTTATCCACTCTACTCAAGTCTCAAGAGTGAAGAACTGCCACCCCTGTGTTTCTACCGATTTCCCCTCAGTACAGTGGTTCAGAAATCTGACAAATCAGCGGATATCTAGTCAAGAGTTGAAAAAAGGACTCAAAAATGTGAATATAGAGCCATTGGTAGGTGTGGTTATCAGTTCAATTATCATTTTGTTGCTAAGTCATGACATCATGAAATTTATAAAAAAAACTGCAAAGAAACTTTATCCAGGGGAGCCCTCATGGTGATATAAGGCCTTCATAGGGTAATAGAGGAGAACAATCAGGTTTAAGTCATAATTACTGAATAAAAGTAGAATTGAGAGACTGAGAAGGTATAGATAAGTTGGTTGATGGATGAGAAATGTTTGACGTAAGCATCAAGGTACAAGACAGTCTTGGTTTACTGTTGCTGCTTGCTGCATGTGATCATGATGATCAATTATCAACCAAACAATTGTGATATATAAGTAATCCACTTATGTATCTAAGGTAATATAATAAACAATGAAGAGATTTAGTTAAACCAACTTAACTAACTCTTGCTACAATTGTATAATGTAAAGATGAGTGTGGGGATGGAAATTCAAGACTAAGTTGAGCCAAGAGTTGGAAATGAACTGAGCAATGTGCTCAAGAGTCTTTGATTTGTTTGTTTGTTTATTTTACACCCAAATCAAAATTTTCTACCCTCCCCTCTTTCCAGTTCCTCCCTCCTTCCCCTTGGCTCCATTCACTCATCAGCCACTGTTGCTCCTCAGAGGTAGGCGGGCCTCCCATGAACATCAGCCAGCCATGGTCTATCAAGTTGCAGTGAGACTAGGATCAGTGCTGAAGAATTTATATCATTGTGTGCTAACTGCCATAGAGACCGGCTGCTGTCTGTCTACAGCATGGACCAGAAGCTTGTATTTAACAGCTCAATAAAGAAGTAAAATAAATGAGCAAAGAACTTTTCCTAATAAAAGAATCATTCTTATTATTTGTTTTAATGTGTTTTGTGTAAAATTGTCATTGTCCATATAAATTTGGTTTTATGAGCTGCAGGAGTATATTTATAGTTGCCAAGACCCCGTGTTGCGTGAGAATAGTTTAAATGAAGAGACTAACTTCAGTCACATTTTCTCAAAAACCCAGTTTTCATGTGAATGTGTATTTTCAGTTTTCAAATAAACATACTGAATATCCATACCCAGAACTGCTAGGGTAACCAACAACCAGAAACTGGGTATTCCAGAACCCAGGATAAAATTAAATACTACAGGTCTAAAAATTCATCAATAAAATGACTCCTAATGATATTCTGATATACTCATAATTCATTGCCTTATTCAATTATTATTAGAGAACGTTCCTTCTACAGCTGATGAGAGCAAATGCATAGAACCACAGACATCTCTCTCTCTCTCTCTCTCTCTCACACACACACACACACACACACACACACACACACATACCAGAGAGAGAGAGAGAAAGGAAATTTCTTTGAAACAGTCCAAAATGAGATGTCTCCATCAAATCCCTCCCTTCAGAGCTTAGGAAACACCACAGAAGAGAAGGCAGGAAGAGTGTAAGAGAGAGATGGCATGGGGGACATCAGGAGAACAAAACCCTCTGAATCAACTGAGCAAGGATTGTAAGAACTCACAGAGACGGAAACAGCAATCAGAGGGCTTACATAGGTCTGCAACAGGTCTTCTGTGTAAACATTATAACTTTCAGCTTAGTATTTTATGGGACTTTTGAGTGTGTGAACAAGCAAATCTGTGATTCATGTTCCTTTTCTTGGGATCTTTTTCATTACGTTGGGTTTTCTGAGAAAAAGCTGTGATGTGATGGTTTTTGTTTTACCTTAGTGTATTTTTATATCACCTTGTTTGTTTGTTACCTCTGAGAAGCCTGTTCTTTTCTAATGAGAGACAGAAAGGGAATGGATCAGGAAGAGAGAGGGAGGTGGGGAAAGAATTGGGAGGAAAAAATAGAGGGAAACTGCAATCAGGATATATTTATGGAAACAGAATCTATTTTCAATAAAAAAGACTGAAATTACCAACTAGGTAAAAGTAGGAATACATTCTATGCTTGCACTAATGTCTCAGTCTTAAATATTCAGTCAAGAAATTTGCAAGGCTGATTCTTAGATCTTGGTGGATATGTGAAAAGACGACACTGAAGAGTTAACGTACCATGTGAGTCTTTACCAATTTAGTCTGCTTCCTTTCCATCAGGCACTTTTCATCACAAATTGGATTTTTTTTGAGATTAAGCATACTTGTAAGCTTTGTTTTTGACACAGTTTCTCTAGTATAACATTTCTTATCTGTTGGCTCTTCACACAGTATATAATGGGATTCATCACTGGAGGCACAAGCAGGAAAATGTCAGCCATGAGGATCTTGGTTATAGGAGAACTGTGTTTGGCAAACCGGTAGATAACAGCAAGGGAGATGACAGGGACATAGAAGGTGAGCACAGCACAGATGTGGGAGACGCAGGTGCTGAGGACCTTGAGCCTTTCCCTTTGGGATGCAATGCCCAACACTGCTCTCAGGATCAGTGCGTAGGACAAGAAAATACATGTTATGTCCAGGATACCCGAGAGAGCCACAAATAAACCATAGATGATATTGAACTTGTTGTCTGAGCAGGCCAGCTTCATCACATCCTGGTGGAGGCAGTAGGAATGTGACAACAGATTCTTCTTGCAGTATCTTAGACGCTTTAGAGTTACAGGAAACGGCAGGATCAACAAAACATTCTTGAGAGCAAAAGCAAGCCCGATTTGAAGAACCCTGGCACTTGTAAGGATGGAAGTGTATCTCAGAGGGTTACAGATGGCAACAAAGTGATCAAAGGACATAATGAGAAGTACAGATGACTCCATAGCTGAGAATTCATGAATGAAAAACTCCTGGACAAAACACACATTGGGAGAAATTTCTGGAGAACTGAACAAGAAAACCTTGAGCATGGTAGGGAGGGAGGAAATGGATAGTCCTAGGTCAGAGAGAGCTAACATGGAGAGGAAATAATACATGGGTTCATGCAGAGAAGGCTCTGCTCTTATAAAAAAGAGGATAGTGCAGTTGCCGAGGATGGCTGCAGTGTACAGGAGGCATATGGGGATGGAGATCCAAATGTGTGCAGATTCCATCCCTGGGAACCCAACCAAGTAGAAAGCAGGAATTTCAGTAACAGAGACGTTGAGAATAGACATGCCAACATGGCATGTGTAGGAATCAAGACGAACAACTCCAAAGTTGTGTGTTGTGGTGCTGAGCATAGAATAACTTAAATGCCTGACTTTGTCGTATTGAAACCTTTAAGGTGCTGTCAAACCAAGAGATATGGGAATTATTTTAGACATTTATACAACATGGAGGAAAATCATTGAGAAATAACCATACTAGTAAATATTAGTATCTGAATAGCCATTAAAAATGATCACTGTTCACATAAAAGAACACTCTGAATTTTTCTTCATGAAATGCATTATTTCTTTATTGCATATCTGCTTTATATCATGACTTTATGAGACAGATCCTTAAGTGATTATATGCTTCCTTTTGTTTACTTAACTGTGTGAAGCTTTACAATCTTCTTATAGACATGTTTCAGTTGATACATTCTGTACCTATATTCCTTTGCTGTTGCTGTTATTTTTTGGTAGCACCCTGGATTAGCATAGTCGCTTTACCATTGATATTATGCACTTCACTATGCAGTATTTAGGTGGAGGTGTACAATTCATTTAACTTTTTATATTGAACATTTTTTTTGTGAACAATCTTATGTTCAATTTTTTGATGATATCAGTCATTATCATATTAAAGTCTTTATTTTGGAATATCTATTTAGTTGATTTTTCTTAGACATTTTGATTTAATGCCTAGTTAGATTGCTTTGTGCGCGCGCGCGTGTGTGTGTACAGTATATATATAAGAATACAATATATATACATATATTTGTTTCTGTTAAAGAAGTATATATTTGTGCATATCAACTATAAAAGCAATTATTTTCATTCTAACATTACTATGCATGTCTGTAATTTAATATCCCATAAATTTATGTTGAATTTTTATTACATTTTAAAATTTGTTAAAGTTTGTTTTAGTATTATAATGTAGCTAACAACATATCTGCCTTCCCTGTCATCCCTCTACATCCTCATATGTACCCCTCCTTGCTGTCTTTCAAAGTATTGACTTCTTTTTTTAATTAATTGTTGTTACATATATGTGGGTGTATATACATTTTGTTAATTTGTCATATTTAATAATTGTTTAAAAGTACATGTTTGGTTTCTAATTTATCTAAATATTTAAGCCCTTTGCAATTACTCTTTTTCTAAAATGAATTATTTTAAATTACCATAATTTTTTTTACATTTAATAATCACTTTAGTATTTTCTTTTCAATTTATTGGGAAGCATTCAGGCTATTTCTAACTTATATTTTAATTGTTAAATTAATAGTTGTATATGTTTGTGGGACAATATGCTATGTTTTTGTTCATATACATGAGAAATGATTGTTTCCTCAACTAAATTACATAAAGGCAAAACTCAGTTGTAATGAATGGTATATGTCTACCATAATTAAAAATCCAGACCCATTAAGTTTCTTAGTTCTTAATAAAGAAATGTGTCTTGTAACTGGCGAACTCCAACTTCCAAGATAAACTGATGATAGTGACCCGAAAGAACGGAGAACTGAAGCTGATGTAGTGCAAGGGATGCTTTCTCTACTTGGTCCATATGACTAAGGAGAGTTAGTAGACATTTTGATTTGTTATTGCTGTTCCAAGGTAGGTTAATGCTAATTTTGTTGAGGTAAAAGAAATATTAGGAGGGATGTAGTGTTTTTGTTCTTAGAGTCTTTTTCCTGCCAAGTTCATCAACTCCTTCACTGCATCTTGTTTTGCCACTAACTCCTCCTGTCTTTCCAGCAGAAAAATTGATCTTGCTCCTTCTCAATACCTTTCAGCTGTACTCCCACAGTTTATAGCTAGCTTCCTTAGATGTTGATATTCTTTGGTTTGGGACATGTAGTGACTGACTTGCAAGGTCTTAATTTTTTTAACCTTTAATTCTTTTAATACTGTTTAAGGTTTGGGTTTAAATTTCTCTACTCCAAATCAAACTAGTACCTTTCAATATGATAAAGGTACTTAGTGTTCTCATAATGCAATAAAATTACATACGTGTTTAATAATCAGTCTAGAAAAATTGAGTAAGAGTATTTTTACTCATTTTATCAATGTCTACTTATTCTAAATGACAAAAACCCATGCGTAACACAATAAAAAATTCCAAATATCATTAGAATATATTTTATGATTCCAGAAAGTCTATTTTACTTTGTTGAAAAAAGTAAAATTTTTAGGTAATTTAGAGGAAACTAGAATGCCGCATAGGTTTTCTAGCTCTATCTTACTTCAGAAGAGCTTTCAGAATTAACTCTAGTTTGTGGAGCTGTAGGGAAAACAGCTCCAGTAAGAGACTGAGAAGGTTTTCAGAGAGTCGGGTTAGCCTGAAGTGCAGCATGAAATTGAAATTAAACATGACATCATTTATTGTATTCTTTGTACCAATAGTGTAATGATTCTTCATGAGGTCAATTATGCATTACTAGGAATCTTTCTAAGTCTTGTGTATCCACATGGTAGCAAGGATTAAATGGTAGAAGTCACAGTTGTATAAGGGTAAGCTGCTCCTCATAGAGTTCCTGACTGATGAGGGCAGGTCTACAAAAGGATTACTATGGTTCTCAGGCACTTACCAAGGTCTGCACTTCGGTGATCTGAGATAAAGCTATGCCAGCATTGATTGTTGGTCCCCTTCTGAAAGGGTGATTGTAGTTCTTCCTGTCTGAAACCATTTTAGTAGATCAAAATCCCTAGGGATTATGTCACCCTACTCTATACTCAGAGGACCTAAAATGCCCATCAGTCTTTCAACCAGATGAAAACCCATTGAAGAATGGTTCAGCTCAGTTTCAAGTTTGCATGTCATTTGGATGTTTATAATTAAATGTCTGTGAAGCCACCCCAGTCTAAAAAAATATAATTTACTTTTTGTCTATGCTTTCAGATCCTTCATGAGAGCTGGACACATTATATTTTTCTAGGTAGTTTTGCTTGTGTGATCATAATTGAGTTAATTCATTTTTGTTTTTTTCTGACTAATGAATCTATCTCTATAAAATACTAAATGTTGGCTTAGTTTATTTTTTTTTAAATCTCTTTTAATCCCCAAGGACCCTTGAATTTCTTTTGGAGACTAGTCTAGATACACTATTGTCCAATTTTATTTTATATATTTGTGAGAGTGTTTTTTTTTTTAAAAAAATTATGTGTGTGCATGTGGCTGTGTACTCCTATTTGTGCATGCGTGCATGCATGTGTGTGTGTGTGTGTGTGTGTGTGTGCGCGCGCGCGTGCATATATGTTCTACTGAGGCCAGAGGGAGTCATAGTTTCTGTAGCTGTAATAAGTGGTGGGTGTGTGAGCTTCCCACACGGGTGCTGTGAACCAACTCTGGTGTTCCGCTAAAGCAGCCGCTGTTCTTAATCATCAAACCAACTTTCTTATCTATGTTTAAAATTGCTTTTTTTGAAGTATTTTTTATTTTTATTACTTTATAAATAATACCATTCAAAATTTCCACTTCCTCCCCTCCTCCCATTTCCCTTCCGCTCCTCCCTACACTCTCTCTCCTCCCCCTCCAGTCCTAAGAGGTATCCTGCCCTGTGCGAAGTCCAACGCCCTCTTCCCTCCATCCAGGCCTAGGAAGGTGTGCATCCAAACAGACTAGGATCCCAAGAAGCCAGTACATATAGTAGAGACAAATCCCAATGCCATTTTCATTGGCTTCTCAGTCGGTCCCAATTGTCAGCCACATTCAGAGGGTCCGGTTTGATCACATGTTTTTTCAGTGCCAGTCCAGCTGACTTTGGTGAGCTCTCTTTAGATCAGGCACACTGTCTCAGGCCCTTGCGGTCCTGACTTCCTTGCTCATATTCTCCCTCCTTCTGCTCTTCAACTAGACCTTGGGAGCTCAGTCCCGTACTCCCGTGTGGGTCTCTGTCTCTATCTTCATCTGTCGCTGAGCAAAGGTTCTATGGTGATATTCAAGATAGTCATCTGTGTGACTATGGGACAAAGCCAGTTCAGGCACCCTCTCCTCTACTGCCCGAAGACCTAGCTGGGGACATACCAATGGATGCCTGGGAACTCCTCTAGAGCCAAGCCTCTTGCCAACCCTAAAATGGCTCACTTAATTAAGATATCTTCTTCCCTGTTCCTATATCTGCCTTCCTCCAACTCCACCATCCCACTCCCCCAAGCTCTCCCCATTCCTCCCCCTCTCCCTTCTGTCTCCCCCTATCCCCTTTCTCCCATCCTACCCCCACCCCCATGCTCCCAACTTTTGCCTGGTGATCTTGTTTACTTCCAATTTCCAGGATAATCTATATATATTTTTCTTTGGGTTTACTTAGCTTTTCTAGGCTCTGGAACTATAGGCTCAATGTCCTTTGTTTATGGCTAGAGTCCACTAATGAATGAGTACATACCATATTCATATTTTGGGGTCTGGGTTATCTCACTCAGGATAGTGTTTTCTATTTCTATCCATTTGCATGCAAAATTCAAGATGTCATTGTGTTTTACCTCTGAGTAGTACTCTAATGTGTATATGTGCCACACCTTCTTTATCCATTCTTCCATTGAGGGGCATCTAGGTTCTGGATATTACAAATAATGCTACTATGAACATAGTTGAACAAATGCTTTTGTAGTATGATTGGGCATCTCTTGGGTATATTCCCAAGAGTGGTATTGCTGGATCCTGTGGTAGGTTGATTCCCAATTTTCTGTGAAACTGCCTCACTGATTTCCAAAGTGGTTGCACAAATTTGCATTTCCACCAGCAAGGGATGAGTTTTCGCTTTACTCCACATCCTCTCCAGCATAAGCTATCATGCTGTTTTTGATTTTAGCCATACTGACAGGTGTAAGATAGTATCTCAAAGTTGTTTTGGTTTGCATTTCCCTGATAGCTAAGGAAGAAGAACGTGCCCTTAAGTATCTTTTGGCCATTTGAAATTCTCCTGTTGAGAATTCTCTGTTTAGTTCAGTACACCACTTTTTAATTGGACTATTTAGAATTTTAATGTCTAGTTTCTTCTGTTTTAAAAATGCTTTTTAGCTTGTATTTTCAGTTTGTTGAAGTGTTTTACATATTAATAAATTAACATTTATTATTATTTAACTAGTAAAGAATTTTTTCCTGTGTTACCTTGATAATGATATTCTCATCTCAGGTTTGACCCCCTATGAATTGAAAAGTGGAATTACTGAGTGCAGAAGCTGATTGGGAGTGTTCTTTGAAGTTAACAATCTATGAGAGTAAGAATGAAATAGAGATACCTGACAATCTGAATTCACTCAGTTACGACAAAGTCACATTTAATGCTGCAGAGAACTTTGGTGCTAATAAGACCCTCCTTCAGCATAGTCCGGAAACAAAGAAAAGCCCTAGGAATTTTTAGTGACCTTTGACAAGTCATTGCATTTGTTTCTCCTTCAAAACATGTATTTGACTTCGTTTTTGATGGTGCAGTGTAGATAATAGAAGTCCTCAACAATGCTTTGAGTAAGACCTGTTTCCTATAATCCCCACTGGAGAAGTGATGCTAACCTGGCTTGTCAGGGTGATAGATGGGTGATACATTGCTATTCACCACCTAGTGCATGGGCCAGTGATAAATTACCGGCAGCTTCTCCAGGCTTCACACACAGGGTCCCTGCAGTGAGGGTGACAGGAGGACTGTTAGCACAGCATTCTACACTGCTGTGTGCTTCAGTAGTCCTGGCTTTATCACTACCACCTGAATCTTCTCGGAATTTTACACAGCCCTGAAACAGAAATTTGCTTTGCCATCATACACTTTATAAACTGAGGCTTTGCCTTTGTCCATTTACCGACAATACTGAGTAGGGGCATTAGATGCATATCATTTTGCAACAATATATCCAGACTCATCCACATTGCCACAATTAATATCAGCGCCTCTAACCTAATCTACATTTAGTTCTTTTCTTCATTTGTTGTCATATTGGACAGATACAATTAGATCTCTACCTCAGAGTTTAAAAGGACTATAACCTCTAGTGGAATATTTACACCCTGTAACCAGAAACTCTAAGGACACGATGAAAGGCAAAGTTGGAATGGAGAAGCACATATTCTCCTCACGATGACTGGAGGTGAAGCTTAGCAAGGGCAGCAGGGGGTTCCGTCACAGAGTACAGTGGAGTTTTATTAAGTTGCACTCTGGAGGATATCAAATCGTCCTTTCAGGAAGCATCACTGAGGCAATGATTCTGTTTTAGCATCACATCTGATCACCCTGTCAGACCAGAGGCATCTAGGTCCCAGTTACTAAGCTCTAGGACTCTGGTCATACTACACAGCTGCCTGGGAGAACTGGAAACAATGGGAACAGCAAAGATTTCTGAACGTTCCATAACCAAATCATAAGTTAAGATAACATTCAGAATGAATCTGCATGTATTCTATGAGGCTTACTGTGTTGCAGCAGGTGACCACTGCAGCCTCAGCTCTGAGCCCTCCATGCGCATGCTGGGCGTCTTGGCCTGTCCTGCAACGCCAACAACCCTGCAGGACCTCACTCAGGTTATTGTACTTTTCTTGTGTAAAGGTTTTGACTCTGAAGGAAACAATGAGTTACTGATAGAAAATAAAAGCTTTAATACTTTTATACATTCTTCAGTCTTATGAAATCAGCATATATGTGGATGACATTTTGTTAGGCTATTTTGAAAATTGCTCTTGGAATTGCTGATGAGTTTTGTAAAAAAAAATTTCTGATAAATTTTGGCTTCAAATTAAGAAACAAATTCCAAGTCTAAAATTTTTCCTAACCATACCTTTTATATTTTTATTGTGTATTTGTGTAAAATGATATATTCAGAGTTAATTATTATGGAATAAAATACTCACCAACCCTGAAAAATATTGTGTATTTTCCATGTCTTACAGCACCAAATATTCACTTAAGAATTAATTCTTTTTTTGATTTTTATTGAGCTCTACATTTTCTCTGCCCCCCTTTCTCTCCCCCCCCTTCAACCCTCCCCCAAGGTCCCCGTGCTCCCAATTTACTCAGGAGATCTTGTCTTTTTCTACTTCCCATGTAGATTAGATCTATGAAGTCTCTCTTAGGGTTCTCTATGAAAAAGCAAACAAGCATGTCGAGCTTATCACATGCAAAGTTGCTTTCATCTTTGATACACAGTGAGTTCATATATACAGTTTTTGAAATAGATTACTTTATGATTTACTCATCAGCAAAACTTCAATTTTTGTACTTATTTTTATGCCTACAAGCACAGCATCACATTAAAATTTCTCAAGTTAAATGAAGTTTCAAGTAGAAAAGTTGAAGTTGTTCTCTTCTAGGTCAGCGCAAGTGAGCACTGGAAGTGGCCATCATTGCCCTTTCTCTGCTGAACGTAGATTCTTTGGCCAGTTTTGAGGTTGTATGGAATACTGTGTGAGTTCGCTTCTTGCTTCATGGACAGATAACTGAAACTTCTGATGACTGACGATTGCACAGCATATATAAAACCCAGTATCTGTTTAGTTGAAAACATACAAGCTCCCATCCCATCTTAGGAGGTAGAAAAATCTGGTAACTTTTTTTTCCCACAGAGGCTGAAATGTCGACA